>NC_053398.1:98359489-99559489 GCF_905171765.1 Bufo bufo
CAGTGGCCTGTTCCAGTGGAGGGTGACGTGAAGCCTGATTCTCTGCTATGACATGAAGACTGATTCTGCGCTGACATAAGGCCAGATTCTCTGTTACGGGACCTCTCTCCTCTGTCTGGGTGCCGGGGCCTAAATGTGTGACAGTGGCCTGTTCCAGTGGTGGGTGACGTGAAGCCTGATTCTCTGCTATGACATGAAGACTGATTCTGTGCTGACATAAGGCCAGATTCTCTGTTACGGGACCTCTCTCCTCTGCCTGGGTGCCTGGGCCTAAATATGTGACAGTGGCCTGTTCCAGTGGTGGGTGACTTGAAGCCTGATTCTCTGCTATGACATGAAGACTGATTCTGCGCTGACATAAGGCCAGATTCTCTGTTACGAGAACTCTCTTCTCTGTCTGGGTGCCGGGGCCTAAATGTGTGACAGTGGCCTGTTCCAGTGGTGGGTGACGTGAAGCCTGATTCTCTGCTATGACATGAAGACTGATTCTGCGCTGACATAAGGCCAGATTCTCTGTTACGGGACCTCTCTCCTCTGTCTGGGTGCCGGGGCCTAAATGTGTGACAGTGGCCTGTTCCAGTGGTGGGTGACGTGAAGCCTGATTCTCTGCTATGACATGAAGATTGATTCTGCGCTGACATAAGGCCAGATTCTCTGTTACGGGACCTCTCTCCTCTGTCTGGGTGCCTGGGCCTAAATGTGTGACAGTGGCCTGTTCCAGTGGTGGGTGACGTGAAGCCTGATTCTCTGCTATGACATGAAGACTGATTCTGTGCTGACATAAGGCCAGATTCTCTGTTACGGGACCTCTCTCCTCTGCCTGGGTGCCTGGGCCTAAATATGTGACAGTGGCCTGTTCCAGTGGTGGGTGACGTGAAGCCTGATTCTCTGCTATGACATGAAGACAGATTCTGCGCTGACATAAGGCCAGATTCTCTGTTACGGGACCTCTCTCCTCTGCCTGGGTGCCTGGGCCTAAATGTGTGACAGTGGCCTGTTCCAGTGGAGGGTGACGTGAAGCCTGATTCTCTGCTATGACATGAAGACTGATTCTGCGCTGACATAAGGCCAGATTCTCTGTTACGGGACCTCTCTCCTCTGTCTGGGTGCCGGGGCCTAAATGTGTGACAGTGGCCTGTTCCATTGGTGGGTGACGTGAAGCCTGATTCTCTGCTATGACATGAAGACTGATTCTGTGCTGACATAAGGCCAGATTCTCTGTTACGGGACCTCTCTCCTCTGCCTGGGTGCCTGGGCCTAAATATGTGACAGTGGCCTGTTCCAGTGGTGGGTGACTTGAAGCCTGATTCTCTGCTATGACATGAAGACTGATTCTGCGCTGACATAAGGCCAGATTCTCTGTTACGAGAACTCTCTTCTCTGTCTGGGTGTCGGGGCCTAAATGTGTGACAGTGGCCTGTTCCAGTGGTGGGTGACGTGAAGCCTGATTCTCTGCTATGACATGAAGACTGATTCTGCGCTGACATAAGGCCAGATTCTCTGTTACGGGACCTCTCTCCTCTGTCTGGGTGCCGGGGCCTAAATGTGTGACAGTGGCCTGTTCCAGTGGTGGGTGACGTGAAGCCTGATTCTCTGCTATGACATGAAGATTGATTCTGCGCTGACATAAGGCCAGATTCTCTGTTACGGGACCTCTCTCCTCTGTCTGGGTGCCTGGGCCTAAATGTGTGACAGTGGCCTGTTCCAGTGGTGGGTGACGTGAAGCCTGATTCTCTGCTATGACATGAAGACTGATTCTGTGCTGACATAAGGCCAGATTCTCTGTTACGGGACCTCTCTCCTCTGTCTGGGTGCCTGGGCCTAAATATGTTACAGTGGCCTGTTCCAGTGGTGGGTGACGTGAAGCCTGATTCTCTGCTATGACATGAAGACTGATTCTGTGCTGACATAAGGCCAGATTCTCTGTTACGGGACCTCTCTCCTCTGTCTGGGTGCCTGGGCCTAAATATGTGACAGTAGCCTGTTCCAGTGGTGGGTGACGTGAAGCCTGATTCTCTGCTATGACATGAAGACTGATTCTGCGCTGACATAAGGCCAGATTCTCTGTTACGGGACCTCTCTCCTCTGTCTGGGTGCCGGGGCCTAAATGTGTGACAGTGGCCTGTTCCAGTGGTGGGTGACGTGAAGCCTGATTCTCTGCTATGACATGAAGACTGATTCTGTGCTGACATAAGGCCAGATTCTCTGTTACGGGACCTCTCTCCTCTGCCTGGGTGCCTGGGCCTAAATATGTGACAGTGGCCTGTTCCAGTGGTGGGTGACGTGAAGCCTGATTCTCTGCTATGACATGAAGACAGATTCTGCGCTGACATAAGGCCAGATTCTCTGTTACGGGACCTCTCTCCTCTGTCTGGGTGCCGGGGCCTAAATGCGTGACAGTGGCCTGTTCCAGTGGTGGGTGACGTGAAGCCTGATTCTCTGCTATGACATGAAGACTGATTCTGTGCTGACATAAGGCCATATTCTCTGTTACGGGACCTCTCTCCTCTGCCTGGGTGCCTGGGCCTAAATATGTGACAGTGGCCTGTTCCAGTGGTGGGTGACGTGAAGCCTGATTCTCTGCTATGACATGAAGACTGATTCTGTGCTGACATAAGGCCAGATTGTCTGTTACGGGACCTCTCTCCTCTGTCTGGGTGCCTGGGCCTAAATATGTGACAGTGGCCTGTTCCAGTGGTGGGTGACGTGAAGCCTGATTCTCTGCTATGACATGAAGACTGATTCTGTGCTGACATAAGGCCAGATTCTCTGTTACGGGACCTCTCTCCTCTGCCTGGGTGCCTGGGCCTAAATATGTGACAGTGGCCTGTTCCAGTGGTGGGTGACGTGAAGCCTGATTCTCTGCTATGACATGAACACTGATTCTGTGCTGACATAAGGCCAGATTCTCTGTTACGTGACCTCTCTCCTCTGTCTGGGTGCCGGGGCCTAAATATGTGACAGTGGCCTGTTCCAGTGGTGGGTGACGTGAAGCCTGATTCTCTACTATGACATGAAGACTGATTCTGCGCTGACATAAGGCCAGATTCTCTGTTACGGGACCTCTCTCCTCTGTCTGGGTGCCGGGGCCTAAATGTGTGACAGTGGCCTGTTCCAGTGGTGGGTGACGTGAAGCCTGATTCTCTGCTATGACATGAAGACTGATTCTGTGCTGACATGAAGCCAGATTCTCTGCTATGGCATGAAGAGACTGATTCTCTGCTGACATGAAGCCAGATTCTCTGCTATGGGACCTCTGTCCAATTGATATTGGTTAATTTATTTTTTTTAATTTTTTTTTTAAATTCCTTTCCCTATCCACATTTGTTTGCAGGGGATTTACCTACACGTTGCTTCCTTTTGCAGCCCTCTAGCTCTTTCCTGGGCTGTTTTACAGCCCTTTTAGTGCCCAAAAGTTCGGGTCCCCATTGAACATTTCCGGGAAGTTCGGCCGAACTTCTCGAACCCGAACATCCAGGTGTTCGCTCAACTCTACCTTCTGGAGATATGGTCTCCAGTACTGCGCACAATACTCCAAATGAGGTCTCACTAGTGCTCTGTAGAGCGGCATGAGCACCTTCCTCTTTCTACTGTTAATGCCTCTCCCTATACACCCAAGTATTTTGCTAGCATTTCCTGCTGCTCTATGACATTGTCTGCCTACCTGTCACGGATAATGTTGCAGATAGCTGGAACTAATGAATAAACGTCCGACTGGCTTGATCCCAAACTAAGGAGCATATAGGTGAGCCCTATAAAACCCTAAGAGCTCTCCCTGACTGCTATGCCCATGCAAGGGTCTCAATGGTAGACGATTGCATGGCCATGTACCTAGACTGTGTGACACCTGAAAACCCTATAATATTGAGGGGACACGACCACCGGCTCCCTGCACTTAATACGGAAGGAGTCAGGGTCACCTAGAATCAAGCCAGAAAGGAAACACAATACATGAAAACACTTATCTGAGTAAACAGCAGCAGCAGCAGCCTCCAGCAGTGAACACTTCATCCAGGAAGTAGTATAAACCGCAAAGTGAGGCAGTATGGGAGGGAATATAAAACGGAGACAATTAGTCTAAATAGGTGACACCTGGGAGAAGGAAAGGAGATGACATAGTGAATCCAAAACAAAGAACATCATGCAAGAGGTAGAGAAGGATGTCTGCCAGACCTTCTCACAGAACTGGCGGTGACAGTACCCCTCCCTCTACGGGTGGACTCCGGACACTCAGAGCCCACCTTCTCAGGATGAGTCCTATGGAAAGCCCTGATGAGACGAGTGGCCTTAATGTCCGCCACTGGGACCCACATCCTCTCCTCAGGACCATAACCCTCCCAATGAACGAGGTACTGGAGAGAACCACGGATAATGCGAGGATCCACAATCCTAGAGACCTGAAATTCAAGATTACCATCAACAGCAATCAGAGGAGGAGGCAAAGAGGAGGGTACAGTGGGTTGGACATAAGGTTTTAATAGGGACCTGTGAAAAACATTATGGATCTTCCAAGTCTGAGGAAGATCAAGACGGAAGGCAACGGGATTGATGACGGACAAGATTTTGTAAGGCCCAATAAACTTAGGACCCAACTTCCAGGAGGGAACCTTCAGTTTGATATTCTTTGTAGACAACCACACCAGATCACCCACATTCAGGTCCGGACCAGGCACACGTCTCTTATCCGCCACACGCTTATATCTCTCACTCATCCTCTTCAGATTACCCTGAATCTTTTGCCAAATAAATGACAAAGACGAGGAAAATCTCTCCTCATCAGGTAAATCAGAAGACCCCTCTCCAGAGATTGTCCCAAACTGCGGATGAAAACCATATGCACAAAAAATTGGTGACTTATCAGAGGACTCCTGGCGACGGTTATTTAAAGCAAACTCAGCAAGGGACAAAAAAGAATATCAATCCTCCTGATTCTCCGCCACAAAACAGCGCAGATATGCCTCCTGATTCTGATTGACGCGTTCGGTCTGACCATTCGACTGCGGGTGAAAAGCAGAAGAGAACGACAACCGAATCCCCAAGCGAGAACAGAAGGCCTTCCAGAATCTGGAAACAAATTGCGTGCCCCTATCAGAAACGATGTCTGAAGGAATGCCATGCAATTTAACAATGTGATCAACAAACGCTTGCGCCAACGTCTTAGCATTGGGTAACCCAGGAAAGGGAATGAAATGCGCCATTTTGCTAAAACGGTCCACTAACACCAGAATCACAGTCTTCACCAAGGAACGAGGCAGGTCTGTAATGAAGTCCATGGACAGATGCGTCCAAGGACGGGAAGGAATGGGTAACGGGAGGAGAGAACCCGATGGCCGTGAATGCGGGACCTTGGCACGAGCGCAGGTCTCGCAGGCTGCTACAAAACCGTCAACCGTCTTACGAAGAGCCGGCCACCAGAATCTCCGAGCAATGAGATCCACTGTGGCTCTACTCCCCGGGTGCCCAGCAAGGACAGTATCGTGGTGCTCCTTAAAAACCTTGTGTCGTAAAGCGAGAGGCACAAACAACCTCCCAGGAGGACAAAGATCAGGAGTCTCTGCCTGGGCTGCCTGAACCTCTGCCTCCAAATCAGGATAAAGAGCAGAGACGACCACCCCTTCAGCCAAAATGGGACCCGGGTCTTCAAAGTTCCCCCCTCCCGGAAAACAATGTGACAGGGCATCCGCCTTCACATTTTAACCCCAGGGCGGAACGTGACAACAAAATTGAACCTAGAAAAGAACAAAGACCATCTGGCCTGTCTCGGGTTCAGACGCTTGACCGATTCAGAGTAGGCCAGATTCTTATGGTCGGTAAACACGGTAATAGGGTGTCTGGCTCCCTCTAACCAATGGCGCCATTCCTCAAAAGCTAATTTGATGGCCAACAACTCCCTATCTCCCACATCGTAATTTCTCTCTGCAGAGGACAGTATCCTTGAGAAAAAGGCACACGGTCGCCATTTGGCAGGAGAGGGACCCTGAGATAAGACCGCACCCACACCCACCTCAGAAGCGTCCACCTCAACAATAAAAGGTTTGGAGTCATCAAGTTGTACCAAAATGGGAGCGGAAGCAAAACTCTCTTTGATACTAGAAAAGGCTTTAAGCACATCTACCGACCACGAGGAAAAATCCACCCCCTTTTTAGTCATATCAGTGAGTGGCTTAACAACAGAGGAATAATTCAAAATGAACTTTCAGTAATAATTGGCAAAACCCAAAAACCGCATCAGCGCCTTCTGATTCTCAGGAAGCTCCCAATCAAGCACAGCGCGGATCTTCTCAGGGTCCATGCGAAAACCAGAAGCGGAGAGAAGAAAACCAAGAAATTTAATCTCCGGAACCGCAAACACACATTTTTCCAGTTTAGCGTACAATTTATTCTCCCGCAGAATCAGCAAGACCTCACGTAGGTGGTCCCGATGAGTCTTGAAATCAGGAGAAAAAAGCAAAATGTCATCTAGATACACCAGTACAAATTTCCCCATTAAATGAGAAAAAATGCTGTTCACAAAATGTTGGAAGACGGCTGGAGCATTCATCAAACCAAAAGGCCAAACCAAATTCTCGAAATGACCCTCAGGGGTATTGAAGGCCGTCTTCCATTCGTCCTCTTCCCTGACTAGGTTGTATGCCCCTCTTAAATCCAACTTAGAAAAAACTTTAGCCCCAACAATCTGGTTAAACAGGTCCGGGATCAGAGGAAGCGGATATGGGTCACGAATTGTGATACGGTTCAGCTCCCTGAAATCCAGACAAGGTCTTAAAGAGCCATCTTTTTTCTTAACAAAAAAAAACCAGCGGCAACAGGTGACTTCGAGGGTCGGATGTGTCCCTTTCTCAGGCTCTCAGAGATATAAGTACGCATAGCGACTCTTTCAGGTTGGGAGAGATTGTATAAATGTGATTTTGGCAGCTTGGCACCTGGGATGAGATTAATAGGGCAGTCGTACTCCCGGTGAGGGGGCAACTCCTGGACATTACTCTCGGAAAACACATACGAAAATTCAGAGAGAAAAGATGGTACAGTCTTGGTAGAAACCTCTGAAAGAGACGTCGTGAGGCAATTCTCTCTGCAAAACTCACTCCAACCATTTATTTGCCTTGCTTGCCAATCAATGGTGGGGTTATGTTTAGTGAGCCAGGGTAGCCCCAACACTAGAGGAGTAGGTAATCTGGTTAGGCCGAAACATGACATATCCTCAACATGAGCGTCACTCACAGTCAAACGGATATTGTGAACTATGCCCTTTAACGATCTTTGAGAAAGTGGAGCGTAATCGATAGCAAAAACAGGTATATCCTTTTCCAAAGTGCACACCTGGAAACCATGCATTGTTGCAAATTGATTATCAATGAGATTGACAGCTGCTCCACTATCTACAAAAATCTCACAAACAATGTTCTTGCTGTCTAGCGCCACCATGGCAGGTAGGAGAAAACGGGAACTACAAGCAAACGGCAAACCTTCAATTTCCGCATCAACCTTGCCAATAGTAGCAAATGGAAAGTTTTTAGAGGGTTTTTTCCATATTTTTATTTTTTTTTACCCTCAGAAAACTCCATGAATCTCCTAGAGGGGCAAACATTAGCCAAATGATTTATACTCCCACAACAGAAACAAACCCTCCTCTGAGAGCTGAATCCTCTACTATCAGAGGCAAGCAAACCCAGCTGCATGGCCTCCTCCTCAGAGGGGATTGAGAGAGACTGAGACCCCTGCGCACTGAATGAGACAGCCCCACTGTCCTTGGGCTGAATATGACAGGAAAGAGTAGTCTCCTCTCTCTCTCTCTCTAAGACACCTGTCAATACGAACAGCTAGAGACATGGCAGATTCTAATGAGGCTGGTATCTCATGAAAAGCAAACGCATCTTTCAATCTTTCCGAAAGACCATGGCAAAATTGACTTCGGAGTGCAGCATCATTCTAACCAGTATCAGCTGCCTATCTCTGAAATTCAGAACAATATATCTCTGTGGACTATTTACCCTGGCATAAAAGACGCAGTTTAGATTCAGCCAGAGCAATACGATCCGGGTCATCATATATCTGCCCCAGGGCTACAAAAAATTCGTCCACCGATCGGAGGGGCCGTGCCCCAACCGGCAGCAAAAAGGCTCAAGACTGAGCATTATCCCTAAGCAGCGAGATGATGATCCCCACCCTCTGCTCCTCATCACCAGAGGAATGGGGAAGTAGGCGAAAATGGAGTTTGCAAGCCTCTCAAAAGCGAACAAAATTCTCACTACCCCCGGAGAACGTATCCGGAAGCGAGATCTTAGGATCGGAACAAATTCCATGAACACCAGCAGAACCAGTCACCTGAAACTGAGACACAGTTTTACGGAGATCTGCTACCTCCAGCGAAAGACCTTGCATGCGGTCAATCAAGGCTGAAACCGGATCCATGCTTAAGGCGGTTATGGCGGTTTATAATGTCACGGATGATGTTGCAGATAGCTGGAACTTATGAATAAGCGTCCGACTGGCTTGATCCCAAACTAAGGAGCATATAGGTGAGCCCTATAAAACCCTAAGAGCTCCCCCTGACTGCTATGCCCATGCAAGGGTCTCAATGGTAGACGATTGCATGCCCACGTACCTAGACTGTGTGACACCTGAAAAACCTATAATGTTGAGGGGACACAACCACCGGCTCCCTGCACTTAATACGGAAGGAGTCAGGGTCACCTAGAATCAAGCCAGAAAGGAAACGCAATACATGAAAACACTTATCTGAGTAAACAGCAGCAGCAGCCTCCAGCAGTGAACACTTCATCCAGGAAGTAGTATAAACTGCAAAGTGAGGCAGTATGGGAGAAAATATAAAAGGGAGACAATTAGTCTAAATAGGTGACACCTGGGAGAAGGAAAGGAGATGACAAAGTTAAACCAAAACAAAGAACATCATGCAAGAGGTAGAGAAGGACGTCTGCCAGACCTTCTCACAGAACTGGCGGTGACACTACCTTTAAGTCTTCTGAAATAATGACCCCTAAATCCCTTTCCTCAGATACTGAGGGTAGGACTGTATAACTGATTTTATATTCTGCTCTTGGGTTTTTTTGCCCCAGGTGCATTATCTTGCACTTATCAAAATTTTATTTTAGTTGCCAGATTTTTGACCATTCCTCTAGTTTTCCTAAATCCTTTTCCATTTGGTGTATCCCTCCAGGAACATCATCCCTGTTACAAATCTTTGTGTCATCAGCAAAAAGACACACCTTAACATCGAGGCCTTCTGCAATTTCGCTGATAAAGATATTAAACAATATGGGTCCCAGAACAGATCCCTGAGGTACCCCACTGGTAACAAGACCATGGTCTGAATATACTCCATTGACTACAACCCTCTGTTGTCTGTCCCTCAGCCATTGCCTAATCCATTCAACAATATGGGAGTCCAAGCACAAAGACTGCAATTTATTGATAAGCCTTCTATGTGGGACAGTATCAAAAGCCTTACTAAAGTCTAGATAAGCGATGTCTACTGCACCTCCGCCATTTATTATTGTAGTCACCCAATCAAAAAAATCAATAATATTAGTTTAACATGATCTCCCTGATGTAAACCCATGCTATTTTTCATCTTTCAATCCATGGGATTTTAGATGTTTCACAATCCTCTCCTTAAGTATGGTATCCATTAATTTCCCCACTGTTGATGTCAGGCTTACTGGTCTATAGTTGCCTGATTCCTCCCTACTACCTTGCTTGTGAATGGGCACAACATTTGCTAATTTCCAATCTTCTGGGATGACTCCTGTTACCAGTGGTTGGTTAAATAAATCTGTTAATGGTTTTGCTAGTTCACTGCTAAGCTCTTTTAATAGCTTTGGCTGTATCCCATCAGGCTCCTGTGACTTATTTGTATTAATTTTAGACAGCTGACTTAGAACCTCTTCCTCTGTAAAGACACATGCATCAAAAGATTCATTAGTCTTCCTTCGTAACTGAGGTCCTTTTCCTTCATTTTCAGAACAGAAGTATTCATTGAGGCAGTCAGCTAGTTCTTGTTTTTAATTTGGTAATTCCTTGTTTTAGTTTCCTTTTTTCATTTATGTATCTGAAGAATGTCATATCACCTTTTTTCACTGACTGAGCTAATTTCTCTTCTGTCTGTGCTTTAGAAGCTCTTATAACTTGTTTTGCCTCTCTCTGCCTAATCTTATAAATTTGCCTGTCATCCTCATTTTGGTTTTCTTCATAATTACTAAATGCTATCTTTTTGTTTTTAATGATTTTGGCCACTTCTGCTGAGTACCACAGTGGTCTCTTCCTTTTTTTGCTTTTACTGACAAGCCTAATGCAATTATCTGTTGCCTTCAATAGTGCCACTTTTAAGTAGTCCCATTTCTCCTGGACTCCATTGAAACTGTTCCAATCTGATAGGGACTCGTATAGCACTAATCTAATTTTAGAAAAGTCAGTTTTTCTAAAATCTAAAACTTTTGTTTTTGTGTGGTGTGACTCAGTCACTGTACTTATAGTAAACCACACTGACTGGTGATCACTAGATCCCAAGCTTTCCCCTAAAGTAATATCAGATACCAAATTCCCATTTGTGAATGCTAAATCTAAAATGGCCTCCTTCTGAGTTGGCTCCTCAACTACTTGCTGTAGAAATAATCCCAGTAGGGAATTTAGAATATCTGTACTCCTGGCAGAACTAGCTATTTTGGTTTTCCAGTTTACATCAGGAAGATTAAAGTCTCCCATAATGATAACTTCCCCTTTCAATGTCATTTTAGCTATTTCCTCAACTAGTAGATCATCTAATTCTTTGACTTGGCTAGGTGGTCTATATATCACACCTACACGAGTTACCTTATGATTATCAAGCTGCAAGGTAACCCAAACTGACTCTAAATTGGTCTCGCTAACTTGTATTAAATTTGATTTTATGCTATCTTTCACATACAGGGCCACCCCTCCCCCTTTCTTGCCTTCTCTGTCTTTCCTATATAGAGAGAACCCTGGTATTGTTATATCCCAGTCATTACTCCCATTGAACCATGTCTCAGTAACAGCCACTAAATCTATATTCTCAGATGCCATTATAGACTTAAGTTCATTGATCTTATTCCCTAAACTGCGAGCATTTGTAGTCAAGACTCTGAGCTTGTCATTTCTTAACCTATGTGTTACTGGCATCTTCTGGCATTGTTCTGCTGTGCCAACCATTTTCTCCAGGCTCAAGAAACGTCTAGCAGCTTGGAAAATGTAGCAAAAGTGACCCATGCCTGTATTACGCGTGCATTACGCGAATATTACATTGCCGATTTTTCTCAATCAAGGAAATAATCTAAAATTCACGAATTTGCAAATATATGACGAATAGTCGCCCAAATATTCGTGAAATATTGCGAATACGAATATAGCCCCTGCCGCTCATCACTAATCCAGGCCATTCTGAGATTGTTTTCTCGTCACATATTGTACTTCATGACAATTGAGTAAATTTTTTTTTTATTTATAAACAAATACCAAATTTACCAAAAATTTGGAAAAATTAGCAAATTTCCAAATTTCAATTTCTCTACTTTTATAATAGATAGTAATAACTCCAAAAATCATTACTACTTTACATTCCCCATTTGTCTAATTCATGTTTGGATAATTTTGTAAATGCCATTTTATTTTTTGGGACGTTAGAAGGCTTAGAAGTTTAGAAGGAAATCTTGAAATTTTTCTTCTGAAAATGTCTAAAACCCACTTTGTAAGGACCATTTTAGGTCTGAAGTCACTTTGTGAGGCTTACATAATAGAAACTGAAGGGAAATGTGACTCCATCTTGTCTTCTCTTACATGTACAGAATTGTTATAATATCTCACCCACGCACTGTTTCACATCCCCCGCTGTGAGTTAGGTTCACTTATCTGTCTCAGGACAGATTCTGGGAATCTCCCAGAACTAGAACAAACTTTCTTGTTTCATTCAGGGTCATTCGGCACAACTGCGTACATTCTTATATGTGACGTATTACATACCATAAAAGGATGTTCCGGTAGTATCTGTGTGAGCACCAATGTTTATCTTTATGATTGGTTTAAAGCTGTTGTTATGCAAACTTTTCTACTGCCTATATAAGGCCAAGCTATGGCATAATAAAGTTAGAGTGTTTCTCAGTAATACTTGTGTGTGTGTCTATTATTGCCAACTGAGAAACATCTCTCCTGACGTCAGTGACATCAAACCAAGGTGGTCGTAGAGGTCCAGAAAGGTCCAAATCCTTTCAGAAACCACCCAAAAATGACCCCATTTTAGAAACTACACCCCTCAAGGTATTCAAAACTGATTTCACAAACTTTGCTAACCCTTTAGGTGTTCCACAAGAATTACAGAAATGGAGATTACGTTTCAGAATTTCACTTTTTTGACAGAATTTCTATACTAATACATTTTTTCCACTAACAAAACAAAGCAAAGGTTAACAGCCAAACAAAACTCAATATTTATTGCCCTGATTCTGTAGTTTACAGAAACACCCCATATGTAGTCGTAAACTGCTGTACGGGCACACTGCAGGGCACAGAATGAAAGGAAAGCCATATGGTTTTTGGAAAGCAGATTTCACTGGGATAAATTTAAGCTGCCATGTCACATTTGAAGACCCCTTGATGCACCCCTAGAGTAGAAACTCCCAAAAAATTACACCATTTTGGAAACTACGGGATAAGGTGGCAGTTTTGTTGGTGCTATTTTAGGGTACATATGATTTTTGGTTACTCTATATTACACTTTTTGTGAGGCAAGATAACAAAAAATAGCTGTTTTGGCACCGTTTTCATCTGATAGGTTAGATCATGTGGTATTTTTATAGCACTGGTTGTTACGGACACGACAATACCGAATATGGCTACTTTTTTGGGCTGTTTGTTTCAGTTTTACATAATAAAGCTAAAATATCATTGAGGGCAACTTCCTAAAACGTAACTTTTAATCTACATACAGTATAAAATACAAGAATTAATAAATACGGTCACCATCTGGACCATGATATCCGTAGAACATAAAGCTGTCAATACAATGAACGGCTAGCAAGGATACTCGGCGGATGGCAAGACAATCAAAATGAAATACCTTAGGAAGGATAATCAAAATATGATATATCTATCCCTGATCTTGCCCTTACCACCACTGCTCAGCCCAGAAATACACCTTGATGGTAGGTGTACTCTGTCCACGTAGCTAGGCAAACCTAGTGCAATAAGCTGTCAATACACTGGACGGTTAGCAAAAAATCAGGACAAGGTGCATTTTGGACAGAAAAATGGAGATATAAAATATCTGTCCCTATTCTTGCCCTTACCAACACTGCTCAGCCCAGAGATACACTTTGAAGGTAGGTGTACTCTGTCCACGTACCTGGGCTAACCTGTCCTTATACAGCCCTATCACTTTCTGACACAACGTACAATATCCCAACGCTTTTCCCCTTATAGATTATCAAAGGTTCATTAGGGGACCTCTATGATCAGTATGGTAATAGGATGCCATATACAAAAATAGTCAATAGATAAATAATAAATCACTGGAGCGCCCCAGACAAAAATGCATCTGTGATGAGATAAAGAAGACACATGGATAAAATCCTTATACAGTGTGTGATTACCAATGTATACTTGATATAAATAGGATGCCGGTTGGAAAGTTTAACATCACTGTATTACACAAAAGAAACTTAGCTGATTTAAGTAGATGTGAGGATAAATCCCGTCCTCTCACAGATGCAGGATACGTAGCTGGGGGGGCTCCAGGGAGCCTAGAAACAAGTCCATTTTGCCAGGGAGATGGGCTTTTATTTAACTTATAGAGTACTGGGCTGGCTCCAACTTGATGAGCTTTCCCCTAGAATCCACCCCTCGTAGTCCTGTGATAGGGTATAATAGCCACTGTAGTAATAGGAAAATGAGCGAGCACTCATACACTTGGCAACCAGATTGACATATGCAGAAAATATTTATTAAATCTCCATAAAATACAAATAATAAAATTTATAAGAACAATGTAGCAATAATATACAACATTACAGTCACATATATTGTGGTAGATATGATCGATACTATATTCAATAAAAATATATTCAATAGAAATATTCGATAAATTGAATGGTAGAAAATTCAATGTTGAAATATTCGATAGAATATTCGATACCACTCAATAGTGTCGATAAATTCAATAATATATATCACACCAAAAAACTTCAAGTATATGCTGTTATTTGGGAAAGAGGGGGTATTATCTTCTAGCGCTCTATCCCAATTTGTGAAATTGAATGTCACTGAAAATGTTGTAGGTGTATTCACTGGGAGCGCAATATGTTCATAAAGTGTCCACAGGAATCCTGATAATGTGAAAAGTCTCTTATAGCATATCCTTTTAAGGTCGATATGAGCTTTGAATTGAAGAAAACTTTAAATCGATATTTGGCTTACAGTCTAGCGTCTGCTGTCTCCCTATTGCTTCAATGGAGCTTTAAATATTTGCCGGCTTATTCAATCGCTCCATACAGCAAGCTGGTTTAAATTTCGCGGGAGTTCCAAAGATCGCGGGAGTTGCCACTCTGTTCCGCAATTTCCTTTGGTGCAGCTTTCGACGATAAGAATAGTTAATCCTTTACTGTAGAAATTTTCTTCTGTATGGCCATACAGTATTATCGGAGGCTTTTCAATGCAGGTACATCACTTGTTTCACCAGACGTGTTACGGGTAGATTCACTCTCCCTTCCTCAGTGGTCAAGTGTCTGCCTGCTCTGCCTCCATTTTTATCCATTCCTTTAATTGCTTCCCAAATCTCGGACACCTGTTGTTCATGTTACTCCCAGTTGGCCAGGGAATCCTCCCACATAATCAGGGGATAATTCTATACAGCCTTGATTTTTATTTATTTTTTATATATTTTTTTTTCTTCCCTCTTGCAGTTTCCATGCGTTTTTTATGCGTTTTTTTGGGGACACATGCGTTTTTTGGCCCAGATGTCCCAATTGGTGTGATATATCATGGTGTGAAATATAAACTTGATATCTGATTGCTAACACTTATAAAATGACTTTTTATAATGAAATATTATTAAACAAATTTTCAAGATTAAAATATCAATATAAGAATATAAAACAATAAATAATAAATGTGAGGAATCTTGAAAGTTTCATAGAAATCCTAGAGTTTGATACAATTATTTGGATTTGATAGAGAAAGAAGGGTGGGTATCTCGGAGCCAAGGACACGTCGCAGCGCCGATAAACGGCCTAGCATGCGACGTGCCGACGGCCACGAGACACCCAACCTACATAAATCAAAAAATTTCCAACTCCGAATTAAGGCCTTTCGGTTGTAGAGATCCAAATTCATAAATGCGTCTGGATTCTATCCTAGACATTTGTCTGATAAAATCACTGCCTCTCCAGTGTTTCTCCACCTTCTCCAGTGCCGTAAACACCAGACTTGATGGATCCTGATTATGCATCTCTTTATAATGTTTAGATAGGGAATGTTTATCATAACCCTTCCTGATCTTGGCAATATGTTCGGCCACTCTTTTTTTGAATGGCCTCTTGGTACGTCCTATATATTGTCTGTTACAGGGGCACTGGAGAAGGTAGATAACTCCACTGGAGTCACATGTAAGACAATCTTCTATCTCCCAATTAAAATTGTTCTGAGTCGAGGGGACATTAGTCGTCAGGCGGGGTTTTTTATTCATTCTACAACCCATACACCTTCCACATTTATAAAAGCCCTTCAAACTCAGCCAAGTTCCTGAAAAACTCAACTTATTCTGTTTCCATGGTTTTACAGTAGGGTCCACCTTGATACCTAGATTGGGTGCCCTAGTGAAGGTAATCGTCGGAACAGTCGGGAGTAAGTGTCCCACAATTTTGTCATTCAACACATGGTGCCAATGGGTTTTAATAATTTTCTGAATCTTCCTATAATTCTCATTAAATGGAAGAACAACTCTCATGGCTTCTTCTTTATTTTGTGTTTTATCTTTCTCATTATCCATCTCATTTTTATCTTTATTGTCCTCCTTATTAAAGAACTCTCTTCTATCTAATTTCCTAGTTTGGTTGAGTGACTCCTCCACTAAGTTTTCAGGATATTCCTTCTCAATAAATTGTCTTTTCATCTCAATGGCTTCCATCTCAAAAGTATGTCCCTCCTCCTCAACTATCCCCACCAATAGTCTTCGGGCGCCATGCTTCCCAAGACTCACTTACAGGTACAGACTCCTCCCCTTATGCTCTCCGTGCCTTGTTCTGAGTGGGCAACGGGACGAAAAAGGTGGTGCGCTCCTCATACGCCCATCAAGGAGCGTACGATCACGTGACACAAAATGGCCTTGCGCTCCACGTACAGTGAATACGGACCGCAAGATTTCTCAATTCAATATGGCAGTGCATTCAACATTAGTAGGTAATGCGCACATGTTGGCGTCACAAAGCACATGCAAAAATGAGGCAAAGGAGCCCAGACAACAACATTCCCCCTAGTATCCCCACCCCCTGCTACACCATAACAAGGGGGGGATTTATTTAGAGAGGCATTATACAGCCAATGATATTATATATGGGGGAATATTATGACAGATCCATGGACTAAATCGCCAAAAACAAATCGGACCATGTCATGTACATTTAAACCGCCACAGGATATATGAAGAACGCGGTAATACCATTATAGATATATACAAATATGTAAGAGGGGCACACCTACATCTGATTCACACCAAACTATACTCAATGTTAGGTTTAAAAATGATTTAAATACAATTTAATATAGTGTGCAAATATGGTACCTTATCACTCTAAAATCATAAAATACATGTTTAAAATATAGCCATGCCAAGGGTTAATGTGTACTTTAAACTGAGTTCTCAGTAGTAGATATAATGTCTGTTTCAATAGTACTGGGTCTCAGTCTATAAGATAGTAATAGATGCAGTCTCTGTATTGGTCCGCAATTTATCAGCGGTGTTGTTAATATAGAAATTCACTGAAATAGGAATATTATCCTTTGCGATACATTGCATAAATTCTTTCACAGTTATAGCTCAATAGTAGTTTTGCTTGTACACAGTGATAGTGTAATGGTTATAGTAGATTACTCACTGTTTGGAAGTAGTAAAGTGTTCAGATTTTTTTGTGCTTAGCGTGGCGTCCCACGTATTATCAGCACAGGTGGTCGTACCTCCGATCAACTTTTGAAGTGAGCAAATAAGCTTGTAGACAAGGAAACAGTCCGTTAAGTGCCGGGGTGGGTGTGTGGTTACACCCGCTTGATAGATCGTAAAGCTGTATGCCTTTTTTCCCAGAGCAGGACCGGACTTTCGTTTCTTTGCAAAAAATAATCAAATATACTTGCAAATTGAATATAGATGAACAGATGGTAAGCTGCGGTTTCTTCCTTTTGTAGAGACTTGTGTACACCAGACGCGTTTCGGAGTTAACACGACTCCTTCCTCAGTGGACCATAATATTATCCCCATACGCTATCTCCCATATTCCCCGATATATAATATCTTTAGCTGCATAATGCCTCCCTAAATAACCCCCCCCCCTGTTATGGTGTAGCAGGAGGTGGGGATACTAGGGGGAATGTTGTTGTCTGGGATCCTTTGCCCATTTTTGCATGTGCTTTGTGCCGCCAACATGTGCGCATTACCTCCTACTGAGCGCTGGATCTGTGCATTCCACGATCGACGTACGGGGAATGCACAGCCATCTTGGATTGAGTCATCTTGCAATCCGTGATCACTGCACATGGAGCACATGGCCATTTTGTGTCATGTGACCGTGTGCTCCAGGATGGGCGTATGAGGAGCGCACCACCTTTTTCGTCACGTTGCTCGCTCAGAACGAGGCATGGAGAGCATAACGGGAGGAGTCCGTACCTGTAAGTGAGTCTTGGGATGTATGGCGTCCGAAGACTATTGGTGGGGATAGTTGAGGAGGAGGTCTGTTTGTTTTCACCCAACAGTGGCTATTAGGCCCGATCACAGGACTACGAGGGGTGGATTCTAGGGGAAGGCTCACCAATCAAGTTGGAGCCCGCCAAGTACTCTATCGTTTAAATGAAAGCCCATCTCCCTGGCAAAATGGAGTTGTTTCTTGGCTCCCTGGAGCCCCCCAGCTACGCATCCTGCATCTGTGAGAGGACAGGATTTATCTTCACATCTACTTAAATCAGCTAAGTTTCTTTGGTGTAATACAGTGATGTTAATCTTTCCAACCGGCATCCTATTTATATCAAGTATACATTGGTAATCACACACTGTATAAGGTTTTTTTTTCCCATGTGTCTTCTTTATCTCATCACAGATGCATTTTTGTCTGGGGCGCTTCAGTGATTTATTATTTATCTATTGACTATTTTTGTATATGGCATCCTATTACCCTACTGATCCTAGAGGTCCCCTGATGAAACTTTAATAATCTATAAGGGGAAAAGCGTTGGGATATTGTACGTTGTGTCCGAAAGTGATAGGGCTGTATAAGGACAGGTTAGCCCAGGTACGTGGACAGAGTACACCTACCTTCAAGGTGTTCTTCTGGGCTGAGCAGTGTTGGTAAGGGCAAGAATAGGGACAGATATTTTATATTTATTTATTTATTTTATGCACTTATATAGCGCTACTATATTCCGCAGCTCTTTACAGACATTAGCATCCAACTGTCCCCAATGGGGCTCACAATCTAAGTATGACCCATTTTATTCCCACACAATATCAGCTATTTTAATTATACTGTCCTCATTATTCAACAAGCTGCACACCCAAATGGTTTACCCCCCTTTTTTTGTTACATGATCTTAAAACAATGTCTATAATTGATATTTTTACATTATCTTAATCATGTTCTACAATTGATCTTGTTGGCGTTATTATTATCCTGTTTGATATGTGGTCTTAACCTTGTTTTATCAGTGATATTATTAGTCTTATCATGATTCCCCTGCTACTTAAATCATGCCACCCTCCTTGAGGTTTGATTCTAATCTTGAATCACTGCTACTACTTTTAACATTATTATTACAATTATTTTTTTCCCTAATTGCGAAGTGCATTCCAATTACTATATGGACACCCGGTTGGGTTACATCAGATCAACTGGTGCATTTCGACAATGTTCCCTACATCCATTTTATTACTATATTGTTCTATCGTTCTCGCATGTTTTTAATTTTTCAATTAATTTTTTATGAATTATACAAGTCTATTTATTTATCTATTCATTTTATGTCCTTTTGCACTGCTATACGTTATACTATATGTCTTTTTTAGACTTGAAAAAGGAGTACTTTCACTCCAAAACGTGTTGTCACCTGATCAAAAATAAAAAACGTTTTATACGACTCCATACCGCGGTTGTGGTTTTGCGCCAAGATGTATCACATTGTGTACGACCTCAGTACACAGCTTCCTATTGCTATCTAAGGGCCCTATCGGTATGTCTTTGGAGTGTGGGAGGAAACCAAAGTACTCAGAGGAAATCCACACAAACACAGGGAGAACATACAAACTCCATACAGATGTTGTCCATGGTCGGATTTGAACCTAGGACCCCAGCACTGCAAGGTACAAGTGCTAACCACTGAGCCACCATGCTGCCCCGTTGAATATCTAAATTTTTCTGTCCCAAATGCACCTTGTCCTGATTTTTTGCTAACCGTCCAGTGTATTGACAGCTTATTGCACTAGATATCACGGTCCGGTCTAGGACGTTGTACATTGTGTCAGTAATTTATAGGATTGTATAAGGACAGGTTAGCCTAGCTACGTGGACAGAGTACACCTACTATCAAGGTGTATTTCTGGGCTGAGCAGTGGTGGTAAGGGCAAAATCAGGGATAGGTATATCATATTTTGTATATCCTTCCTAAGGTATTTCGTTTTGATTGTCTTGCCATCCGCTGAGTATCCTTGCTAGCTGTCCATTGTATTGACAGCTTTATGTACTACGGATATCATGGTCCAGTTGGTGACCGTATTTATTAATTCTTGTATTTTATACTGTATGTAGATTAAAAGTTACGTTTTAGGAAGTTGCCCTCAGTGATATTTATGTTGATTCAGCAACTGTCTTTGGAATATCCTGACATTCAATGATTTTACATAATAAAGCATTTTTGAAAAAAATGGTTTTGTTTGTGTCTTTATATTCTGAAAGCCATATTTTTTTTTATTTTTTGGGCGACTGTGTTATGTAGGGGCTCATTTTTTTCGGTATGAGATGTCGGTTTGATTGGTACTATTTTAGGGTGCGTAAGACTTTTTGATTGCTTGGTATTACACTTTTTGTGATGTAAGGTGACAAAAAATGGCTTTATTCACACAGTTTTTTTAAAGTTTTTTTACAGTGTTCATCTGAGGGGTTAGTTCAGGTGATATTTTTATACAGCAGGTTCTTAAAGACGCAGCGATCATAGGCGTGTAGAATTGAGCGAACACCTGGATGTTCGGGTTCGAGAAGTTCGGCCGAACTTCCCGGAAATGTTCGGGTTCGGGATCCGAACCCGACCCGAACTTCGTCCCGAACCCGAACCCCATTGAAGTCAATAGGGACCCGAACTTTTCAGCACTAAAAAGGCTGTAAAACAGCCCAGGAAAGGGCTAGAGAGCTGCAAAAGGCAGCAACATGTAGGTAAATCCCCTGCAAACAAATATGGATAGGGAAATGAATAAAAGTAAAAATAAAATAAATAAAAATTAACCAATATCAATTGGAGAGAGGTCCCATAGCAGAGAATCAGGCTTCATGTCAGCAGAGAATCAGTCTTCATGTCATAGCAGAGAATCATGCTTCACGTCACCCACCACTGGAACAGTCCATTGTCAGATATCTAGGCCCAGGCACCCAGGCAGAGGAGAGAGGTCCCATAGCAGAGAATCTGGCTTCATGTCAGCAGAGAATCAGTCTTCATGTCATAGCAGAGAATCATGCTTCACGTCACCCACCACTGGAACAGTCCATTGTCAGATATTTAGGCCCCGGCACTCAGGCAGAGGAGAGAGGTCCCGTAACAGAGAATCAGGCTTCATGTCAGCAGAGAATCAGTCTTCATGTCATAGCAGAGAATCAGGCTTCACGTCACCCACCACTGGAACAGTCCATTGTCAGAAATTTAGGCCCAGGCACCCAGACAGAGGAGAGAGGTCCCATAACATAGAATCTGGCTTCATGTCAGCAGAGAATCAGTCTTCATGTCATAGCAGAGAATCATGCTTCACGTCACCCACCACTGGAACAGTCCATTGTCACATATTTAGGCCCAGGCACCCAGGCAGAGGAGAGAGGTCCCATAGCAGAGAATCTGGCTTCATGTCAGCAGAGAATCAGTCTTCATGTCATAGCAGAGAATCAGGCTTCACGTCACCCACCACTGGAACAGGCCACTGTCACATATTTAGGCCCAGGCACCCAGGCAGAGGAGAGAGGTCCCATAGCAGAGAATCTTGCTTCATGTCAGCAGAGAATCAGTCTTCATGTCATAGCAGAGAATCAGGCTTCACGTCACCCACCACTGGAACAGTCCATTGTCAGATATTTAGTCCAAGGCACCCAGGCAGAGGAGAGAGGTCCCATAGCAGAGAATCTGGATTCATGTCAGCAGAGAATCAGTCTTCATGTCATAGCAGAGAATCAGGCTTCACGTCACCCACCACTGGAACAGTCCATTGTCAGATATTTAGGCCCAGGCACCCAGGCAGAGGAGAAAGGTCCCATAGCAGAGAATCTGGCTTCATGTCAGCAGAGAATCAGTCTTCATGTCATAGCAGAGAATCAGGCTTCACGTCACCCACCACTGGAACAGTCCATTGTCAGATATTTAGGCCCCGGCACCCAGGCAGAGGAGAGAGGTCCCATAACAGAGATTCAGGCTTTATGTCAGCAGAGAATCAGTCTTCATGTCATAGCAGAGAATCATGCTTCACGTCACCCAACATTGGAACAGTCCATTGTCATATAATTTAGGCCCCAGCACCCAGACAGAGGAGAGAGGTCCCATAACATAGAATCTGGCTTCATGTCAGCGACTCAGCAGAGAATCAGTCTTCATGTCATAGCAGAGAATCAGGCTTCATGTCACCCACCACTGCAACAGGCCACTGTCAGATATTTTTAGGCCCCGGCACCCAGACAGAGGAGAGGTTCATTCAACTTTGGGTTGCCCCGCAATATAATGGTAAAATGAAAATAAAAATAGGATTGAATGAGGAAGTGCCCTGGAGTACAATAATATATGGTTAAGGGGAGGTAGTTAATGTCTAATCTGCACAAGGGATGGACAGGTCCTGTGGGATCCATGCCTGGTTCATTTCTATGAACGTCAGCTTGTCCACATTGGCTGTAGACAGGCGGCTGCGTTTGTCTGTAATGACGCCCCCTGCCGTGCTGAATACACGTTCAGACAAAACGCTGGCCGCCGGGCAGGCCAGCACCTCCAAGGCATAAAAGGCTAGCTCTGGCCACGTGGAAAATTTGGAGACCCAGAAGTTGAATGGGGCCGAACCATCAGTCAGTACGTGGAGGGGTGTGCACACGTACTGTTCCACCATGTTAGTGAAATGTTGCCTCCTGCTAACACGTTCCGTATCAGGTGGTGG
This sequence comes from Bufo bufo, assembly GCF_905171765.1. Taxonomy (NCBI): domain Eukaryota; kingdom Metazoa; phylum Chordata; class Amphibia; order Anura; family Bufonidae; genus Bufo; species Bufo bufo. The sequence goes on from NC_053398.1 coordinate 98,382,102, forward strand.
TGCAGTTAGCTGTGGCGTGGTGACAAAACTTTTCCACATCTCTGCCATGCTAACCCTGCCGTCAGAGGAGCTGGCTGTGACACAGCTGCGTTGGCGACCTCTTGCTCCTCCTCTGCCTTCGCCTTGGGCTCCCACTTGTTCCCCTGTGACATTTGGGAATGCTCTCAGTAGCGCGTCTACCAACGTGCGCTTGTACTTGCGCATCTTCCTATCATGCTCCAGTGTAGGAAGTGAAGTAAGGTAGGCACATTGTCTTTGTACCGGGGATCCAGCAGGGTGGCAACCCAGTAGTCCGCACACGTTAAAATGTGAGCAACTCTGCTGTCGTTGCGCAGGCACTGAAGCATGTAGTCGCTCATGTGTGCCAGGCTGCCCAGAGGTAAGGACAAGCTGTCCTCTGTGGGAGGCGTATCGTCATCGTCCTGCGTTTCCCCCTAGCCACGCACCAGTAATGGGCCCGAGCTGCGTTGGGTGCCACCCCGCTGTGAACATGCTTCATCCTCATCCTCCTCCACCTCCTCCTCATCCTCGTCCTCCTCCACCTCCTCCTCATCCTCGTCCTCCTCGTCCTCCAGTAGTGGGCCCTGTCTGGCCACATTTGTACCAGGCCTCTGCTGTTGCAAAAAACCTCCCTCTGAGTCACTTCGAAGAGACTGGCCTGAAAGTGCTAAAAATGACCCCTCTTCCTCCTCCTCCTCCTCCTCCTGGGCCACCTCCTCTTCCATCATCGCCCTAAGTGTTTTATCAAGAAGATATAGAAGTGGTATTGTAACGCTGATAACGGCGTCATCGCCACTGGCCATGTTGGTGGAGTACTCGAAACAACGCAACAGGGCACACAGGTCTCGCATGGAGGCCCAGTCATTGGTGGTGAAGTGGTGCTGTTCCTCAGTGCGACTGACCCGTGCGTGCTGCAGCTGAAACTCCACTATGGCCTGCTGCTGCTCGCACAGTCTGTCCATCATGTGCAAGGTGGAGTTCCACCTGGTGGGCACGTCGCACATGAGGCGGTGAGCGGGAAGGCCGAAGTTACGCTGTAGCGCAGACAGGCGAGCAGCGGCAGGATGTGAACGCCGGAAGCGCGAACAGACGGCCTGCACTTTATGCAGCAGCTCTGACATGTCGGGGTAGTTGTGAATGAACTTCTGCACCACCAAATTCAGCACATGCGCCAGGCAAGGGATGTGCGTCAAACCGGCTAGTCCCAGAGCTGCAACGAGATTTCGCCCATTATCGCACACCACCAGGCCGGGCTTGAGGCTCACCGGCAGCAACCACTCGTCGGTCTGTTGTTCTATACCCCCCCACAACTCCTGTGCGGTGTGGGGCCTGTCCCCCAAACATTTGAGTTTCAGAATGGCCTGCTGACGTTTACCCCGGGCTGTGCTGAAGTTGGTGGTGAAGGTGTGTGGCTGACTGGATGAGCAGGTGGAAGAAGAGGAGGAGGAAGCTGAGTAGGAGGAGGAGGAGACAGGAGGCAAAGAATGTTGCCCTGAGATCCTTGGCTGCGGAAGGACGTACGCCAAACAGCTCTCCGCCTGGGGCCCAGCCGCCACTACATTTACCCAGTGTGCAGTTAGGGAGATATAGCGTCCCTGGCCGTGCTTACTGGTCCACGTATCTGTGGTTAGGTGGACCTTGCCACTAGGGATGAGAGAACCCGAACTGTATAGTTCGGGTTCGTATCGAATTTTGGGGTGTCCGTGACACGGACCCGAACCCGAACATTTTCGTAAAAGTCCGGGTTCGGGTTCGGTGTTCGGTGCTTTCTTGGCGCTTTTTGAAAGGCTGCAAAGCAGCCAATCAAAAAGCGTCATACTACTTGCCCCAAGAGGCCATCACAGCCTTGCCTACTATTGGCATGGCTGTGATTGACCAGTGCAGCATGTGACCCAGCCTCTATATAAGCTTGGGTCACGTTGCGCTGCACGTCACTCTGCTGATTCAAGCATAGGGAGAGGTTGCAGCTGCGACGTTAGGGCGAGATTAGGCAGATTAACTCCTCCAAAAGACTTCATTCTGTGATCGATCTGCAGCTGTGGATCATTGAAGTGCTAATATTGACTTGCTCACTTTTTTGAGGCTGCCCAGAGCGTTTTTAGATCACTTTTTTTCTGGGGTGATCGGCGGCCATTTTGTGACTTGTGGTGCGCCAGCACAAGCTATCACCAAGTGTATTTAACCATCAATAGTGTGGTTATTTTGTGCTATATCCTACATCAGCTGCAGGCTGAGCCTGTGTCACCGAAGTGCATTTAACCATCAACAGTCTGGTTATTTTTTGGCCATATACTACATCAGCTGCAGGCTGAGCCTGTGTCACCGAAGTGCATTTAACCATCAACAGTCTGGATATTTTTTAGCCATATACTACATCTGGTGCAGGCTGAGCCTGTGTCACCCAAGTGCATTTAACCATCAACAGTGTGGTTATTTTTTGGCCATATACTACATCAGGGGCAAGTTGAGCCTGTCACCCAGCGCCTAAAAAATAGACCTGACATTTCTATTCAACCAAATCTGTACTGTTTTAGCTGGTCAAGTTATTTGTAGTGACCGTAAAAGCACACTTTTTGTTCTGGGTTGAAAAACTATTCCCAAATTTGCCATTCTCAAAATAACTAGTTTCTGGTATATTAAGCCTACTTGATATCTATCCCAAAAAGGATATCTTACATTGAAGGTGCTGATAGTGTCATTCAGAAAAACCTAAGACACACTCTACCGTGCAGATAGAAGTCTGATTCTGTGATTAAACCTATACCTGTCACATAGCGCAAAAAAAAAACCAGGCCTGACATTTCTATTCAACCAAAACTGTACTGTTTTAGCTGGTCAAGTTATTTGTAGTGACCGTAAAAGCAGACTTTTTGTTCTGGGTTGAAAAACTATTCCCAAATTTGCCATTCTCAAAATAACTAGTTTCTGGTATATGAGGCCTACTTGAAATCTATCCCAAAAAGGATATCTTACATTGAAGGTGCTGATAGTGTCATTCAGAAAAACCTAAGACACACGCTTCTGTGCAGATAGAAGTCTGATTCTGTGATTAAACCTATACCTGTCACACAGCGCAAAAAAAAAACAGGCCTGACATTTCTATTCAACCAAATCTGTACTGTTTTAGCTGGTCAAGTTATTTGTAGTGACCGTAAAAGCAGACTTTTTGTTCTGGGTTGAAAAACTATTCCCAAAATTGCCATTCTCAAAATAACTAGTTTCTGGTATATGAGGCCTACTTGAAATCTATCCCAAAAAGGATATCTTACATTGAAGGTGCTGATAGTGTCATTCAGAAAAACCTAAGACACACGCTACCGTGCAGATAGAAATCTAATTCTGTGATTAAACCTATACCTGTCACATAGCACAAAAAAAAAACAGGCCTGACATTTCTATTCAACCAAATATGTACTGTTTTAGCTGGTCAAGTTATTTGTAGTGACCGTAAAAGCAGACTTTTTGTTCTGGGTTGAAAAACTATTCCCAAATTTGCCATTCTCAAAATAACTCATTTCTGGTAAATGAGGCCTACTTGAAATCTATCCCAAAAAGGATATCTTACATTGAATGTGCTGATAGTGTCATTCAGAAAAACCTAAGACACACGCTACCGTGCAGATAGAAGTCTGATTCTGTGATTAAACCTATACCTGTCACATAGCGCAAAAAAAAAACAGGCCTGACATTTCTATTCAACCAAATCTGTACTGTTTTAGCTGGTCAAGTTATTTGTAGTGACCGTAAAAGCAGACTTTTTGTTCTGGGTTGAAAAACTATTCCCAATTTTGCCATTCTCAAAATAACTAGTTTCTGGTATATGAGGCCTACTTGAAATCTATCCCAAAAAGGATATCTTACATTGAAGGTGCTGATAGTGTCATTCAGAAAAACCTAAGACACACGCTTCTGTGCAGATAGAAGTCTGATTCTGTGATTAAACCTATACCTGTCACACAGCGCAAAAAAAAAACAGGCCTGACATTTCTATTCAACCAAATCTGTACTGTTTTAGCTGGTCAAGTTATTTGTAGTGACCGTAAAAGCAGACTTTTTGTTCTGGGTTGAAAAACTATTCCCAAAATTGCCATTCTCAAAATAACTAGTTTCTGGTATATGAGGCCTACTTGAAATCTATCCCAAAAAGGATATCTTACATTGAAGGTGCTGATAGTGTCATTCAGAAAAACCTAAGACACACGCTACCGTGCAGATAGAAATCTAATTCTGTGATTAAACCTATACCTGTCACATAGCACAAAAAAAACCCAGGCCTGACATTTCTATTCAACCAAATCTGTACTGTTTTAGCTGGTCAAGTTATTTGTAGTGACCGTAAAAGCACACTTTTTGTTCTGGGTTGAAAAACTATTCCCAAATTTGCCATTCTCAAAATAACTAGTTTCTGGTATATGAGGCCTACTTGAAATCTATCCCAAAAAGGATATCGTACATTGAAGGTGCTGATAGTGTCATTCAGAAAAACCTAAGACACACGCTACCGTGCAGATAGAAGTCTGATTCTGTGATTAAACTTATACCTGTCACACAGCGCAAAAAAAAACAGGCCTGACATTTCTATTCAACCAAATCTGTACTGTTTTAGCTGGTCAAGTTATTTGTAGTGACCGTAAAAGCACATTTTTTGTTCTAGGTTGAAAAACTATTCCCAAATTTGCCATTCTCAAAATTGTGGTGAACGGGAACAATGAGGAAAACATCTAATAAGGGACGCGGACGCGGACGTGGACATGGTCGTGGTGGTGTTAGTGGACCCTCTGGTGCTGGGAGAGGACGTGGCCGTTCTGCCACAGCCACACGTCCTAGTGAACCAACTACCTCAGGTCCCAGTAGCCAGCAGAATTTACAGCGATATTTGGAGGGGCCCAATGCCGTTCTAAGGATGGTAAGGCCTGAGCAGGTACAGGCATTAGTCAATTGGGTAGCCGACAGTGGATCCAGCACGTTCACATTATCTCCCACCCAGTCTTCTGCAGAAAGCGCACAGATGGCGCATGAAAACCAAGCCCATCGGTCTGTCAAATCACCCCCATGCATATCAGGGAAACTGTCTGAGCCTCAAGTTATGCAGCAGTCTCTTATGCTGTTTGAAGACTCTGCTGCCAGGGTTTCCCAAGGGCATCCACCTAGCCCTTCCCCAGGGGTAGAAGAGATAGAATGCACTAACGCACAACCACTTATTTTTCCTGATGATGAGGACATGGGAATACCACCTCAGCACGTCTCTGATGATGACGAAACACAGGTGCCAACTGCTGCGTCTTTCTGCAGTGTGCAGACTGAACAGGAGGTCAGGGATCAAGACTGGGTGGAAGACGATGCAGGGAACGATGAGGTCCTAGACCCCACATGGAATGAAGGTCGTGCCACTGACTTTCACAGTTCGGAGGAAGAGGCAGTGGTGAGACAGAGCCAACAGCGTAGCAAAAGAGGGAGCAGTGGGCAAAATCAGAACACCCGCCACCAAGAGACTCCGCCTGCTACTGACCGCCGCCATCTGGGACCGAGCACCCCAAAGGCAGCTTCAAGGAGTTCCCTGGCATGGCACTTCTTCAAACAATGTGCTGACGACAAGACCCGAGTGGTTTGCACGCTGTGCCATCAGAGCCTGAAGCGAGGCATTAACATTCTGAACCTTAGCACAACCTGCATGACCAGGCACCTGCATGCAAAGCATGAACTGCAGTGGAGTAAACACCTTAAAAACAAGGAAGTCACTCAGGCTCCCCCTGCTACCTCTTCTGCTGCTGCCGCCGCCTCGGCCTCTTCTGCTGCTGCTGCCGCCGCCTCGGCCTCTTCCTCTGCCTCTGGAGGAACGTTGGCACCTGCCGCCCAGCAAAAATGGGATGTACCACCAACACCACCACCTGCGTCACCAAGCATCTCAACCATGTCACACGGCAGCGTTCAGCTCTCCATCTCACAAACATTTGAGAGAAAGCGTAAATTCCCACCTAGCCACCCTCGATCCCTGGCCCTGAATGCCAGCATTTCTAAACTACTGGACTATGAAATGCTGTCATTTAGGCTGGTGGACACACACAGCTTCAAACAGCTCATGTCACTTGCTGTCCCACAGTATTTTGTTCCCAGACGCCACTACTTCTCCAAGAGAGCCGTGCCTTCCCTGCACAAACAAGTGTCCGATAAAATCAAGTGTGCACTGCGCAACGCCATCTGTGGCAAGGTCCACCTACCCACAGATACGTGGACCAGTAAGCACGGCCAGGGACGCTATATCTCCCTAACTGCACAATGGGTAAATGTAGTGGCGGCTGGGCCCCAGGCGGAGAGCTGTTTGGCGCACGTCCTTCCGCCGCCAAGGATCGCAGGGCAACATTCTTTGCCTCCTGTCTCCTCCTCCTCCTACTCAGCTTCCTCCTCCTCTTCTTCCACCTGCTCATCCAGTCAGCCACACACCTTCACCACCAACTTCAGCACAGCCCGGGGTGAACGTCAGCAGGCCATTCTGAAACTCATATGTTTGGGGGACAGGCCCCACACCGCACAGGAGTTGTGGCGGGGTATAGAACAACAGACCGACGAGTGGTTGCTGCCGGTGAGCCTCAAGCCCGGCCTGGTGGTATGCGATAATGGGCGAAATCTCGTTGCAGCTCTGGGACTAGCCGGTTTGACGCACATCCCTTGCCTGGCGCATGTGCTGAATTTGGTGGTGCAGAAGTTCATTCGCAACTACCCCCCGACATGTCAGAGCTGCTGCATAAAGTGCGGGCCGTCTGTTCGCGCTTCCGGCGTTCACACCCTACCGCTGCTCGCCTGTCTGCGCTACAGCGTAACTTCGGCCTTCCCGCTCACCACCTCATATGCGACGTACCCACCAGGTGGAACTCCACCTTGCATATGCTGGACAGACTGTGCGAGCAGCAGCAGGCCATAGTGGAGTTTCAGCTGCAGCACGCACGGGTCAGTTGCACTGCGGATCAGACACACTTCACCACCAATGACTGGGCCTCCATGCGAGACCTGTGTGCCCTGTTGCGTTGTTTCGAGTACTCCACCAACATGGCCAGTGGCGATGACGCCGTTATCAGCATTACAATACCACTTCTATATCTCCTTGAGAAAACACTTAGGGCGATGATGGAAGAGGAGGTGGCCCAGGAGGAAGAGGAGGAAGAGGGGTCATTTTTAGCACTTTCAGGCCAGTCTCTTCGAAGTGACTCAGAGGGAGGTTTTTTGCAACACCAGAGGCCAGGTACAAATGTGGCCAGACAGGGCCCACTACTGGAGGACGAGGAGGACGAGGATGAGGAGGAGGTGGAGGAGGATGAGGATGAAGCATGTTCACAGCGGGGTGGCACCCAAAGCAGCTCGGGCCCATCACTGGTGCGTGGCTGGGGGGAAACTCAGGACGATGATGATACGCCTCCCACAGAGGACAGCTTGTCCTTACCTCTGGGCAGCCTGGCACACATGAGCAACTACATGCTGCAGTGCCTGCGCAACGACAGCAGAGTTGCCCACATTTTAACGTGTGCGGACTACTGGGTTGCCACCCTGCTGGATCCCTGGTACAAAGACAATGTGCCCACCTTATTTCCTACACTGGAGCGTGATAGGAAGATGCGCGAGTACAAGCGCACGTTGGTAGACGCGCTACTGAGAGCATTCCCAAATGTCACAGGGGAACCAATGGAAGCCCAAGGCGAAGGCAGAGGAGGAGCAAGAGGTCGCCAACGCAGCTGTGTCACGGCCAGCTCCTCTGAGGGCAGGGTTAGCATGGCAGAGATGTGGAAAAGTTTTGTCACCACGCCACAGCTAACTGCACCACCACCTGATACGGAACGTGTTAGCAGGAGGCAACATTTCACTAACATGGTGGAACAGTACCTGTGCACACCCCTCCACGTACTGACTGATGGTTTGGCCCCATTCAACTTCTGGGTCTCCAAATTGTCCACGTGGCCAGAGCTAGCCTTTTATGCCTTGGAGGTGCTGGCCTGCTCGGCGGCCAGCGCTTTGTCTGAACGTGTATTCAGCACGGCAGGGGGCGTCATTACAGACAAACGCAGCCGCCTGTCTACAGCCAATGTGGACAAGCTGACGTTCATAAAAATGAACCAGGCATGGATCCCACAGGACCTGTCCATCCCTTGTGCAGATTAGATATTAACTACCTTCCCTTAACAATATATTATTCTACTCCAGGGCACTTCCTCATTCAATACTATTTTTAATTTCATTTTAAAAATTATATTGCGGGGCAACCCAAAGTTGAATGAACCTCTCCTCTGTCTGGGTGCCGGGGCCTAAATGTGTGACAGTGGCCTGTTCCAGTGGTGGGTGACGTGAAGCCTGATTCTCTGCTATGACATGAAGACTGATTCTGCGCTGACATAAGGCCAGATTCTCTGTTACGGGACCTCTCTCCTCTGCCTGGGTGCCTGGGCCTAAATATGTGACAGTGGCCTGTTCCAGTGGTGGGTGACGTGAAGCCTGATTCTCTGCTATGACATGAAGACAGATTCTGCGCTGACATAAGGCCAGATTCTCTGGTACGGGACCTCTCTCCTCTGCCTGGGTGCCTGGGCCTAAATATGTGACAGTGGCCTGTTCCAGTGGTGGGTGACGTGAAGCCTGATTCTCTGCTATGACATGAAGACAGATTCTGCGCTGACATAAGGCCAGATTCTCTGTTACGGGACCTCTCTCCTCTGCCTGGGTGCCTGGGCCTAAATGTGTGACAGTGGCCTGTTCCAGTGGTGGGTGACGTGAAGCCTGATTCTCTGCTATGACATGAAGACAGATTCTGCGCTGACATAAGGCCAGATTCTCTGTTACGGGACCTCTCTCCTCTGCCTGGGTGCCTGGGCCTAAATATGTGACAGTGGCATGTTCCAGTGGTGGGTGACGTGAAGCCTGAGTCTCTGCTATGACATGAAGACAGATTCTGCGCTGACATAAGGCCAGATTCTCTGTTACGGGACCTCTCTCCTCTGCCTGGGTGCATGGGCCTAAATATGTGACAGTGGCCTGTTCCAGTGGTGGGTGACGTGAAGCCTGTTTCTCTGCTATGACATGAAGACAGATTCTGCGCTAACATAAGGCCAGATTCTCTGTTACGGGACCTCTCTCCTCTGCCTGGGTGCCTGGGCCTAAATGTGTGACAGTGGCCTGTTCCAGTGGTGGGTGACGTGAAGCCTGATTCTCTGCTATGACATGAAGACTGATTCTGCGCTGACATAAGGCCAGATTCTCTGTTACGGGACCTCTCTCCTCTGCCTGGGTGCCTGGGCCTAAATATGTGACAGTGGCCTGTTCCAGTGGTGGGTGACGTGAAGCCTGATTCTCTGCTATGACATGAAGACAGATTCTGCGCTGACATAAGGCCAGATTCTCTGGTACGGGACCTCTCTCCTCTGCCTGGGTGCCTGGGCCTAAATATGTGACAGTGGCCTGTTCCAGTGGTGGGTGACGTGAAGCCTGATTCTCTGCTATGACATGAAGACAGATTCTGCGCTGACATAAGGCCAGATTCTCTGTTACGGGACCTCTCTCCTCTGCCTGGGTGCCTGGGCCTAAATGTGTGACAGTGGCCTGTTCCAGTGGTGGGTGACGTGAAGCCTGATTCTCTGCTATGACATGAAGACAGATTCTGCGCTGACATAAGGCCAGATTCTCTGTTACGGGACCTCTCTCCTCTGCCTGGGTGCCTGGGCCTAAATATGTGACAGTGGCATGTTCCAGTGGTGGGTGACGTGAAGCCTGAGTCTCTGCTATGACATGAAGACAGATTCTGCGCTGACATAAGGCCAGATTCTCTGTTACGGGACCTCTCTCCTCTGCCTGGGTGCATGGGCCTAAATATGTGACAGTGGCCTGTTCCAGTGGTGGGTGACGTGAAGCCTGTTTCTCTGCTATGACATGAAGACAGATTCTGCGCTAACATAAGGCCAGATTCTCTGTTACGGGACCTCTCTCCTCTGCCTGGGTGCCTGGGCCTAAATGTGTGACAGTGGCCTGTTCCAGTGGTGGGTGACGTGAAGCCTGATTCTCTGCTATGACATGAAGACAGATTCTGCGCTGACATAAGGCCAGATTCTCTGTTACGGGACCTCTCTCCTCTGCCTGGTTGCCTGGGCCTAAATATGTGACAGTGGCCTCTTCCAGTGGTGTGTGACGTGAAGCCTGATTCTCTGCTATGACATGAAGACAGATTCTGCGCTGACATAAGGCCAGATTCTCTGTTACGGGACCTCTCTCCTCTGCCTGGGTGCCTGGGCCTAAATATGTGACAGTGGCCTGTTCCAGTGGTGGGTGACGTGAAGCCTGATTCTCTGCTATGACATGAAGACAGATTCTGCGCTGACATAAGGCCAGATTCTCTGGTACGGGACCTCTCTCCTCTGCCTGGGTGCCTGGGCCTAAATGTGTGACAGTGGCCTGTTCCAGTGGTGGGTGACGTGAAGCCTGTTTCTCTGCTATGACATGAAGACAGATTCTGCGCTGACATAAGGCCAGATTCTCTGGTACGGGACCTCTCTCCTCTGCCTGGGTGCCTGGGCCTAAATATGTGACAGTGGCCTGTTCCATTGGTGGGTGACGTGAAGCCTGATTCTCTGCTATGACATGAAGACAGATTCTGCGCTGACATAAGGCCAGATTCTCTGTTATGGGACCTCTCTCCTCTGCCTGGGTGCCTGGGCCTAAATGTGTGACAGTGGCCTGTTCCAGTGGTGGGTGACGTGAAGCCTGATTCTCTGCTATGACATGAAGACAGATTCTCCGCTGACATAAGGCCAGATTCTCTGTTACGGGACCTCTCTCCTCTGCCTGGGTGCCTGGTCCTAAATGTGTGACAGTGGCCTGTTCCAGTGGTGGGTGACGTGAAGCCTGATTCTCTGCTATGACATGAAGACAGATTCTGCGCTGACATAAGGCCAGATTCTCTGTTACGGGACCTCTCTCCTCTGCCTGGGTGCCTGGGCCTAAATGTGTGACAGTGGCCTGTTCCAGTGGTGGGTGACGTGAAGCCTGATTCTCTGCTATGACATGAAGACAGATTCTGCTCTGACATAAGGCCAGATTCTCTGTTACGGGACCTCTCTCCTCTGCCTGGGTGCCTGGGCCTAAATATGTGACAGTGGCCTGTTCCAGTGGTGGGTGACGTGAAGCCTGATTCTCTGCTATGACATGAAGACAGATTCTGCGCTGACATAAGGCCAGATTCTCTGTTACGGGACCTCTCTCCTCTGCCTGGGTGCCTGGGCCTAAATATGTGACAGTGACCTGTTCCAGTGGTGGGTGACGTGAAGCCTGTTTCTCTGCTATGACATGAAGACAGATTCTGCGCTGACATAAGGCCAGATTCTCTGTTACGGGACCTCTCTCCTCTGCCTGGGTGCCTGGGCCTAAATGTGTGACAGTGGCCTGTTCCAGTGGTGGGTGACGTGAAGCCTGATTCTCTGCTATGACATGAAGACAGATTCTGCGCTGACATAAGGCCAGATTCTCTGTTACGGGACCTCTCTCCTCTGCCTGGTTGCCTGTGCCTAAATATGTGACAGTGGCCTGTTCCAGTGGTGGGTGACGTGAAGCCTGATTCTCTGCTATGACATGAAGACAGATTCTGCGCTGACATAAGGCCAGATTCTCTGTTACAGGACCTCTCTCCTCTGCCTGGGTGCCTGGGCCTAAATGTGTGACAGTGGCCTGTTCCAGTGGTGGGTGACGTGAAGCCTGATTCTCTGCTATGACATGAAGACAGATTCTGTGCTGACATAAGGCCAGATTCTCTGTTACGGGACCTCTCTCCTCTGCCTGGGTGCCTGGGCCTAAATATGTGACAGTGGCCTCTTCCAGTGGTGTGTGACGTGAAGCCTGATTCTCTGCTATGACATGAAGACAGATTCTGCGCTGACATAAGGCCAGATTCTCTGTTATGGGACCTCTCTCCTCTGCCTGGTTGCCTGTGCCTAAATATGTGACAGTGGCCTGTTACAGTGGTGGGTGACGTGAAGCCTGATTCTCTGCTATGACATGAAGACAGATTCTGCGCTGATATAAGGCCAGATTCTCTGTTACGGGACTTCTCTCCTCTGCCTGGGTGCCTGGGCCTAAATATGTGACAGTGGCCTGTTCCAGTGGTGGGTGACGTGAAGCCTGATTCTCTGCTATGACATGAAGACAGATTCTGCGCTGACATAAGGCCAGATTCTCTGTTACGGGACCTCTCTCCTCTGCCTGGGTGCATGGGCCTAAATGTGTGACAGTGGCCTGTTCCAGTGGTGGGTGACGTGAAGCCTGATTCTCTGCTATGACATGAAGACAGATTCTGCGCTGACATAAGGCCAGATTCACTGTTACGGGACCTCTCTCCTCTGCCTGCGTGCCTGGGCCTAAATGTGTGACAGTGGCCTGTTCCAGTGGTGGGTGACGTGAAGCCTGATTCTCTGCTATGAAATGAAGACAGATTCTGCGCTGACATAAGGCCAGATTCTCTGTTACGGGACCTCTCTCCTCTGCCTGGGTTCCTGGGCCTAAATGTGTGACAGTGGCCTGTTCCAGTGGTGGGTGACGTGAAGCCTGATTCTCTGCTATGACATGAAGACAGATTCTGCGCTGACATAAGGCCAGATTCTCTGTTACGGGACCTCTCTCCTCTGCCTGGGTGCCTGGGCCTAAATGTGTGACAGTGGCCTGTTCCAGTGGTGGGTGACGTGAAGCCTGATTCTCTGCTATGACATGAAGACAGATTCTGCGCTGACATAAGGCCAGATTCTCTGTTACGGGACCGCTCTCCTCTGTCTGGGTGCCGGGGCCTAAATATGTGACAGTGGCCTCTTCCAGTGGTGGGTGACATGAAGCCAGATTCTCTGCTATGGCATGAAGAGACTGATTCTCTGCTGACATGAAGCCAGATTCTTTGCTATGGCATGAAGAGACTGATTCTCTGCTGACGTGAAGCCAGATTCTCTGCTATGGGACTTCTGTCCAATTGATATTGGGTCATTTTTATTTTTTAAATTTTTATTTTAATTCATTTCCCTATCCACTTTTGTTTGCAGGGGATTTACCTACATGTTGCTGCCTTTTGCAGCCCTCTAGCTCTTTCCTGGGCTGTTTTACAGCCCTTTTAGTGCCCAAAAGTTCGGGTCCCCATTGACTTCAATAGGGTTCGGGTTCGGGACGAAGTTCGGTTAGGGTTCGGATCCCGAACCCGAACATTTCCGGGAAGTTCGGCCGAACTTCTCGAACCCGAACATCCAGGTGTTCGCTCAACTCTACTTGCCACAGATGGCGTTGCGCAGTGCACACTTGATTTTATCGGATACTTGGTTGTGCAGGGAAGGCACGGCTCTCTTGGAGAAGTAGTGCCGGCTGGGAACAACATACTGTGGGACAGCAAGCGACATGAGCTGTTTGAAGCTGTCTGTGTCCACCAGCCTAAATGACAGCATTTCATAGGCCAGTAGTTTAGAAATGCTGGCATTCAGGGCCAGGGATCGAGGGTGGCTAGGTGGGAATTTACGCTTTCTCTCAATTGTTTGTGAGATGGAGAGCTGAACGCTGCTGTGTGACATGGTTGAGATGCTTGGTGATGCAGGTGGTGGTGTTGGTGGTACATCCCATGTTTTCTGGGCGGCAGGTGCCAACGTTCCTTCAAAGACGGAGGAAGAGGCAGAGGCGGCAGCAGCAGAAGAGGCCGAGGCGGCAGCAGCAGAAGAGGTAGCAGGGGGAGCCTGAGTGACTTCCTTGTTTTTAAGGTGTTTACTCCACTGCAGTTCATGCTTTGCATGCAGGTGCCTGGTCATGCAGGTTGTGCTAAGGTTCAGAACGTTAATGCCTCGCTTCAGGCTCTGATGGCACAGCGTGCAAACCACTCGGGTCTTGTCGTCAGCACACTGTTTGAAGAAGTGCCATGCCAGGGAACTCCTTGAAGCTGCCTTTGGGGTGCTCGGTCCCAGATGGCGACGGTCAGTAGCAGGCGGAGTCTCTTGGCGGCGGGTGTTCTGCTTTTGCCCACTGCTCCCTCTTTTGCTACGCTGTTGGCTCGGTCTTACCACTGCCTCTTCCTCCGAACTGTGAAAGTCAGTGGCACGACCTTCATTCCATGTGGGGTCTAGGACCTCATCGTCCCCTGCATCGTCTTCCACCCAGTCTTGATCCCTGACCTCCTGTTCAGTCTGCACACTGCAGAAAGACGCAGCAGTTGGCACCTGTGTTTCGTCATCATCAGAGACGTGCTGAGGTGGTATTCCCATGTCCTCATCATCAGGAAACATAAGTGGTTGTGCGTTAGTGCATTCTATCTCTTCCACCCCTGGGGAAGGGCTAGGTGGATGCCCTTGGGAAACCCTGCCAGCAGAGTCTTCAAACAGCATAAGAGACTGCTGCATAACTTGAGGCTCAGACAGTTTCCCTGATATGCATGGGGGTGATGTGACAGACTGATGGGCTTGGTTTTCATGCGCCATCTGTGCGCTTTCTGCAGAAGACTGGGTGGGAGATAATGTGAACGTGCTGGATCCACTGTCGGCCACCCAATTGACTAATGCCTGTACCTGCTCAGGCCTACCATCCTTAGAACGGCATTGGGCCCCACCAAATATCGCTGTAAATTCTGTTGGCTACTGGGACCCGAGGTAGTTGGTTCACTAGGACGTGTGGCTGTGGCAGAACTGCAGCGTACTCAAGTTGTGTGTAATAGTGTTCCTGGGTGTAGTAGTGCAATATACACTAACCTGGTACGGCTGACTCTCTGCATAGGGCAGGTGATGATATAGATAGTTCGTGACGCCAGTGCCAAGTAAACGGTGGCACGCCGTTTGCGGATAGCAGGAATAAATTGAGGAACACGTGGTATTAAAGCAGAACTCCAACTTTAGTAGTTTTCATGCAGAGACAATATTGGAATCGCAGTTCCTTAGCATACAGTCGATTTTGTAATACGGTTGATGCAGGCAATTACAGCTTGAGCAAGGTGATTACAGAGTGTTGAACACAGGACTTGCAGTACAGGAGCTTGCACTCTATTTCTGTCTGATCCTGGAATATAGCAAATCTTCTCCAAGGCCCATTAACCTAGTTCTGGCTTTATATCCTTGGTTGTAGCTTTATAAAGTACCTCCTCTGTTCTTTTGAGTACCTCTTGCTTCTCTGCACTTTGCCTCTGTCTCTCTCGGCTTCCTTAGACTCTTTCCTTTAAGTATTCCTGTTTCTGCATAAGGGAATTCAGGAGGAGAACCTTCCCCTGATGGCAGGCTTCAGGCCTGGGCTGGTTTCTGACATCGTCTAATCTCCAACTGCAGATCACAGACACTAGACTCCGTCTCCCTTCTACTTCCCTGACTGGGCCTTATATAAACTCTCTAGCTCCCTCTAATGACTAGAAGCTGGAATGACACCCCTAGCAGGCCTGTACATGCAAGTTTCTCAGTAACAGGGAAATACATGCATTGCATTACATGACATTTTATAAAACTGACATATACCAACTTCCCCATAATTAAGGAGGGACGACAGCACACCAAGTGACACTTTGGTAGTGACGGGTATTACAGTCCCCGTACACTACATACCCCACTGCTTTAAGCTGAGTACGACCTCGTACTCCATCATGGGTCGCCCAACTGGAATCTCTACCTGAAACAGAAAATAGAGACATGCAGGCATACATACATGTAATTCATCTGCATTTACATTTACATCAGGTCCAATTGGCAAAGGTGCAGGGCAGTGACAAGGGGCGTCGTTCTCTTCTCTCAGGATAGTGAATGGAACGGGGGCGCTGACCTGGCACAGCGTAACATTATAACCAGGATAGTCCATGATAGAACAGTAAAATAGATAAAACAGTATAAAAGTTTTTGGAGGCTCAAAGAACAAACATGAGTCCGTACCCAGGTTATTTTCCTATAAATCACAGAGGCTCTCATGCGGTGGAGTCCATCTCTGGGCACATTTCCTTTTTAAAAGAGCAAAAATCTCAGAGGCTCAGGTTCTTTTGAGTCTGTCTCCGGGCACGGTTCCTTAGTATGAAGTTGCACAATAAAATGACAGCAAAGACAAGTGCTGTAATACCCCTGATCAACCTGAAAAGGGGGTGAAGGGTAAAAGGTGCAACAAAGGAACAGGCACAACTTGGTGTGGGGTAGCAAAAGCAGGCAGGAGGTGCTGGAAACAAACTTGGCCTTAGCTGACTTTGTGATTTCAGTGGTCAACACCTACCACTGAGCCGTGGACAAACTGGCAGCCGCAACAAAGGACCAGAAACGTAGGACTCCTGTCCTGGAAGGGTTAATACCCTCATTCATTGAGGAAATAAATCAAAGGCCTAGCAGGCTGATTCACAATGGCATATCATAACCACTTGGCTCTGCTGGCAAGTACGGCCTGTAGTAGTCCTCTACAGGAGGATGGGCCCACATAACGGTGTTAGGGGGCAGCTGCAGAGTGAAGGGGCCCCATGGGCCTAGGGGTAAACCCTTGGGTGGACCGTACCGGTCCCGGCATAATGATTGTGGGGTGGAATGGTGTGGTTACCGCCGCCTCAAGCGGTCCGGTAGGCTCTGCGCAGCTATTCACAACAACCGGGGGTCTCCTTTGTGGCACTGACGGAGCGGTGACAGCAGAAGGTGGTCTACGGGTGGTGACAGGCACCCTTACCTCGTCCTTCTTTGGCGGCGTCTGGATCCTGGCGGTCGCGATCTTGCGCAGCTCCCGCAACTTCTCCTCCAGCCGGACAATCTGCTCACCGATGCTCTCTGTGTCGGAGTCGCTGTCATCTGCTGGCGCCGCCGGCGCAGGTACAGTCACCGATGGCGCGGACTCGGCCTTTGCAGGTTCTGGCGATGCGTCTGGTCTCAGACCCGTCCGGATGTTCTCAAAGGTACTTTGAAGTTCTTTTAAATTTTCCATCTCTCGGATGGTCTTCTCCCGACGAGGCAGCTCGGGGGAAGGATAGGGGCTCACCCATTTCTCCAACACGGTTGGCTGCCAGAAGACGTTAGGCCCAATGAAGGAGCTCCGCTCCTGGAAGGCGTGATGGGCCGGCTCTGGAGAGCGTTCCGGTTCCCGCTCGCAGCCAGAGTAGTCTTCTTCTTCTGCTTCCCAGTCCTCAGGTCCTCGCTTGGGACGGGTCACGGCAGTTGCATAAGGCCCTCTTAGGCTCTCGGCAGGGGTGAACTCCACTTCCTCTCCCTCGCGGAGGCTGTGCTGATAGGAAGGGAGGTAGTCTCTCTTGACAGACCTTCTATTAACATACAGGTCTCTGCCAGTCACATAATCTTGGATAAACCCGTAGCCACGGGTTTTGTCAAAGGACACCACCACTCCCTTTCTCCTTTCCAGGCGGGGTTGGGTGTTGGTATGTCGTTCATGGATTGTCTTGGTCAACTCTTCATAGTAGATCTTGGTCTTTGTGTTCCGCTTTATAGCGGCCTCCCGGATCTCCGCCATTAGGGAGGACCATTTGAAAGAGGGCTGAAAGAAGTCTCTCCAAGAGCCATAGCAGGGCTCTGGTTCTTTCTCCCTTGGGCGGCAGGCGGGTTTCTCCGGTCCCGGAGAGTAGGCCGGTGGAGCCTCCTCTGGCTCTACACCAATGTCAGTCATTTTTGCAATCTCAGGTGCGGACGCTGCAGCAACGCTCTGCTCAGTTTCCAACATGCTCAATCCTTCTGAGGAGAGCGATAGGGTCGCGTCAATTAGAGCAGCCAGCTCCTCCCATTGCACTGGGAGGCCGCCCCCCAGGTATTCCAGTATATGGAAGGCGGAGTCCATGCTGGCAGACATGCAAATGTCCAGATAAGCAGTGGCGCCTGACCTTGAACTTCTTCCCGCTTTTTCCTCAGAAAGGCGCCAATTTTTCCCGCCTTTTCGGGATGAAGATGACGCAGCAGTAAATTCAGCAAGCCCAGCGGCCATCTTTAGCAAGAAACGCTGTCTATTCACTGACAGCAAGCAGGATGCTAGAAAGTCCATAAAACCACACTCCAATGTGGCGATTTTCTTCCTCTGGGTAGCGCAACACTGCACAGCGCTTTTTAGGGGTTTTTGGTACACTTTGGGTATGATTTTCAGTCCACAAAGTCCACTTTAAATAAACAGGAAATTTGTCACTTTGGTCACAGGGCAACTGTATAAGGCACAAAGTTCACGCTTCTTGCACTAGAAAGCGTGCGTATCCTGTTCGTGACGCCAAAAGAGAGGTGCAGCGTACTCAAGTTGTGTGTAATAGTGTTCCTGGGTGTAGTAGTGCAATATACACTAACCTGGTACGGCTGACTCTCTGCATAGGGCAGGTGATGATATAGATAGTTCGTGACGCCAGTGCCAAGTAAACGGTGGCACGCCGTTTGCGGATAGCAGGAATAAATTGAGGAACACGTGGTATTAAAGCAGAACTCCAACTTTAGTAGTTTTCATGCAGAGACAATATTGGAATCGCAGTTCCTTAGCATACAGTCGATTTTGTAATACGGTTGATGCAGGCAATTACAGCTTGAGCAAGGTGATTACAGAGTGTTGAACACAGGACTTGCAGTACAGGAGCTTGCACTCTATTTCTGTCTGATCCTGGAATATAGCAAATCTTCTCCAAGGCCCATTAACCTAGTTCTGGCTTTATATCCTTGGTTGTAGCTTTATAAAGTACCTCCTCTGTTCTTTTGAGTACCTCTTGCTTCTCTGCACTTTGCCTCTGTCTCTCTCGGCTTCCTTAGACTCTTTCCTTTAAGTATTCCTGTTTCTGCATAAGGGAATTCAGGAGGAGAACCTTCCCCTGATGGCAGGCTTCAGGCCTGGGCTGGTTTCTGACATCGTCTAATCTCCAACTGCAGATCACAGACACTAGACTCCGTCTCCCTTCTACTTCCCTGACTGGGCCTTATATAAACTAGGGCTCTCTAGCTCCCTCTAATGACTAGAAGCTGGAATGACACCCCTAGCAGGCCTGTACATGCAAGTTTCTCAGTAACAGGGAAATACATGCATTACATTACATGACATTTTATAAAACTGACATATACCAACTTCCCCATAATTAAGGAGGGACGACAGCACACCAAGTGACACTTTGGTAGTGACGGGTATTACAGTCCCCGTACACTACAGAACGTCCACGTCCTCTCCCAGCACCAGAGGGTCCACTAACACCACCACGACCATGTCCGCGTCCCTTACTAATGTTTTCCTCATTGTTACCGTTCACCACAATAAGAAAAATATTATTTGGCCCAATGTATTGAATTCAAATTCAGGCCTTTTTTTACAGATACCTAACACTATCTGGCTATCTATTTAGGTACCGTATTACACTAATACAGGCACAACAGTAATGACAGATTTAGCTGAATATAAATTTGAGGCCTATTATTTAGGCGCTGGGTGACAGGTATACGTTTACGGACAGAATTAGACTTGGATATGCACAGTAGCGTGTGTGTGAAGTTATTGAGAATGACCCTATCAGCACCTTGAATCTAATATACCCTTTTAGGGATAGATTTAAAGTAGGCCTGATACAGCAGAAACCACTAATTTAGGAAATTGCTAGGTTGGGAATTGTATTTCAAACCAGAACAAAAACTGTGCTTTGACGGACACAATATACCTTAACCAGCTACAGCAATAGCCAGAGATTTAGCTGAATATAAATTTGAGGCCTATTATTTAGGCGCTGGGTGACAGGTATACGTTTACGGACAGAATTAGACTTGGATATGCACAGTAGCGTGTGTGTGAAGTTATTGAGAATGACCCTATCAGCACCTTGAATCTAATATACCCTTTTAGGGATAGATTTAAAGTAGGCCTGATACAGCAGAAACCACTAATTTAGGAAATTGCTAGGTTGGGAATTGTATTTCAAACCAGAACAAAAACTGTGCTTTGACGGACACAATATACCTTAACCAGCTACAGCAATAGCCAGAGATTTAGTTGAATATAAATTTGAGGCCTATTATTTAGGCGCTGGGTGACAGGTATACGTTTACGGACAGAATTAGACTTGGATATGCACAGTAGCGTGTGTGTGAAGTTATTGAGAATGACCCTATCAGCACCTTGAATCTAATATACCCTTTTAGGGATAGATTTAAAGTAGGCCTGATACAGCAGAAACCACTAATTTAGGAAATTGCTAGGTTGTGAATTGTATTTCAAACTAGAACAAAAACTGTGCTTTGACGGACACAATATAACTTCACCAGCTACAGCAATAGCCAGAGATTTAGCTGAATATAAATTTGAGGCCTTTTATTTAGGCGCTGGGTGACAGGTATACGTTTACGGACAGAATTAGACTTGGATATGCACAGTAGCGTGTGTGTGAAGTTATTGAGAATGACCCTATCAGCACCTTGAATCTAATATACCCTTTTAGGGATAGATTTAAAGTAGGCCTGATACAGCAGAAACCACTAATTTAGGAAATTGCTAGGTTGGGAATTGTATTTCAAACCAGAACAAAAACTGTGCTTTGACGGACACAATATACCTTAACCAGCTACAGCAATAGCCAGAGATTTAGCTGAATATAAATTTGAGGCCTATTATTTAGGCGCTGGGTGACAGGTATACGTTTACGGACAGAATTAGACTTGGATATGCACAGTAGCGTGTGTGTGAAGTTATTGAGAATGACCCTATCAGCACCTTGAATCTAATATACCCTTTTAGGGATAGATTTAAAGTAGGCCTGATACAGCAGAAACCACTAATTTAGGAAATTGCTAGGTTGTGAATTGTATTTCAAACTAGAACAAAAACTGTGCTTTGACGGACACAATATAACTTCACCAGCTACAGCAATAGCCAGAGATTTAGCTGAATATAAATTTGAGGCCTATTATTTAGGCGCTGGGTGACAGGTATACGTTTACGGACAGAATTAGACTTGGATATGCACAGTAGCGTGTGTGTGAAGTTATTGAGAATGACCCTATCAGCACCTTGAATCTAATATACCCTTTTAGGGATAGATTTAAAGTAGGCCTGATACAGCAGAAACCACTAATTTAGGAAATTGCTAGGTTGGGAATTGTATTTCAAACCAGAACAAAAACTGTGCTTTGACGGACACAATATAACTTAACCAGCTACAGCAATAGCCAGAGATTTAGCTGAATATAAATTTGAGGCCTATTATTTAGGCGCTGGGTGACAGGTATACGTTTACGGACAGAATTAGACTTGGATATGCACAGTAGCGTGTGTGTGAAGTTATTGAGAATGACCCTATCAGCACCTTGAATCTAATATACCCTTTTAGGGATAGATTTAAAGTAGGCCTGATACAGCAGAAACCACTAATTTAGGAAATTGCTAGGTTGGGAATTGTATTTGAAACCAGAACAAAAACTGTGCTTTGACGGACACAATATACCTTAACCAGCTACAGCAATAGCCAGAGATTTAGCTGAATATAAATTTGAGGCCTATTATTTAGGCGCTGGGTGACAGGTATACGTTTACGGACAGAATTAGACTTGGATATGCACAGTAGCGTGTGTGTGAAGTTATTGAGAATGACCCTATCAGCACCTTGAATCTAATATACCCTTTTAGGGATAGATTTAAAGTAGGCCTGATACAGCAGAAACCACTAATTTCGGAAATTGCTAGGTTGTGAATTGTATTTCAAACTAGAACAAAAACTGTGCTTTGACGGACACAATATAACTTCACCAGCTACAGCAATAGCCAGAGATTTAGCTGAATATAAATTTGAGGCCTTTTATTTAGGCGCTGGGTGACAGTTATACGTTTACGGACAGAATTAGACTTGGATATGCACAGTAGCGTGTGTGTGAAGTTATTGAGAATGACCCTATCAGCACCTTGAATCTAATATACTCTTTTAGGGATAGATTTAAAGTAGGCCTGATACAGCAGAAACCACAAATTTAGGAAATTGCTAGGTTGGGAATTGTATTTCAAACCAGAACAAAAACTGTGCTTTGACGGACACAATATAACTTCACCAGCTACAGCAATAGCCAGAGATTTAGCTGAATATAAATTTGAGGCCTATTATTTAGGCGCTGGGTGACAGGTATACGTTTACGGACAGAATTAGACTTGGATATGCACAGTAGCGTGTGTGTGAAGTTATTGAGAATGACCCTATCAGCACCTTGAATCTAATATACCCTTTTAGGGATAGATTTAAAGTAGGACTGATACAGCAGAAACCACTAATTTAGGAAATTGCTAGGTTGGGAATTGTATTTCAAACCAGAACAAAAACTGTGCTTTGACGGACACAATATAACTTAACCAGCTACAGCAATAGCCAGAGATTTAGCTGAATATAAATTTGAGGCCTATTATTTAGGCGCTGGGTGACAGGTATACGTTTACGGACAGAATTAGACTTGGATATGCACAGTAGCGTGTGTGTGAAGTTATTGAGAATGACCCTATCAGCACCTTGAATCTAATATACCCTTTTAGGGATAGATTTAAAGTAGGCCTGATACAGCAGAAACCACTAATTTAGGAAATTGCTAGGTTGGGAATTGTATTTGAAACCAGAACAAAAACTGTGCTTTGACGGACACAATATACCTTAACCAGCTACAGCAATAGCCAGAGATTTAGCTGAATATAAATTTGAGGCCTATTATTTAGGCGCTGGGTGACAGGTATACGTTTACGGACAGAATTAGACTTGGATATGCACAGTAGCGTGTGTGTGAAGTTATTGAGAATGACCCTATCAGCACCTTGAATCTAATATACCCTTTTAGGGATAGATTTAAAGTAGGCCTGATACAGCAGAAACCACTAATTTCGGAAATTGCTAGGTTGTGAATTGTATTTCAAACTAGAACAAAAACTGTGCTTTGACGGACACAATATAACTTCACCAGCTACAGCAATAGCCAGAGATTTAGCTGAATATAAATTTGAGGCCTTTTATTTAGGCGCTGGGTGACAGTTATACGTTTACGGACAGAATTAGACTTGGATATGCACAGTAGCGTGTGTGTGAAGTTATTGAGAATGACCCTATCAGCACCTTGAATCTAATATACTCTTTTAGGGATAGATTTAAAGTAGGCCTGATACAGCAGAAACCACAAATTTAGGAAATTGCTAGGTTGGGAATTGTATTTCAAACCAGAACAAAAACTGTGCTTTGACGGACACAATATAACTTCACCAGCTACAGCAATAGCCAGAGATTTAGCTGAATATAAATTTGAGGCCTATTATTTAGGCGCTGGGTGACAGGTATACGTTTACGGACAGAATTAGACTTGGATATGCACAGTAGCGTGTGTGTGAAGTTATTGAGAATGACCCTATCAGCACCTTGAATCTAATATACCCTTTTAGGGATAGATTTAAAGTAGGCCTGATACAGCAGAAACCACTAATTTAGGAAATTGCTAGGTTGGGAATTGTATTTCAAACCAGAACAAAAACTGTGCTTTGACGGACACAAAATAACTTAACCAGCTACAGCAATAGCCAGAGATTTAGCTGAATATAAATTTGAGGCCTATTATTTAGGCGCTGGGTGACAGGTATACGTTTACGGACAGAATTAAACTTGGATCTGCACAGTAGCGTGTGTGTGAAGTTATTGAGAATGACCCTATCAGCACCTTGAATCTAATATACCCTTTTAGGGATAGATTTAAATAACCACACTATTGATGGTTAAATGGACTTGGTGGTAGCTTGCCCCTGATGTAGGATATAGCCAAAAAATAACCACACTATTGATGGTTAAATGGACTTGGTGGCAGCTTACCCCTGATGTAGGATATAGCAAAAAATAACCACACTATTGATGGTTAAATGGACTTGGTGGCAGCTTGTGCTGGCGCACCACAAGCCACAAAATGGCCACCGATCACCCCAGAAATAAGTGACTGAAAAACACTCTGGGCAGCCTAAAAACAGTGAGCAATTGAATAGCAGCAGTTCAATGATCCACAGCTGTAGATCGATCAGTGTCTTAAGTGTTTTGGAGGAGTTCATCACTGCCTAATCTCGCCCTAACGTCGCAGCTGCAACCTCTCCCTACACTTGTAACAGCAGAGTGACGTGCAGCGCTACGTGACCCGAACTATACAGTTCGGGTTCGCTCATCCCTATAGGCGTGCGCACGGGGTGTGTCGGGTGTGCCTGGGCACACCCTAATCACACCTCCGTGCTCGAGCCTCCTGCACTGCCGCATCCCGCAGCTGCCTCTTGAGCCCCGTCTGCCTTGCACAGCCACAATGACATCAGACTGCTCCCATGCTCCCGTGCTCCGTGTCCTGGTGGCCGGCCGCGTAACGTCACTCACTCCGACGTCACACGCCTGCTTCACCTGCTTCATTAATAAAGTGGGAGGTGCAGGCGCGTGCGGCGTGACGGAGTGAGTGACGTCACGTTATGCTGCCGCCGGCCTAGTTTGAATGATTGAGAGCCTGCCCAGTGATTGTGTGAGTACTAGCTGGAGTCTGCTAGTAAGTTAGTAATAGTAGTACAAGTTTACAACACTTTACATAAGACCCCGGCGGCCTCCACCCCCTGTTGGGGGTCACTGTGAGGGACACTGTTATGGGGGGGGATCTGTGGATGATGACACATATATAGCACAAGATGTTTCTATATATGTGTCATCCACAGATTCCCCCCCTGGCCCCCCATAACAGTGTCATCCACAGTTCCCCCCGCATCTGTGTCAGACTCCACACAGATGCCCCCATAACAGTGCCATCCACAGATATACCCTTAATAGTCTGTTAAGGGGATATCTGTAATCTGTGGCTGACACTGTTATGGAGCATCTGTGTGTGTAATATGACACTGTTATGGGGGATCTGTGGATGATACTGTTATGGGGGGATCTGTGGATGACGCACTGTTAATAACAGTGCGGCATCCACAGATGCCCTAATAACAGTGCCATACACAGATATCCCCTTAAAGAGGACCTTTCACTAGAATAAAACATCTAAACTAACTATACAGACATGGAGAGCGGCGCCCAGGGATGTCCCTGCACTTACTGTTATCCCCGGGCGCCGCTCCGTTCTCCCGTTATAGCCTCCGGTATCTTCATAATTAGGCTCCACCCAGGGAACCTGCCGGCGTCTCTTTCTCCCATGCTGTAGCGCTGGCCAATCGCAGCGCTCAGCTCATAGCCTGAGAGAAAAAAAAGCCTCTCAGGCTATGAGCTGAGCGCTGCGATTGGCTAGCGCTACAGCATGGGAGAATGAGACGCCGGCAGGTTCCCCTGGGTGGAGCCTAACTATGAAGATACCGGAGGCTATACCGGGAGAACGGAGCGGCGCCCGGGGATAACAGTAAGTGCAGGGGGATCCCTGGGCGCCGCTCTCCATGTCTGTATAGTTAGTTTAGATGTTTTATT
This sequence comes from Bufo bufo, assembly GCF_905171765.1. Taxonomy (NCBI): domain Eukaryota; kingdom Metazoa; phylum Chordata; class Amphibia; order Anura; family Bufonidae; genus Bufo; species Bufo bufo. The sequence continues at coordinate 98,407,462 of NC_053398.1, forward strand.
CTAGTGAAAGGTCCTCTTTAACAATGCGTCATCCACAGATTCCCCCATAACTGTGTGTTATCCACTGATGCCCATAACAGTGTAATCCACAGATGCCCCCATAACAGTGTCATCCACAGATCCCCCATAATAGTGTCATCCACTGATGCCCACAACAGTGTAATTCACAGATGCCCATAACAGTGTAATCCACAGATGTCCATAACAGTGCATCATTCACAGATGCCCCCATAACAGTATCATCCACAGATCCCCCATAACAGTGTCATCCACAGATGCCCATAACAGTGTGTCATCCACAGATCCACCATAACAGTGCGCCTGCGCACTGAGGAGAGACAGGAAGGAGGGGAAAGAATCCGCGGAAGCAAGCAGAGGACGGCACAGCAGACGAAGTAAATTGTTTTATTATAAATGTAGTTTAATGTCTGTTTTGTCTTTTATTATATTCTGGCTTTTGCTTAAAGGGACAGTAAAAAATGTTTGTTTTTTTTAGTTATGTATGATGCTTTTTCATAATAAATAAATGTAAATGTGGTGGTGCTGTAATGGGGACCCCAGGCCTCTCTTATGTCCCGCAGGCTGGGCTGGCGCTGGGGAAGCATACGGTTGGTCAGGCAGCAGAAAGGCTCTGGGGCTGTTATTGTGTGATCTGGAACTTTTTCCTTCACAGCCAATGCTATCTCTCTCTCGTACAGTGCAGACTCTGCAAGAGGCATTCCGTTTGCTCTCCGTCCTAATAGAAGTCTATGGGAATCAAAACGGATCTATCTGGTTCCCGTTATGCAAGACGGAAAACAAAGTCCTGTCGACAGGACTTTGTTTTCCATCTTGCATAAGGGGACCCAGACTAATCCGTTATGCTTTCTCATAAACTTCTATTAGGACAGAGCAAAACGGAATGCCTCTTAAAGGTTTCCGTTTTGCATTCCATCTGGCCATTCCGTTATATTCCGTTTCAAACAGAAACTATAACGGAATGGCATAACGCAAATGTGAACCCACCCTTAGGAATACAGGGAGTGCAGAATTATTAGGCAAATGAGTATTTTGACCATATCATCCTCTTTATGCATGTTGTCTTACTCCAAGCTGTATAGGCTCGAAAAGCCTACTACCAATTAAGCATATTAGGTGATGTGCATCTCTGTAATGAGAAGGGGTGTGGTCTAATGACATCAACACCCTATATTAGGTGTGCATAATTATTAGGCAACTTCCTTTCCTTTGGCAAAATGGGTCAAAAGAAGGACTTGACAGGCTCAGAAAAGTCAAAAATAGTGAGATATCTTGCAGAGGGATGCAGCACTCTTAAAATTGCAAAGCTTCTGAAGCGTGATCATCGAACAATCAAGCATTTCATTTAGAGATGGGACGGGGGATTCGTCGAATCCACGAATCCCTCGAATCTTGCTGGATTCGTGGGATTCGTGGACTCGAATCCAGACTTAATTTGCCTGAAACGAATCCGACGAATCCGGTGGGAGGGACTGGGAGGCGGAGCTGGGGGCCGGTGCGTTCACTGTGCTCCGGCCCCTCCGCTCCAGTAGTTATATAATGTATAATTGTGATTAATAATCATGCTGCCCCCTCTGTGTGTAGTATTACATTCAATAAATCTTACTTACAGGGCTAGTACTGCTATCGGAACAGGCCGGCCGGGCAGACGAGCTGCAGCGTCACTGACTGACGTCACCTGCTTGCGCCGCTTCATTCATAAAGCAGGCGGCTCAGGCAGGTGACGTCAGTCAGTGACGCTGCCGCTCGTCTGCCCGGCCGGCCTGTTCAGATAGCAGTAGCCGGCTGTAAGTAAGATTTATTGAATGTAATACTACACACAGAGGGGGCAGCAAGATTATTAATCACAATTACACATTATATAACTACTGGAGCGGCAATGGGGGGGGGGTCTGTGGATGGCACTGTTATGGGGGGGGTCTGTGGATGGCACTGTTAAGGGGTGGGTGGTGGGTCTGTGGATGGCACTGTTATGGGGTGGGGGGGTCTGTGGATGGCACTGTTATGGGGTGGGGGGGGTCTGTGGATGGCACTGTTATGGGGTGGGGGGGTCTGTGGATGGCACTGTTATGGGGTGGGGGGGTCTGTGGATGGCACTGTTATGGGGTGTGGATGGCACTGTTATAGGATGGGGGGTCTGTGGATGGCACTGTTATGGGGTGGGGGGGGTCTGGGGATGGCACTGTTATGGGGTTGGGGGTCTGTGGATGGCACTTTTATGGGGTGGGGGGGTCTGTGGATGTCACTGTTATGGGGTGGGGGTCTGTGGATGGCACCGTTATGGGGTGGGGGGGGTTCTGTGGATGGCACCATTATGGGGTGGGGGGGTCTGTGAATGCCAGGGGGAGAGGTGAGAGGCACTATGATACTACTGGCACATTGGGGGGAGGCACTATGATACGGGCACATTATGGGGGGAGATGGCACTATGATACGGGCATATTATGGGGGGAGGTGGCACTATGATACGGGCACATTATGGGGGGAGATGGCACTATGATACGGGCACATTATGGGGGGAGGTGGCACTATGATACGGGCACATTATGGGGGGAGATGGCACTATAATACGGGCACATTATGGGGGGAGATGGCACTATGATACGGGCACATTATGGGGGGAGATGGCACTATGATACGGGCACATTATGGGGGGAGGTGGCACTATGATACGGGCACATTATGGGGGGAGGTGGCACTATGATACGGGCACATTATGATGGGAGATGGCACTATGATACGGGCACATTATGGGGGGAGATGGCACTATGATACGGGCACATTATGGGGGGAGATGGCACTATGATACGGGCACATTATGGGGGGAGGTGGCACTATGATACGGGCACATTGGGGGGGAGATGGCACTATGATACCGGCACATGGGGGGAGGAGAGAGGCACTCCGCACTTGATACTGGCACATGATTAGGGGGGCATCTATGGGGACACTTACTGGCACATTATTGGGTGGCACTGTGGGGGCATCTACTGAGGCCACAAAGAAGGGGTATTTTATATGGGGGGCTCTGTGTGGTACTAGTATTATCAGGGGTAGTTTCTGCAGTATAGTATTGGGGAGCACAGCGGCACAGTATTGGGGGTGTTAGGATGATTTGTCCAGAAGATGGGAGGATGATGGAAAAGTAGTAAACTAAGTTTTTTTTTTTTTGTCAAGCTGCAGAGATGAAAAATGGCTGAAAACTGGTGTCTGGTCTGAAGGTCTGAAAGGAGAAGATGAGGAAAGAAAACATCTACAAGAGACGTCACTGGATGTAAGAGGTATGTGGCTGTATTACCCTGTATGTTTTGTAGTGATAGGAGCAGGGGTCATAGCAGGGGTCATCGCGGTCATATAGGGTGCGACCGTGACTGGGAGGTGGAGGTTCAGACAAACTGACGCGGTCTGACTTTGTTTCTTACACCGTGCGTTCACACAATTATGTACAGGATTTGTAGGATTCGAGATTCGAAAGATTCGATATATTCGAGAACCTTTTCGGATTCGGATTCGGATTTGGATTCGAAAAAATTTGGATTCGTCCCACCTCTAGTTTCATTCAAAATAGTCAACAGGGTCGCAAGAAGCGTGTGGAAAAACCAAGGCGCAAAATAACTGCCCATGAACTGAGAAAAGTCAAGCGTGCAGCTGCCAAGATGCCACTTGCCACCAGTTTGGCCATATTTCAGAGCTGCAACATCACTGGAGTGCCCAAAAGCACAAGGTGTGCAATACTCAGAGACATGGCCAAGGTAAGAAAGGCTGAAAGACGACCACCACTGAACAAGACACACAAGCTGAAACGTCAAGACTGGGCCAAGAAATATCTCAAGACTGATTTTTCTAAGGTTTTATGGACTGATGAAATGAGAGTGAGTCTTGATGGGCCAGATGGATGGGCCCGTGGCTGGATTGGTAAAGGGCAGAGAGCTCCAGTCCGACTCAGACGCCAGCAAGGTGGAGGTGGAGTACTGGTTTGGGCTGGTATCATCAAAGATGAGCTTGTGGGGCCTTTTCGGGTTGAGGATGGAGTCAAGCTCAACTCCCAGTCCTACTGCCAGTTTCTGGAAGACACCTTCTTCAAGCAGTGGTACAGGAAGAAGTCTGCATCCTTCAAGAAAAACATGATTTTCATGCAGGACAATGCTCCATCACACGCGTCCAAGTACTCCACAGCGTGGCTGGCAAGAAAGGGTATAAAAGAAGAAAATCTAATGACATGGCCTCTTTGTTCACCTGATCTGAACCCCATTGAGAACCTGTGGTCCATCATCAAATGTAAGATTTACAAGGAGGGAAAACAGTACACCTCTCTGAACAGTGTCTGGGAGGCTGTGGTTGCTGCTGCACGCAATGTTGATGGTGAACAGATCAAAACACTGACAGAATCCATGGATGGCAGGCTTTTGAGTGTCCTTGCAAAGAAAGGTGGCTATATTGGTCACTGATTTGTTTTTGTTTTGTTTTTGAATGTCAGAAATGTATATTTGTGAATGTTGAGATGTTATATTGGTTTCACTGGTAAAAATAAATAATTGAAATGGGTATATATTTGTTTTTTGTTAAGTTGCCTAATAATTATACACAGTAATAGTCACCTGCACACACAGATATCCCCCTAAAATAGCTAAAACTAAAAACAAACTAAAAACTACTTCCAAAAATATTCAGCTTTGATATTAATGAGTTTTTTGGGTTCATTGAGAACATGGTTGTTGTTCAATAATAAAATTAATCCTCAAAAATACAACTTGCCTAATAATTCTGCACTCCCTGTATATATATAATAGAAAAAACCACCAGTAGCACCATCCAAAGGAAAAAAGGCAGGTGCAATGTCCAAGTATGGCAACAGGTGCTTACCCTCTTGTATAGAATACAAATCGGACTGCACTCCAGAAAGATCTTCAATAAGACAATGTGTTTTATTCACCCATGAAGTGGCAAAGAGCTCTTTGCCACTTCATGGGTGAATAAAACACATTGTCTTATTGAAGATCTTTCTGGAGTGCAGTCTGATTTTTATTCTATATATATATATATACATACACTGCTCAAAAAAATAAAGGGAACACAAAAATAACACATCCTAGATCTGAATTAATTAAATATTCTTCTGAAATACTTTGTTCTTTACATAGTTGAATGTGCTGACAACAAAATCACACAAAAAAAAATATGGAAATCAAATTTTTTAACCCATGGAGGTCTGGATTTGGAGTCACCCTCAAAATTAAAGTGGAAAAACACACTACAGGCTGAGTCAAAATGAGGCTCAGTAGTGTGTGTGGCCTCCACGTGCCTGTATGACCTCCCTACAACGCCTGTGCATGCTCCTGATGAGGTGGCGGACGGTCTCCTGAGGGATCTCCTCCCAGACCTGGACTAAAGCATCTGCCAACTCCTGGACAGTCTGTGGTGCAACGTGACGTTGGTGGATAGAGCGAGATGTGATGTCCCAGATATGCTCAATTGGATTCAGGTCCGGGGAACGGGCGGGCCAGTCCATAGCATCAATGCCTTCGTCTTGCAGGAACTGCTGACACACTCCAGCCACATGAGGTCTAGCATTGTCTTGCATTAGGAGGCACCCAGGGCCAACCGCACCAGCACAAGGGGTCTGAGGATCTCATCTCGGTACCTAATGGCAGTCAGGCTACCTCTGGCGAGCACATGGAGGGCTGTGCGGCCCTCCAAAGAAATGCCACCCCACACCATTACTGACCCAATGCCAAACCGGTCATGCTGGAGGATGTTGCAGGCACCAGAACGTTCTCCACGGCGTCTCCAGACTCTGTCACGTCTGTCACATGTGCTCAGTGTGAACCTGCTTTCATCTGTGAAGAGCACAGGGCGCCAGTGGCGAATTTCCAATCTTGGTGTTTTCTGTCAAATGCCAAACGTCCTGCACGGTGTTGGGCTGTAAGCACAACCCCCACCTGTGGACGTCGGGCCCTCATATCACCCTCATGGAGTCTGTTTCTGACCGTTTGAGCAGACACATGCACATTTGTGGCCTGCTGGAGGTCATTTTGCAGGGCTCTGGCAGTGCTCCTCCTGTTCCTCCTTGCACAAAGGCGGAGGTAGCGGTCCTGCTGCTGGGTTGTTGCCCTCCTACGGCCTCCTCCAAGTCTCCTGATGTACTGGCCTGTCTCCTAGTAGCGCCTCCATGCTCTGGACACTACGCTGACAGACACAGCAAACCTTCTTGCCACAGCTCGCATTGATGTGCCATCCTGGATAAGCTGCACTACCTGAGCCACTTGTGTGGGTTGTAGACTCCGTCTCATGCTACCACTAGAGTGAAAGCACCGGCAGCATTCAAAAGTGACCAAAACATCAGCCAGGAAGCATAGGAACTGAGAAGTGGTCAGGTCACCACCTGCAGAACCACTCCTTTATTGGGGGTGTCTTGATAATTGCCTATAATTTCCAGCTGTTGTCTATCCCATTTGCACAACAGCATGTGAAATTGATTGTCACTCAGTGTTGCTTCCTAAGTGGACAGTTTGATTTCACAGAAGTGTGATTGACTTGGAGTTACATTGTGTTGTTTAAGTGTTCCCTTTATTTTTTTGAGCAGTGTATATATATATATATATATATATATATATACAGGGTGGGCCATTTATATGGATACACCTTAATAAAATGGGAATGGTTGGTGATATTAACTTCCTGTTTGTGGCACATTAGTATATGTGAGGGGGAAACTTTTCAAGATGGGTGGTGACCATGGCAGCCATTTTGAAGTCGGCCATTTTGAATCCAACTTTTGTTTTTTCAATAGGAAGAGGGTCATGTGACAAATCAAACTTATTGGGAATGTCACAAGAAAAACAATGGTGTGTTTGGTTTTAACGTAACTTTATTCTTTCATGAGTTATTTACAAGTTTCTGACCACTTATAAAATGTGTTCAATGTGCTGCCCATTGTGTTGGATTGTCAATGCAACCCTCTTCTCCCACTCTTCACACACTGAATAGCAACACCGCAGGAGAAATGCTAGCACAGGCTTCCAGTATCCGTAGTTTCAGGTGCTGCACATCTCGTATCTTAACAGCATGGACAATTGCCTTCAGATGACCCCAAAGATAAAAGTCTAAGGGGGTCAGATCGGGAGACCTTGGGGGCCATTCAACTGGCCCACGACAACCAATCCACTTTCCAGGAAACTGTTCATCTAGGAATGCTCGGACCTGACACCCATAATGTGGTGGTGCACCATCTTGCTGGAAAAACTCAGGGAATGTGCCAGCTTCAGTGCATAAAGAAGGAAACACATCATCATGTAGCAATTTCGCATATCCAGTGGCCTTGAGGTTTCCATTGATGAATAATGGCCCCACTATCTTTGTACCCCATATACCACACCATACCATCAATTTTTTTGTTCCAACAGTCTTGAAGGGATCTATCCAATGTGGGTTAGTGTCAGACCAATAGCGGTGGTTTTGTTTGTTAACTTCACCATTCACATAAAAGTTTGCCTCATCACTGAACAAAATCTTCTGCGTAAACTGAGGGTCCTGTTCCAATTTTTGTATTGCCCATTCTGAAAATTCAGTGCGCCGATCTGGGTCATCCTCGTTGAGATGCTGCAGTAGCTGGAGTTTGTAAGGGTGCCATTTGTGAGTAGCTAATATCCGCCGAAGGGATGTTCGACTAATGCCACTCTCCAGTGACATGCGGCGAGTGCTATGCTGTGGGCTCTTGCTGAATGAAGCTAGGGCAGCCACTGATGTTTCTTCATTAGAGACAGATTTCATGCGTCCACATTTTGGCAAATCCAACACTGAACCAGTTTCACGAAACTTAGCAAGCAGTTTGCTAACTGTAGCATGGGAGATGGGTGGTCTCATATGGTGTCTTGCATTGAAATCTGCTGCAATGACCCGGTTACTGCATTCACCAGACATCAACACAATTTCTATCCGCTCCTCACGTGTTAACCTCGGCGACATGTCAATGGCTGTAAACAAAGAGAAACTTGCAAATAACTCATGAAAGAATAAAGTTACGTTAAAACCAAGCACAACATTGTTTTTCGTGTGAAATTCCCAATAAGTTTGATGTGTCACATGACCCTCTTCCTATTGAAAAAACAAAAGTTGGATTAAAAATGGCCGACTTCAAAATGGCCGCCATGGTCACCACCCATCTTGAAAAGTTTCCCCCCTCACATATACTAATGTGCCACAAACAGGAAGTTAATATCACCAACCATTCCCATTTTATTAATTTGTATCCATCCATATAAATGGCCCACCCTGTATATATATATATATATATATATATATATACATACATACATACATACACACATGCGTGCGGCGTGTGTGTTTGGGCTTTAGGGTGCACACCCTAATGCAATAGGCTGTGCACGCCTATGACAGCGATACCTAATATGTATACTTTTTTTAATTTATTAATGTTTTACACAATAACAGCATTTTTTTATTAAAAAAAATCATGTTTTAGTGTCTCCATAGTCTGAGAGCCATAGTTTTTTCAGTTTTTGGGTGATTGTCTTAGGTAGGGTATCATTTTTGCGGGATGAAATGACGGTTTGATTGGCACTATTTTGGGGTGCATATGACTCTTTGATCACTTGTTGTTACACTTTTTGTGATGTAAGGTGACAAAAAATGACTTTTTCGACGCTGTAAAAAATTGTTTTTTACGGTATTCATCCGAGGGGTTAGGTCATGTGGTATTTTTATAGAGCAGGTTGTTACCAATGCGGCAATACCTAATATGTGTTTTCACATTTAACACAATAAAAGCATTTTTGAAACAAAAAAAATCATAGTTTTTTTATTTTTTGGGCAATTGTCTTAGGTACGGGCTCATTTTTGCACTTTTAGTGATGTAAGGTGACAAAAAAATGGTTTTTTTTTAGCACAGTTTTTATTTTATTTTTTGAGGGTATTCACCTGAGGGGTTAGGTCATGTGATATTTCAATAGAGCCAGTTGATACGGACGCGGCAATACCTAATATGTCTATTTTTCTTTTTTTTCCCTATTTTTTACAAAAAATATTTTTACTTTATTTTGGCAAAAGGACACTTTTTTGTTACTTGAAACTTTTTTAAAAAAATGTAAAAAAAAATGTTTTCTCTTTATTTTTTGGCTCACTCTGGGACTTCAACTTTTGGGGGTCTGATCCCCATTACAATGCATCACAATACTTCTGTATTGTAATGCAATGGCTGTAAGTGTATTACTGAATGTAATACACTTACAGGCTGCTTTCTGGCTGCTTTCAGGCTGCATCGGGCTGCCTTCCCTGCGATCGGGTTCCCGTCACAGCAGCGCGGGGACCCAATGGCCACCCTGCACACATCTAAAGTCCGCATGTGCCGCAGTCAGCGATGACAGCGGCCATGCAGGGGTTAATGCGATGGCATTGGTGATTTCACTGATGCTGGCACATACAGCAGGAGTCCGGCTATCAGTGACTGCTGGACCCCTGCAGCTGATCGGGCAGGCGCAGCTCCTGCACCCCCCCCGACCAGCACGTCGTACATGTACGGCGCTGGGCGTTAAGTCACGTCCAGTGGCGAATTATAATTGGGGCATTTGGGTGAGTAGCCCCGGGCCCGGCATCTCTGGGGAACCAAACTACGGCGGGTCATGGGAGGGCAGTGTGGGGGACAATTAATACTGTAGGGGCAGTGTGAGGGGAAATTACTACCGTGGGAGGGAACTAATACTGTCGGAGGGCAGTGTGGAGGGCAGTGTGGTGAAATTAGTACTATGGGGGCAGTGTAGAGGCAAACTACTATATGGGGGTAGTGGGGGGGGGGGTGTTGCTATTGGGTAGGAACTATAGGGGCATTTCTATTACAAGGACATATTAGGGGACATTATTTTTCATGGACACTATACAGTCATTATTACCTGGAGCACAATATAGGATGTTATTATTACTGGGGGCACTCTATGGGACATTATAATTGATGTAGATACTATAGGGACATTTGGGGGTCATTTATCAAACTGGTGTAACGTAGAACTGGCTTAGTTGCCCATAGCAACCATATTTCACTTTTAATTTTCGACAGCTACTTTTGAAAATGAAAGGTGGAATATGATTAGTTGCTATGGGCAACTAAGCCAGTTGTACTTTACACCAGTTTGATAAATGAGAAAATCTAACGTGTCTGTGTAACAAACTCTGTAGAGACGAGATGCGGCTGAAAGAATTAGTCATGGCGGTCTGGGGCAAACGGAGGAGAAGAGGAAAGAGAAGATCTACATGACAGGAGATGTCACTGGAAGTAAGAGGTATGTGCTGCTGTATTCCCCTATATGTAGAGCTGAAGCTAAATGCCGCCAGAATGTATGTAGGACGTGTGAGCGCTCAGTCTGCTGTTGCTTAGCAGACTGACGCTGTGCTGTCCTCTGAACCACACCTCCCTCCTCTACTGTGACACGCTCTGGCACTGCTGCCCTGTATGTTGAGCTGATTGGGGGTGAGCACGGCGGGAACTGCTGCTCTGCCGCCTCCACCAATCAGTTTAATCAGTTGCCCGTCCGCTCGTCACTATCTACTGCTCGTCACTACTGAACCTCCGGCACCCCAAGTAAAACAAATAAAACTAATTACAAATTCATATGTCTTATTCAATAAACATTCCTTCATATATAAAAAACAATATTCCTTCAAATAACACAAAACTTGCACAAAGGAACCCCAGAATAAAAACCTCCTAGCAAAGGAACCTCCCTACACTACCTACCTGCATATTATTAATTCATAAAAATCCACTTCCCCCGACATTTATCCACTTCCCCCTTTTATGAGATTGCTTAAAGTGCAGGGACACACTATGCGTTTCTAACCCTTTCTTAATATTACGTATATGCTCCTGCACTTTTGTTCTCAACTTTCGGGTTGTTCTACCTACATACTGGAGGCCACAAGGGCACTCCAGAACGTACACCACACCAGTGTTTTCACACGTGATGTTTCCTTTCACTCAGATGGGACCGAGCTGCAGCTAGGCCATGTAACGATGAATGGGATGTCATACGGCCTAGGAAGAGACTGTGGCGCTCACGAAGCACAGCAGCCTCTTCATACATAAAAAAATTTAACTAAAATGGAGGAAGGGGCCGGAGTTGGGTAGACAGCCCAGGGCCCATCATGCACTTAATCCGCCCTGGTCATTTCCGATTGCGCCGTACATATAAGGTGTTAATCTCTTTATTTATAAAGCTACTTGTGTATATGTATTAAGCAGAGGTGAGCGAAGTTTTGAAAAATTTGATTCAGCTGCTTCGCTGAACTTCAACAAGAAATTCAAATTTTTTACTAATTACTTTGTCATGAATCGCTTTCCATTGTATGGAGTTGGTGCAATGATGGGGAACAGTGATTGTACCCCCTCCCCATCATTTAACCCTTCAGATTAAAAAAAAAGACACCTTCCTTTCAGATCAGACCCCCATATAAAACTGTAAATGAGATTCATGAAAAAAATTACAGAAAAAAGATAATTCTTCACTTAATTTTATAGATGCAAGCATTATATATGGACCAAGCCCTCACTCTGATGTGATAAAATATGAGACACTTAGCCAATATATTTTGATCAAAACACATCTATGCCCGCCTACCAAGTGCCAAGGTGGTCTCAGGTCATTTGGGTCCTATGCTAAACCTACCTAAGCCATTGGGCTTCTATGTTCAGGAGCGCAGATGCCGCACATATGGTGTGCTGCTCCTAGTCACCTCCATGTGCATCAAGCAACCAATGGGAGGAGGAGCAAGCACACCTATATGTACCACCTAATCAAGGCGGTCTATTAGATAGGAAGAGCGAAAGTGCACAGGAATGCTACTCCCAAGATAAATATGAGCGTATTCACACTTGAAGGTGCCACTCCCTCAAGCATATACTAAATAAACAAAAAGAATGCGGATGTCCATGGCCCCATTTATGAAAAAAATTACAGAAAAAAGGTAATAATGCCCTTAATAAAATAGATGCAAGCATTATATATGGACAAAGTCCTCACTCTGATGTGATAAAATCTGAGCCAATATATTTTGATCAAAACACATCTGTGCTCACCTACCAAGGGCCAAGGTGGTCTCAGGTCAGGCAAGTCCTACGCTAAACCTACCTAAACCATAGGTGGTACATATAGGTGTGCTTGCTCCTCCTCCCATCGGTTGCTTGATGCACATGGAGGTGACTAGGAGCAGCACACCATATGTGCGGTGTCTGCGCTCCTGAACATAGAAGCCCAATGGCTTAGGTAGGTTTAGGGTAGGACCCGCCTGACCTGAGACCACCTTGGCGCTTGGTAGGCAGGCACAGATGTGTTTTGATCAAAATATATTGGCTAAGTGTCTCAGATTTTATCACATTAGAGTGAGGGCTTGGTCCATATATAATGCTTTCATCTATATTATTAAGTGCATAATTATTTTTTTTCTGTAATTTTTTTCATGAATGTGGCCAAGGACATCCGCACATTTATCCGTGCTTGCTCCTCCTCCCATCGGTTGCTTGATGCACATGGAGGTCACTAGGAGCAGCACACCATATGTGCGGTGTCTGCGCTCCTGAACATAGAAGCCCAATGGCTTAGGTAGGTTTAGGGTAGGACCCGCCTGACCTGAGACCACCTTGGCGCTTGGTAGGCGGGCACAGATGTGTTTTGATCAAAATATATTGGCTAAGTGTCTCAGATTTTATCACATTAGAGTGAGGGCTTGGTCCATATATAATGCTTGCATCTATATTATTAAGTGCATAATTATTTTTTTTCTGTAATTTTTTTCATGAATGTGGCCAAGGACATCCGCACATTTATCTATCATATCGTGCAGGATGTTTTTATCTTAGTTTTGTCTGTGATTTTTCCCTAAATGTGATTCCCCAATCTCAGACCAAACCCCCTTTAGACCTCTATGTCAGACCCCATATAAGACCCCATTTTTAAACCTCAGATCAGACCCCCATTAGACCTCCATGTAAGACCCCGACCCAATATCAGACCTCAGATAAGACCCCCATATAAGACCCCCATTAGAACTCCAGACCCACATATCAGACCTCAGACCAGACCCCCATATCAGACCTCTAGACCCCCATTAGACCTCCACTCCCACTAGACCTCCAGACCCCCATTAGACCTCCAAACCCTCATATCTGACCCCATTTGACCTCCAGACCCCCAATAAGACCCCCATCAGTCCTCCAGATCCCCAATCAGACCACCATTAGACCTCTAGACCCCCCCAGTCAGACCTCCAAACCCCCAATCAGACCCCAATTAGATCTCTAGACCCCATTAGTCCTCCAGACCCCCAATCAAACCCCCAGTTAAACCTCCAGACCCCCAATCAGACCTCCAGACTCCCCAGTCAGACCTCCAGACCCCCTAGTCAGACCTCCAGACCCCACCAGTCAAACCTCCTGACCCCCCTAGTCAGACCTCCATACCGCCCCATTAGACCACTCCAGACCCCCAAATAGACCTCCAGAGCCCCCCAGTCTAACCTCCTGACCCCCACCAGTCAGACCTCCAGACCCCCCAGTAAGACCTCCAGACCCCCCATAGACCACTCCAGACCCCCATTAGACCTCTCCAGACCCCCCGTTAGACCTCCATATCAGACCTCAGATCAGACTGTAAAATAATAAAGTAACTTACCTCTCCTGTCGCCACTCTCCCTGTCTTCTCTTCTCAGGGGTCCATGCTGCAGCCACCTGACCTCCTGCAGCGTCAGGTCAGAGTGCGCTCTGTACGTCCTGACGCTGCAGGCAGCCAGGACACAGCAGCGCGGGCCATGAGAAGAGCGAGCAGGAGGAGGGGTAAGTACTGTACAGCGCTCACAGCGCTTCGCTCCCCCTCCTCCTGCAGACTAGTGAGCGCTTCCATTAGGGAAGTGCTCACTAGTATTCCTTTTATAAGATGCACTGCATCTTATACAGGGAAAAGCAATGAGCGCTTCCACCTGTATTGATGGAAGCGCTCATTGCTTCTCTTCTGGCACCCCCCTGAGAGCCGGCACCTAAACACTTATTTAGGCAGTCACGGGGCCAAAACTGACCAAATAACTCAAGTATGAACTCAACCTTACAGGTTAATGTTAGCGCCAAGAAGAAGCCCACTCCTTTTACACTGTCGGCAGCTGATTCCACATAGATGTCTACAGAACCTGTTCTATTAAACACTTATACAAGTAGAGCCCCCTGACAGAGTGGAGAGGGTGTCAGCAGTAAGTTTGTCACTGATTATTTTCCCCATCCTCTTATCCGTCAGAATAATAACCCCAAAAAAACAGATCCCGTCTGTGGAGCATCCGACTTCACTCAGGCAGCATTTGGTCAGTAATCCATCAGTATTGCTAATGCCAAAAAAAAACAGGAGTGGATCCAAAACAGAGATGACACATGAATGGGATATTTGCATGTCTTTTGTGTTTTGTACACACTCCTGCTTTTGGCTACCAAATCATAAGCCAATTCTGATGGGACCATACAGGCCTTACAGCTGCTACACAAACAGGATCCGTTGTGCGTATCATTTTTCCTTCCTTCTGACAGATCAGAAGAAGGGTCAAATAAATTATGATGTCAGCCAGGCCGAAAGTCAAAATAGTGGCCCAGTCATAAAGTGGGGAGGGTGGGAACTGTAACACCCCAGAGTGGTGTTATCACTCCTGCACCCTGCTACTGTCTTTATTGGGCTAATATAATGTCAGCTATGTATTCTGTTTCAGGTTAACCACACTGTGCATTTCTAATGTTATGTAACTGTTCATGTAATATGTACAGTTAATGCCAAAGCCCGCTGAAAACCAAAACAAAGCTTGTAAATCATTTGGAGAAAAGTTTATTGAAAGTAAAGCTGTTATCAACTTCATCACAAGGTCTGAACTCAATTTATTTAATCATCCCTTTCATCTACAACCCACCTTTTCATTGTTTTGGAGCCAACGCCTAGGGTCCAGCATATCCAGGTAGGAGCACTGTGACACGTGCACAACACCTTAAGGGACATTATAGGCTACCCTACACCAGTATGGCATTCCTACACCTGGGTACTATCCAACGTATCACTAAAAGGGGCCCTGTGCCCTTATTGCTTCACTGCAACTGGCGTCACGATAACAATTCCTTTTTCCTCTTAAAGGACCCTAGGGGAATGTGCCCACAGCAGAACAGCATGAGAAGTCCACAGAGTGGCCCTATGACATAGTGGTGAGGTGGAAGCAGCATGAGGAGACCACAGAGTGGCCTAATGACAGAGTCTGGAGGTGGCGGCAGCATCAGGAGGAGGCCACAGAGTGGCACAATTACAGTGTGGAGGTGACAGGAGCATCAGGAGGCCACAGAGCGGCACAATGACAAAGTGTTGAGGTGGCGGCAGCATCAGGAGGCCATAGAGTGGCACAATGACAGTGTGGATGAGGAGAGTTAGCTGCAGCAGCAGCATCAGGAGGAGGCCACAGAGTGGCACAATGACAGTGTGGAGGTGGCAGCAGCATCATCAGGAGACCACAGAGTGGCAAGGTGACATAGTGTGGAGGTGACAGCAGCATCAGGAGACCACAGAGTGGCAAGGTGACATAGTGTGGAGGTGGCGGCAGCATCAGGAGACCACAGAGGAATCATGTTTTTACTCGGCAATTGAAAAATTTGCGATAAAAATTCGCATTCCGAAAATTCGCAATAAAAAATCTCGAATATTCGAAATTACGAATATATATCACTATATTCTAAATATTCGCGAATTTTCGAAGTACCTATATTCGCGATAAAAATTTGCAATTCGAATATTCGTGATCAACACTAATGACAACATGGTGTTTCATACATGGGTGCAAGTTATATGGAACACTTAAAGAGATATTCCAGTTTTAATGATTATTTATTTAGAGAATAGGATGTTTAACAATTTTCAAATATATATCTATTTAAAATTTTGATTGCAGACATTTATGATATCCATACAGTAGCCTTTCCCTGAAGAAAGAAAAATGGCATGGCCGGTTTTAGTCTAGTAAAATGAATCCATAGGAAAGATGCATAGGACTAAACATGGTATCAGTCATTTGAGCCATGATGTGACTCTCACAAGTATCATGTGACCTGGCTTTCAGTTAACTACCCAGGTATCTAACAGGTGAATAGTAGTGTACTGAGGATCAGAACACATATGGTATATACAGTACTACTACTTGCAGCGGTATCTCATCATGTCTGTCAGTGTCAACGTAGAAACCTATATTTGTGTTTTGTGTGAGGTTTTTGTTTTACACTAAACTTTATTAACAACATGACAACACCATCCCAAAGACAATCAACCATTTAACATCACCTAGAAACAGGTGGCAATTTTACAAATCACCTACAGACAGGCAGCCATGTAAATACACAGAGTAATGTAGTTACTTTAATATCCACAATAAAAATCATGATTTCACCACTAATCCTATTTATGTATCACATGAATGTGTCCTGTGTGCCCACCCAGCACATGTATGTCATATAACACTGCTGAATACTTAATGTCAGGGATTATATGATGTGGAGTGTCACATGACTGATGCCATGTTTCAGTTAAGCCATGGATACATTATAGAGGACTGATACATGGGCTGTATCATTCTACTGCACATAGGGGTCAACCGCCTGATATAAGAAAGGTATGTATGCAGAATTTAAAATGTATATAAGAAAACTGTATGATTTCCTATTATATAAACAAATAATAAGAATAATACAATTGCAATACCCCTTTAAGTATAGGTAGATATAAGAACAATAGTCACCAACTTGGATGGTATTGTCACTTTAACTGGGTAAATGGCAACTCAGAGCAACCTGTATAACTGTTTTTAACTCTCTTACATGTCCCATATGTTCTGTAACAATTTTTTAAGCCGAACTCCCTAAGCATCTTTTACAGCTCCATCTTCAGTGTGCCATTTCTAATACTTGCATCTAATGTGACAGAGGAGCTTTTAGGAGCTATCTCTGCCCCTCTTACATCTATGCCTGTGCATTTGGATTTAGAATCCGTATATATTGCATTTACAATGCTTAGAGCAGTGCTCAGGAGAGAATCTTTAAAAGTAACAATTTGTAAATTATATAAAAAATTAGGAAACTGGAAGATTTAAATTAGAGTCTAAGTGGAAATAATTACCTGTATAAATTATTCTTCCACACCCAGGAAAAATCTTGCAGCTGTACAGAACGGTGCTTAATAACCGTGTTTTGTCATGAACGTCTGTGGTGCTGCAAGATGACGCTGCCAAATAAATTAAAACCAAACGCAATATTGAAGATCTTTTTCAGATTTTCTTTTTTTCTGTAAAGCTAGATTTGCAGAATTCTTCCAGCTGGGAGACTTTGATATATACCATGCAAGATGTATGTTTCCACGCTCTTTCTCAATTTGCTACAAATTTTGAAACCTACTTAACTATTTCTCTGTCCTGAAAGCTAGAAACACACTTCATTTACATCTGGTTTAGAAGCATTAATTCCACATCAAGGGAATGTAGATATTTTATTTATTTGCTAGTCAAAGCAAAATGTTCTCCTCTTTGAAAGTCTTCCAAGACTCTTTTGGCTCATACTTGGATCCGAATCACCACACAAAGGGCTTTGATAATTAAGGGACTTCATTTTCAAGCGTCATTAAATGCAAATGAGGCATATTTAGCTGCAAATTACTGTAATTAAAAGCAGTGTTGAAGGGATGATGGAGTTTCAGTTGCATTCATTTTGCAAATAGTCGATTATTCAGAACATTAAACAATACAACAAAAATTTTAAAATATTAGAATCCTACTAGGAGAATGATCACCTCTCCAATGTTTATACAAAGTGAAAGTTTTCACTTATAAGGTGCTTGAAATTAGGTCTTCTAAAGCTAGGTTCACATCTGCGGCAGGTAAATCCGATAGCTTGTTCCAGCACAGGAGCAGACAGCCAGAGTTATCATATCCAGCATAGCCAGACGCTGGGGATCCCCATTTACTATAATGGGAATCCGATGGGGATCTGGCAGGTTCTGACATAAATGCTTGTTTTTGGCGAGACAAATACGGCTCCACGAAGTGTTAGTTGTCCGGCCAAAAGACGTCATTTATGCTGGAAACCCACCAGATCTCTGTTGGATCCCATTAGAGTGAATGGAGATCCGGCGGTGTGAGGCGGTGTCCAGCTATGCCGGACATGGTGCACTCCGGTAGTCTGTTCCTTTGCTGGAACAGAATACTGGAATACACAAAGGAGAAGCAATCAAAGCCTATGCCAGGCAACTCGTCTTTGGGACATGTAAGAGAGTTAAAAACTCCTTCTTTTTTTTTTGTCTATAGGGTAACTGCACATGGATCCTTTATTTTTATTTTTTTGTTTTCAAAAATTAGTTTTTTTGTTGTCCTTTTTTTTTTTAAGAACAAAACCGCAGTGGCCAGAAGTTACATTTTGATGATTAGCAAAGTGTAAAATGCCCTACAAGTAAGGAATATTTTGTTGTAGGCATTGTGGTTTCACACATGACTTTTTTTGGGGGGGGGGAAGCTGCACATTTTGTAGCAGAAACAAACCCAGAAGGTGAGTTAAATGGTAGGAGAACTCGCAAGGGAAAGAAAATAAAAACTGATTTCTTTCCTCTGGTCAGTGCAGAGATGATCTCTATATATCTGTGCTGCTCTGTATAGCTCAGGTGTAAAGAGGTACAGAAGTATTCTCAGAAAGAAATTAGGCAATGCTAACTATATGATAATCGCCACTTCAGGGTTCTCTGTCTGAAAGATACCCTTTAGACAGGATAGTAATCAGGGGACAGTTTTAGTGACTTGTTAGTCTTCCTGGCATAAGGACAAACTTAGGGGTAATTTTTTAAGAATGGCATTTTAGACACTGGTCTTAATAACCCCAGTGCTGTTGGTCGATCCGCCGAAGTTATGTAGAGGCGCCGGCCACTACATAACCTCGGTGCATCCACAGCCGGTCTAAATCTACACCAGCTCCCTTGCTGATGTAGATTTAGGACTTAGCTGATGTTTTAGGCGTAGAAAATGATAAATGAGACAGGCTGTCAGGTTTCATCCTGCTATGTCTGTTTAGTTCAGATTGTCTTGCCCTAAAGTTCTCCCTCAGTTAAGATGGTGGATTATGTCTCAGCTGGGTGCCATCTTACTTCCTGTTTCACATTTAAACCTCTCAAGCCTGTTACTAATTGCTTGAGTATTGTGTATAGATTCTGCTCGTGCAGTCCTCTTGCTTGGAACTAGCTCTCTGGTTTGTTCCTCCTACTTGCGGTTTACCCTGCTACTTTGTGACATCCTACTACCTCCTGTTGCCTACCCGGATGCTTGACTACGTTCCTGTGCCGCCTGCTCTGACCCATTGCTCGTCTGACCTCGGCTCTGCTGCATCCTTCGGTCCGGCACCGTTGCTACCGGTAACGGCTCCGCCTGCCTGGCTCTGCTGCATCCTTCAGTCCTGCACCATTGCTACCAGTAACGGCTCCGCCTGCCTGGCTTTGCTGCATCCTCCGGTCCTGCACCCTTGCTACTGGTAACAGCTCCGCCTGCTTGGCTCTGCTGCATCCTTCAGTCCTGCAACCTCCTATTCAAGACTCCAGTGTTTCCTGTGTACAGGCCTTGTCCCTGCCATTGGATTCCAGAAGTATTCCACTAGTATCGTGACAGAATACTCAAGCCAAAAATGGACTCCGCTGGGACTGGGAGTTCAGAGGTTCACATTAAGCAACTGCAGACTGCTGTGGCTAATATGCGCACCGAGATGCAAAAATAAATATGACGCCTTTGAAGGACAGATTTTCCACAACATCCAAATTTATGGACAAACGATTAATGAGCTACGTGGTACAGTGCAGACATTATCCGACAGGATAGTCCACTTGAAGAATTGAGTTTCTGTACCACCCACTATAGTGCCTGCAATGACCCCTAAGTTACCAACATTCAGATTTGGCGGAGACCGTGATAAGTTCCGGGGGTTCTTTATTCAATGTAGGCTATATTTTAATGCAAATTCAACTCAGTTTCCTACTGATAGATCTAAAGTATTATGTATTATTATGCTGCTGACACATAAAGCCATTGCCTGGGCTAGTCCATTGATTGAGACTCAAGACGCCCGGCTAAATCACTTAGAGGACTTTATCGATGCCATGAGTCAAATGTTTGATGATCCCAATCGAGGTGCTACAGCTGAAGCAGCATTACTAGCATTGCGCCAGTGCAGACGCCCTGTCACAGAGTATGCAATGGAGTTCAAGAGGTGGGCTGTCAACACCGATTGGAACGATGCAGCGAAAATTTCTTTTTTTAGGAAAGGACTATGCAGTGCATTAAAAGATGAACTTGCTCGTGCAGAGGCCCCTTTAGGTTTGAAAGCTTTGATTATCTATTGTATTCGAATCGATACCCGACTGTCTGAACGACGACAAGAGAAATGGGCTACCTTGAATTATGATACTAAGCAGCCTCCATCTTTTCCTGTCCCCACTTCCAAGGAACCCCAAGGAAAGATTTATAAAGAATCAGGAAGTGAGCCTATGCAAGTAAATTCCATACTAAGACGTGAAAACATTGATCGAAGGGAGCACAGGCTTCGGGAAAGTCTATGCTTTTACTGTGGAAAGTCTGACCACTTCCTTATCAACTTCCCTATCCGTCCACGGAGATGGTGGCAGCCATTACAGATAGTGACTTTTCAGATGGAGAATCAATTGCTTCAGAAACAGAATTATCTGAGAAAGCAATCATCCATTCCATTTCATCTGTGGCCCCTCATATTAAGAAAGAGAATAAAGACTCCCAATGCTTCCATCCCATTAAACTCTTGATTAACTCTCAGTGGATATCCACCTCTGCTATGGTGGACTCTGGGGCTAGTGGCAATTTCATGGACCCCTTTCTTTTGCGCAAAGGCATGGGGTTAAATTTCCGAAAAATTTCTCACCTGTGGTAATGGAGACCGTAGATGGATCCCGACTGAGCTCAGGGCCGGTGGATCAAGAGACGGAGCCACTTGAAATCATTATAACACCTTATCACCATGAAATCCTATTATTTCTATTGATCTCTTCTCCACATTTCGCTGTTATTCTTGGCCTACCCTGGTTGCAAGCACAGAACCCTGTTATCAATTGGGAGACCAAAGAAATAAGCTTCCCAGCCAAGGATGTTCTTGCGACAGCTCAGTCTGAACAAGGCTCGGAAAATCCGTCTCAAGATAACAAGGCAGTAGAGTTACCCTCTGCATATAAGGAATTTGCGGACGTTTGCGATAAACAAAATGCGGACAAGCTCCCCCCACACCGACCCTACGATTGTCCTATAGAATTACTTCCTGGTGCACCTATACCTTTTGGAAACATCTACACTTTAGCTGGCCCTGAACTAAAAGCCCTCAAGGACTACATAGAAGAAGATCGGGCTAAGGGGTTTATCCGCCCATCTTCATCTCCGGCCGGGGCACCCATATTCTTTGTTAAGAAGAAGGACAGATCTCTAAGACCTTGCATTGACTACCGAGAACTTAACAAAATTACAATCAAAAATCATTATCCTTTACCATTGATCCCTGGGGCTTTTGGAGAGAGTGTGACAGGCAAAATTTTTTACCAAGTTAGACCTGCGAGGCGCCTATAACCTGGTCCGTATAAGATCTGGAGACGAATGGAAGACAACTTTTAGGTCACGATATGGACATTTCGAATATCTCGTTATGCATTTTGGTCTTTGCAATGCCCCAGCCACTTTTCAACATCTTGTCAATGATATCTTCAGAGATCTTCTGGACCAGTTCGTAGTCATATATTTGGACGATATCTTGATCTTCTCTAACTCTATGGAAGAACATCAGAGATATGTGAGACTTATTTTGGAACATCTAAGGAAGAATCAACTTTACATTAAGATTAAAAAATGTGAATTTCACCAGACTGAGATTCAATTCCTTGGCTATATAATTTCACCTCATGGTCTACACATGGACTCTAGCAAAATTAAAGCAATAGTAGACTGGCCTACACCAAGGAGCATAAAAGATGTTTAACATTTCATAGGATTTGCCAATTTTTATAGACGCTTTATTAAAAATTTCTCAGGAATAATTACTCCTATTACACAGTTAAGACTAAGAAATAAAATGCTTTTGTCTGGTCTCCCCAAGCACAGGAATCCTTTTGTCTCCTAAAATCCAAGTTCACCACAGCCCCTATATTAGTTTATCCCGACCCAGAACTCGCCTTCATTGTGAAAGTAGATGCTTCAGACTGTGCTATAGGGGCTATTCTGTCTCAAAAAAACAGAGAGAAGGGTTTATTGCATCCGTGTTCTTTTTTCTCCCAACGTTTATCCCCTGCTGAGAAGAATTATGATTAGGGAATAAAGAACTGTTAGCTATCATGCAGCTTTTAAGGAATGGAGACATCATCTTCAAGGAACCTCACAGCAAATAATAGTTCTGACTGATCACCGTAATTTGGAATTCGTTAGATCTGCCAAATGTCTATCCCCTCGCCAAGCTCGTTGGAGTCTCTATCTCAATCAATTCAACTTCGTAATCTCGTACAGGCCCGGTTCCCGTAACGGCAAGGCAGATGCCCTATCTAGAATCTTTTCCAATGATTCCACTTCTACGATTCCGCCCAAAACCATTGTTCCTAAGTATAATTTTGTAGGGGTAATCCATAATAAGGACTTGCTTGAAGAGATAAAAGAGGCCTATGACACAGACTCCTTGCTGCCTCGACCACCTGATGATGTGCATTTAGTGCTTAAGAACAAGGTGTGGACTTATGGGCAGCAGCTATACATACCCAAAAAAATAAGACTGAAAATTCTAAAATAAGTCCATGATTCTAAGATTGCGGGTCACAAAAGAGTGCAGAAGACACAGGAATTTTAATCCCGTTTCTTTTGGTGGCCCAGTTATCAACAGGATGTAAAGAAATATGTTATGTCATGTGACGTTTGTGCTAGATGTAAGACTCCACGTTCTTCACCCATGGGTTTATTACAGCCTTTGTTGGTCCCCTCTCGTCCCTGTGGTTCTATTTCCATGGACTTTATCGTAGATCTGCCTACCTCTAAAGGAAAAAATACAATTATGGTAGTAGTTGACCAGCTCACCAAGGCTGCACATTTCATTCCATGTACCGGCCTACCCTCTTCTAAAGATACTGCTGACCTTGTAGTTCAGAATGTGTTTCGTTTTCATGGAGTCCCTGATGAAGTAATCTTGGATCGTGGGGTTTGGCGTAGTTTTTGCCCAGCACTTGAGATTGATATTAATCTATCAACCGCCTTTCACCCACAATCTAATGGACAAACTGAACGCACAAATCAGACTCTGGAACAGTATCTTCGATGCTATATCGGCCATTTACAAGATGATTGGGTTGATCTGCTTCCTGTGGGTGAGTTCTCTTACAATAACTCCCAAAATGCTTCCACCAAGCAAACTCCTTTCTTTGCAAATTTTGTGTATCATCCAAATATTCTTCCCAATTTCCCCGCTGTTTCACCTATTCCAGCAGTCACGGAAAGGATCTCTGCATTACAGCAAAATTTTGAGCTACTAAAGGGAGCATTAGAGAGGGCTCAAGAAAATTACAAGAAGGCGGCAGATAAATTTCGTAGACCAGCACCAATGTTTAAAATAGGCGATAAAGTATGGCTTTCCACTAGGAATTTGAAACTTAAGGTTCCTTCACCAAAACTTGGACAGAAATTTATTGGGCCTTATAAGATAATTGGGATAATTAGTCCAGTAGCTGTTCGGCTCAGGCATGCGATCATCCGCCCGCCCCCTCTCTCAGGATGGCCGAGCGGTTTGCAGAGTGTCAGCACATTGCTGACACTCTGTTCGAAACGCCTGACATCTGTGCTGGCAGTCCGTAGGGACCGCTGTATGGAAAAGGTTAAGAGGGAGGGAGCTCCCTCCCTCTCCCATAAGGGGCTGCTGTGTCTTTTCAGCCCCCGATGGGAGAGGGAGGGGGCCCCCTCCCTCCCCATCACCCACTGCTCTGCTGTGGCAGCGAGTGATGAGTACCATGGCAACCGGATGCCTTCACAGGCGTCCGGCTGTCCATGGTACTGATCAGAGGCTGTCCATGGTGCTGATTAGACTTCTGCTAAAGGCAGAAGTCTAATCAGACTTTGTAAAGTGAAAATACAGTACAGTACACTATATAGTGTACTGTACTGTAATATACAGACATCAGACCCACTGGATCTTCAAGAACCAAGTGGGTCTGGGTCAAAAAAAGTTAAAAAAAAGTGAGAAAAAAGTAAAAATCAAAAAACACATTTATCACTGATTAAAAATGAAAAAATAAAATGTCCTACACATGTTTGATAGCACCGCGTCCGTAACGACCTGATGTATTAAACAGTCATGTTACTTTACCTGAACGGTAAACGCCATAAAAATAAAAAATAAAAAACTATGATGAAATTGAAATTTTGCCCGCCTTACTTCCCAAAAAAGGTAATAAAAGTGATCAAAAAAGTCGTATGTACGCCAAAATAGTACCAATCAAACCGTCACCTCATCCTGCAAAAAATGAGACCCTACCTAAGATAATCGCCCAAAAACTGAAAAAACTATGGCTCTCAGAATATGGAGACATTAAAACATGATTTATTTATTTATTTTTCAAAAATGAAATAATTGTGTAAAACTTACATAAATAAAAAAAAGTATACATATTAGGTATCGCTGCATCCGTAATAACCTGCTCTATAAAAATATCACATGACCTAACCCCTCAGGTAAATACAGTTAGAAAAAAAACGGGGTAAAAAAAGCTATTTTTTGTCACCTTACATCACAAAAAGTGTAATAGCAAGCGATCAAAAAGCCATACGCACCCCAAAATAGTGCCAATCAAACCGTCATCTCATCCCACAAAAATCACACGCTACCCAAGATATTTGCCCAAAAACTGAAAAAATTATGGCTCTCAGACTATGGAGACACTAAAACATGATTTTTTTGTTTCAAAAATGAAATCATTGTGTAAAACTTACATAAATAAAAAAATTGTATACATATTAGGTATCGCCACGTCCGTGACAACCTGCTCTGAAAAAATATTACATGATCTAACCTGTCAGATGAATGTTGAAAATAACAAAAAATAAAAACCGTGCCAAAACAGCTATTTCTTGTTACCTATGTACCCTAAACTAGTACCAACAATACTGTCACCCTATCCCTTAGTTTCTAAAATGGGGTAAATTTTTGGGAGTTTCTACTCTAGGGTGCATCAGGGGGGCTTCAAATGGGACATGGTGTCAAAAAAAAACCGGTCCAGCAAAATCTGCCTTCCAAAACCATATGGCATTCCTTTCCTTCTGCACCCTGCTGTGTGCCCGTACAGCGGTTTACGACCACATATGGGGTATTTCTGTAAACTACAGAATCAGAGCCATAAATATAGAGTTTTGTTTGGCTGTTAACCCTTGCTTTGTAACTGGAAAAAAATTATTAAAATTGAAAATCTGCCAAAAAAGTGAAATTTTTTAATTGTATCTATATTTTCCATTAAATCTTGTGGAACACCTAAAGGGTTAACAAAGTTTGTAAAATCTGTTTTGAATACCTTGAGGGGTGTAGTTTCTTAGATGTGGTCACTTTTATGGAGTTTCTACTCTAGGGGTGCATCAGGGGGGCTTCAAATGGGACATGGTGTAAAAAAAAACAGTCCAGCAAAATCTGCCTTCCAAAAACCATACGGCGCACCTTTCCCTCTACGCCCTACTGTGTGCCCGTACAGTAGTTTATGGCCACATATGGGGTGTTTCTGCAAACTACAGAATCGGGGAAATAAATATAGCATTTTGTTTGGATGTTAACCCTTGCTTTGTTACTGGAAAAAAATAGATAAAAATGGAAAATTTGCCCAAAAATTGAAATTCTCAAATTTCATCTCCATTTTCCAATAACTCTTGTGCAACACCTAAAAGGTTAACAAAGTTTGTAAAATCTGTTTTGAATACCTTGAGGGGTGTAGTTTCTTAGATGGGGTCACTTTTATGGAGTTTCTACTCTAGGGGTGCATCAGGGGGGCTTCAAATGGGACATGGTTTAAAAAAAAACAGTCCAGCAAAATCTGCCTTCCAAAAACCATACGGTGCACCTTTCCCTCTACGCCCTACTGTGTGCCCGTACAGTAGTTTACGGCCACATATGGGGTGTTTCTGCAAACTACAGAATCGGGGCAATAAATATAGCATTTTGTTTGGCTGTTAACCCTTGCTTTGTTACTGTAAAAAATGGATTAAAATGGAAAATTTGCCCAAAAATCTAAATTCTGAAATTTTATCACCATTTGCCATTAACTCTTGTGGAAGTGTTCACGACGTTTGTAAAATCAGTTTTGAATACCTTGAGGGGTGTAGTTTCTAGAATGTGGTCATTTTTGGGTGGTTTCTATTATGTAAGCCTCACAAAGTGACTTCAGACCTGAACTGGTCCTTAAAAAGTGGGTTTTTGAAAATGTCAGAAAAATTTCAAGATTTGCTTCTAAACTTCTAAGCCTTGTAACATCCCCCCAAAATAAAATATCATTCCCAAATTGATCCAAACATGAAGTAGACATATGGGGAATGTAAAGTAATAACTATTTTTGTAGGTATTACTATGTATTATAGAATTTTTAATCACAGCTAAGACGATATCCCGTCAGAGGGAATAATAACCACAGGTGGTATATAATCCAATAAATGTAATCACAGGGAACGACCTGTTTAAAACGTAGCCTTTAATCTAATTTAGACATAAAATAACAAAAACTCCCACAAACATAAATAGAATAGAACAGTAAGAAGATATATCCTTAATGACATGAAAGATGATACTTGTAATCGTCCAAAGAACACGGGGCAGAGATGGACGGGATGGACTGAGATGGAGTCTAATCTGTCCCTATTCCTGGCCCTGGGCTAAATAGCCCTGCCTAAGAACGGAATAGCCGCCCTGATAAGGACGATCCCATGTTCTGGAACCTCCTTGTAGAACCTAAATAGACCCTGTAATCCTGATGGATCCCTACTGTGTGGTATAATCTAGGCACACAAAACAAAAAAACAAGTATAGATAATCAATATATAAGGCAACAGGCCAACCACACTCGTAGATGCTCAGTAGCGCTGGTGGAATGTTGCCAACAAAAAGTATGTCATAAAGGATGCACAGGCAGCCAGATGGTATGGCTATCTGTGATCGCGCATCATCAAAATGGACGATATCACTGTATGGACTCCACACACCAGGATCAATGTGCGGCGTCAATACATCATGAGTCGCCGTTCACATTTGTACATATCAGTGCATAATTAAGATGTATATACACGTACGGCACCAGAAGCACTACATGTATCAATGTGCAATCAGGTGCCAGTGTCCCAACGCGTTTCACCCTGATTGATTTTCGGGTTCCTCAGGGGACATATATCAAAGTACAATACTGTTGGCATCAATGAGAGGTAACCAAACCAAACCTTAGGTAGGGTCCTCACTTATGATACTGTACTTTGATATATGTCCCCTGAGGAACCCGAAAATCAATCAGGGTGAAACGCGTTGGGACACTGGCACCTGATTGCACATTGATACATGTAGTGCTTCTGGTGCCGTACGTGTATATACATCTTAATTATGCACTGATATGTACAAATGTGAACGGCGACTCATGATGTATTGACGCTGCACATTGATACTGGTGTGTGGAGTCCATACAGTGATATCGTCCATTTTGATGATGCGCGATCACAGATAGCCATACCATCTGGCTGCCTGTGCATCCTTTATGACATACTTTTTGTTGGCAACATTCCACCAGCGCTACTGAGCATCCACGAGTGTGGTTGGCCTGTTGCCTTATATATTGATTATCTATACTTGTTTTTTTGTTTTGTGTGCCTAGATTAGACCGCACAGTAGGGATCCATCAGGATTACAGGGTCTATTTAGGTTCTACAAGGAGGTTCCAGAACACGGGATCGTCCTTATCAGGGCCGCTATTCCGTTCTTAGGCAGGGCTATTTAGCCCAGGGCCAGGAATAGGGACAGATTAGACTCCATCTCAGTCCATCCCGTCCATCTCTGCCCCGTGTTCTTTGGACGATTACAAGTATCATCTTTCATGTCATTAAGGATATATCTTCTTACTGTTCTATTCTATTTATGTTTGTGGGAGTTTTTGTTATTTTATGTCTAAATTAGATTAAAGGCTACGTTTTAAACAGGTCGTTCCCTGTGATTATATGTATTATAGAAGTAGAGAAATTGAAACTTAAAAATTTGCAATTTTTTATAAATTTTTGGTAAATTTGGTATTTTTTTATAAATAAAAAATATTTTTTTTGACTTCATTTTACCAGTGTCATGAAGTACAATATGTGACGAAAAAACAATCTCAGAATGGCCTGGTGTCACGGCTGAGGGTGTGGGAAACCCTCAGCCGTGTGGTATCAATAATAAAGGGTAGCTGCTGGGCCAGGACAGGAAACAGGGAGCAGGTCACCTCCTATAGCATCCCTAAATCTGACCCTGACTCCTAGCTGTATGAGCCAACCCTGATGGTAGGAGGGCTCATACTCTGGAACCTAGGGTCCCTACTAGCCCTCAGGATAGCCCTGGAACTAGGAGCAGGGTAAGACGACCTGTTCCTCCTAGGCACGGATGAACAGGAGTCTCACTGGCCAAGCTACAAGGAATGGGGAACATATACAGCAGATGGCAATGGCAGGTAGTGAAACTAGTACAACACCTACCTGCCACAGACACACAGACTGGAACCCGTGCAGAAATACTAATGTCCACACCAAACACAAAAGGACACAGCACACACACAAAGCACACAGGAACCCAGAAACCATAAGCTGCAATAAACATAGAGACACCACTAGACATAAAATAAGATAAGAACATCTATGTCTAAACATTACTTATGACCACAAGGGTGGCCCACACTGGGCAGATGGTATATGAGACCAGGAGGATGACTCCAGCAAACACCATGGCTGGAGTACCCCTCAGCTACTGGCATCCAGCAGGAGCTAAATAGCCCAAGTAGCCACACCCACACACAGTGTTCACTCACTAGGAAGGGAGTTAACCCTTCCAACACCAGGTAAGGGAAGAAAGCCACTTAAAGGGGAAGTGTACACACAAACATCACACTCCACCTGTTACCGCCGGTAACGGCATGCGAGGCAACCATGTCCTGGGAAACAGCCAGAAGGCCGAGACACTGCCACCACATGCACACAACACCACACGTTGCCCTGGGCAACCGCAAGTGAAGGAAAGTGTCACAAAACACACCATAGGCCGTGACACCTGGATAAGTCAAAGTGTTTTAAAGTTATCACCACTTAAAGTGACACTGGTCAGATTTGCAAAAAATGGCCTGGTCCTTAAGGTGAAATAAGGCTGTGTCCCAAAGGGGTTAATCACCACAATCCAATACTCCAAAAAATATATATATATGACAGTTATCCTTTAAGCCTGCCATACCCAATCCTTTTCCGGAACGTATTCGTCCTTCTCCCGATGCTGTGGAGATAGATGGGCAAGAACACTTAGTTATAGAGAAAATCCTGGACTCTAGAATTTTCCGGAACCATCTACAATACCTCATTAAGTGGCAGGGTTATGGGTCTGAAGAGAATTCTTGGGAACCGGTGGATAATATTAATGCTCCCCGACCAAGTCAGGTCTCGTCCAGAGGCCGCTGTTGAGGTGGGAGTAATGTCAGGAATCATCCTGCTATGTCTGTTTAGTTCAGATTGTCTTGCCCTCAAGTTCTCCCTCAGTTAAGATGGTGTATTGTGTCTCAGTTGGGTGCCATCTTACTTCCTGTTTCACATTTAAACCTCTCAAGCCTGTTACTAATTGCTTGAGTATTGTGTTTAGCTTCTGCTCGTGCAGTCCTCTTGCTTGGAACTAGCTCTCTGGTTTGTTCCTCCTACTTGCGGTTTACCCTGCTACTTTGTGACATCCTACTACTTCCTGTTGCCGACCCGGATTGCTTGACTACGTTCCTGTGCCGCCTGCTCTGACCCATTGCTCGTCTGACCTTGGCTCTGCTGCATCCTTCGGTCCGGCACCGTTGCTACCGGTAACGGCTCCGCCTGCCTGGCTCTGCTGCACCCTTCGGTCGTGCACCGTTGCTACCTGTAAGGGCTCCGCCTGCCTGGCTCTGCTGCATCCTTCAGTCCTGCACCATTGCTACCGGTAACGATTCCGCCTGCCTGGCTCTGCTGCATCCTTTGGTCCTGCACCGTTGCTACTGGTAACAGCTCCGCCTGCTTGGCTCTGCTGCATCCTTCAGTCCTGCAACCTTCTATTCAAGACTCCAGTGTTTCCTGTGTACAGGCCTTGTCCCTGCCATTGGATTCCAGCAGTATTCCACTAGTATCGTGACACAGGCCTGGTGATCCGCCCCTTTCTCGCCCACCTTTTTTAGGCCTGGCGTGCGCGGGGAAAAGTCACAGATTGTGGTGCAAGTAACCTGTGTCCCGCAATCTGCAACAGATATATGCCAGTAAGTTAGTTAGGGGTTAGTAAATGTCTCCTCAGTGTTTGCTGTGATGGTCTATGAGGTCCTGCTGTGAGAGCAGGGCATGGAATGATGCCTGCCCCCCCCCCCCCTTCTACACCAGCTCAGAACATGCAAGTAGCTGACATGAGAAGGGATGAAGCAATAAATGGGTCAGTGTTATTTAAAAAAAAAAAACACACACACTCACAAGCATAGTGCTTTACATATGAAAATATTAGCAATTCAGATACTCTGGCAATGAAGTTGTAATGAAGTTTTCAATCCAGCAGGTGAATACAAATCTTGGACTTTACCTTAATCAAAGTTAAAACATCCTCTGGGCCAAAGATCAAAACTTCTCCACGCTGACCTTTGATGCAATAAAGTTCAAGATTTTTACTTACCCTTTGTATCGAAAACTTCATCAAGTTGGACAACGCTTTTGACTGGAGTAGTTTAGTGCCAGGTGCCCCCCCAGTATGAAGCGAGTGTGCACATACATAAAAAAAAATAAAAATACTGGTGGCCCAGCGCCGGAGAGTGTATGGGTGGGTATGGGTTGTTGAGGATGTGCGCAGGCCAGCCCCCCTCCCCCGCCAGGCTCGATTGCAATTGTGCCCTCTGCGACTACGATAGTTACGCCCCTGCTAACAAGCATATGCATGAATGTTCATTAGTGATCATCTTGCAGTGTAATACTGCCGCTGATTGCCCGATGAACGAGCAAATGCTTGATCATTGGGCAATCTATATCTATTGACATGTTAAAAAATTATCGTTTGCAGGTGGCAGATCACGGTTTCTAATAATGATCTGCCACCGCCAAACTACTAGAACAGCATGGGGACGAGCGATGCTGTGGAGGAGATCACTGCATGTAATAGCAGCGGTCTCCTCCGCCAGAGAGCAGGCGATTGCCGGGAGGGAACGCTTCCCTCCCGACAATCATCTGCCACATCAGGCTGTGTAATACAACCTTACGGCTGTCTTAAAGTTGTATTATAGATATAGCGTATCCAATGTACCGTATTTTTCGCCCCATAAGACGCACTTTTTCCCCCCAAAAGTGGGGGGAAAATGCCCCTGCGTCTTATGGGGCGAATGCTTCCATTTTACATCGCAGTCTGCGATGTATGAGCGGGGAGAGAAGAGGGGCTGGAGTCTGGAACTTGGGGCGGGGCCCAGTGCAGTCACTGTACACTTAAACCGGGCCCCACCGCTCACCGCAGGCGGAGCAGGCGCACGGCGTCAGTGAGTTAAGTTACTGCTGCCGTCCGCTCTGCCTGCTATGGAAGCTTGTTAGTAAGTACAGTACTGATACAGGGGAACAGGGGAGAGCGCAGCTTTAGTTAAACTTATTAACAGGTTAAGGGTTAAGGATTAATGTCTAGAAATACTGCGGTGAGCGGAGGGCCGGTGTATTGGGGGACACTGTTATGAGGGGGATCTGTGGATGACACATATATAGCAGTGTCATCCACAGATCCCCCCCATAACAGTGCCATACACAGATCCCCCACCCCATAACAATGCCATCCACAGATCCCCCACCCCATAGCAGTGCCATCCACAGATGCCCCTCCCCATAACAGTGCCATCCACAGATGCCCCTCCCCATAACAGGGCCATCCACAGTTCCCCCATAACAGTGCCATCCACAGATCCCCCATAACAGTGCCATCCACAGATCCCCCATAACAGTGCCATCCACAGATCCCCATAACAGTGCCATCCACAAATCCCCCATAACAGTGCCATCCACAGATCCCCCACATGACAGTGCGTCATCAACAGATCCCCCACATGACAGTGCGTCATCAACAGATACCCCATAATAGTGCCATGCACAGACCACCATTAGTTCAAAACCCATCAAAAGCACACCTTTTGGTTAAAAAATATTTTTTTCTTATTTTCCTCCTCAAAAACCTAGGTGCGTCTTATAGGCCGGCGCGTCTTATAGGGCGAAAAATACGGTATTTTGGAGGGGGGGGGGTCCCTAATTCTTTAAGACCCTAGGGACAACTCTTGCTGCTAGTGCTGTATATTATAAGACCCAACAATGCAGCTGAAAGTTACAAACATCCCATAGCCTGCAGTCAGGAAGAGAAGTTTCTTGGGGGGACCCAAGCTGAATTTTTGAACCAGGGCCCATAAGCCTATAATGACAACCCGGGTCATTATGATTGCCATTATAATAATGTAAATATTTTATTAAATATTTTTTGTGTCACTGCATTTTAAAAGGCACCTGTCAGTAGATTTGTACCTAAACTACTTGAAACTGACTGACCCATTGCATGTGCACTTGGCAGCTGAAGGCATCTGTGTTAGTCCCATGTTCACATATGTCCACATTGCTGAGAAAAAAAAATATTTTAATACAGTCCTGATCAAAAGTTTAAGACCACTTGAAAAATGGCAAAAAATCATATTTAGCATGGCTGGATCTTAACAAGGTTCCAAGTAGAGCTTCAACATGCAACAAGAAGAAATGAGAGTGAGACAAAAAAAAATTTGAGCATTCAATTAATTGAAAATAACGATTAAACTGAAACAGGCTGTTTTTCAGCTGATCCAATTTAGGACCACATGCCTTTAAGGCTACATGCACACGATCAGGATTCATGTGCGGAGAATCCGCACTGAAATCCGCAGGTGTTCGCAGGCAAATCCGTGCGGTCAATCCGCATTAATTGCATACGGATTTGCATACGGATTTGCGTGCGGATTTGGTGCGGATTCGGTGCGGATTTTCCGCATGCGGATTTCACTAAGTGAATGAAGAAAATCCGGTCAGGAAAAAAAAAATTAATTGACATGTCGCGGATTTTAAAATCCGCACCGCAGGTCAAAATCCGCGCGGAAAAAATCCGCATCGTGTGCATTGAGAATTTCAAATTCTCATAGAATACAATGGACATGACCTACGGTGCGGATTTTCCGCACGCAAATCCGCGCGGAAAATCCGCACGCAATCCTGATCGTGTGCAGGGGGCCTAAAAGGCCAAATCTGTGCAAAGATGTGGATTCATTGTCATTTTCTGTCAGGTAGTCACACGTTGTGATGGCAAAGGCAAAAAAACTCTCCTTTTTTGAACGTGGTCGGGTTGTTGAACTGCATAAGCAGGGTCTCTCACAGCGCGCCATCGCTGCTGAGGTGGGACGCAGTAAGACAGTCATTTGGAATTTAGTCACCCCACTAAACAGTTTTTTTTTTTTTTGTTACTTAGAATGCCTATAATGCGATTTATGCATACATACTGTAATTAATCATTTCTGTTCAGCAGATTTTGTTAAAAACGTAGTTTTAAAATATGCAAATTACCTTGCTACCAGCAAGTAGGGTGGCTACTTGCTGGTAGCAGCCGCATCCTCCTATCCTAAAGACGCCCCCTCCGCATGTTGATTGACAGGGCCAACGGACGGGATCGTCCTCTGGCTGGCCCTGTCTGCTATCAAAATCTCGCGCCTGCGCCGTAACGGTATCCAGTCGGCGCAGGCGCACTGAGAGGCGGACGCTCGCTCAGCCGCTCCTTCCTCAATGCGCCTGCGCCGGGTGTAGATTGTTCCACTGAAGGAAAAAGCACCCCAGACCATTATGGTGCCCCCTCCACTGTGGCGCGTAGAAAACATCTCAGGTGGGATCTGCTTGTCATGCCAGTAACGTTGGAAACCATCAGGACCATCAAGGTTAAATTTTTTCTCATCAGAGAATAAAACTTTCTTCCACCTTTGAATGTCCCATGTTTGGTGCTCTCTTGCAAGGTCCAAACGAGCAGTTCTGTGGCGTTCAAGGAGACGAGGTCTTTGAAGACGTTTTTTGTTTTTGAAGCCCTTCAGTCTCAGATGCCGTCTGATGGTTATGGGGCTGCAGTCAGCACCAGTAAGGGCCTTAATTTGGGTCGAGGATCGTACAGTGTCTTGACGGACAGCCAATTGGATCCTCCGGCTCAGTGCTGATGAAATATTTTTGGGTCTTCCACTTGACTTTTTTGTTCCATAACCCTCAGGATCATTTAAGAAATTCCAAATGACTGTCTTACTGCGTCCCACCTCAGCAGCGATGGCGCGCTGTGAGAGACCCTGCTTATGCAGTTTAACAACCCGACCACGTTCAAAAAGGGAGAGTTTTTTTGGCTTTGCCATCACAACGTGTGACTACCTGACAGAATATGACAATGAATCCACATCTTTGCACAGATTTGGCCTTTTAAAGGCATGTGGTCCTAAAATTTGGATCAGCTGAAAAACAGCCTGTTTCAGTTAAATCGTTATTTTCAATTAATTGAATGCTCAAAAAAGGTTTTGTCTCACTCTCATTTCTTCTTGTTGCATGTTAAAGCTCTACTTGGAACCTTGTTAAGATCCAACAAATGTAAAATATGATTTTTTGCCATTTTTCAAGTGGTCTTAAACTTTTGATCAGGACTGTATTATACAAATGAGCCTCTAGGAGCGACGGGCGCGTTTTCTGGCAATCCCTATTATAGTTATTGGGGCCATATGAGACGTTCAAGCTTCCAGCAATGCTGGAATGCAGAGAGATCCGTCAGACTGTTCCCTGTTAACACAGCCTACCGGATCTCTAGCGCTAGTGTGCAGCGGCCTTATTCTGTCACAATTTTTTACAGTTTCGTTTGCTGTTTATGGTGCAAGATAAGTAAAAAAAATTATAATTTATAGGACGGATCTTTATGGATGGGCCAATTAAGCCAATTAATTATTTTTTTTAGTAAAAAATCATGCAAGGAAAAATATATTTTCTTTTTTACTTTTTTCCCATCCTAAATACAATTTTTTATTTTTTATTTTATTTTGTATTGCAGTGTATCATGCCTGTCAGTGTTTTCCATGCATTTTAGGCCAGTACTTGGAAATATGTCACTAAAAATGTTATCTACCAGTTAAAACCAGATAACAACACATCTCCTTTTTTCTAATGTTTTATTTTCTGATTACAAATGTATTTATTCTTTTTACTGAACATGATTATGGGGGCGGCCATCTTGCCTGAGCCGTTCTTAACAGCATTTAGAAAGCATTAAGAAAATTGATTTACAGCAGCCCCATGGTCCATAGACACAATGGTCAGGAGGGGACCTCATTGCCTTCTATGGAAGAGTCTTCTAGGCATGTTATGTGACCTGTGCAGAGGTCATTGTACAAGGAAAGAATATATAAGCTTAGACAGTCACCTATTGTGAATGGTGCATCCTGTCTTATCTATACACAAAGGTGATATCATTACAGGCAGGATTAGAATTACAGATAAGCAGATATCTGCAATAAAGTGATCTGTACAGACCAAAAAGTGGAGCCTATTATTAGGCTTAGTGCTCATGGTGAAAACTGCAGGATTTTATGGTTTCTGTTTAAATATAATTAAAATTAACATAATCAAATATTCTTTAAAAATATGTTAAACATAAGAATTGGATTTAAACAATAGGTCAGGGATGGACAACCTGTGGCTCTCTAGCTGTTGTAAAACGACAACTCCCAACATGCACTGCTGTAGGCTGGTAGCTGTAGGCAGTCTGGGCATGCTGGGAGTTGTAGTTTTGTAACAGCGGGAGAGTCTCAGGTTGGCCATCCCTGCAATTGGTCATTTTCTGGTGACACATTCCCTTTAAGTAGGGCTTATTTCGCTCTCATACCTGTACATAGCTGACTTGGGCGGCTTTGTTAGGGCCTCAGATGCCATACCCATTGTCACCAGTAAGGTCTTGTGGTATCAAATGGGTTAGATGGCCAGGAGCAGGTTATCAGCTGTGTTTTATAGTTGACACTCACTGTGGATTCTGGCTTCACAGTTCCTGAGCTCCCTATACTGCAGTCTCAAATACAGCTCATACCTATATTTGTGACTCTTCCTTTCCCTGTATATATTAGTCACAGTAAAAAAAATAAAAAAATATGGTGACAGCAGCACTGGAACTGATAAAGTATGCAATATTAGTGCACGCAATCCAGGCCACGCATCCACAGTTCAAGGAATAAACTAAAGAAGTGATCACAGCACTCCGACTACAATTGTGAAAAATTGTGGATTTATTCTCAAGTATTCATAAGCATGTGACATTTCAGCCCCCGCCTGGAGCTTTTTTCAAGCATATTGTGACATACAAACATGGCAACATTAACACCTTAAGGACCAGGCCACTTTTAGCAAATCTGACGTGTCACTTTATGTGGTGATAACTTTAAAACGCTTTTACTTATCCAGGCCATTCTGAGATTGTTTTCTCGTCACATATTGTACTTCATGACAGTGGTAAAACTGAGTCAAAACATTTCATTTTTATTTATAAAAAAATACCAAATTTACCCAAAAATTTGAAAAATTAGCAAATTAGCAAATTTCAATTTCTCTACTTTTATAATAGATAGTAATAACTCCAAAAATAGTTATTACTTTACATTCCCCATATGTCTAATTCATGTTTGGATCATTTTGTGAATGCCATTTTATTTTTTGGGGACGTCAGAAGGCTTAGAAGTTTAGAAGCAAATCTTGAAATTTTTTCGAAAATTTCCAAAACCCACTTTTTAAGGACCAGTTCAGGTCTGAAGTCACTTTGTGAGGCTTACATAATAGAAACCACCCATTTCCACGGCATTCCGCAGAAGAAAAAGAAAGCCATACGGTTTTTGGAAAGCAGATTTCACAGGGATAATTTTAAGCTGCCATGTCACATTTGAAGACCCCCTGATGCACCCCTAGAGTAGAAACTCCAAAAAAGTGACCCTATTTTAGAAACTACACCCCTCAAGGTATTCAAAGCTGATTTTACAAACTTTGTTAACCCTTTAGGTGTTACACAAGAATTAAAGGAAAATGGAGATGAAATTTCAGAATTTCACTTTTTTGGTAGATTTTCCATTTTAATCATTTTTTTCCACTAACAAAGCAAAGGTTAATAGCCAAGCAAAACTCAATATTTATTTCCCTGATTCTGTAATTTTGTTTTTTTTTACTTTAAATTTTTATTGTAATTTTCTTACTTCATATAACAAAATTATAACATCTTTAAAATACAGTCATACATCAAAATTATAACAATCTTTAAAATACATAACATTGTATTACCCTCCCCTCCCCCGTCCCTTATTCATTATCTTCTCAAAAAAAAAAAATAGAAAAATCCTCTGTCCCCTCTACCACACCCACTCCCCTCGGCCCAATTTATGCCGCCCATCATCTCCCAGGGGGAAGCTATATAAGCCATTTCTGCCATGTTCTAACAAATCTATATTTTTTCTTGGTATTTATCAGGGGGAATTCCTCTCTAGCAAGTGAGGATCTAGTAATCTTTTCCCATTCCCTAACCGTGGGAACCACACTACCTCCCCAATGTCCAATAATGCATTTCCTAGCTTGAAAAAGGAGTTTGGAAGCGATTTCCCGATGTTGTGGGGTTTCCATTTTATCCATCACCCCCAGTATACATGTCTCAAACTGGCTGGGGACTTTAAACCAATGGTATTGCTCTATTCTGTCATTGACCTTACCCCAAAACGCTTGAATCTTTTTACATGTCCAGAGTGTGTGGACATCATCCACCCCTTCCTCCCCACATTTTAAACAACTAAACACTTTAGTTTTATAGCATTTCATTAATATCTTAGGGGAGTAATAAAGGCGGTATAATATATTGAATTGGATAATCCTATGGGAAAGGTTCTTTGAAACTCTATTTTGTTCCTTTATAGCCAATTCCCAAAACTCTTCTTGTTGGGGGTTTATAGCGTCTTTCCATTTTTGCATTAAACTATTTACTGCTTTTTTCTTGGTCTTTTGGTATAGCAAACATTCATAAATTTTAGAAATTAATTCCCCCCCCTGGTGTTATCTTAAAGATATTCATTAACAGCTGCGGGAGGATATCAATTTGTGTGCCTTTTCCCAACAGAGTTCGCAGTTGTAGGTAGAAAAACTTCAACTCTATGTTACCCAGACCATACTTCTTTTTAAGATCTTCATATGTTATTATGTCCCCCTGTCTCCATACCTGACCCAGTTTATGGACTCCATGTTTCCACTAAATTTTCTGCTCAATTGATTTTAGTTCTGTAAGGTGGATGTTATCCCACAATAAGTTGTCAGCATGGATTCCAAACTGGGGCCACAACCCTCTTGCTTCCTTCCAAACCCTATCCATCAATTCAAATATCGGAATCTTACTACTTCCCTGTTGTGACAAGTTTCCCGCTTCTATTAATTGGAAGATATTACTATTTTCTAACCGATAATTTATCCCTGTGATCATAGCCTTATATCTTAACGTGTTACTCCACATTATCATGTTTTTTATATGGCCAGCAACAAAAGAAAGTTCCAAATCTGCGAAGGATAAACCGCCCTCCCTCTCTTGGATGTACAGTATTTGTGCTTTTATCCTTGTTTTTTTTCCTCTCCAAATAAAATCCGTTAAGAGACTAGCCATTATTTTAAATGTTTTTTTGGGGATTATTACCGTAGAATTCCATAGTAGTTGAGGAGCCAACCTGGAAGGAGGCCATTTTAGATTTAGTATTCACAAATGGGAATTTGGTATCTGATATTACTGTAGGGGAAAGCTTGGGATCTAGTGATCACCAGTCAGTGTGGTTTACTATAAGTACAGTGACTGAGTCACACCACACAAAAACAAAAGTTTTAGATTTTAGCACAACTGACTTTTCTAAAATTAGATTAGTGGTATACGAGTCCCTATCAGATTGGAACAGTTTCAATGGAGTCCAGCAGAAATGGGACTACTTAAAAGTGGCACTATTGAAGGCAACAGAAAATTGCATTAGGCTTGTCAGCAAAAGTAAAAAAAAAAGAAGAGACCACTGTGGTACTCAGCAGAAGTGGCCAAAATCATTAAAAACAAAAAGATAGCATTTAGTAATTATAAAAAAAAACTGGCAAATTTATAAGATTAGGCAGACAGAGGCCAAACAAGTTATAAGAGCTTCTAAAGCACAGGCAGAAGAGAAATTAGCTCAGTTAGTGAAAAAAGGCGATAAGACATTCAGATACATAAATGAAAAAAGGAAACTAAAACAAAGAATTACCAAATTAAAAACTAAAGAAGGAAGGTATATGGAAGAAGATAAAGAACTAGCTGACTGCCTCAATGAATACTTTTGTTCAGTTTTTACAAAGGAAAATGAAGGAAAAGGACCTAAGTTATTAAAGAAGACTAATTAATCTTTTGATGCATGTGTCTTTACAGAGGAAGAGGTTCTAAGTCAGCTGTCTAAAATTAATACAAATAAGTCACAGGGGCCTGATGAGATACACCCAAAGCTATTAAAAGAGCTCAGCGGCGAACTAGCAAAACTATTAACATATTTAATTAACCAATCACTGGCAACAGGAGTCATCCCAGAAGATTGGAAATTGGCAAATGTGTCCATTGACAAGAAAGGTAGTAGGGAGGAATCGGGCAACTATAGGCCAGTAAGCCTGACATCAATAGTGGGGAAATTAATGGAAACCATACTTAAGGAGAGGATTGTGGAACATTTAAAATCCCATGGATTGAAAGATGAAAAACAGCATGGGTTTACTTCAGGGAGATCATGTCAAACTAATCTTATTGATTTTTTTGATTGGGTGACTAAAATAATAGATGGCGGAGGTGCAGTAGACATCGCTTATCTGGTATTTAGTAAGGCTTTTGATACTGTCCCACATAGAAGGCTTATCAATAAATTGCAGTCTTTGGGCTTGGACTCCCATATTGTTGAATGGATTAGGCATTGGCTGAGGGACAGACAACAGAGGGTTGTAGTCAATGGAGTATATTCAGACCAAGGTCTTGTTACCAGTGGGGTACCTCAGGGATCTGTTCTGGGACCAATATTGTTTAATATCTTTATCAGCGAAATTGCAGAAGGCCTCGATGGTAAGGTGTGTCTTTTTGCTGATGACACAAAGATTTGTAACAGGGTTGATATTCCTGGAGGGATATACCAAATGGAAAAGGATTTAGGAAAACTAGAGGAATGGTCAAAAATCTAGCAACTAAAATTTAATGTTGATAAGTGCAAGATAATGCACCTGGGGTGTAAAAACTCAGTGATACAGTCCTAACCTCAGTATCTGAGGAAAGGGATTTAGGGGTCATTATTTCAGAAGACTTAAAGGTAGGCAGACAATGTCATAGAGCAGCAGGGAATGCTAGCAGAATGCTTGGGTGTATAGGGAGAGGCATTACCAGTAGAAAGAGGAAGTTGCTCATGCCGCTTTACAGAGCACTAGTGAGACCTCATTTGGAGTATTGTGCGCAGTACTGGAGACCATATCTCCAGAAGGATATTGATACTTTGGAGAGAGTTCAGAGAAGAGCTACTAAACTAGTACATGGATTGCAGGATAAAACTTACCAGGAAAGATTAAAGGACCTTAACATGTATAGCTTGGAAGAAAGACGAGACAGAGGGGATATGATAGAAACTTTTAAATACATAAAGGGAATCAACAAGGTAAAAGAGGAGAGAATATTTAAAAGAAGAAAAACTGCTACAAGAGGACATAGTTTTAAATTAGAGGGGCAAAGGTTTAAAAGTAATATCAGGAAGTATTACTTTACTGAGAGAGTAGTGGATGCATGGAATAGCCTTCCTGCAGAAGTGGTAGCTGCAAATACAGTGAAGGAGTTTAAGCATGCATGGGATAGGCAGAAGGCCATTCTTCATATAAGATGCTTCTTGTTTAAACTTATAATAATTGGATTATGGTCCGAGATCCCACGCTGTCCATATTTGACCTGTTCAATCTCAAACGATCCTTTGTTATTAGTGAACACTAAATCTATCCATGATAAACTCTTATGGGTCTTTGAAAAACATGAGTATTTTTTTAATTTAGGGTGCATTACCCTCCATATATTAATCCAGCCCATTTCCTCTGTGATATTTTTTAACTTAGAACCCGTGGAAAAAATTTGTGTATTACCAACTCTGCATCTATCTATTTTACTATCCATAACATTATTAAAATCACCCATTACTAAGAGTGGTTTATCCCCTACTTTAAGCACAAAATCATGGATTTTTAATAAGACATCCGTTTTAAAGGGTGGCGGTATATAAACATTTGCTAGTATCCATGGTCTTCCTTCCAATAAACAATCAATCAGAACATATCGACCTTCCTCATCTATCGCTGTTTTCCCTATTTTAATATCTATGTCGCGATGTATTAATACACTCACACCTCTGGCATATGATGAATATACTGAATGGAAAGAGTATTGTATCCATGATCTAGACAACCCGTTTATAGTTTCGCCTATCAAATGTGTCTCTTGTATGCAAACTATAGCAGGTAGGGATCTATGTATTGCATCAAAAACTGCCACTCTCTTTACACCCCTACTCAAGCCCCTAATATTCCAAGAGATAATTCTCATAGAGGCTTAATTATATATCTAACCTAATAAACTTAATTATAAATTTCCACAAAAGGAGCAGTACAATAAAATAGCTAACCTACACCCCACCCCCTCCCTTCTAAATGAGCCAGGCTACCTTCAGTCCTGGTTCTCTATCTTAGCAATTCACCCTCCCAGCCAGCCCCCAGCCCTCTTATCCCTTAACTCCTTATCTTTTCTTTGATCCATGTTTCAACCGCTTCCACTGTATCAAAAACGCAATTTTTGGTTTCCCATTCAATCCTCAATTTAGCCAGAAACAACATCGAATATTTCACATTATTCAAGCGCAAAGTTTTTTTCACTTCAATAAACCGACTTCTTTCCTTTACCGTTTCTTTTGCACAATCCGGGAATAGCATTACTGTTGTACCCAAATATTCTAACTTCCCTTTCTTTCTTGACCTGCGCAATATCTCCTCTTTGTCCCTAACCGACAATAAGTTGAATATTACGGGTCTCGGTCTCATTCCGGGTGGGGGCAGTTTTAGGGAGAGTCTATAGGTCCGTTCCACAAAATTTTTGTAATCCGAGATGTCCTGGCCCAGTTGTTCCATCAGCCAAGTTTGCATAAAGGTGCAGAGATCCTGTCCCTCCACCCCCTCTGGAATCCCCAGACATCTCAGGTTAGACCTTCTGGACCTATTTTCTAGATCAAGTAATCTATTTTTCAAATCCCTGTTTTCTTCCTTCAGGAGATTTTTTTTTTTGATCGTTATCTGTAAGAGGTCCTCAGAGTCAGATCGCCCTTTTCTCTATTTCTATCAACCTTTCTTTATATTTTTGTACATCCGCTCTGAGGAACCCCACCGACTCCCTAATGTTTCCAGTCTGGAGAGAGAGGTCCTGTATTGCCAAACTACATTTTTTTATTTCTTGGAATATATCTTGCAGGCTAGGAACCTGCTCCTCTTTAGTAGGGGCATTTTCCTCCAACTCCTTTAACTGTTTACTGCCGGTCTCCCCAGACTGGAAACTAATCTCAG
Source organism: Bufo bufo (assembly GCF_905171765.1). Taxonomy (NCBI): domain Eukaryota; kingdom Metazoa; phylum Chordata; class Amphibia; order Anura; family Bufonidae; genus Bufo; species Bufo bufo. The sequence goes on from NC_053398.1 coordinate 98,450,479, forward strand.
GTTCTTTCAGGGCAGAATTTTACTCTAAAATAGACTCACCCTCTTCGCTTAAACCCACATTCCCCCTTTTTTTTTTTGAGGGACTAATCTGTCCGCGCATATTGGTCAAGACTAGTTGCTTGGATCTTTCAGTTTTTTTTAAACATTGGGGAGATTGAGGTATTTAGCTCAACTTTCCCCTTGGCCTTTTTTCCTACTCCCTGTCTAGCCATCTGTATAATTCTACCTGTGCTTCCCCTTCCTCCACCGCCCCTCCAAATAGACCACTCAAAAAGAACACAAAAAAAAAAACACAATACGTCAATCAGAATGTTCATAAAGATGGTCAACTACTTCCAATAATTAATATGTCCATGCGTTCACCATTAGACCATCGCTGCCTTAATCCGTTATAGTGCGGTTTATTTGATTGTAATACCATGTTGTTATACAACTCGCCCTTGGGCCTTTAACAACATAGCAGTGATTAGCAATAACTTAATTCGTTAGTTAGTTTGAAAAATGTATTCAAACCAGCAGTCCATCCAACCATTTTATATTCAATAGTATATAAGCCATAACACTGCTCTCATGATTGTAAAATTCGAGACTCAAATAGTTAATAGCATATAATCAATATCAGTCACACGATTCGTTTTCAGTGTTAGTTGAGTTAATATCAAACCATCGATTCATCCGACCGTCTAATATTTAGCGATATGTAAGCTGTGACTAGGCTCCCGTGGTTGCAGTATTCTCAGCACAGACAGTTAACCATAGCAGATAGGCAGCCACACTTGATTAGTTTGCAGGATTAGCCAGGTTAATTCAGACCTTCAGTTCATCCAGCCATTTTAAATTAACAGCTCAACAATAACAGTCCCTTGTTTCATGGCTAGTAAGTAGGTCTCCACAAACTTTATGCGGACCTTCAGGGAGGGAGGCCTGATTCTGTAGTTTACAGAAACACCCCATATGTGGTCGTAAACTGCTGTACGGGCACACAGCAGAGCGCAGAAGGAAAGGAACGCCAAATGGTTTTTGGAAGGCAGATTTCACTGGTATCATTTTAAGCTGCCATGTCCCACTTGAAGCCCCCCCGATGCACCCCTAGAGTAGAAACTCCACAAAATAAAAACATTTTGGAAACTACAGGATAAGGTGGCAGTTTTGTTGGTACTATTTTAGGGTACATATGGTTTTTTGTTGCTCTATATTACACTTTTTGTGAGGAAAGGTAACAAAAAAATAGCTGTTTTGGCACCGTTTTTATTTTTTGGTATTTACAATGTTCATCTGACAGGTTAAATCATGTGCTACTTTTATAGAGCAGGTTGTTACGGATGCGACAATACCAAATATGACTTTTTTTGGTTGTTTGTTTCAGTTTTACATAATAAATCATTTTTAAAAAAATAAAAAGATTTGTGTCTCCATATTCTGAAAGCCATAGTTTTTTTTTTTTGACTGGTACTATTTTAGAGTGCGTATGACTTTTTGATCGCTTAGTATAAAATTTTTTGTAATGTAAGGTGACAAAAAATGACTTTTTTGACACACATTATTTTTTTTTTACGATGTTCACCTGAGGGGTTAGGTCATGTGATATTTTTATGTAGCAGGTTCTTATGGATGCATCGATACCTAATATGTATACTTCTTTTTATTTATTTAAGTTTTACACAATAACAGCATTTTAAAATAAAAAAAAAATCATGTTTTAGTGTCTCCATATTCTGAGAGCCATATTTTTATTTTTTTTATGCGATTGTCTTAGGTCGGGTCTCATTTTTTGCAGGATGAGATGACGGTTTGATTGGTATGATTTTGGGGTGCATATGACTTTTTGATCGCTATTGCACTTTTTGCTATTGCACTTTTTGTGATGGCTTTTTTACACTGTTTTTATTGAACAATTTTTTTTACAGTGTTCACCTGAGGGGTTAGGTCATGTGATATTTTTAGAGCAGTTTGTTATGGACGTGGAAATACCTAATATGTATGATTTATTTTATTTATTTAAGTTTTACACAATAATATAGTTTTTTAAACAAAAAAAATCATGTTTTAGTGTCTCCATAGAGAGCCATATTTATTTATTTTTTTTGGGATATTGTCTTAGGTAGGTTATCATTTTTGCGGGATGAGATGACAGTTTGATTGCCACCGTTTTGGGTATATATGACTTTTTGTTTGCTTGCTATTACACTTTTTGTGATGTAAGGTGACAAAAAATTGCTTTTTTGACACTGTTTTTATATTTTTTACTGTGTTCACCTGAGGGGTTAGGTCATGTGGTATTTTTATAAAGCAGGTTGTTACGGATGCGGCGATACCGAATATGTCTACTTTTTATTTTTTTTATATTTAACAAAATAAAAGCATTTTATAAAAAAATCATTTATGTTTTAGTGTCTCTATAGTATGAGCCATAGTTTTTTTTATTTTTTATGCGATTGTCTTAGGTAGGGGCTTCATTTTTGAACGATGAGGTGACGGTTAGATTGGTACTATTTTGATGGGCATACGCCTTTTTAATCGCTTGGTGTTGCACTTTTAGTCATGTAAGGTGACAAAAAAATTTTTTTTAGCACAGTTTTTATTTTATTTTTTTGACTGTGTTCATCTGAGGGGTTAGGTCATGTGATATTTTTATAGAGCCGGTCGATACGAACGCGGCGATACTTAATATGTCTACTTTTCTCTTTTTCACTATTTTTTACAATTTTTTTACTTTATTTTGGGAAAAGGACGCTTTTTTTTTTACTTTAAACTTTAAAAAAATTTATTATAAAAAACACTTTTTTTCACTTTTTATATTTGTCACACTGTGGGACTTCACCTTTTCAGAGTTTGATCCCTGTTTCAATTCAGTACAATACATTCTGTATTGTACTGAATTGAACTGTCAGCGTCTTACACAGCCCTCAGGCTGGATCTCCTGGGCTTCCATAGCTGGCAGGCCCCAATGCCTGTGTAAGACATCGGGGCTGCCATGGCAAACATCGAGTCCCGGCCACTGCTGTGCGAGACCTGATGACTAAGGAGAGGGAGCGCAAACCTCCCATATGCCGCGGCATATGAGGGGTTAATCCACTGGCATCCCCGATGCTGGTGGATGCAGCACGGATCCGTGCTGCTGATCGCAGGAGCGCACATGAGGGGGAGGAAGGACTGGAGAACGAGACTGCTCGTCCGGGGGCGCAAAGTACCGGCCATTTAGGATGAGCGTTCAGGTCCTTGGTCGTTAAGGAGTTAAATAGGCCCAAACAGGTAGTGACATCATTGTGTATGCAAATTACTATCATTTGTTCAAAACATTAAAAATGTATCCTGAAAAAAACTCAATACATGATCAGAGAAACATATAGGGATAAACATGATCCAATAAATGTGTCCTTAAAAATCCGACTCATATCCATGTCATAAAGTACTGATAGAGTGCAAAACAATAAAAACATTCATTATACAAATCCTATCCAGGGTGGGGAGAACAGAGTCACTCACCAATCAGTGGTACATAGAAAATTCTAAACTTCATTGGTGAAGCATGCTCCAGCTATGTTTATGTTCATGGCAACTGTCTAATTTCACAACTAATAAAGAGATAATCTACCAGTAATCTCATACCATTAAAAAAAGATCCCTCTATTAGAGCATGTCAGCCCTGTACAGAAAAAAGGGCTCCATATTTGTAATAAAGCCCAGTTTAAAAATAATTTTAGCTCAAAATTACATAATAACAAAAAATTGCCCCCAAAGGTGTACATAGCCTTTAAACATGGTTGATGATTATATTAAATTCACATTGTTCTATTCAGCAGATAAATTAAATTTTTTGGATGCTCCAATTACCATCCATGAGGATTTTTCACAATTGCATTTGGAGTGCTGTGATCTCTTCTTCAGTTTATTATTTACAGTAGGTTTAAATTTAGCAGAAGCACAGAAGAGGAAAAAACTTTACCCCATACATAAACATACACATAGGGTTAAAACATAGAAAGTCTTCTGCTGTTTATGGCTGGGTTGAGCAATGGTGCGGTCAGCACAAAAAAATTATGACACTCACTGACTCACAGATGACATCTTCTCTGATTAAAGCCATTCTTTTCCCCTTTCTTCAAAGGGGAGACCTCAAAGACCTCAATTCAAGTGAGAATATGTAGTGGTAGTCAGAGCAGTTTTGCCCGGAAGAATGGACAAAATCCCATTGTCTAGATGTGCTAGAGAGTAGAGACTTGCAAGAGATTTGCATCTGTAAGTGCAGCAAAATGTGGCTCCACTGTAAGCCGTGTACCGGGGTGGGCTCCCCAGAATACAACAAAGTCACGAACAAGAAAAGCAACTCTGACACCAGCTTTTGCAAAACAGGCTATTTTACTGCAATAAGACACTGAACGCAAACCCCAACCACTGGGAACATAAAATGGATTTACATACACTCAGCCAGCAGGCAGAGACTCTTGTGCTGCACAGCACGGTGCCCTGCAATGGATGCCAGAAATAATTGCACTAGTTTGCCTACTGGTGGGCACAACTAAAACGGTTACACCGTACCTGTTATTACCCTAGAAATTGCATGAACGATTATGCGGTGCAACACAAAAATTCACAATCTTATAATAAACTACAATATTTTCCCTCCCGTAACTGGCCCTATGGCACGTGCCTGAGCATAACTCCTGCGCAAATCGCTGATCTGGATTGAGACGGTCAGACATCTATCAGCTCTCAACTGTGCAATGTCTCTTTTTATTATGGAGTCCATTTGTGAACAGCAGAAACCCTTTTTGGCCTGACACACGAAACAGAGACCCTAACTAGCTAACTACAGGCATGGTCCAGTCTCTAGGCGCCAATATTGCAATGAGGTGCGTTCACGATCTTACCGACCCGGGTCTGCTCTGTCTCCGCTGATAGCTCTGAACCGAACAAGCAGTCTATTCAACCAACATGCGGTACCGCAGAGCAGGTAGTTTGTTCCTCAGCTCTCATCAGCACTCCTGGCAGAAGTCCTCTGTCCCCCGGGCAGAATCTGGGTCTTGAACAGTGATCAGCTTAACTTGACTGTAGCTGTGGTAGCAAAATGTTGATCCCACGCTTGGATATGAATGGATTCACTCCTCTCTGTGTCTCTCTGTCCTTTCAATATGGTGACTTCCTCTTTCTCCTTCAGCCTGGCAACCCCACCTCTCATGAATATGGAAATCTGTATATGCAGTCAGTCAGCTGGGAAACAGCGGCATCTTGTGGCCAAACAGCAGAACGTCAGTCCAGAACATTTAATTTAATCCACACAAACAGTGTTCAACAATGAGAGCTGTTTCCTCATCTCACACCACAAAGTATTAAATACATAAGCACATTGAAGGTATCTTCTTGTTTGTCTTAATTATTGTTTGTGTCACAGTAAAAGATACATAGAATTTTCAAAGTGGAAGGCGTGTTGTGTAATGCAAATGGTAGAAAGCCCAAAAAATCCATTTCAATTCCAGTTTGTAATGCAATAAAAAGGAAACACACCTAGGAGGAGGTGAATACTTTTGCAAGTCACTGTATCAATGTCCTGATCCTTTTGGGGGAGTTGTTTCTCTAATACACTGCCTACTGCATCTCCCTTGTTAGTATACAAAGGACAGTACAGAGTAAATCAAACTAAGGGAATGAGAGAATATTTAAAACCTACTTGTAATGAAAAAATCTATGAAGTACTGACACATCTGAATATCTAAAGGATATGTACTAGATACCATATGCAGTATGACTGCACCAGCTATCCTAATTAAGTGAGCAGTGTATGCTTCTCCAAACAGATTTGAATAGCACCAGTAGTCACAAAAAACAATACTGACCCATGTGAGACTTGTCTGTTGGCAGCCTGAAGTGTCCTCCAACTCCCCCCCCCCCCCCCCCCCTCGACTAGCGTGCTTCCCCTGGGAGTGTTTCCTCCATATTTCTCATTCTGGGTGTCAGTGTACACTAATTGTTTTGCATTATATTCAGGTTAGTATTTAGGTCTAATTATGGCCTGAATTACTCTGTAGTGTCCTTTGCATGTTTTTGTATTTTTTGAGGCTACTACATGTTTTTTAATTAGTGTCATAACTCATTATTAAATATAAACTTCTGGCTGCAAAGTTCTATTCATTTTGTGATCCTTCTATGTCTAATACATGTTTATCTAGGCCTCTTAGGATAATATATATAATTATCTATCTATCTCTTATAATGAGAGAGTGTTGAACTTGATTGAAGATGATTCTATTCGCAACAATTTATAACCACAGTAGTAAAAGCAAAGTGCTGCAGCCCTAAATTGTGTTGGGATCATGGTAACATGTATTTCCTGTCTGCATGCTGTAGAAGGATTAACTGGTACGTGTAGAAGGGGCTGCTTCACCTTCCTCATAGGGAGGGGTCTGCAATGAGTATGAAGGATAGTGTAGTGAGAGACAATGAAAAGGGAAGTAGCTGAGAGCAAGACTTGGAGATTAAATAGCCAGCTTGAGAGGCAGAGCCATGTGCCAGCCTCTGAGGGAGCAACTGAGGATTTTCCAAAAGCATTACAGCCTTTGAGGTGAGGTGTACGTAAGAAAAACTGTGGAAATAATTGACTTAAAGTGTTTTGGGCTCCACAGCACACACATTTCTGGGAATATAGCATGCCTCAGGAGCACAGACATACTTTGAAGGCAGATGGAGGATCTGGTAATGGACTACCCCTGTGTTTGGAAATAGTACCGCAGTGTAGACTAAAGAGAGAGAGAGGGATCGAAGTGAGAAATATTGCACCTCTTTGGTCATATTTAAGAGAGAAAGTACATATTTGGAAGACAGACTCTGAGAGAAAACAACTAGGCCTGTCTACCACCTTTGCAGCTTGTAGAACTTTCCCTTGTAGATTATAAACTCTCATAGGCAGGGTCCCCTCCCCCTCTGTACCACTCTGTTACTTAATTTCATGCTCATAATACCTGTGCTGCTTTATATTATACAGGGAGTGCAGAATTATTAGGCAAATGAGTATTTTGACCACATCATCCTCTTTATGCATGTTGTCTTACTCCAAGCTGTATAGGCTCGAAAGCCTACTACCAATTAAGCATATTAGGTGATGTGCATCTCTGTAATGAGAAGGGGTGTGGTCTAATGACATCAACACCCTATATTAGGTGTGCATAATTATTAGGTAACTTCCAAAATAGTGAGATATCTTGCAGAGGGATGCAGCACTCTTAAAATTGCAAAGCTTCTGAAGCGTGATCATCGAACAATCAAGCGTTTCATTCAAAATAGTCAACAGGGTCGCAAGAAGCGTGTGGAAAAACCAAGGCGCAAAATAACTGCCCATGAACTGAGAAAAGTCAAGCGTGCAGCTGCCAAGATGCCACTTGCCACCAGTTTGGCCATATTTCAGAGCTGCAACATCACTGGAGTGCCCAAAAGCACAAGGTGTGCAATACTCAGAGACATGGCCAAGGTAAGAAAGGCTGAAAGACGACCACCACTGAACAAGACACACAAGCTGAAATGTCAAGACTGGGCCAAGAAATATCTCAAGACTGATTTTTCTAAGGTTTTATGGACTGATGAAATGAGAGTGAGTCTTGATGGGCCAGATGGATGGGCCCGTGGCTGGATTGGTAAAGGGCAGAGAGCTCCAGTCCGACTCAGACACCAGCAAGGTGGAGGTGGAGTACTGGTTTGGGCTGGTATCATCAAAGATGAGCTTGTGGGGCCTTTTCGGGTTGAGGATGGAGTCAAGCTCAACTCCCAGTCCTACTGCCAGTTTCTGGAAGACACCTTCTTCAAGCAGTGGTACAGGAAGAAATCTGCATCCTTCAAGAAAAACATGATTTTCATGCAGGACAATGCTCCATCACACGCGTCCAAGTACTCCACAGCGTGGCTGGCAAGAAAGGGTATAAAAGAAGAAAATCTAATGACATGGCCTCCTTGTTCACCTGATCTGAACCCCATTGAGAACCTGTGGTCCATCATCAAATGTGAGATTTACAAGGAGGGAAAACAGTACACCTCTCTGAACAGTGTCTGGGAGGCTGTGGTTGCTGCTGCACGCAATGTTGATGGTGAACAGATCAAAACACTGACAGAATCCATGGATGGCAGGCTTTTGAGTGTCCTTGCAAAGAAAGGTGGCTATATTGGTCACTGATTTGTTTTTGTTTTGTTTTTGAATGTCAGAAATGTATATTTGTGAATGTTGAGATGTTATATTGGTTTCACTGGTAAAAATAAATAATTGAAATGGGTATATATTTGTTTTTTGTTAAGTTGCCTAATAATTATGCACAGTAAAAGTCACCTGCACACACAGATATCCCCCTAAAATAGCTAAAACTAAAAACAAACTAAAAACTACTTCCAAAAATATTCAGCTTTGATATTAATGAGTTTTTTGGGTTCATTGAGAACATGGTTGTTGTTCAATAATAAAATTAATCCTCAAAAATACTACTTGCCTAATAATTCTACACTCCCTGTATATGTATGAACCCAACTCTTAGATGTGCAGCACCATGGAATTAATTCAAATAAATAGTTAGAACTGTGGAAATTGCAACCTATGTGAGATCTGCCAGTTAATACCTGTTAAGTGGAACTTTTCCACCATTACTGCCAGTAAAGAATTGATGTTTATCGCAAAACCAGCCTCCCCATTGCATGCACCAACACCTGCCTTGCCAGAGGGTTGCACCACCTTTACACAGCTCCCATAGGAACCCTACCTTGCACCCCAAAACCCACCATCAAGTACACCCCAACACCATCAGGCAGGAGGCCCTTCACTCCAGAGTGTGCCTCGAGTGAACCAGGGAGCACTCTCCTTTCACTGTTCTCAGCTCAAAGAGCACCGAGGATGACCCTTATCCACCATGAGGACTACTACCACCATCAGACCTTTACCACTGCTCCTGTTTTTCTCGCTTTCTGTACACAACACTGTATGTGGAACACAGATTTCCTCAGGTCATTCAAGCAGAACATTCACCAGACACTTCTTTTGTTTTCAAAAACAATGCCATGGGTCACAAGGGTTAGAAGTCACACACACATATATACAGTACAGACCAAAAGTTTGGACACACCTTCTCATTCAAAGAGTTTTCTTTATTTTCATGACTATGAAAATTTTAGATTCACACTGAAGGCATCAAAACTATGAATTAACACGTGTGGAATTATATACATAACAAACAAGTGTGAAACAACTGAAAATATGTCATATTCCAGGTTCTTCAAAGTAGCCACCTTTTGCTTTGATTACTGCTTTGCACACTCTTGGCATTCTCTTGATGAGTTTCAAGAGGTAGTCCCCTGAAATGGTTTTCACTTCACAGGTGAGCCCTGTCAGGTTTAATAAGTGGGATTTCTTGCCTTATAAATGGGGTTGGGACCATCAGTTGCGTTGAGGAGAAGTCAGGTGGATACAAAGCTGATAGTCCTACTGAATAGACTGTTAGAATTTGTATTATGGCAAGAAAAAAGCAGCTAAGTAAAGAAAAACGAGTGGCCATCATTACTTTAAGAAATGAAGGTCAGTCAGTCAGCCGAAAAATTGGGAAAACTTTGAAAGTAAGGGCTATTTGACCATGAAGGAGAGTGATGGGGTGCTGCGCCAGATGACCTGGCCTCCACAGTCACCCGACCTGAACCCATTCGAGATGGTTTGGGGTGAGCTGGACCGCAGAGTGAAGGCAAAAGGGCCAACAAGTGCTAAGCATCTCTGGGAACTCCTTCAAGACTGTTGGAAGACCATTTCAGGGGACTACCTCTTGAAGCTCATCAAGAGAATGCCAAGAGTGTGCAAAGCATTAATCAAAGCAAAAGGTGGCTACTTTGAAGAACCTAGAATATGACATATTTTCAGTTGTTTCCCACTTGTTTGTTATGTATATAATTCCACATGTGTTAATTCATGGTTTTGATGCCTTCATAGTCATGAAAATAAAGAAAACTCTTTGAATGAGAAGGTGTGTCCAAACTTTTGGTCTGTACTGTATATATATATAAAGATTCATTCTAAGTGGCTATACTATTACTCAGGGTTATTTGGATGATTTTACTTAAAACGCTAGAAATATTAAGACCTGGAAATTATAAGGGGCATGTCATCTTCTGGTACTATTAGCCTGGTCAGACATTCCTTGCAGCATTATGAGGAGGAGGAACAAATGAGACTTATAATTCTTCTTATTAGTATTGCTAATTCCAATAAAACCATTGTGGCTATAGCTTGTCTTATTAAAATAATTATTTTCTAAAAACACTTGAATTTGACCAGTCAGCTAACCTATTGGAATATACAAATACTGGACAAAATGCAGGCTATTTGCATATTCCAACCACAGGTAGCTGGCATGATTACCCTGACAGGCTCCCATAGCCGGATTTCCAAAACTCTGGCAATCTTTTCGTCTCCTACATTCATTTTTTTTATTTACTCACATAATTTCCTATTCGCTTCTCTTTGGCGTGTGAAAGGAAACTGTACCTAGAGGGAACCGACGCAAAATCGGGGAAAACATCCAAACCCTTGAAGATGTTGTCCTTGGTTGAATTCAAACCTAGGACCTCAGCACTGCAAGGCATCAGTGGTAACCACTTAGCCACCGTGCTACATTCATGTTTTATAAAACCAGGAGTGTCGATTTTTTATATATTTAATGTATTATTAAGCATAATTTAGTATTTTTTGTATTATAATTTGGCCATTAGCATTAGACATGAAGCAAATGAGATCAACAAAGTGTCATTAGCAGGGCCGTAACTATAGGGGAAGCAGGGTAAGCGACTGCTTTGGGGCCCTGACCTAGAAGGGGCCCATCCAGGCGGAGGAGGACTAAAAGATTTTGTCAGGGCCCCCTAAACAGTATTACACAATGAAATTATTTACAGTGGCAGTATAGACAGTGTATAAAATGGATGGAACAGCTGACGGTCCTGGTCTGAGAGAGCGATCTTTACTAGCCACAGGAATGTGGGCGGCATGAAAGGAAGGGGTTGTGAAAAAATTACTGGGGGAGGGGGGCCCCATTCAAAAATTTGCTGTGGTGCCCAGTCATTTCTAGCTTTGCCACTGGTCATTAGACTTGGGTGCTGCTAATTTTCTCTGGTTGTTTCTCATGCTTTCCACTCGTGTAGCTTTTATCCAACCTGAATTCTGCACTGTGGTTTTCTCTCTGTTCATTTGCATGTACGCCAGCAAGTTTAAATGCACTCCAACCTTGGACACGTTTCAAAGCAAGGCATAATTCCTCTGAAATAGGTCTTCTGAATGTTTTATTATGTCCTTTCTTTTTTTGTTAATCTTGGAGCCCCTTAGCCATGTCAAAGCAATCTTTTCTAATGTCACATCTTCTAGACATTAGCATGAAAGAGCTTTAAAAGATGATTTGAAGGAAAATAAATGTTGAATGAGGCATTTATTATAGAACCATTTACTCTTCATTTACATTTTGACTATATTTCTGACGTGCTCTGTTTTGAAATGAGGACTAATTTGAAAGTCAATACTTTCAGAACAATATACAGTACAAGACTATTTACACTGAGCTGGCCCCTTTGTGCATTAATTTGCTGAAATAAGATTTCATTACACTAATAAGGGCTCATTCAGACGGCCGTATGCTGTCCGCAAAAATACTGAATGCTATCCGTTTTTTTGCGGATCCGCAAAAAAACGGATCCGCAAAAAAACGGATAGCATTCAGTATTTTTGCGGACCCATAGACTTCAATGGGGCCATGTCCTGATTTTCACGGACAAGTATAGGACATGTTTCATTTTTTTTGCGGATCCGCAAAAAAACGGATAGCTATCAGTATTTTTGCGGACAGCATACGGCCGTCTGAATGAGCCCTTAAGCTGATTTGTTTGCAGGGTAAAGAATAAATAGATTTTTGTACTCGTATACACGGGATGGATGGATGGATATTCCCCTGAAATAATCCATTGTTTCCATGTAAGCACTTTCTTTAGGCGGCTAATTGCAAGTCAGGGGTTCTAATCATATTCATGTTCTTTCGATTGATTACAAAAACGATTGGGTGTCTAACTGTAAAATTTCTCACTTGTCAGCAGGAAATCCCACCCTATCTATCTGAAGTAAGTTATTTTCCTTACATTAAATGGATTTCAAAGAAATGTACTATTGTTTAAATCAATTTTTAGACTAAACATATTGTTTAAAGAATTTTTAGAGTTTTTAATGTCATTATTTATATATATAAAAAACAAATTGTGTAGTTTTCACACTGCCCGTTAAGGCTAATAATAGATTGACAATTACTGGTATGTAGAAATTACTTTTCAACAGTCATCTCATTATCATCACATATAATTTAATCAAACATAGATACTATAAAACAGGATCACACTGTTCACAAAAGGTGATCTTATCTACTTCCCATCCTGCACAAGGACCTTTGTACAGGTCACAGAGCAGGTCTGGAAAGCTCTCTTATAGAAGTCAATAAACATCTCATGTATCTTGTGCCTAGAGTCCAAGTGGCATATTTCTAAATGCTGTTAGCAGTAGGATGGCTTCCCTCATAATCATGTACAGAAAATAACATTAAAAAAATCTACCATCAGAAAATAGATTCAGATCAATCATGATCAAATTAGTAATAAAATATGGGTGATGAATTGCCATTAAAAACACAGTAATTTTCTGTTTAGTGTGTTTATTCATATTTTTTATTTTTTGCATTTAGGATGAAAAAGAAACTTCAAATCTGGTTTGAAGTTTATATTTGGAAAGTTCATTAAATCTAGTATAAATAAAGGAAATTTCTGGGACTTAAATGTGAATGGCCTACTGTTACAATAGTAAGTGGTTCAATGGCATAAGGTCGCAAAGTGCAGTGGAAGGGTCTGTATTAGTGTTGAGCGAGCATGCTCGGCCGAATACCAGGTCGGCTCGAGCATCGCTATGCTCGGCACATGGCAGTACTCGGTCGAGTACCGCAAGGGGCTCAAGCGCAATGCTCGAGTCACCTCCCCGCACATTTCGTGGCCGCTAAGCAGCTACTGGCATTAGAGTTATTGGCTTGTCGGAACACATCATCGGGTGCTATATAGCACCCGATGACACGTGTTCGGCTCATTCTAAGTCAGAGAGAGCAGAGCATAGGAAGGGACAGACAGTGTAGGGAGTGTAATTAAATATTATTTCTGTACAAAAACGTTTCAGAGACCCAAAAGTCCTTATAAGGACTATTGTGTGTTACAGCAGCAATATACTGTATGTTTGTAGCGCAACCTGCGCCAAATTGCTCAGTGTTAGGGAGAGCTGTGCATAGGAAGGGACAGACAGTGTAGGGAGTGTAATAGGTAGATTTTTATTTTAAAAAAAATTCAGAGACCCAAAAGTCCTTTTAAGGACTATTGTGTGTGGCAGCAGCAATATATATTTTTAGTGCATCCTGCGCAAATTACAGTGTAATAGGCCGCTGTGGACAGTTAAATTATTTGCGCCACATCTCCTGTGCAAAGTGTGCACATCTGTAAAATATCAGTGACATCGAGTGCACTTTTTCCGTAGACAGTGTCCGCTTCGGACAGTTAAATTATCCGCGCCACATCTCCTGTTTAAAGTGTGCGCATCCCTAAAATATCAGTGACATCCAGTGCAGTTTTTCAGTAGACTGTGTCTCCTGCGGACAGTTAAATTATCCGCGCCACGTCTCCTGTTTAACCGCCTCCAGACCGCCTAACGCAGGATCGCGTTCCGGAGGCGGCTGATTCATTCCTCCTAGACGCATATACGCGTCATCTCGCGAGACGCGAGATTTCCTGTGAACGCGCGCACACAGGAGCGCACGTTTACAGGAACTGCAGGTAAACGAGCTGATCTACAGCCTGCCAGCGGCGATCATTCGCTGGCAGGCTGTAGATCCGATTTTTTTAACCCCTGAAAGGTATATTAGACGCTGTTTTGTTAACAGCGTCTAATATACCTGCTACCTGGTCCTCTGGTGGTCCCTTTTGCTTGGATCGACCACCAGAGGACACAGGCAGCTCTGTAAAGTAGCACCAAACACCACTACACTACACCCCCTTCCGGTCACTTATTAACCCCTTATTAACCCATGATCACCCCATATTAGACTCCCTAATCACCCCCCTGTCATTATCACCCCCATGTAGGGCTCCATTCAGACGTCCGTATGTGTTTTGCGGATCCGCGGATCCACGGATCGGATCCGCGGATCCGCAAAACACATACGGACGTCTGAATGGAGCCTTACAGGGGGGTGATCAATGACAGGGGGTGATCACCCCATATAGACTCCCTGATCACCCCCCGGTCATTGATCACCCCCCTGTAAGGCTCCATTCAGATGTCCGTATGTGTTTTGCGGATCCACGGATACGCGGATACGCAAAACACATACAGACGTCTGAATGGAGTCTTCCAGGGGGGTGATCACCCCATATAGACTACCTGATCACCCCTGTGTCATTGATCACTCCCCTGTAAGGCTCCATTCAGACGTCCGTATGTGTTTTGCGGATCCGCAAAACACATTCGGACGTCTGAATGGAGCCTTACAGGGGGGTGATCAATGACAGGGGGGTGATCACCCCATATAGACTCCCTGATCACCCCCCTGTCATTGATCACCCCCCTGTAAGGCTCCAGTCAGACGTCCGTATGTGTTTTATGGATCCGCGGATCCACGGATCCGCGGATCCGCAAAACACATACGGACGTCTGAATGGAGCCTTACTGGGGGGTGATCACCCCATATAGACTCCCTGATCACCCCCCTGTCATTGATCACCCCCCTGTCATTGATCACCCCCCTGTAAGGCTCCATTCAGACGCCCGTATGTGTTTTGCGGATCGACGGATCCGCAAAACACGGACACCGCGGATCCGCAAAACACGGACACCGGCAATGTGCTTTCCGCATTTTGCGGATCCGCACATTGCCAGAACTATATAGAAAATGCCTTTTCTTGTCCGCAATTGCGGACAAGAATAGGACATGTTCTATAGGCTCTACAAAAAACGCAGTGTTCGCCTGATCTTGTGCGCACACTTGCGTTCAGTCCGCCCCACCGCAGTGACAGAAATATATTTTTTTCTGATCACTGCAAAAACACCGTAAAATCGCTGCGGCGCTATAAAAAGATCACTTTTGAGGGGCATGGCGAGTTCATAGAAGATTTTTATATTTTTTTGTCACAAGTTAGCGGAAATAGATTTTTTTTTATTGTTTTTTGTTTTTTCTTACAAAGTCTCATATTCCACTAACTTGTGACAAAAAATAAAATCTCACATGAACTCACCATACCCCTCACGGAATACAAATGCGTAAAAATTTTTAGACATTTATATTCCAGACTTCTTCTCATGCTTTAGGGCCCCAAAAATGCCAGGGCAGTATAAATACCCCACATGTGACCCCATTTTGGAAAGAAGACACCCCATGGTATTTCGTGAGGGGAATAGCGAGTTCATGTAAAATTTTATTTTTTGTCACAAGTTAGTGGAATATGAGACTTTGTAAGAGAAAAAAATATATATATAAAAATTGTTTTCTGCTAACTTGTGCCAAAAAAAAAATATTCTAGGAACTCGCCATGCCCCTCACGGAATACCTTGTGGTGTCTGCTTTCCAAAATGGGGTCACTTGTGGGGTATTTAGTGGCGTACTAATCAGACAACATTGTTCCCAGCAGTGACCTGGGAGTCCAAGATGCATCCAGACATCCTCCCCATGCTGTTCCCGAACCATTTTGGTGGTGTTTCCATCAATTTCTGACATTTTCCTATGAATCAGGCACCCTCCCCTCTTCAGAGCAGTGGGTGCCTGGTTTAATGCTCGGGTTCTCCTATTGACTTCCATTATACTCGGGTGCTCGGTCAAGCACCCGAACATCCCGATGTGTTCGGCCCGAGCACCCGAGCACTATGGTGCTCGATCAACACTAGTCTGTATACTGTATGTCACAAAAAGAAGACCTTTGCACTCCAGATGGTGACGCCTCTTTTGACCTTTAATTGAGAATCCAAGTAGATCATTATAAAGTTTTGGCCCTCTTGGCCTTCCACAGATACAAACTGCTGCACTGCAGACTGTAAACTGAACACTAGCTGTAAAATGTATATATCATGAAGAGAAGAGCACAAATCATATCTTATGAAGGCCCAGAGGACCAAAATGGCATGATCATATACTTGGATTGCCTAATAAAAGGCTAAATAAGTATCATCACATGGAGCACTGAGTTTTCTTTGTGTGCTACTCTTACCATAGACAATCAAGGCCTGATCATTGGAGATTTGGCGGTGTGCATCCCTGCAGAACAGCTAAATAAAGGGGTTTTGGTTCTCCAGACTCTTTTCTTCAAAGTTTGCTGAGACTGGAACAATGGCAGTGCCAACATGTACTTCAGAAAATATGCAATGTCTTGGTGAAATCAGAACCTAAAATATTAAAGCGTTAAAGAAAAACAAAACTCTAGCCAAAAGTGGAATACTATATGATGCTATACCTATTGTAGGAGTTGAGTGGCCAGTATTTTTTAAAGGCTCAGAATGCTTAAAAAAAACTCACCAATGAAATGTGACCACTCAGCCAATGACTGGCTGTAGCAGGTGACTGCTGTGGTCACAATTCTGTGTCGAAAGAGACCAGGAAGTAATTCTTAAAGCATTCTGACCAGTTTTTAACATTTGTCTAACCGGATAATCAGTTTAACGTTCTTCATCTTGGAAGAATTCTACAAGTTGTGTTTTTGGTTCACAAGAGCCCATCATCTCACTGGTTCAGAACAATTAACCTGATACCACACATAACTCTCTCTCCAGAGCACTGAATGTTATGGCTTGCATGTATAAATGTACGTAAATCTAGCACTATTGCATGTCCACAATTTAGATAATCTCTCAGAATTCTCAATTCCACACAGACCTTGTTTCAAAAAAATTACATCAAGTTCACCGGCATGAAAATTCATAGTGATATACTGTATGTTTTGGAAACTTTAAGTATGACTGTGACAAAAATATTAAATTTGTGGGTTTCTTATATTCATGTTCAGTTTTTCAAAGAATTAATGGCCAATTTTAGTGTGCTGGCCAGTTGGTGACCTCCTGCTGGGTTATGGCCTCACATTACTTCTCTGAGACTGGGGAAGGAGAGTGGAGGATTATGGGATTGTTAGGCTCCATCTTTACTTTGTTTGAAGAGACCGAAAATGAGCCTTAAACCATGTAATATAATATATAAAATATAAGGTGTGTTTGCTCAAGGAAACTTTTAAAAAAGCCACCTGGATATATGTGAGGTTGAGTCTGTGAGTGTGGAGCTATGCTATAACATCTAACCACATCTTCCTGGATAAAGGACTGAACTGAACTGAATGTCAAGTTGCACTGGCAAGAATACCCGAACCACATCTTTTAGTTTAGTTTTCATGTAATCCACTTAGTTTCAAATCTTATTAAACCATTAAAAGCTATGGACACCTGTCTTTTTGCAAGTTTGGCACTTTGTGTTTTCTTTGTATCCCATCACCTGACGGCTCATGGGTAAGTCTTATCTCTGATTTCCTGACCTCATAAACACTTTGGCTACCTTTACATTAGCGGCAGCCTTCTTCGGCTGTCTGTTTCGGCGGGGGGAACAGCCTGCCGGATCCGTGCTGCCGCTAGTTCACTGTGTTGCCGGGAGTCCGCTCAGGCCTCCTTGACATGTCGTCGTTTTATTCCGGCCGCCTCTTGGCATGCTTAGCATGTAGTCAATGGGGACGGAGCAGACTTCCGGTGGCACGGTGCACTGGCGGCAGCACGGATCCAGCAAGCTGTTCCCCCGCTAGTGTGAACGTAGCCTTATTATAGCGCAAACTCAAACTGATAAGAATAAGGCTAAGGCTCCATTCACACGTCCGTGGTGTGTTGCGGACCCGCAAATTGCGGCTCCGCAACACACCCTCCCGGAACCCCTATAGAAATGCCTATTCTTGTCCGCCCGGCATCCCCATAGAAAATGAATGGGTCCGCACCCGTTCCGCAAAATTGCGGAACGGATGCGGACCCATTTGCGGACGTGTGAATGGAGCCTTAAAGGGGTTCTGCCACTTCAGCATATAGCATTTATTATGCAGGAAAAGTTTCCATGGTTACGACAACCCTGCAGTCCAGAAGCATGGCTGTGCTTGTACACTATAGAAAAAAGTACGCGCTTACGTGAGCTCCCACGGTCCCAGCCACCAGAGAGGCCGTCATTTTTTCTTAAAGTGCGCAAGCATGACGACCACTGATGGACTGCAGGGTGGTTGTAACCATGGAAACGTGCAGTGTATAATGTGATGGAAAAATGAATCCAGCCAGCGAAGGAGACAATTTGGATAATCACAATACATTAGTAAGTGCTTTGTAATAACTTTCTTTACATGATAAATGCCACTTGCTGAAGTGAGACAGATCCTGAAGACCGCCCCCGTCAACTATCAGTGACTGAGAGCTATGTACATATGTATACACACTTAGGCCTCATTCACACGAGCGTATTTTCGGTTTGCATTTTTCATGGATTAAATGCAGGCCCATTCATTTCTATGGGGCTGTAAAAAAAAGTGTGGACAGCACACGAATGTTATATGTGTGCTGTCCGCATCCATTTATCATGTAGAGAAAGTTAATACAAGACACTTACTAATGTATTGTGATTGTCCATATTTTGCTTCCTTTGCTGGCTGGATTCATTTTTCTATAACATTATACACTGCTCGTTTCCATAGTTACAAACACCAGTGGTGGTCGTGCTTGCACCCTATAAGAAAAAGTGCTAGCCTCTCTGGTGGCCGGGACCGTGGGACTGTGTCCAGCAGTGTATTGGGAATATTCTGAGCATAGGTAGGAGTCCTAGTAGGTAAGGGTGGGGTCCCATAGAATAGAGTATTGAATCAGGCTTTGTATATCCTGGGGTAGTCTTGGGATAACCCCCTCTATCAACACATGGGAAAGTGAGCATAGGTCTAGCCAAGGAGGAGTGAATGAAAGGTGGTTGCTGGTGTATTGTGCCATGACAGTGACCCATAGGGGCATTATAAAATGTGTCACAAAACATAGCAATAAATGATCCTAACAAAAATGTCCTTTACTTGTAGTGTATTTAATACATTATAGCCATGCATTCAAGATGCGTTTCAAGAGGAAACTTGAGGGACTTAAAGGGTTTCTGTCATCAGAAAAATCGTTATGTAGCTGGCTGACATTAGCGATGTACTAATGTCAGCAGAACACAACTGTATGACTTATATCTCCCTGCCTGTCGCCGTTCGCGCTAAATAATGACTTTTATAATATGTAAATGAGCCGCTAGGTGCTGGTGGGGCGTTGCTGCAGCACCTAGAGGCTCCGTCATCTCACCGTTTGGCACACCCTTGTATCGGTGATTGACATCCTCGGTCCCCACAAATCCTGCGCCATCCTTCACTCACTGCGCTTGCGCCTAATACTAAAATGGACGGCGCAGGCGCAGGATTTGTGGGGCACGGAGGAGACCGAGGATGTCAATCACCTTTACAAGGGCGTGCCAAACGGTGAGATGACGGAGCCTCTGGGTGCTGCAGCAACGCCCCACCAGCACCTAGAGGCTTATTTCCATATTATAAAAGCCATTATTTAGCGCAAACGGCGGCAGGCAGGGAAATATAAGCCATACAGTTGTGTCCTGCAGACATTAGCACATCACTAATGTCAGCCAGTGATTTTTTTGATGACAGAAACCCTTAAAAAAAAAAATGTATTAAGCAAAGTTTTTTAAAGGTTGTCACAACACATCTGCCTAGTATCTAGAGCTGTTACTTTTTAATGGTGGCATCACTACTGGATAGACCTTTTCTAAATATGCACCCCTGGTGATTTAATAGCAGAATGTGCTCTAAAAGCAAATTAATGTATTCTTAACTGACATTTCCAAGGAGGGTTTGATTCATAAACATGGACAACAGTGAAGAAAAAAAAATCAAACATCAAAGCATTTTCATCTCCTTAGAAATCTGTGCCGGAATAAAATAAAAAAAGAATTTGCCTTCTAATAAACCATACTGTTCCGTCTGCTTTGAAAGTTTGGTTTCCTTTTCTATACTGTTAGAGCTACAAACATAATGAAGACCACAGGTAGAGAAAAAGACAATACCTATAGGCCAATATTTCTGATTTTCCCCTAACTTTGAAGAGCAGTACAATCTGACCACATGCTGCGTTCAAAAGGTTTCCTTTGTTGGTTGATCGAAAGATGCCATAACATACGGCAGAAAAGCAAGCGGCGGGAATCTGCCCAATAAGAAAAGATAAAATAACACATCTAGCATTTTACTCTGTGTGTTGTATCAGCTTTCATCCGCCGTCTATTTCAGAGCTCCAGACAGACGGGTGTGAGGAGGGAAGCATATGGTGTGCAAAAAAGGGATATAACCCTTCCTCTACCAAATACAGAATATCTGTCCTATAGACAAATAGGTTAAGGTAAAGAAAGAATAAATATTAATGTTTAAAACCTTTTATATTTAATGACTCATTTCATTTGATGGTAATAGATTTATTTCCCGATGGCCATTTTTGCCCGGGCGAAAAAGAAAAAGAATGGGTTTTGGTAATTTTTTTTTTTCTATTACTGTTTCATGGTGCTAGAACTGCTTGAAGAATGATATGAGGGCGGCTGATCGTCCGAAAGTTCACAGATTCTAATAATAGGGGACTTTTGGCCAGTGTCTATGTTAAAAAATAACAGATGTATCCGTGATTTTTCGGAAGCTTGAGAAACTACTGCAGATTATTGTAATTATTATAATTTTATAGGTCACAGTAAATGCTAATAATGTGCTATATTAGAATACTAATCTATATATTATTTAAAAACCTTTATTTATCCATAACAATTTTGGTTGTGCTAGTTTTTTGTTAAAGGGAACCTGTTCGGACATTCGTGCCTCCCAAACAGTAGGTAGCATAGCATTGTGGCAGACATTACAAACAGCTATGCTTTCTGACATAGTGTAAAACGAGCTGGAAATGGGGAGAATAGTCATTTGGGCAGCTGCTTGTTGGCATCTCCCAGCCCAGCTTGAGTTGACAGAGTTGAGCTTGACAGATCTCGCCCCATACACAAAATTTGGAGAGACCTGTCAGTCAAGTCATAATGGGCTAGTAGAAGCTGACAGACATCCTCCCTAAACTAGGTCTTCTCTGAAACATTGCAGTTTTTCATAGTAAATCATAGGTGTTTGTAATGAGGGAGCCTGTCAAGATTTCATGCTAATAAATACCTATAAAGCAATACCAGACCGCTTGCAAATCAAATACAAAACTTATTTACAGAATTAAATACATGATTAAAAAGACATCAGTACAGGGAAAGGCGACATCAGCTGGAGAAAGACACAGCAGATACAAAGTTCAAAAATTGTCCATATTGATATACAAAACCAAATTAACGAACCTTCATCTGAAGGTTCACCAAAACGCATGTCGGGGCTGGCGCCATCCTGGTGGAGACACAGCATGGGTAACTGTTCTTTGTCCCTTATATGTATTTGATACACTAATGCACTTGCACTTTATTTGATTTGGTTTTGTATATCAATTTGGACAGTTTTTGAACTTTGTATCTGCTGTGTCTTCCTCCAGATGATGTCGCCTCTCCCTGGACTGATGTCTTTTAATTATGTATTTAATTCTGAAATAAAGTTTTGTATTTGATTTGCAAGCGGTCTGGTATTGCTTTATAGGTATTTATTTAAGTTATTATACCATAGGCTTTTTTATGATAAGTCCAACCCTTCAGGGTGCCAATTTGGCAGATACATAAATTTTTGGGGCTTCTTGGTTGTTGTTTCAAGATTTCACTTTAAAGGGAACCTATCAGCAAATGTATGTGGCCCTTTCTGAGTGCAGGTAGTGATAGATGGAAGATTGAAGATTTATAAAGCTTGCAGATCATTAGCTTGTTGCTAGTTGCTCTCCCTGTGTACTTGCCGCTGATTGAGAGCTTTCTCCCTACACACTGTAATGTGGAGAAAGCTGTTCAATCAGCATCAAGTGGGTGAGGGGGAGCTCGCGGTGCATGAATATTCCAGACCCATAGTTTACAGCACAACTGCAACTGTAAGTTTCATAAAAAACACACAATAATCAACCATAAATAACGCACTATGTCCAGCTGCTCTTAGGGTTGCAGCCAATCTTGCTGACAGATTCCCTTTAAGCCGTCCAATTTACTTATCACAGGGTATTCACTGCTGGGACTTCCAACTTTCAGCTGCAAACTATATGAATACCTGGCAATAAGTTTTCAATTTCCCTACATTTCCAACACAGGATTAACAAAGTATTACACAGTTCCCATTGGAATTAATGTCTTGTTTGAGTAAATACAGGTTAAGCAACACTTAGGAACTGCTTTTGTGTGTTTGTATTGGACACATGCAAATTTTGTAAGGCAGTTCAACCATAAAATTCAAAAAAAAGAGAAAAAAGCATGGATCAAACAACCCCATGCTATGCATTAATCTAGAATTGCTTCTCAGGACAATTCATGTCGCTTCTCAGTGTAAATAATAGTATACCAAGCCCTAATCTACATACGTACATGTACACGAGGCATTAGTATACATTTTGATCAAAAATGCATAGGCAGTTTAACCATAACCCAATGCTCTCCATCACTCTTGGCCAACCATTTGTTCTAACAAGTATACTGCTACACAGGGGCCCAGTTTCTGATGTTTTGTATAGCCCCCGCAGACTAGTGAGGAGTTGCACCTGCTTAACTACTGCTCTAAGAACAGTGGATGACTGACATCAGGAAGACTATTTAAAGCCAGGATCTTAATGATAATGATAACCTTTATTTATATAGCTCCAACATATTTCACAGCGCTTTACAATCAGAGGATACGTGTACAAGATAAATAAGGGTGTTGCTCCAAAAAGCTTATATTCTATTAGGACATGGAGATGACACAAGGGTAAAAAGTGCTCGTTTTGTACAGTGGTCCAGCCATATCAACACAATAGAGACTAGTTAGATTAGGGGATGTGATAGGCCACCCAAAAAAGATGTGTTTTTGGGGAGTGCCTAAAACTGTGATGTAGGAAATTATCTCGGGTAAGATAGTCCAGAGAATTGGTTCAGCTCAAGGGAAGTCTTGGAGATGGGAGCATTTTCAGAGCACAGAGCTTGGGTAGGGTGGTAGACAGAGATAGGAGAGGCTGTGGAGAGCTTTGTAGATGAGAGTGACAAGTTTAAATTGAATTCTACACTGTATGGACAACCAGTGCAATAATTGGCACAGGGTGGAGGATTTGGAGTACTTGTTAGACAGATAGAGGAGTCTGGCTGCTATGTGAGATTGTGAAACAGCTATTTCTGCATAATGTCTTTACTTAAACTGTCAGTTGGCATTCCGGGCACTAGAGGCCACTGTTTTGCAGCTACAGCAGCACACTCTGAGATTTATATATGCAAAACAGATGATGACTCATGCTGATGACTCATGCTGCTGCCTTAGAGGTTGTCCCAGGAAGACCAGTCCAGTGTGTGGACAGAAGGCCTCACTATCAAGCAAGGCCGCAAGAATGCTGAGAATTTAGTGGCCATCTCTGGTAGGCTGCATCCTCGGGCCCAGAACGGACACAGGTCAGTACACCTGGTTACTGATTGCAATATATTGTGTGGCGCCTGAAGTTACAGAGACTAGCCTAGGCCTAGCATTAGTTAGTCAGTTAGGATTTATATTGTTTTTGCTAGGCTGTACTGTACTGGATTGCAGCGCAGTTATTGACTTGCAGGCTCTGCTGCGTTTGCCACCGGCTAGGGGTGTCCTCTGTAGCGGCACAGCACGACTTGCAGGCTCTGCTGTGTCCGCCATCGGCTAGGCCTGTCCATTGGGCAGGGACATTTACTGTGGGTCCGGGATATAGCGTTTCTATGCATGTTTGTATTGCTTTGGTGATGCTTATGTTATTACTTGTTGTTTAAGTAAAGTTTTCTGTTCTTGCATATTAAGCTAGTATCAGTGTCGCTTTCCTTGTCTGTGACTGTATTCTGGGGAGCCCACCCCAGTACACGGCTTACAACTTGGCATAGTCGGCAGGATACAGCGACCGTTATGGACGGGAACGCGGCGGGAGATCGTCCCCCGGCGCCAGTGGTGCCGGCCTCCGGAAACTGTCCCCGCACCTCGTGTCACTCCACCCAGAACAACCCCGGTGAGGGGGCCAGGCAGAAAAGGGCCCCTCTGTTGGGTTTGCCGAAAGTACGGCCATATGGCCAGAGAGTGCCCAGAACAGGTAGCGTCAGAGCCGACATTAAACTTCCAACCGCTGCAGTAGCTGGGCGTCCTGCGGCGGTGCACAGAAGTTAAGCCCTCTGTGTGAAGAACGTGATCTGTATGCCAGCAGCCCCGTATTAGAAGCCGAGCTGAAAGGCCGAAAGGTTTGCTGCCTAGTCGATACAGGGTATCGAGAGGCACTTCGGGCATATGATGGAGCCCGAAGATGGGAGCGTCATCAGGCTGACATCTGCCGATAATAGAGAGATGGATGTTCGAGGGATAGTCTGGATGCGGGTCCGACTGTTTGGGCAAGACATCGGCAAGAAAGGGGTCGTGCTGGTGGACCATTCGTCCCGGAAAGGAATGGACGTGACCCTGGGCATGAATATACTGAGAGACCTAGATCATCAACTCTATGCCAAGGAAGGGCCGAAGTACTGGCAACGGGCCACCGCACAACGGCCTACCCAGAAGGTCTTACAACAAATGGTAAGAAGCTGTAGCCTGCAAAAGAGTAACCTGTCCGGACGGGCCATTGGAGACGTGAGGGTGCTACGGAGGACTCCGTTGAAGATCCCACCTCGACAGGAGCGAATATTGATGCTGCCAGCGGAGGCCGGACGACGACTGAATGGACTGGAGGTCCTGATCGAGCCCGCTTATCAAGAAGAAAAGCGGATTCGCCCACTGGTAGCCCGGGCCCTTGCCGTTGTGAAAGACGGATGTGTGCCTATACGCTGCTGTAATGTTGAGGACTGAGAGTTAACCGTCCCTGCAAACACCCTGCTGGCCAAAGTTTATGTGTCCGAAGGGGGTATCGCTCGACGAAGGGGCTTTACGCTGCAGCCCGATAGGAGATCAGCCTGGACCTATGCTGTAGAGGTCCATTCAAGGGAAACTCCAACAGCGGAGTGGAACGGTCGAGTGATCATGGCCCGTATGGGGGTGGACTGCAGAACCCTGACCCCGGGGGAACAAAAGCTGCTGGAAGACACCCTCTGGGAATTTCAGGAGGCCTTTTCAAGACATGATGAGGACTTTGGGTGTGCTACTGCCATCGAACATGAAATCCCAACCGGCGATGCTGCGCCGATCAGGGAACGCTACCGGCAGATCCCACCTAAGATGTATCAGGAGGTGAAAGATATGGTGGCCAGCATGTTGGAGAATCGGGTGATCCAGGAGAGTCAAAGTCCGTGGGCTGCTCCGGTAGTCTTGGTGCGGAAGAAAGACGGGAGTCTCCAGTTCTGCGTGGATTATCGGAAGCTGACTACTCAGACCGTCCGGGATGCCTACCCCCTTCCGCGGATTGAAGAGTCATTATCAGCCCTAAGCCAAGCTAAGTTCTTCTCAACTCTTGACCTGGCTAGTGGGTACTGTACAAGGACAAAGCCAAGACTGCCTTCATTCTACCTATGGGACTCTACGAGTTCAACCGGATGCCCTTCGGCCTTTCCAATGCTCCAGGGACATTCCAGCGATTGATGGAACACTGTCTGGGGGACCTCAATTTTGAATCAGTATTGATATACCTGGATGACATAGTAGTGTTCGGGTCCTTCTTTTGAAGATCACCTCCAGAAGCTGCAACAAGTCTTGGGACGGCTATGAGACCATGGGCTCAAGATCAAGCCAAAGAAATGCCAGCTGTTCCGACAGCAGATAGGGTACTTAGGACATGTGTTCACCCAGGAGGGGGTAAAACCGGCTTACAGCAAGGTGGAGGCCGTTCAGAAGTGGCCCTGGCCAAGTACGCTACGGGAGGTACGGGCGTTCGTGGGACTGGACGGCTACTACAGGAGGTTTATACCCAAATTCACTCATCTGGTGGGCCCGTTAAACGAGTTGCTAAGAGGCACGACTGGGGGCCCGAAGAAACGCCCCGTCAACTGGGGGCCCCGGCAACAAGAGGCCTTTGAAGCGGTGAAAGAGGCGCTAACCAATGCCCCGATCCTGGCTTACGCACGGTTTGATCTGTATACTGATGGAAGCCTACATGGTCTGGGGGCCGTATTGTCCCAAGTCCAGGATGGACGGGAGAGAGTCATCGCCTATGGGAGCCGGTCCCTAAGAGAGTCAGAACACAACCCTGATAACTACAGGGAGTGCAGAATTATTAGGCAAGTTGTATTTTTGAGGATAAATTTTATTATTGAACAACAACCATGTTCTCAATGAACCCAAAAAACTCATTAATATCAAAGCTGAATATTTTTGGAAGTAGTTTTTAGTTTGTTTTTAGTTTTAGCTATTTTAGGGGGATATCTGTGTGTGCAGGTGACTATTACTGTGCATAATTATTAGGCAACTTAACAAAAAACAAATATATACCCATTTCAATTATTTATTTTTACCAGTGAAGCCAATATAACATCTCAACATTCACAAATATACAACAAAACAAAAAAAATCAGTGACCAATATAGCCACCTTTCTTTGCAAGGACACTCAAAAGCCTGCCATCCATGGATTCTGTCAGTGTTTTGATCTGTTCACCATCAACATTGCGTGCAGCAGCAACCACAGCCTCCCAGACACTGTTCAGAGAGATGTACTGTATTCCCTCCTTGTAAATCTCACATTTGATGATGGACCACAGGTTCTCAATGGGGTTCAGATCAGGTGAACAAGGAGGCCATGTCATTAGATTTTCTTCTTTTATACCCTTTCTTGCCAGCCACGCTGTGGAGTACTTGGACGCGTGTGATGGAGCATGGTCCTGCATGAAAATCATGTTTTTCTTGAAGGATGCAGACTTCTTCCTGTACCACTGCTTGAAGAAGGTGTCTTCCAGAAACTGGCAGTAGGACTGGGAGTTGAGCTTGACTCCATCCTCAACCCGAAAAGGCCCCACAAGCTCATCTTTGATGATACCAGCCCAAACCAGTACTCCACCTCCACCTTGCTGGCGTCTGAGTCGGACTGGAGCTCTCTGCCCTTTACCAATCCAGCCACGGGCCCATCCATCTGGCCCATCAAGACTCACTCTCATTTCATCAGTCCATAAAACCTTAGAAAAATCACTCTTGAGATATTTCTTGGCCCAGTCTTGACGTTTCAGCTTGTGTGTCTTGTTCAGTGGTGGTCGTCTTTCAGCCTTTCTTACCTTGGCCATGTCTCTGAGTATTGCACACCTTGTGCTTTTGGGCACTCCAGTGATGTTGCAGCTCTGAAATATGGCCAAACTGGTGGCAAGTGGCATCTTGGCAGCTGCACGCTTGACTTTTCTCAGTTCATGGGCAGTTATTTTGCGCCTTGGTTTTTCCACACGCTTCTTGCGACCCTGTTGACTATTTTGAATGAAACGCTTGATTGTTCGATGATCACGCTTCAGAAGCTTTGCAATTTTAAGAGTGATGCATCCTTCTGCAAGATATCTCACTATTTTTGACTTTTCTGAGCCTGTCAAGTCCTTCTTTTGACCCATTTTGCCAAAGGAAAGGAAGTTGCCTAATAATTATGCACACCTAATATAGGGTGTTGATGTCATTAGACCACACCCCTTCTCATTACAGAGATGCACATCACCTAATATGCTTAATTGGTAGTAGGCTTTCGAGCCTATACAGCTTGGAGTAAGACAACATGCATAAAGAGGATGATGTGGTCAAAATACTCATTTGCCTAATAATTCTGCACGCAGTGTATAGCTCCTTTAAACTGGAACTACTGGCACTGGTGTGGGCCATGACCGAAAGGTTTTCAGAATACCTGACTGGTGCAGAAGTGACCGTGATGACGGACAACAACCCTTTGGCACACCTGGAGAATGCCAAGTTCGGCGCACTCGAGCAAAGATGGTTGGCCCACCTCTCTAAGTACCAATACCGCATCAAGTTTCGGTCCGGTAGGGAGAACGGCAATGCCGACGCACTCTCTCGAGTTCCAGTAGGACAGTCGACTCAGAGAGCCGATGAGGAGTTAGAGGATACTGAAACTCCTGACCTTTGTCGCTTACCTCTGTTCCCAGATGTGGCACATTCAAGTGGGGTGTCGTCTGGAATGACGCTGGTGCTGGGGAAAACGTTGACTGATTGGGAGAGAGTCCAGGATAGCTGCCAGGATTTGTGGAAGGTGAAAGAATGGGTTTGAAGCAAGATCTGGCCTCGGCCAGAAGAACGAGCCCTCCTGACCCCGGAGGGTCAGAAGTTGTTAAGGCAGTGGGACAAGCTGACAATTACTCAGGGCCTCCTGTGCCGGATCATATACTTACATTCAGAGCTGCTGTACCGGCAACAGATTGTCATTCCCATGTCGTTGGGACCGGAGGCCGCCAGAGAAGCTCATGAAAAGGGAGTTCATTTCGGGAGCGACAAAACGTTCAAGTGGCTCCAACGGCTGGTGTACTGTCCAGATCTGGCCAACATGGTGGCCGCAGCATGTCTTAAGTGTCGATCCTGTGGGTTGAGTAAGAGTACTGAACAGTGGGCTCCTGTGCAGACCATCCGCACCTCAGCGCCCCTAGAACTTCTGATGGTCGATTATGTACAGATCGGATATTCTACCTCGGGACACTCGTACTGTCTAGTTATAACGGATCACTTTAACAAGTATGCAGTGGCTGTGCCCACCAGAGACCAAACCGCAGAGTCGGCCGCCGAAGCTGTCTGTAAACACTTTGTACAGGTGTTCGGGTGTCCACGGAGGATATATTCTGACCAGGGAGCATGCTTTCAGGGTACTCTAATGAATGAACTGTACCAACTGTATGGGATTGAACACTCCCGAACCACTCCATATCACCCACAAGGAAATGTCTTTACTTAAACTGTCATTTGGCATTCCGGGCACTAGAGGCCACTGTTTTGCAGCTACAGCAGCACACTCTGAGATTTAAATATGCAAAACAGATGATGACTCATGCTGCTGCCTGTGAGTGAACCAGGAAGTGTGTTGATCTGGCATGGTGGAATGATTGTGCTGTGAGGGACTGAATCCGATTCCATCCTGGCTTGCAGATGTCCGGCAGTTAATGGACACTCAGAAGAAGGAGAGTAGCTGTAATATCCTTTCTGTATCCAGCTCTTTTGAAAGAGAGGTTGTCCCAGGAAGACCAGTCCAGTGTGTGGACAGAAGGCCTCACTATCAAGCAAGGCCGCACGGTTGCTGAGAAGTTAGTGGCCATCTCTGGTAGGCTGCATCCTCGGGCCCAGAACGGACACAGGTCAGTACACCTGGTTACTGATTGCAATATATTGTGTGGCGCCTGAAGTTACAGAGACTAGCCTAGGCCTAGCATTAGTTAGTCAGTTAGGATTTATATTGTTTTTGCTAGGCTGTACTGTACTGGATTGCAGCGCAGTTATTGACTTGCAGGCTCTGCTGCGTTTGCCACCGGCTAGGGGTGTCCTCTGTAGCGGCACAGCATGACTTGCAGGCTCTGCTGTGTCCACCATCGGCTAGGCCTGTCCATTGGGCAGGGACATTTACTGTGGGTCCGGGATATAGCGTTTCTATGCATGTTTGTATTGCTTTGGTGATGCTTATGTTATTACTTGTCGTTTAAGTAAAGTTTTCTGTTCTTGCATATTAAGCTGGTGTCAGTGTCGCTTTCCTTGTCTGTGACTTTGCTGTATTCTGGGGAGCCCACCCCGGTACACGGCTTACAACTACATTCAAGTTGGATTGGAGAGGGGAGAGTGATCAAGATCAAATCATAAGTTAAAATAATCAATTTTAGAATGGCTCGAAGCAACAATGAGAGTTTTTGTTGTTTCCAGGCTAAGAAAAGGGCAAATTCTAGAGATGTTTTTGAGGTATATGTGTGTGGCGAAACCAACCTCGCCACTGGGTTTTGGAGAGGACTGGCTGCTGGCCTCTTGCCCCTGGATTATGGGCCATATACTAACTTTTAAACCCCTGAACCTATTCAAGTGAATTTTGGATGGGTTTGTCCCCAAGTTATACTGTTTAAATTGATGTTGGTTATATGTATGGCCAATGTAAACTCACAAAGTTGTAGCAATTTATAATAAGTGTAACTTGTCAGCTTGGGAAGAAATGCTGGGTGTGTTTCTATTGTGCCATTGTCCCATTGTGTGTTTAAAGGGTGATGTCTGTCCTATTGTCTGCACATGTGTATTGGTGACTTCTCTTTGTCTTGAGAGATAATTGGATTGCTCCTCAGGTTGTCTCCGGGACAGAGAGGAGGGAACCATGATGCATTGTGGGGATATGTTGTATCTGTCCTATGTCACAGTCTTCATTCTGGTCCTCTGGGGGTGTGAACGATTGGTTGCTGTAGTTACATTGTATGTGTTGTAAATTACTGATTGGTTATATTTCAAACCCCTGTGGGCAGTACTATGTTTGTGGTTTATGAATAAAAGAGGCTGTACGTGAAGTACAGTCAGACCACTGCTTGACCCTCAACACGGAGCCTTGTCTCGTTATTGGGGGGATTCACTGTATGCTGTTAGAAGCCCGATTGCCAGAAGTGTAAGCTGATCCCTGTTCGTCTGCTAGCAGCTATTCGTGAGGTTCCAGTTTGGAGTGCTATTTTGTATCCAGTTCGGGAGTTTGGTGTATCCTAAAGGGGCATATCGCCTAAACGGATTTTAACCCCTTGTCTGCTGAAACGGTCCGTTACATTGGTGGCAGCAGTGGGATCGTTCCTACAGCCAGAAGGACAGCTACAGGAGACACCATTTCTGTGGATTCTACAATTTAAGGACAACGCATGTCCCAGTACAGCGTCCCTGACAGCAGCAGGATGGAACCAGCAGTGTTATACGAGGAGGAGGACCTGGATGGCCGGGATGCATTAAGGAAAGGCATCTGGTACCAGGCCCTGGATAATCTACAATACCAGCGGGGTGAGAGTCTCCCCAGTGAAGAGCAGCGGTTGCAGAAGCAAGTGGCCCTGCGGATGCCCTTCCTGGGAGAGCAGCCCCTGGAGGAATGGGTGAAGGAACTAGAGCACCGGGTATGGCAGGAGCTATGGCTGGAGGATGCCTACCAGGCGCTTTGGTGGTATATGACACAGTATATACCCTGGACAGCCGAACATGACAAGCCAGAGGGAGAGGAGTTTTATGGTCCTGGCTTGTTATGGGAGTCCTTTGCAGAGCCTGACTTCGGGAGCCCTGTACAGTCCAGACTTCAGGACATTTTCTATGAGACAGAGGCTAGGCATGAGTGGGATGACCCCCATGAGGTAGAGCAAGACCTGGCTCACCTAGCAACCCTGGAGTGGGAACTGGAGCAGGACTACCGAGATCTCTTCCACTCCATTGAGAAGGCTCAGCAGGACGGTAAGGTGACAGACCCAGATCCAGACCCATTCAGCTGGGCAGATATTGTAGAGTGTTACTGGGAAGGACCCCAGGTGGCCGGTAGAGATGGGACCGAGGTCTCTCCACCGGTCCTGCAGGGAATTGGGAGCCCAGTCTCCATTCCGCAGCGGCAGTGTGAAGTGCAGGGAGAGGAGAGCAGCGCCCTCCCTCCCCAGCGGCAGGCTGAGTTACAGGGGGCAGAGGTAGTTGTTCCTGCCCCCCAGCAGCAGAGTGATATGCCGGGAAGGCAGTGTGAAGTGCAGGGAGAGGAGAGCAGCGTCCTCCCTCCCCAGCGGCAGGCTGAGTTACAGGGGGCAGAGGTAGTTGTTCCTGCCCCCCAGCAGCAGAGTGATATGCCGGGAAGGCAGTGTGAAATGCAGGGAGAGGAGAGCAGCGCCCTCTCTCCCCAGCGGCAGGCTGAGTTACAGGGGGCAGAGGTAGTTGTTCCTGCCCCCCAGCAGCAGAGTGATTTTTTGGGAATTGGGAGCCCAGTCTCCATTCCCCAGCGGCAGAGTGTCCAGCAGGGAATAGAGAGCCCAGTCTCCTTTCCCTAGCAGCAGGACACTGTATTGGGAGCGGAGACGGTCGGTCGCCCTCCCTAGCGGCTGGAAGTATGTATGGGAGAGGAGCTCGTTAACCCCTCTCCCCAGCGGCAGCTTAACGCACCAGGGGTAGACGGTAAGCCCCACAGCAGTGCAGATGGGACCGTGGTCTCTGCACTTACGGCACAGGGGGTGGAGACAGTCGGTCTCCCCCTCCAACAACCAGGCTCCAACCAGGCTTCTTCCGTGGTGGCGCTGGCACCAGGGCAGAGTACCGCTGATCCCTGCCCACAAAGCAACCTCCACTCCAAGCCAGGGAGCAACACAGAGACCGGGAGTACCAGCTTCCAACATAACCTTGGTGGACTCACTGGACAGAGACAGGCTACTAAATTCAACAGGTCCAGTATTGGGTTGTGGGTGGGCTGCCAGACTAACTCAGGTACCGACCGGCGTGAGGTCAGGTATCTGGTTAGTCTTCCCTTGGGGGGGGGGGAGATGTGTGGCGAAACCAACCTCGCCACTGGGTTTTGGAGAGGACTGGCTGCTGGCCTCTTGCCCCTGGATTATGGGCCATATACTAACTTTTAAACCCCTGAACCTATTCAAGTGAATTTTGGATGGGTTTGTCCCCAAGTTATACTGTTTAAATTGATGTTGGTTATATGTATGACCAATGTAAACTCACAAAGTTGTAGCAATTTATAATAAGTGTAACTTGTCAGCTTGGGAGGAAATTCTGGGTGTGTTTCTATTGTGCCATTGTCCCATTGTGTGTTTAAAGGGTGATGTCTGTCCTATTGTCTGCACATGTGTATTGGTGACTTCTCTTTGTCTTGAGAGATAATTGGATTGCTCCTCAGGTTGTCTCCGGGACAGAGAGGAGGGAACCATGATGCATTGTGGGGATATGTTGTATCTGTCCTATGTCACAGTGTTCATTCTGGTCCTCTGGGGGCGTGAACGATTGGTTGCTGTAGTTACATTGTATGTGTTGTAAATTACTGATTGGTTATATTTCAAACCCCTGTGGGCAGTACTATGTTTGTGGTTTATGAATAAAAGAGGCTGTACGTGAAGTACAGTCAGACCACTGCTTGACCCTCAACACGGAGCCTTGTCTCGTTATTGGGGGGATTCACTGTATGCTGTTAGAAGACCGATTGCCAGAAGTGTAAGCTGATCCCTGTTCGTCTGCTAGCAGCTGTTCGTGAGGTTCCAGTTTGGAGTGCTATTTTGTATCCAGTTCGGGAGTTTGGTGTATCCTGCAGTAGCTGTGCCTGTCTCTCAGAAAAGGGGCATATCGCCTAAACGGATTTTAACCCCTTGTCTGCTGAAACGGTCCGTTACAATGTGGTATGAGTAGTCAGGTGATTGAATATACAGGAAAGCTCAGGGTTGAACATGATATTTAGTCAGCATGCCTAGGCATTATAGTAGTGCCACACACTGAGAGCGAGATATCAGGTTAAGGTAGGTTAGTAGATGGTGAAAACACAAGTAGTTCAGTGTTTGAAAGATTCAGACAGCGGACAGTCTCTGAAAGTCTGTATCTGTAGCATTTTTGGGGTGATGTCACAAAATGAAGTGTATAGTTGAGTGTCGTCATTATACAGATGGCACTGAAAATAAAATCTACTGATAGTCTGTCCAATAGGGGCTGTGTAGATAGAATAGAGGAGATGACCTAGGACTTATCCTTGAGGAACCCCAACAACAAGAGGAAAAGGAGTAGAAGTATATCCGGCAAATGATTAACAATGATATACAATGATAAAAAAGCTGCCTGAGACATAAGAACCCCACAGTGGTGCTACTTGCTGCCAGTATAGTGGGTATACCATCTTGCTTAGTTATGACACAGGCCCTTTTAAAGTGCCGAATAATTGGTTTTCACCTAATCAACACAATTAATTCCATCTACAGAAAGCAGTCTTATAACAGCAGTTCAGTAACATCATAAGTTATTTTTTTTATTTTTTTTCCCATGATCTTTATTTAAGAACCCGTTGCTACCTCTTCTAGCGCACAGCATAGTGCAAGCCTTCACATCCAGGAGTAATTAATTGTGTTAGTGTCACAACTTTTCTTTTGCTCTTTCTGATCTCTCTTTTCTTTGTACTGCCTTTAAAGACAGCTTGCTGGAACCTTTATCCATCGCCTTTTACATCTGTCCAGTGTGCTGGATACTGCCTCTCCACCGTGCTATAGTTAAAAGGAACTAAAGCAGTCAGATGTCTGCCACCAAGAAGCTGAGGGCTCTCTACTCACTTAAGGGGTAAATGTAGAAATCATGGGTAGTAAGGGAAATACTCTATTATATTGTTCTAGGCAGCAGCAAAACAAAAATGGATTTATGTTTTTCAACCAAAGCTACTATTTTAAATGACTTAAAAGGAGTTTTTAATATAAAATATATTTTAAAAACCTGTACTTGAAAGGGCATACATACCATAAAAGCAGACTATCTAATTGTTACATGACCATAGGAAAAAGAGGTACCAGCATTGTTGGTTCCATTACCTAAGCTACTGGTCGTAAGAACTTCTTTCTGGAGGAGCTGCATTTTTACCAAACAAGAGGGTTTAGAATGTGTCCAAGGGGTCATCAAAAAGGAGTAAAAAGGACAAGAAACGCCAAGCCTTTATGTCCTAGTCCAAACATGGAAAATTAACAAAAAATAAATAAAAAGAATCCCAACATTGCCTTCTTTAATCTATACTTTTCATTTGATTATATTTTATCTCACAATACAATAAAAACTGAAATTGCCCTTCTAACTGTGTCTGGTATAATGCAGCAAGCCCAGGAGGAGCAGAGAAATGGATGGTAGTGGCAGTGGATCTGGCTGGAACAGTCAATCACAGTGACAATCCTCACACCGATGTTCCCTAAGGCAAGGAAATTTTTAGGAGGATGCACCCTTTCTTCCCTGATGTTGGGGCTCCTGCCTGATGGTAGTTGGGGAGCTGTTAATGTTATAGGTTTGAAGCGGGTGCAAGGCAAGAGGTGTAGGGTGTAATGGCTGGTGTATGTTGCAAGAGTCAGTAGCCAAGCCAGATGTAGAAAATAAAAACCTCTTTAATAAAGTGCAGAATAGGAGCTGTAGTACATCTAACAGTATCAAACACAGTTCCAAATACAGTCAGGTCCATAAATATTGGGACATTGACACAATTCTAACATTTTCGGCTCCATATTCCACCACAATGGATTTGAAATGAGACAATCAAGATGTGCTTTAACTGCAGACTGTCAGCTTTAATTTGAGGGTATTTACATCCAAATCAGGTGAACGGTGTAGGAATTACAACAGTTTGCATATGTGCCTCCCACTTGTTAAGGAACCAAAAGTAATGGGACAATTGGCTTCTCAGCTGTTCCATGGCCAGGTGTGTGTTATTCCCTCATTATCCCAATTACAATGAGCAGATAAAAGGTCCAGAGTTCATTTCAAGTGTGCTATTTGCATTTGGATTCTGTTGCTGTCAACTATCAAGATAAGATCCAAAGAGCTGTCACTATCAGTGAAGCAAGCCATCATTAGGCTGAAAAAAAAAAAAAGCCATCAGAGAGATAGCAAAAACATTAGGCGTGGCCAAAACAACTGTTTGGAACATTTTGAAAAAGAAGGAATGCATCGGTGAGCTCAGCAACACCAAAAGAACCGGAAGACCACAGAAAACAACTGTGGTGGATGACCGAAGAATTCTTTCCCTGGTGAAGAAAACACCCTTCACAACAGTTGGCCAGATCAAGAACACTCTCCAGGAGGTAGGTGTATGTGTGTCAAAGTCAACAATCAAGAGAAGACTTCACCAGAGTGAATACAGAGTGTTCACCACAAGATGTAAACCATTGGCGAGCCTCAAAAACAGGAAGGCCAGATTAGAGTTTGCCAAATGACATCTAAAAAAGCCTTCACAGTTCTGGAACACCATCCTATGGACAGATGAGACCAAGATCAACTTGTACCAGAGTGATGGGAAGAGAAGAGTATGGAGAAGGAAAGGAACTGCTCATGATCCTAAGCATACCACCTCATCAGTGAGGCATGGTGGTGGTAGTGTCATGGCGTGGGCATGTATGGCTGCCAATGGAACTGGTTCTCTATGTATTTATTGATGATGTGACTGCTGACAAAAGCAGCAGGATGAATTCTGAAGTGTTTCGGGCAATATTATCTTTTCATATTCAGCCAAATGCTTCAGAACTCATTGGACGGCGCTTCACAGTGCAGATGGACAATGACTAAAAGCATACTGCAAAAGGAACCAAAGAGTTTTTTAAGGGAAAGAAGTGGAATGTTATGCAATGGCCAAGTCAATCACCTGACCTGAATCCGATTGAGCATGCATTTCACTTGCTGAAGACAAAACTGAAGGGAAAATGCCCCAAGAACAAGCAGGAACTGAAGACAGTTGAAGGAGAGGCCTGGCAGAGCATCACCAGGGATGAAACCCAGCGTTTGGTGATGTCTATGCGTTCCAGACTTCAGGCTGTAATTGACTGCAAAGGATTTGCAACCAAGTATTAAAAAGTGAAAATTTGATTTATTATTATCATATTGTCCCATTACTTTTGGTCCCTTAACAAGGAGGAGGCACATATGCAAACTGTTGTAATTCCTACACTGTTCACCTGATTTGGATGTAAATACCCTTAAATTAAAGCTGACAGTCTGAAGTTAAAACACATCTTGTTCGTTTTATTTCAAATCCATTGTGGTTGTGTATAGAGCCAAAAATGTTAGAATTGTGTCGATGTCCCAATATTTATGGACCTGACTGTATATACACTGCTCAAAAAAATAAAGGGAACACAAAAATAACACATCCTAGATCTGAGTTAATTAAATATTCTTCTGAAATACTTTGTTCTTTACATAGTTGAATGTGCTGACAACAAAATCACACAAAAATTTAAAAAATAGAAATCAAATTTTTCAACCCATGGAGGTCTGGATTTGGAGTCACACTCAAAATTAAAGTGGAAATACTACAGGCTGATCCAACTTTGATTTAATGTCCTTAAAACAAGTCAAAATGAGGCTCAGTAGTGTGTGTGGCCTCCACGTGCCTGTATGACCTCCCTACAACACCTGTGCATGCTCCTGATGAGGTGGCGGACGGTCTCCTGAGGGATCTCCTCCCAGACCTGGACTAAAGCATCTGCCAACTCCTGGACAGTCTGTGGTGCAACATGACGTTGGTGGATAGAGCGAGACATGATGTCCCAGATGTGCTCAATTGGATTCAGGTCTGGGGAACGGGCGGGCCAGTCCATAGCATCAATGCCTTCGTCTTGCAGGAACTGCTGACACACTCCAGCCACATGAGGTCTAGCATTGTCTTGCATTAGGAGGAACCCAGGGCCAACCGCACCAGCATATGGTCTCACAAGGGGTCTGAGGATCTCATCTCGGTACCTAATGGCAGTCAGGCTACCTCTGGCGAGCACATGGAGGGCTGTGCGGCCCTCCAAAGAAATGCCACCCCACACCATTACTTACCCAATGCCAAACCGGTCATGCTGGAGGATGTTGCAGGCAGCAGAACGTTCTCCACGGCGTCTCCAGACTCTGTCACGTCTGTCACATGTGCTCAGTGTGAACCTGCTTTCATCTGTGAAGAGCACAGAGCGCCCGTGGCGAATTTGCCAATCTTGGTGTTCTATGGCAAATGCCAAACGTCCTGCATGGTGTTGGCCCTCATATCACCCTCATGGAGTCTGTTTCTGACCGTTTGAGCAGACACATGCACATTTGTGGCCTACTGGAGGTCATTTTGCAGGGCTCTGGCAGTGCTCCTCCTGTTCCTCCTTGCACAAAGGCAGAGGTAGCGGTCCTGCTGCTGGGTTGTTCCCCTCCTACGGCCTCCTCCACATCTCCTGATGTACTAGCCTGTCTCCTGGTAGCGCCTCCATGCTCTGGACACTACGCTGACAGACACCGCAAACCTTCTTGCCACAGCTCGCATTGATGTGCCATCCTGGATAAGCTGCACTACCTGAGCCACTTGTGTGGGTTGTAGACTCCGTTTAATGCTACCACTAGAGTGAAAGCACCGCCAGCATTCAAAAGTGACCAAAACATCAGCCAGGAAGCATAGGAACTGAGAAGTGATCTGTGGTCACCACCTGCAGAACCACTCCTTTATTGGGGGTGTCTTGCTAATTGCTTATAATTTCCAGCTGTTGTCTATCCCATTTGCACAACAGCATGTGAAATTGATTGTCACTCAGTGTTGCTTCCTAAGTGGACAGTTTGATTTCACAGAAGTTACATTGTGTTGTTTAAGTGTTCCCTTTATTTTTTTGAGCAGGGTATATATATATATATATATATATATATAGAGATGAAAAACGGACAGCACTCCAGATAAAAGATAGTGGTGTTTATTCACCCATGTGGATGGCAACGTTTCAGCTCATACAAGAGCCTTTTTGAAAAAGGCTCTTGTATGAGCTGAAACGTTGCCATCCACATGGGTGAATAAACACCACTATCTTTTATCTGGAGTGCTGTCCGTTTTTCATCTCTTATTGACGGGGTAAGCTGCTACATCCCTGGACTTAGCACCCTCTTTGTGTTTTTTCCGGTGCCGCCATTATTTTCCTTTTCTATATATATATATATATATATATATATATATACATATATATATATATATATATACATACAGTGGATATAAAAAGTCTACACACCCCTGTTAAAATGTCAGGTTTCTGTGCTGTAAAAAAATGAGACAAAGATAAATCATTTCAGAACTTTTTCCACCTTTAATGTGACCTATAAACTGTACAACTCAATTGAAAAACAAACTGAAATCTTTTCGGTAGAGGGAAGAAAAAATATAAAAATAAAATAATATTGTTGCGGACTCTGTACTGACAGGGAATGTCCCACAGGATTGGCGCATGGCAAATGTGGTGCCAATATTCAAAAAGGGTCCAAAAACAGAGCCTGGAAACTATAGGCCGGTAAGTTTAACATCTGTTGTGGGTAAACTGTTTGAAGGTTTTCTGAGAGATGCTATGTTAGAGCATCTTAACGGAAATAAGCAAATAACGCCATATCAGCATGGCTTCATGAGGGATCGGTCATGTCAAACTAATTTAATCAGTTTCTATGAGGAGGTAAGTTCTAGTCTTGACAGCGGCGAATCAATGGATGTCGTGTATCTGGACTTCTCCAAAGCATTTGACACTGTACCACATAAAAGGTTAGTATATAAAATGAGAATAGTCGGACTGGGAGAAAACGTCTGTAAGTGGGTAAGTAACTGGCTCAATGATAGAAAACAGAGGGTGGTTATTAACGGTACATACTCAGATTGGGTCACTGTCACTAGTGGAGTACCTCAGGGGTCAGTATTGGGCCCTATTCTCTTCAATATATTTATTAATGATCTTGTAGAAGGCTTGCATAGTAAAATATCAATTTTCGCAGATGACACTAAACTGTGTAAAGTAATTTACACTGAAGAGGACAGTATACTATTACAGAGGGATGTGGATAGATTGGAGGCTTGGGCAGATAAGTGGCAGATGAGGTTTAACACTGACAAATGTAAAGTTATGCACATGGGAAGGAATAATGCAAGTCACCCGTACATACTAAATGGTAAAACACTCGGTAACACTGACATGGAAAAGGATCTAGGAATTTTAATAAACAGCAAACTAAGCTGCAAAAAACAGTGTCAGGCAGCTGCTGCCAAGGCCAATAAGATAATGGGTTGCATCAAAAGGGGCATAGATGCCCGTGATGAGAACATATTCCTACTACTTTACAAATCACTGGTCAGACCACACATGGAGTACTGTGCACAGTTCTGGGCTCCTGTGAACAAGGCAGACATAGCAGAGCTGGAGAGGATCCAGAGGAGGGCAACTAAAGTAATAACTGGAATGGGGCAACTACAGTACCCTGAAAGATTATCAAAATTAGGGTTATTCATGTTAGAAAAAAGATGACTGAGGGGAGATCTAATTACTATGTATAAATATATCAGGTGCAGTACAGAGATCTATCCCATCATCTATTTATCCCCAGGACTGTGACTGTGATGAGGGGACATCCTCTGCGTCTGGAGGAAAGAAGGTTTGTACACAAACATAGAAAAGGGTTCTTTACGGTAAGAGCAGTGAGACTATGGAACTCTCTGCCTGAGGAGGTGGTGATGGTGAGTACAATAAAGGAATTCAAGAGGGGCCTGGATGTATTTCTGGAGTGTAATAATATTACAGGCTATAGCTACTAGAGAGGGGTCGTTGATCCAGGGAGTTATTCTGATTGCCTGATTGGAGTCGGGAAGGAATTTTTTATTCCCCGAAAGTGAGGAAAATTGGCTTCTACCTCACAGGGTTTTTTTGCCTTCCTCTGGATCAACTTGCAGGATGACAGGCCGAACTGGATGGACAAATGTCTTTTTTCGGCCTTATGTACTATGTTACTAAGTGTGCACACCCCTAATCTAATACTTTGTTGAAGCACCTTTTGATTTTATTACAGCACACAGTCTTTTTGAGTATGAGTCTATCAGCATGGCACATTTTGACTTGGCAAGATTTGCCCACTCTTCTTTGCAAAAACACTCCAAACCTGTGCACAGCCCTCTTCAGATCACCCACAGATTTTCAATCGGATTCAGGTCTGGGCTCTGGCTGGGCCATTCCAAAACTTTAATCTTCTTCTGATGAAGCCATTCCTTTGTTGATTTGGATGTATGCTTTGGGTCGTTGTCATGCTGAAAGATGAAGTTCCTCTTCATGTTCAGCTTTCTAGCAGAAGCCTGAAGGTTTTGTGCCAATATTGACAGGTATTTGGAACTGTTCATAATTCCCTCTAGCTTAACTAAGGCCCCAATTCCAGCTGAAGAAAAACAGCCCCAAAGCTGTCAATGTACATAACTATTCACCCCCCTAAAGTTAATA
Organism: Bufo bufo; assembly: GCF_905171765.1. Lineage (NCBI taxonomy): Eukaryota > Metazoa > Chordata > Amphibia > Anura > Bufonidae > Bufo > Bufo bufo. The sequence goes on from NC_053398.1 coordinate 98,491,538, forward strand.
CTTTGTAGAGCCACCTTTTGGGCAATCACAGCTCCAAGTCGCTTTAGATAAGTCTCTATGAGCTTGCCACATCTTACCACTGGGATTTTTGCCCATTCCTCCTTGCAAAACTGCTCCAGTTCCTTCAAGTTGGATGGTTTGCATTTGTGAACAGCAATCTTTAAGACAGATTTTCTATTGGATTGAGATCTAGGCTTTGACTAGGCCATTCAAATACATTTACATGTTTCCCCTTAAACCACTCAAGTGTTGCTTTAGCAGTGTGTTTGGGGTCATTGTCCTGCTGGAAGGTGAACCTCTGCCCTAGCCTCAAATTACGCACAGAGTGGTGCAGGTTTTGCTCAAGAATATCCCTGTATTTAGCCCCATACATCTTTCCCTCAACTCTGACCAGTTTCCCAGTCCTGGCTGCTGAAAATTTGTGTTCTATGGGTGATGTGATGTGTGCGCCAGACATAGCATTTTCTTTGATGGCCGAAAAGTCCAATATTAGACCAGAGCACCTTCCTCCATACATTTTGGGAGTCTCCCACATGCCTTTTCGCAAACTCACAACATGCCTTTTTGTTTTTTTGCTGAAAGTAATGGGTTTCTTCTGGTCACTCTGCCATAAAGCCCAACTCTATGGAGCGTAAGGCTTATTGTCGTCCTATGTACAGATACTCAAGTCTCTGCTGTGGAACTCTGCAGCTCCTTCAGGGTTACCTTAGGTCTCTGTGCTGCCTCTCTGATTAATGCCCTCCTTGCCCGATCCGTGAGTTTTGGTGGGCGGCCGTCTCTTGGCAGGTTTGCTGTTGTGCCATGTTCTTTCCATTTGGTTATGATAGATTCGATGTGGTCCTGGAGATCATCAAAGATTTGGATATTTTTTTATAACCTAACCCTGACTTGTGCTTCTCAACAACATTGTTCCTTACTTGTTTGGAGAGTTCCTTGGTCTTCACGTCAGTGTTAGGTAAGTGATGCCTCTTGCTTAGGTGTTGCAGCCTCTGGGGCCTTTCAAAAAAGGTGTGTATATGTAATAACAGATAGTGTTGAGCGCGAATATTCGAATATCGATTTTTTTTTAGCGAATATCGGCACTTCGCTAATTCGCGAATATATCAAATATAGTGCTTTAAATTCGTTATTTCGAATATTCTTTTATTTATTTTTTATTGTTATATATATTTTTTTCCCCATTCCCAAAAATAGTTCTTACCTGTCCTTAGGATTCCTGGCTTCCTGGCTGCTCCAGTCAGTGCCCGTTGCCGCTTGTGCCGGCTTCCGTGCACATGGAGCGTCCCCATCACCATGGGAACGTCTCCATACTAGAATGTACTGTCAGATTTGAGAATTACGTTGAAATCGCAATGCGATTAATCTAACTTGAAGTAATCGCATTGTGAATTCAACTTAGCACTGCTATATTCCATATTCGTTAATTCTAGCCTAATATGGAACATAGCAGTGCTAAGTTGTAATCGCAATGCGATTAATATAACTTGAATTAATCGCATTGCGATTTCAACTTAGACCTGGTTTACTATGGTTGGCTTGGTAGAATTAGCGAAGAAGAGGAATATGACGAATGTATTCGTCATATTCCTCAAAACGAAGTTAACAAAATATTCTCCATCTTCGTTTTAGCTCCATATCCGTCAACTTCGCTAATTCTAGCAATCAAATAGGAAAGTTGACTATAGAGACAGCAAAGTTTTTAATTCGCTATGCGATAATATTACTTTGCTTTTTTTTTTATAAATAGAATAGTTATAATACTTGATTATTATAATAATTCTATTTATTTTTTAAAAAAAAGCAAAGTAATATAATCGCATAGCGAATTAAACACAGCTGTCTCTATAGTCAACCTTCCTATTTGATTGCTAGAATTATCGAAGTTGACGAATATGGAGCAAAAACGAAGATGGAGAATACTTTGTTATCTTCGTTTTGAGGAATATGACGAATACATTTGTCATATTCGTCATCTTCGCTAATTCTAGATATAAAACCAATAGGAAAGTAGCCTTAATTACAATCGCAATACACGATTATTTAAATCACATATTAATCGCGATAACTAGAATAATGCCGAATATTCGATTTCAACGAATATGAAACGAATATTCTAGGGAATATTCGCGAATTTCGTCGAAATCGAATATGGCACCTCCCGCTCATCACTAATAACAAATCATGTGAAACTTAGATTGCACATAGGTGGACATCATTTCACTAATTATGTGACCTCTGAAGGTAATTGGTTGCACCAGAGCTTTTTATGGGCTTCCTAATAAAGGGGGTAAATATATACGCATATGCCAATTTTCTGTTTTCTATTTCTAAACAATAGTTTTATTTATATATTTTTCTCATTTTACTTCACCAACTTAGACTATTGTGTTCTGTTCCATCACATAAAATTCAGATTAACAAGACATTGAACTTACGGCTGTAATGTAACAAAACACAAAAAAAGTCAAGAGGGTGAATACTTTTGCAAGGCACTGTATATATATATATATATATATATATATAAATATATATATATATATATACAGTACAGACCAAAAATTTGGACACACCTTCTCATTCAAAGAGTTTTCTTTATTTTCATGACTATGAAAATTGTAGATTCACACTGAAGGCATCAAAACTATGAATTAACACATGTGGAATTATATACATAACAAACAAGTGTGAAACAACTGAAAATATGTCATATTCTAGGTTCTTCAAAGTAGCCACCTTTTGCTTTGATTACTGCTTTGCACACTCTTGGCATTCTCTTGATGAGCTTCAAGAGGTAGTCCCCTGAAAAGGTTTTCACTTCACAGGTGTGCCCTGTCAGGTTTAATAAGTGGGATTTCTTGCCTTATAAATGGGTTTGGGACCATCAGTGGCATTGAGGAGAAGTCAGGTGGATACACAGCTGATAGTCCTACTGAATAGACTGTTAGAATTTGTATTATGGCAAGAAAAAAGCAGCTAAGTAAAGAAAAACGAGTGGCCATCATTACTTGCTAAGAAATTACTAAGAAATGAAGGTCAGTCAGTTAGCCGAAAAATTGGGAAAACTTTGAAAGTAAGGGCTATTTGACCATGAAGGAGAGTGATGGGGTGCTGCGCCAGATGACCTGGCCTCCACAGTCCCCGGACCTGAACCCAATTGAGATGGTTTCTGGTGAGCTGGACCGCAGAGTGAAGGCAAAAGGGCCAATAAGTGCTAAGCATCTCTGGGAACTCCTTCAAGACTGTTGGAAGACCATTTCAGGGGACTACCTCTTGAAGCTCATCAAGAGAATGCCAAGAGTGTGCAAAGCAGTAATCAAAGCAAAAGGTGGCTACGTTGAAGAACCTAGAATATGACATATTTTCAGTTGTTTCACACTTGTTTGTTATGTATATAATTCCACATGTGTTAATTCATAGTTTTGATGCCGTCATAGTTATGAAAATAAAGAAAACTCTTTGAATGAGAAGGTGTGTCCAAACTTTTGGGTCTGTACTGTATGTATATATATATATATATATATAGCAGTTTTGATATAAACTATTTTATTTGTACTACGAAACTACTTTACAGAATATTGCTACAAACCTCTTTTTTCTACTTGGAATTCCTTCACTGACATTTTGTCTATTTTTTAACTTACCAATTTCTGCATACGTGTGTGATACTATTGCTTGTGATAGATTACTTTAAATGAAAATAACATTGAAAAGAAGAATATGCTCCTCTCTGGAGGACCCCAAAATTCTGTGTATTACAAGGACAACACATTGATTTCAGTACCACTATGTAATGGTTCATCTCTCCTGTGAAGTTGCTATAGAGAAATGAAACACCTCTAGGTTTCCACAGAGAGTACAGCTCATTGCTGGGATCTTCAGCAGTGGGAAACCCGGTGATAGGCTCATTGTCACTTTTCTAACACAAAGGATTTATTAAAAGTGAATAATATATTTTTACATACTTTTCTTCGATAAAATTACCCCCAATAATTTATATTTCGTGGCTGACTAAATAACGGGCAGAGTAAAAAAAAAAACAGAGTAGGTAGGGAGTAGGTAAATGTTTCCAGTCAGTTTTGCTTGAGTCTGTAACGCCAGAATTTGCACCAAATTTATCATATATTGTATGTTGTCTGATAAAATTGGTACATCTATAAATACAGGTGCATCTCAATAAATTTAAATATCATAGAAAATGTAATTTATTTCAGTAATTCTATTCAAAAAGTTAAACTCAGATATTCTATAGATTCATTACACACATAGTGATCTATTTCAAGTGTTCATTTCTTTTAATGTTGATGATTATGGCTTACAGCTAATGAAAACTCAAAAGTTAGTAGAGATTATTAAGACCAATTAAAAAAAAGATTTTTAATGCAGAAATGTTGGCCTACTGAAAAGTATGTATAGTATATGCACTCAATACTTGGCTCCATTTGCATGAATTACTGCATCAATGCGGCGTGGCATGGAGACAATCAGCCTATGGCACTGTTGAGGTGTTATGGAAGCTCAGGTTGCTTTGATAGCGGTCAGCTAGTCTGCATTGTTGGGTCTAGTGTCTCTCAAATTCTTCTTGACGATACCCGATATATTCTCTATGGGGTTTAGGTCAGGTGAGTTTGCTGGCCAATCAAGCAGAGTGATACTGTGGTTATTAAACCAGGTATTGGTACTTTTGGAAGTGTGGGTAGGTGCCAAGTCCTGCTGAAAAATGAAATCAGTATATAAATAAAGTTTGTCTTTAGCAGGAAGCATGAAGTGCTTTAAAATTTCCTAGTAAACGGTTTAACTGACTTTGGACCTGATATAACACAGTGATCCAACACCAGCAGATGATGATCCCCAAACCATCACTGACTGTGGAAACTTCACACTGGACCTCAAGTAACTTGGATTGTGTGCCTCTCCACCCTTCCTCCAGACTTTGGGACCTTGATATCCAAATGTACTTTCATCTGAAAAGAGGACTCTGGAGCAACAGTCCATTCCTTTTTCTCCTTAGCCCTGATAAGACACTTCTGACGTTGTCTCTGGGCCATGAGTGGCTTGACACAAGGAATGCAACAGTTGTAGCCCATGTCCTGGATATGTTTGTGTGTGTTGGCTCTTGAATCACTTACGTTCACTCCTTGTGAATCTTCCCCAAATTTGTAAATGGCCTTTCAGGCCTGCCCTTATCCCTGTCACTTACGCACATTTTTCTACCATACTTTTTTCTTCCGATCAACTTTGCTTTAATATGCTTAGATACAGCACCCTGTGAACAGCCAGCTTCTTTAGCAATAACCTTTTGTGGCTTACCCTTCTTGTTGAGGCTGTCAATGACTTCCCCCTGAATGTGTAGCCTACTGAACAAGACTGAGGGACCATTTAAAGGCTTTTAAAACCTTTGCAGGCGTTTTCTATTTACTAGCTGATTAGAGTGTTACACCAAGAGTCTACAATATTGAACTTTTTCATAATATCCCAATTTTTTGAAATACTGACTTTTTTTTTTTTTCAACAACTGTAAACCATAATCCTCAACATTAAAAGAAATAAACGCTTGAAAAAAATCACTCTGTATGTAATGAATATATACAATACATGAGTTTCAGTATCTTAATTGACTTACTGGAATAAATTAACCTTTCAATGATAGTCTAATTTATTGATATGCACCTGTATAACCGTTTTGTCTAGAGATGTTACTCCATTTTTTATATCACCATTTACAGGAGTGATATTGCTGTATGTTTTATGACTTTTAGAAGAATATGCATTTCTGAAATCTGGCCTAAACTCTCTCACCTAGCTAACCATTCCCACTTTCCCACCTACTTTTCAGAAGTGGAAAGAGTGGTATAAAATCACAAGCAGACCCATATTTTAATGAAAAAATAGCATATGACAACATTTGTAACTTTTTTAATTGCAGGGCTTGATGAATTCCCCCCATGGACTGAAAAATTAACCTTTCCAAGTTCATGAAACAATCCATCATAAATGCTGCCTTGATAATCATCTACATTTATAAACATTTTGTAAGTTACTGCACTCATTTATTATTTGTCAATTATATGAAAATGTTAAGTTCTCTGACAAATACATATAAAATACATGTAAAACGCTGGAAGAAAATTGGGTTGAATAATTTTTCAACACTGTTTTAAAGGTGTTTTTTGGTAGATCCAACAATCTGGTGTTTGCATGTAGCCAGAGATATTAGCTGACACTGATTAGCGCAACGTTAGCTGTTTACACAGCGTTCCATTTCACTGACATATGTTTCAAATCTCGCATGCTTCCTAATTAAGCTGTTTTCCAGATTGCTTTCCTTTCAGCCTGACAGCTCTTTTGATTTTGAAGGATCCAGGCCGCCCGAAGACTAAATTACACTTGACCTTATTAAAAGATGAAACAGACACATAAAACGATGCATGACAAAAACATTAATGCTATTAGAATATTCCAAAGTACCCGATATGCAACAATTCACTTTGAAGTCTCTGGTTCCTATAAAGACATCCTGCAGTTTTGTGTCATCCTCTCTTGGGTCATTTCAGAGTGTGTCTATGAATATATGATATACAGCATATAACATCACAAACTTGTAAAATAACACTTTCACCTAAATAATAATTTATATTTGGGTAAAAAAAACATAAAAAAACTGGTATAGACTCACAACAAATAAGAACCATGAAACAATTTAGCACTTCTGAAGAAGATATCATGTCCTGCAGAAAAGTCATATTTGAATAATAAGTATTCAGAATATGTTAAACCTCAAAGACAACATGAGAATGGCTTGTGGAGGTTGCATTCTTTACCATAGACATAAATATGAGCATCTGTTGTATGCCCTTGACCACGTTTACCACCAGTCATCCCAACATTCCTTGCACCATGTTCCACTAATCCTTCCATGTATAACCCATTCATTCAACTGATGTCCTTAAAAAATGCTCCAAATCTACCTATACAAGTAGCAGAAATGAGAATTTGAGGGAGGAGGAGTTCAGTCCCTAAAATTTCCCAAGCCTCAATAGCTATGCAAGCTACATGAATGGAAGCCGTTATAAAAAAGAACTTGTCAAATACAGCAGGGTCAATTTCCCAAAATTAACAAAATGGGTCAAAAGTAATCAAGCTCATCTTTGCCTTAACATCACACATTGAGAAAATGCACCTCATGTCATTGATATCACATCTGGGATACTGTTAGCACATGCTGACTACCTACCACCTCATTCCTTTAAGTAATTAGAATAGCTCTCCAAAATGAAATTGTGAGGTGCTACTGAAAGGGTTCTTAAACCACGTTCAATAATGTAGAATATTCAGTGCACAGATGCATTAAAGAGTTAAATGGCAGCCTTTATTTCACTTTTTTCACAAAGAAATGAATGTTATACTCATATTTTGCACTCCCCGCCTGATATAATGTGGGACGACATTTCGGTCTGAGTTACTTTTATCAAGTTCCATCTGGAGGGTAGGAAAGGAAGAAGCCCCCTGCTGGAGATTATCATGTCATAGCACTATTGGCATCGTGACATCAAGCTAATATGACTAAGACTACTCATCCAGTCATGTTGGCAAATCACACAGTCTACTACTGTCATCACACAAATATCACACAAAGACTAATATCTGCATTCCATTGACATACTTAACACACAAACTGCTAATTCCATCTCAATGAAGCATGACCATCCCAGCCTACCCAAACTGACATCACATGTGAGCTACGCAACTCATCGACCGGGCATCACAAAGAAACTATACATTAAATGCAGAATACCTACCCAGTCCTCCTGATACCACATAACCCCTAAGCACTGCTAAAGAATGCAATCATTATATTCTATGGCTTTGATCCTGGTCCTTAAAGGCGTTGTGTCACTTCAGCAAAGAGTATTTATCATGTAGAGGGTTAATACAAGCCACGTACTAATGTATTGTGATGGGCCATATTGTCTCCTTTGCTGGCTGGATGAATTATTCCATCATATTATACACTGCTAGTTTCTATGGTTACAATCACCCTGCAATCCATCAGTGGTGGTCGTGCTTGCATACTAAAAGAAAACCTGCGGGCCTGTGTGCACAACGATGATCCCAGCTACCAAAGAGGCCAGCACTTTTTCTTATAGTGTGCAAGCACGACCACCACTGATGGACTGCAGAATGGTCCTTAACACTTTTGCTACCAGCGGCGTACATGTACAGCGCTGTAGTGATGGTCAAACATGGCACCCACTCACGCATGCAACGAGCGTCATGGGCGTCAGGTCTCCGCTGTTTCAAACAGTAAAGACCTGCGGCTAATCAGGGCATCTAAAGGGTGAAAAACCTTCTTACCGGCATCCTCTGTAGCCACTGAGGATGCCGGTAATTTATTTAAATGCGCTGAGTCTCCCTGAAGAGACCCAGGGAATTAAAGCTGCAATTCTTATTTTGGCCAGCCAGTGGCAGGCCAACCTAAGAAATGAGCAATTCAGAAAAATAAATGGAAGTAAAAAATCCATGATTGTTCAGAATTTTTAAAAAAATTGGATTTTGTAGGCTTAAATACGAGCTTCAAAATCATAACAAAAAATAAAAGAAAAATTTTTAAAAATATAAAAAATAAAAAAGATATAAAAGTTTCAATCATCTCCTTTCCGAAGAATAAAAAAATAAATACTTAAATAACAAAAAATATAAACATCATGGGTATCACCGCAAATGAAAATGCCCATTCTATTAAAATATTAAAATATTTTTCCAATACGGCCAATGACGTAACGGAAGAAAGGGTCAAAATGGCCAATTTTTTCCCTCTAAATTTAAATTTACTTTTAAACTATTTAGACATAAAAACCTATACATATGTGGTATCATTGTAATCATACTGACCCAGATAATGAAGGGCATAGGTCAGTTTTGCCACAAACGGAACACCGTGGGAACAAAACCTGTAAAACGGTGGAGGAATTGTTTTTTTTGGGGTTTTTTTCAATTCCACCCTATTTTAAATTTTTTGCCCTGCTTCCCACTACATTGTATGTCATATTAAATGGTGGTATTAGAAAGTAAAACTTGTCCTGCAAAAAAAAAGCCCTCATACAGCTATGTAAAAGGAAAAAATAAAAAAGTTATGGCTCAAATAAGATAGGAAAGAAAACTGCTCATTCATTGGGTAAAAGCATGATTGATGCAGACACCAAATAATAATTTATGTTCTGTCAAAAAAGGCATCTGCTGCCCAGAGGCAATAATTCCCTATGCTTACTCATCTCATACCAAGGAGATGATTGCTGCATGTACAGTAGGTGCAGATTACACCTCCCTGAGCAGGCAACTATCGGGAGCAAATGGTTTGTTTCTGATAATTGCCTGTGTAGTTGGCCCATGTAAGGGGAACAGTAGTCTAAAATAGCGTGACCACAATTATGGTTTGTCACTCAGAATCTATTACCCATATCAATGACAAATACAGCTAAAAAAATATGATGTAGAATCTTATAATATTTTATTTTATTTTACTATAGGAGTCGGACTACTCTAAAGGACTATCTTTTCCTAAAATGAATTAGTCATAAATATGACCTATTGCTTAAATCAAGTTGTATGTTAAAATATATATTTTTAAGAATTGTTGTTGGTTATTTTTAATCCCTTCCCAACATGGCCATACAAGTACAAAACAGCATGTCATGGACAGGGCAGTCATGCTGTACATGGATCGTCCGGTGATTGGCTGATCACAGCAGAGCCCTGCTGTTACTGATACCCAGGTTCATGCTATAACTGATGGCATCAGAGATACGGTAACTCAGAGACGGTCCGTTTAACCCCTTGAACGTGGCAGTCAGTGTTGACTGCCGCATCTAAAGACTTTAAGGAGTGAAGGGGCTCCCTCTTTCACCACATCTGCTCCTTGCAATGCGATCACATGGTGTTGATGGTTGCTATGGCAGCACAAGGCCTAAGGAGAAGAGTTAGATTAGGGGATGTGATAGGCCACCCTAAAAAGATTTGTTTTTAGGAAGTGCTTAAACAGTAGATGTTGTTATTTAACCTAATTTGTTTGGATAGGGCATTTCAGAGAACTGGTGCAACTCGGAAGAAGTCTTGAAGACAGGAGTGAGAGGTTTGGATTATGGTGGATGTTACTTGTAAATCATAGTGTTGAAGAAGAAGAGAAAAAAAAAAAGGAGAAGGGGGATTAACAACAATAAAAAGGGGAAGGAGGGAAAGTATTCTCTGGAGCGCCAAGAGGACTATTTAGAAGTGACGGAATATTAGGGATGGGATGTGGGTGGTTTGGTGGATATTCACCGAGGCAGCACCCTAAAGCAGTGTACGTCAGTGCACTGCGGGATAATATGAAGATAAAAAAAAAAAAAAAGTGCTGTGGAGCTGGCCCAAGGATAGTGGGCAGTGGCACAGGGGCGCCAAGGTGAAAAAAAAAAAAAAAAAAAAAAGGGGGTGAAGGCGGTGTAGTAAGTCTATGAAGGGTTACTACTTTACTAGTTCGATTTGCGATTCTGCTTCACAGTATCGATATATTGCAGGGGCATATATATCACTGTGTCTATATAGTTATTGGTTCTATTTCGCGGTCTCAGTATATGGTGAGCCTATATATCACTGTGTCTCTTTATATTTTGTTATGTTGGTTCTATTTCACAGTATCGATATATGGCGACACATGTATCACTGTACGGGTATTTAAAAGATAATAAATAATATGGATAGTAATAAATAACGTTAAAAGATTTATATGAGAAAGAAACGGAAGGCGACTTACTTCACCAGGGAGGGAGATATAGGATAAGCAAAATACACCTATACCTGCTCCTCCCCCGCCGAGATCGCTTGTCAGGTAGTGTAAACTTTCCTCCACGTCCCAAATGATGGTAGTCAGGGTTCCAAATGGAGAGTGTTTTTATTTCATAAATAGATAAAAGCTCAACGCGTTTCGGGGTGTCTTCCCCTTTCTCAAGAGCAGTGTTGGTTAAAAACACATAACATAAAGTGCATGTAGCCAAGAATATATATAGGTATCTTAATTAAACAATCAAAAAACAATTTACCAAGAGTTTTGGCAGGGACCGGAAGTGGGCGGAGCGTTACCTCCGGTCCTCTCATCCTCCCCAGTGATCTAAAATACATGGTCCGCTTATGAATAGTGCTTTAATGCATTTCACAGTATCCTAAGAAGGGAATTATAAAGTGCCTATCAGGGTTCTTGTAGCCTGAGAACCTCTATCAGGCTTAGATCGCTCCTGGTGCGTTCCACTGTGGAACGCAAGCACCCTGGTGAGGAGGTGGGGTCTCGAGCGGATGTGCGCCATGCGTTCCACCAGTGGTGGAACGCATGGCGCACATCCGCTCGAGACCCCGCCTCCTCACCAGGGTGCTTGCGTTCCACAGTGGAACGCACCAGGAGCGATCTAAGCCTGATAGAGGTTCTCAGGCTACAAGAACCCTGATAGGCACTTTATAATTCCCTTCTTAGGATACTGTGAAATGCATTAAAGCACTATTCATAAGCGGACCATGTATTTTAGATCACTGGGGAGGATGAGAGGACCGGAGGTAACGCTCCGCCCACTTCCGGTCCCCGCCAAAACTCTTGGTAAATTGTTTTTTGATTGTTTAATTAAGATACCTATATATATTCTTGGCTACATGCACTTTATGTTATGTGTTTTTAACCAACACTGCTCTTGAGAAAGGGGAAGACACCCCGAAACGCGTTGAGCTTTTATCTATTTATGAAATAAAAACACTCTCCATTTGGAACCCTGACTACCATCATTTGGGACGTGGAGGAAAGTTTACACTACCTGACAAGCGATCTCGGCGGGGGAGGAGCAGGTATAGGTGTATTTTGCTTATCCTATATCTCCCTCCCTGGTGAAGTAAGTCGCCTTCCGTTTCTTTCTCATATAAATCTTTTAACGTTATTTATTACTATCCATATTATTTATTATCTTTTAAATACCCGTACAGTGATACATGTGTCGCCATATATCGATACTGTGAAATAGAACCAACATAACAAAATATAAAGAGACACAGTGATATATAGGCTCACCATATACTGAGACCGCGAAATAGAACCAATAACTATATAGACACAGTGATATATATGCCCCTGCAATATATCGATACTGTGAAGCAGAATCGCAAATCCAACTAGTAAAGTAGTAACCCTTCATAGACTTACTACACCGCCTTCACCCCCTTTTTTTTTTTTTTTCACCTTGGCGCCCCTGTGCCACTGCCCACTATCCTTGGGCCAGCTCCACAGCACTTTTTTTTTTTTTATCTTCATACTTGTAAATCATAGGCAGAGTGTAGAGCATGGGTAGGATGATAGACGGAGATGAGGGAGGAGATATAGGGGAGTGCAGCACTGTGAATAGCTTTATGGGTAAGAATGAGCAGTTTAAACTGTATCCTATACTGTATGGGTAACCAGTGCAATAAATCGCATAATCTAGCTCATCAGGTCAACTCTGTAAAAAAGTAAATAAACACAATGCCAGAACAGCCATCTCACCTCCCAAAAAACATAATATTAAGTGATCAAAAAGTCATAGTACCCTAAAATTGTACTAATGAAAATGTAAAAACAGATTCCCCACAAAAGACAATCTGCAGGAAAAAATAATAATAATATGGCTCTCAGAAAATGGCAACACAGAAAACATGATTTTTTTTCAAAACTGTTTTAATTGTGTAAAAGTAACAAAAAAAAACATATAGAGTTAGACAGCCGACTTACATTATTAGGACTACTTCCTATTTTTGATGTTGGCATTGTGTAGCTCATGTAGGAAGTTGTGTCAAGAGCTGGCTTGGTGAGTATATAAGGAGTGTGATAGGCTGTCTGCACACATATCCCTCAGTGCTTATATAAGGTGTGTGATAGGCTGTCTGCACACATATTCCTTGGTGGGTATATAAGATGTGTGATAGGCTGTCTGCACAAATATCTGTCATGGTCCCTCAGGTGACTGATGTCAGGAGATCAAGGAGACTGGCTGAGCGTGGAGAAATCTAGCAGCCTCCTTGATTTCTCTTGATTCAGTGTTGATAGGGTTAATGACCACTTCCCTTGTCTCAGCTGTTGCTCAGTGGTCATCACTTCTACCCTTTATAGTCTGACCCCACCCTTATGACTATGCGGTAGATTGCTTCATTTGGTTTTGGAAAGAACTGGAGTGTGGTTGTCCCTGAGTTCCTGCTCATCCTTCTACAACAGAAGCTAAGTGTCTCGCTTGTTTGTATTTTGTCTTTTCCCCTTGGTTGTGGTTACTAGGCCTCAGGGAGACGCTTGTTCGTTCATCTAGGAAAGAAACGGGTTGTCTCAGCCCTGCCAATATCTTTAGGGATTCTCAGGGTCTCCAGGGCTTCCAGGTTCCTGTGTATAGGCATTTCTAACTTCAAGGGGTGCCCATACGGTTAGGAGTCAGGACCAGGAGTAGGGTTCTTTAGGTGGTGACCCTTTCCCTTCCCTAGCATTGAGGCCTAGTGGCTTTTCCCTTCCCGCCTGGTTGTCGGTGTGGTGTTTACTCCTTTACCTCATCCGTGACAATATCTCTGGGTGGGTATATAAGGTGTGTGATAGGCTGTCTGCATACATTTCCCTCGGTGGGTATATAAGGTGTGTGATAGTCTCTCTGCATTCATATACCTTATGGGTATATAAAATATGTGACAGGCTGTCTGCACACATATCCCTCGTGGGTATATAAGATGTGTGACAAGCTCTCTGCACACATATCCATCGTGGGTATATAAGGTGTGTGATAGGTTGTCTGCACACATATCCCTCGGTGGGTATATAAGGTGTGTGATAGGCAGTCTATACACATATCCCTCGGTGGGTATATAAGGAGTGTGATAGGCTGTCTGCACACATATCCCTCGGTGGGTATATAAGGAGTGTGATAGGTTGTCTGCACACATATCCCTCGGTGGGTATATAAGGAGTGTGATAGGCAGTCTATACACATATCCCTCGGTGGGTATATAAGGAGTGTGATAGGCTGTCTGCACACATATCCATCGTGGGTATATAAGGTGTGTGATAGGTTGTCTGCACACATATCCCTCGGTGGGTATATAAGGTGTGTGATAGGCAGTCTATACACATATCCCTCGGTGGGTATATAAGGAGTGTGATAGGCTGTCTGCACACATATCACTCAGTGGGTATATATGGTGTGTGATAGGCAGAGCACCACTCGCTATGATGTGAGAGGTGAATGTCGGCTACAAGGCACCCTACAGTGGAGCATCTCACTTCCAAAATGAACCAGGGGGCTACCAGACTAACAATTCAACTAACCCTATATTGTATAGGGCTCCAAAAGAAAGACAGATGTCACTGCACCTGAATTGAATTTTCTTTCCCAATTCCACCCCATTTGAAATTTCTTACCAGCTCCCCACTACATAAATAAAAAAGTCATGACTCTGGGAAAGTGGGGAGTGAAAAATGAAAATCCCAAAAAGGAAATCACATGGTTATCTAAGGGTTAAACACACACACAGTGTAATGGGGAAAAAAGTGGTTTGTTGGGAGACCAACTATCCAAACATTACCCCTGAACAGGGGCAGAATGCCTGACATATGATACACACAAGTGTTAGTTGTCAGAAAAAACAATGGCTTGTTGGGATCTAGTGTCGAAAAATTATGTGTTAATGGGGGCAGAATGCTTGCCTATATTTATACGTGTACAAGTGGTAACTGTCAGAAGAAAGATCGTGTGGTTCTGAATGAGACTAGAAAAATTCTCCCTTTTAATTGGGAACAGCAGTAGTACAGTGTGGATGTGGAAAAAGGGTAGGGAAAAAGTGACATTTGACAACAGTAGCAGCAACATAGCATGGAAAAGACAAGGCAGTAGATAGGCTGTTTAGGGTTAGAGATGAGCGGCAGGGGCAATATTCGAATTTGTAATTTGCAATATTTCGCGAATATTTGGTAAAATATTCGTCATTCGTCATATATTCGCAAATTCGAGATTATTTTCTTGATCGTGAAAAATCAGCAATGCTATATTCACGTAATGCGTGCGAAATACAGGCGTGGGTCACTATAGCTAAATTTTTCAAGCTAAAAATTTCCAGAGACTGGAGAAAATTGTTGGCACGGCAGAACATTACAACAGCTTGATATGCAGATCGAGTGCTCTAATATGTTTGCGTTTGCAAAATCAGCACTAATGATGCGAATATTTTGGCGCAATAAGTGCAACTTCACATTTTAACAGGTCTGATTACTTATTAGTGATTGGTGCACTAAGTATTGTTGTGAACTTGTGACATCACAGCACTATGCATGTATGTATGTATATAGCATACATACATACAGCACTATGTATGTAGCATGTATGTATGGACAGCAGAACCTATCAGCTACACTATATCAGGATATAACCTACACTGACTATCTCCCACTAACTATCTGTATTATATATATATAAGCTAACTAACTAACTATCTAATGTAATGACACAGGAAAGCACAGAGCACAGCAATGACACTGTTCTCTCTCTCCGAACTTTAAAAAAACTGTAGAAAATAGCTGCTGGGGAGGTTCTTATATAATAAGGGGTAGGCAACTTTCCTATTGGTTGCTAGGGATGTTGCTAAGCTCAGACAAAGACATTGCAACCTTCTCATTGGCCCACAAGCAAGAAGTGAGGTTACTGATGAAAAAAAAAATCTAGAATATTCGAAATTACGAATATATATCACTATATTCTAAATATTCGTGAATCCTCGAAGTGCCGATATTCACGATTAATATTCGCTATTCGAATATTCGCGCCCAACACTATTTAGGGTTAGTATCAGTAGTGGCGGCTGTGTAGAGTTAATAGTGGTGGCAGTAGGAATTACCAGCGAGGAGTAGCAGCTGCGGTGGTTGACAGCATCAGCAGCTATATGGTATGGAACATGATGATAGGCGGGTAACATTATGGTAGGCAGACAGACAGCAGCAATGGCAAGATGGGGTACTGTCAGCAAAGTCAGGTCTATTCATCTGCCTCAGCTGGGCAAGAAAGAACAGAGACAGCATACTGGTTCAGTTTAGACCACTCTTCTAGTCTGTTTGCCCAGAAGTCCATGGGATCAGGGAACAGGGTATGTGAGAGAAAGGCCAGAGTTCAGGTAGGACTGAACCTGGGTGCTAAGGCGGTAGGTCTCCTTTTTGCTGATTGGCATCATGTTCCATCAGAGAAGGGTGGGGAGCAGGTAGCTTAAACTTTTGTATCTGCGCCCCATGGTGGAGCTTCCTGCTTAGAGTCCTGTACTGTTTGTTAGGGCATGCATGGGCTTTTCTCTCATCCTTTTGTGAGGCAGCACTGGCTTGTCCTCTATCTCCCCAGCCTATGGTTAGGTTGCAGGATGTATTTAAAGGCGCTTCCTGCCTCAGGAAGGCGCCTGAGCAATCTTGGTCACTAGCTAGTCTAGTACCTTATGTGAAGGTGTTTGAAAGTTTCTGCTTTACTTCATATCAGACCCTGCTTCTTGATTAAACAGACTTTGTTTGATTACCGCCTGCCCCTGACCTTGAACTTTTTTATTATGGACTTTGCTTGATCGCTGCCTGCCCTGACTCCGCAATTCCTGACAACGTCTTTCCCCTCAGTTCTTTGCACCGGTATCTCGGACCCCCAGGTAAACTGCCACTGGCCTGGGGACTGCTCTGGAGTGGTACCTGGTGACTACCCTAAAAGTCCAAGCCTATCCTTACTATCAAGGGCTCTAGTGAAGACCAGGTAGTTACTTAGTCATGCCCCTCCAGGGTATAGCCAATTAATGGTGCAGTGAGTCCACTGCCGCTTGTATAATAGACTGAACTGGCTGCTACTGTGGCTTCTGCTGCTTGTTGCAGCAAAGATGGTGAGAGGTGGGTGACTGCAGGGATGGAGAGGGCCTTCCTTTCAGACATGCTGGAGGCAGATGTTTGCATGTCGACATCTAGGGCAAGCTGCACACAGTGTTTCCTGGCAATAAAGTAATTTTGCCTCCTGTTCGGCAGGAAGAGAGCATTCCATTTTGCTTTGATAGCGAGGGTCTAAAAGCATGGATATCCAGTAATAATCAGACTGTTTCATGTGAATGATGCGCCTGGCAGTACATAAGCAAGCAAGCATACACCATGCCCAAAGAACCAGTTATTTCTGGCTCCGGACCCCACTGAGATGATTTGGTGTTGTGGCCAGTGTCATCATCATCATCATCATCATCATCATCAATCTCCTGCTCCTTCACCTTCTCTAGTGGCAGCTCCTCATTAGTGATGAGCGGCAGAAGCAATATTCGAATTTGCGATAATTTGCGAATATTCGCCATATATTCGCGAATTCGCAAATTCATGATCTCTAAGCATTATTTTCTTGATTGCAAAAATCCACATAAAATTCGCCTAAAGAATTCGCATAAAAACTCGCATGAACTGGTATTTTTAAAAAAATCGAATATTCGCGATTACGAATATATTTTGCGATATTCTAAATATTCGCAAATTCTCGAAGTGCCGATATTCGCGATTAAAATTCGCAATTCAAATATTCGTGATCAACACTACTCCTCATCCTCCTCCTCCTCCCTGGGACTTTTTCTTTTTGAGTCCACAACAGCTACAGGGCAGCCAGCTAGCTATTCTTCTCCCGCTTTCATCCTTTGTTTCAGAAGCTTCTCTTCTAAGATAAATATCAGGGGGATGACATTGCTCATGCCACAGTTGTCCCTATTGACAAATTTTCAGGCCTCTTTAAAGGGCTTCAGCACATAACAGGCATCTTGGATGAGCTGCCACTGCCGGACCTCGAAACAACACATGCTCCCTGTTGAGGTGGTCAGGTGCATGACAAAATAACTCACAGCTTTACACTGCTCATAAAGATGCACTAGCATGTGCAAAGTGGAATTCCAGTGAGTTGGAATTTCGCAGATTAAGTGGGGTATCAGCAGACCATTCTGCTACTGCAAGTCGAGGAGGGCGCGCCGCAAGCATAATCCCGTGGTGACATCTTCTCGCTCACCAAAGGTCCTTTGGCGGGTTTTCTTCAATCAAGATGAATCGGATTGCCTCTCCATGATGAAGTGGATGAGGTGAGTATAATTCTTTTGTTTTCAGCCACCATTTTAGGAAAAATCAATTCATTAACACGAAGCGCGAGGAAATTTGGCCTTGCGACGAATCAAATTTTTACTAAACTTCAGATCGAATTCCACTTAATATGCTTAGTTATAGCAAAATTGCAAGTGCGTTTTCTGTAATTCTAAGACAGAGATGCGATAAAGTATCCATACCCTTCTACAAACACATTGCTTACGACAATTTACTGTTGGAATAATGTAATATTGGTGCTGATAATATTTCTGTCTAATGTGTAATTTGTGTCTCACAACATTGAGTCAAAAAAGAAATTTCTATTCTATAAAACACAAGTTGCAAACTTGTAAAGGATTATTCTGCCTCTACCACCAATATACTGTAACGATCCAGGAAAGGATGGTAATATTTTTGACTACTGTGTAATTTATGGTTCACAACGCTGGGTCAAAAAAGAGATTTCTGTAGTATAAAACAGACATTGCAAACTTGTAACGCAATTATTCACCCCCCTCCCCCCCATCAATATAACAATGCAGGAAAGGCCGATAATATTTCTGTCTACTCTGTAAGTTATGGTTCAATTGGCTGGGTCGAAAAAGAGATTTCTATAACAAACTTGTAATGCAATTTTTCCCCACACCACCACCACCACCACTACCAATATAAAAATGCAAAAGAGGCCGGTAATATTTCTGTTTACTGTGTGTGTGTGTTTCACAATGCTGAATTAAAACAAGAGATTTCTGTAGTATAAAACAAACACTGCAAATTTGTAATGCAATAATGTGCCCTCCTACCACCAATATAACGATGCTGGTAAGGCGGTAATATTTTTATCTACGGTATAATTTTTATTTCATTTCACTGGTATAAAAATAGTGTTATTGCCGTAAAATGATTTTTCTATAATGAAACATGTTTATTAACATGGATATTATGCACTGAATTTTATTTTGCAATTGCTGAGTGTCTGCAAAGGAAGCAGAATGCATTTAGGGTAATGTGACCAATAATAAACCTATTTAGAACTTGAGGGGAAAAAAACAGCTGTCTCTCTTTTCAAATGAAAACATTAGTTTTTTCGGGCAGTTGGCAGATTTTGTAATGTAGAACTGCTAGAATGAGATTCTGCAGCAACTGTATTATTAAGTGCTGTGCTCTAGCCCCTCACTCCCTCAAAGCTTTCCCTGATCAAAGTCCCTAGTATTCTACAATAATTTATTTTAATTCTGTCCAAACACTGTCCCTATTACACTAGAAGAGATGATTGCTTGTGCCTTTATATTCTGTGTAAATTGGTTTCTGTCAGACACTACATAAAGCCATCCACCCTCATCAACAGCTCAACACAGATTAACTTCTGCTCATTCTGTACGGGCATCTCCCCTGCCTGCTGCCCCACTGATTGGCTGATAAGGCTGTTTTTCAGCCTCTGAGCCAATCAGGGCAAGCCCTTGCCCCCAACTTCTTCCCAGGGTCAAGTGAGCATCCTTCTTCTTCATCCCTCATGGTTTTGCCCACCAACATGTGCAGTAAAATGGTGCTGTGCGTCGTTTTGCTGGATTCATCTGATACTAACCTGGAAAGTTTTGAGTTTGCTGGGCAGACAAAGTGAACCTGATTCGTTACAAATCAATTCACGCATCCTTAATTTTAGCACAAGGCCACAATGTAACAAAATGTGAAAAAAGTGTAAGGGTCTGAAGACTTTGATTGTTTTTTTTTGCGTTTACAGACTGTATTAAGTCAATACTTATATGCTTTGAAATGAGGTATAGTTTTTCTCTTTTGTTTTATGTTATAATTGCATAAGAATTTGTATTTTTATTTGCTGCCTTTGAACCGCTGTGGCCTTAATAAAAAGTTACCTTTAAAAACAAGATGGTTTTGGTTTTATAATTTTGTTTGCTTTTTTTTTATTGCAAATCTTACAGCCTGGCCGGAAGATATGCTTTCACTTAACCCATTCCAGACTGCCTTATGCATATATATGTTGGCAGTTGGGACTTTAAAGATGGAGCCTGCTACAACTTTTAAACAACAGGCACCCGGGGCTAAAGTATGCAATCAATGATAACGCCAATTCCATGTATTTAACCCCTCAGAAGCCATGGTCAAATTTGACCACAGCATCTGTGAGGTCAAAAACCAGAAGCACATGCTCCCGACCATGCTCTTGATTACAGTCAAGTCAGTGCAACTACTCCTGATGTGTGTTTAAGCTCTGCCTTATTGCTGCATGTTCACAGCTGAACATTTTACAGCTCCAAGTCATGCCACAGTTTAACTATTCCAGGTGTGTTTTAATTCTGCTTCATTGATGCACAGCCACAGCTCTGCATAATACAGTACTACACCTGTTCAGCTATTTCAAGCCAAGTCTTATTTAGTTTGGTGAATTTCTTGATGCCAACCAGTCTTGCCCTCTGCTACTCAAAGTCATGCCAGTCGTGTTGCAAATACCTATCTGCTATTAAATGTTTCTATGTGTTAAGGGAACCTGGTGCTGAACATGGTGTCTGAGCTGCAGGCAGCATGTTATAGAGCAGGAGAAGCTGAGTAGATTGATATATAGTTTCATGGGAAATTTTTTTGTAAAACGTGTGATTTATTCATGTAAATTCCTGCTCATTCTGGATTTTAAAGTCGAGGAGGCGGACCTATCACTAATTGACAGCTATCTCTGTAGAATAAGTCATAGATAAAAGGCTGTCAGTCACCGGACCGCCTCCTTGACTTTATAGCCCAGAATGTGCAGGAATTTAAATGTATAAATTACAAGTTATACTGAAGATTTTCCCATAAAACTACATATCAATCTGCTCAGCTTCTCCTGTTCTATAACATGCAGCATTAGGCTTACATTGCATTTTCATGGTGAGAAATTCCCTTTAAGTTGGTTATAAAGAGTATGTCGATCTTATGCACTGATGCTGCTATTCCATGTTTCAATTTGGCTATTCTAAGTTGGCTATTTCAAAGTCAGACAGTGCTCACCAGAGCCCGCTTTTTTCCTGTGGACTCTATGCCTGTGCCAAGATGGCTATCCTATGTTGCCATTGCAACGTCATGTTAACTATACAGACACTGCTCACCAGAGCCTGCTTGATTCCTGTGGACTTTGTGTTAAAGGGGTTGTCTGGGTTTCTTCTTCACCCAGGCAGCCGAACTCCCGTGACGAAGCCGAGTCGCGGCGAAACATGTCGGGTGGGGTAGTGACAATCTACAACTTTTAGACAGGTTGCACTATAGGGCAAGATCCACAACCAGCAGGGTCGCAATCATTGTCCAGCTCAATACATATTGTGCAAATGTTCAGAGGCAAACTGCCTGATCTCCCAGCGTGTGAGATGTGTGAATGAATGATGATGTCTGTCGCATAGGGATATAGGAATACATTTCATCTATTTACAATAGAAACTCCTATACCTAGGACCTATAGGAACACTAAACAATTCACCATTGAAAACACACCTGCTAACCTGTGGTGATACATGGCCACACAGTATCCATGAGGAAAACCACCTCTTAAATAGAATGTAGAGCGAGCAACAGCGGCCCAAAAAATACATAAATTAACTGACTTAGCCCATAACTGAAACCTGATATTTTTAAACTACCTTGTAGTATTGGTTTCTCTGAGTATTTTTGTTTTAAAAGTAAATAATAAAGTTTAAAGTTTTAACATATAGATCGGATCCTTAAAATAAGTTTTTGGTCAGGTGACCGTGGTTTGATTTTTGAAGTATCCAAAAATTCAATTCGGCTGCTTCGCCAAATTTTACAAATAAATTTGCATCCTGATGAATTACTTCACGAAACACATTTCTTTGTAAGTACTGAGTGCAATAACAGGTACGGCATACATATTAGGACATCCTCAGACATCATCCACAACTCCCTCCTCTGTCAGGCAAAACTCCATCAGTCCTCCTCCCTCAGACCAAACTCCCTCCTCTGTCAGCCCAAACTCCATCAGTCATCCTTCCTCCTCTGTGAGACTAAACTCCCTCCTCCGTCAGCCAAAACTCCCTCATCCAAAACTCCCTCCTACCTCAGACATCAGCCAAAACTCCCTCCTCCATCAGGCAAACCTCCATCAGTCCTCCTCCCTCAGCCCAAACTCCCTCCTCCGTCAGACTAAACTCCATCAGTCCTTCTCCCTCAGACCAAACTCCCTCCCCTGTCAGACTAAACTCCCTCCTCCCTCATCCAAAACTCCCTCCTACCTCAGACATCAGCCAAAACTCCTTCCTCCGTCAGGCAAAACCCCATCAGTCCTCCTCCCTCAGACCAAACTCCCTCCTCCGTCAGGTTAAACTCCCTCCTCCATCAGCCAAAACTCCCTCCTCCTTCAGACGTCATCCAAAAATCCCTCCCCCTAACTCAAAACTCCCTCGTCCCTCAGACGTCAGTCAAAAAATACTTCCTCCATCAGCCCTCAGCCCAAACTCCATCAGCCATCAGGGGTCAGACATCAGGTGTCAGCCCTCAGCGTAAACAAGTTCAAATCTCGCTGGGACCTTCACAAATTTTTTTTTGGTCTGTTAATATTTGTACTATTACTTATTCCGTTTAGTAAGCAAAGAACATTTTAGCGCAATTTATCATATGAAATATGCTTTCCGGTATCATAAATATGACAGGTCTGCTTACACATAATTCAGGATAGATAGAGAGATGAATGATAAATGAGATGATGGGGGTAGACTTATGATGGGTGGATGATGGCATATATGTCATGATTTGGTTATTTTACTTTTCTGGGGGCACAAATCAATGCAACTGGGGTTTCAGGTACAAGCAAGCAATAGTACAAATATTAACAGACAAAAAAAAATTGTGACGGTGCCAGCAAGATTTGCACTCTCAACCCCTGGTTTACAAGACCAGCACTCTAACCCCTTAACTATCGAGCCATCTGCTGCTAAGGAAGGAATCTCATTCACTTGTAGGCGAACCAGTCTCTAGCAGCTGCTGATGTAAAGTGTGCTGGAGAGAAGCCCGTGTATGTCAGCGGCTGGACACATTATACACCAAGGAAACTTGTATTCAGTACTGGTGCCTGGTATTAGTGTCCATAATATATATAATGTGTGAAGACAATGGTCTGTGGTGCCAGAGCTTGCTGTAAACATATTTTACATACTATTACTACGGCTGATGGAGTTTAGGCTAAGGGCTGACACCTGATGTCTGACCCCTGACGGCTGATGGAGTTTAGGCTGAGGGCTGACATCTGATGTCTGACCCCTGACGGCTGATGGAGTTTAGGCTGAGGGCTGACATCTGATGTCTGACCCCTGACGGCTGATGGAGTTTAGGCTGAGGGCTGACACCTGATGTCTGACCCCTGACGGCTGATGGAGTTTAGGCTGAGGGATGACAACTGATGTCTGACCCCTGACGGCTGAGAGCTGACACCTGACGGCTGATGGAGTTTGGGCTGATGGCTGATGAAGGAGGTATTTTTTGACTGACATCTGACGGACGAGGGAGTTTTGGATGAGGGAGAAGGGAGTTTTGGCTGACGTCTGAGGGATGAGAGAGTTTGGGCTGACGGAGCAGTGAGTTTAGCCTGACAGAGGAGGGAGTTTGGTCTGAGGGAGGAGGACTGATGGAGTTTTGCCTGACGGAGGAGGGAGTTTTAGATGAGGGAGGAGGGAGTTTTGGCTAACGTCTGAGGTAGGAGAGAGTTTGGGCTGACGAAAGATGGAGTTTTGCCTGACGGAGGAGGGAGTTGTGGATGATGTCTGAGGATGTCCTAATATGTATGCCGTAAACGGGGAGCGGCAATTGCACTACTCCTCATCATTTTACCCCTCAGATACCACATTCATACCTGATCTCGGCATCTGACATCCATACCACAATGTAAAATTTAAGAAAATAAAATCATACTTACCTCATCCATTTGCTCGCGAAGAGCTGGCCTCCGCCATCTTGATTGAAGATCTAGTGCAAAATCGTCTGGGATTTTGTGCAAGATCTTCAATCAAGATGGCGGCAGCCGGACCGTCGCAATCAAATGGATGAGGTACAGTAAGTATCATTATTTTTTGTTTTTTTATCACCATTTAGGGAAATATTTGATTTGACTGCTTCGCCAAATTTTACAAATAAATTTGCTTCATGATGAATTACTTTGCGAAACACATTTCTTTGTAAGTACTGGGTGCAATAACAGGGAGCAGCGATTGCACCGCTCCTCATCATTGTACCCCTCAGATGCACCGTTCATACGTGATCGCGGCATATGACATTCATAACACAGTGTAAAATTTTAAAAAATAAAATCATACTTACCTCATCCATTTGCTTGTGAAGAGTTGGCCCCCGCCATCTTGATTGAAGATCTAGTGCAAAATCAGCTGGGATTTTGTGCAAGATCTTCAATCAAGATGGTGGCAGCCGGACCATTGCAATCAAATGGATGAGGTATAATTTTTTTTGTTTTTTATCACCATTTAGGGAAAATCGATTCACGAAGCCTAAGGAAATTCGACTTTGCGGCAAATCGAATTTTTGCTCAACAGTGTTTTACAGGCTAGGGCAGTGCTAAAGCCCGCCCAATGGTGCCGATGATGTCACCGGAAAGACTGCTAGGTGGAAGCCTCCACCTAGCAGTGTAAAAATATCAACAAAACAGCCTTGGGTGAAGAAGGGGACATGTTCGTGTTCAGCTCTAAACCCAGACAGGCACTTTAATTATTGGACTGTGTTTATAACTGCTTGTGGTTCTTTGTTGTATCCCTTTAAAGAGGCTGTCCCACGAAAAATATTCTACAGTTTTCAAACCAGCACCTGGATCTGAATACTTTAGTAATTGCATGCACTAGAGGGAACTGGAAGGAACTAACGCTCCCAGCATCATGATGTCACATGCGTCAGGTCCTTCCAGTTCCCAGCCAGTGCAGAACGAATGTCAAGTTGATGAGATAACTATTTTTAATTCCGCCATCTAATTTATTCTGGGTTTATTATTAGGGGCCTTTTTATACTAGGGGAACACTATTGGGGGTTCATTTATATACAGGGGGCACTATTGGGGGCAATTTTATACTAGGGCAACACTATTGGGGGGCACTTTATATACAGGGTGGCACTGTTGGGGGCCTTATATATACTAGAGCTCCTATGGGAGACACTATAATCACAAGAGGCACCATATAGCCAGCTATATACAGCTATCTATAATACTGGGATCACTCTGGTGGTGTCCATGTAGGGATATCAGAAAGAATATGCGTCACTCACCGGAGTCTTCACAAAGTATTGCTCTTTATTGATCCTTCATAAAGGACGGATGAGTGGGGTGCTGGGGCGGACGGGCTCCTGCAGATGGTGGTGTACTGAGGGCACTGCAGAGGTTGGGATACTTAAAAAAATAAACCAAATAGTCACACAAATAGAGTCACACATGGATGCAGAATGACTATGAAAAACTAACAGTGAGTCTATTTTAATGGCATTTTTTTTTTTTAACTGTTGTGTGAATCTAGTCTTCAACTTCTTTTAAAGGTGGTAGCACCACAAATGTGCCAGATAACCAGAGAAAAAGGTGCAGAAAGAAGTAGCTACAGTAGCAAACAAGTCTTTGGCGGGTGAGTAACAACCAGAAAAGTAAGAAGCGGCTGTCTTTGGAACACCACACAACGATCTAGGCAGGCATGGCAACTGAAAAACTCCATTGAAAAAACTGTTTTGTGAGTCACTTGGAGGACTTTTACGCTTATTTTAAACATTGTTACCACTGGAAATAATTATCGCTTATAACGACAACATCCATTTTATTGCTCATCCAGAGAATGATTATTTATTTCAGTTTGTAGTAAAAACATGACTGGTAATTTTCTTCCTCTGAGTGTTTCCTCAGTAAAGATTTCAAAGCCAAAAAATAAGAGAAATGCAAGAATCATTTCAACATGTTGAAATCAGGGCAACCTTCATCTGAAAAGCATTTTCCCATGGCTAAGAGGGCAGCAGAATGTTGGACTGGGGCCAGGTGACATCACCATGTCCGCACATTAACAAAAGAGTTAAGCTTTGTCCTCTTTATTTGTTCTGAATACGTAACGGCAGGTCCAAGAGTGGGGGAAAGGAATACTGCTGAAATCACTTACAGCTATTTTGTAAGGTTTTCTCAGGCAGGGCTCTGAATTTGAAAAAAAATGGTGTGTTGATTCAAGCAATTCACGGGTGGTAGTGGTTGTGGGGTGAGAACCTGATGATAGGAAACAATCTGGGAACATAAATTCTTTTGTGATATAATTCTAGAAAATAACTTGCATGTTCTACATAGGAAACAAGACAATCCAACTAAACCCCAGCACAAAGTATTAGGTCCTGAAGAGGAGAACTGTGTCTATCATACTGTATATGTTTAGTTAGAAAGAGAGAAGTCATTTAGATATTGATAATTCTAGGGCTCCTCATTTGCAATATGTTTTTTTTTAGTTATTTGACATGTTCCTGCACTTGTTTTGCACCCAGGGACACAACGTAGGGTTCCTGGATCCCAATATAATATTTGTAACAACAAGGCCTCCACCCATCGTGTACCATTTATAATACTGGTGTTATCTTATGTGGCAAATAAGACTTTGAGCCCACTTAGACACAAGGGCCTGAGAGTGAGTGCTATCTCTGCACCCTCTGTAGCCATGGTCATGTTTGTGCCCAAACAAATAATTAATAAGAGGGTGGGGTGTACCTTCTATAAAGATACCATAGTCCAAGGATTAAACTAAGTCTAAACGTCTATAGACTACGTTTGTGTGAGAAATAAGTAATCCATGGCTGGCGTGATGGAAACAACGTGGCTTATCATTATGGGACACTATAGCAGGTAGTAACAAATCAGTTAACAAACAGGCAGTCAATGTAGTGGACATGGGGCATTTTCATTTTACTGTGCAGAAGGTTGTCCACAGTGAGTGTCTTTGATTAGAACTGAAATATGTTTTCCAGGTATTTCAATCCATTCTACGGGTCTATTCACATGTCTGCAAATGGGTCCGCATCCGTTCCGCAATATCAGGAACGAGTGCGTACCCATTCATTCTCTATGGGGCCGGAAGAGATGCAGAGAGCACACTATGTGCTCTCCTGCTTTCTGGAGAGCGGCCCC
The DNA here is from genome assembly GCF_905171765.1 of Bufo bufo. Classification (NCBI taxonomy): domain Eukaryota; kingdom Metazoa; phylum Chordata; class Amphibia; order Anura; family Bufonidae; genus Bufo; species Bufo bufo. The sequence goes on from NC_053398.1 coordinate 98,518,801, forward strand.
GAACTTCCAGGCTTCGGCCCCGAACTTCTGGGCCGCGGCTCAGCAAAAAAATAGAACATGTCCTATTCTTGTCTGCAATTGCGGACAAGAATAGGCAGTTCTATGGGGGGTGCCGGCCGGGTGCAATTTGCGGATCCGCAATACACTACGGACGTGTGAATGGACCGTTATATTCACCCACAGGCACAAGCTTTCCTTCCATAAGACCCTCTATTTCTTTAAATGAAAAAGTTCAAACTGTATAGGCTGACCAATGTCACCAATTATATTGGGACTTAAAGGGAACCTGTCATGTGTTTATCACCCCATGAACAAACTAGCCCTTACTATAATTACTAATTTCAATAGTATATTCCTCCCCCTTTTACTCACATTAGTAATATAGTACCTTTGCATTCCTCGTTATTAATTTCCCGCCAATTATTAAAATGAACAAATGACGTCACAAATCACGCCCCGTTTTTCATCATCTTATTATCTACAGCTCTTTTTTTATTTTTCTTGTGGCTCCGAAGTGTCATTTCAAATCCCGCGCATGCGCGCAGTAACGCCACTCTCCCGGCCTTCTTTCTTATACAACGCGGACACGCCAGTTATTTTCCTTCCAGAAGCTTCAAGTTGTTGTTTCGTCACGCCAAATATCTCTCGCTTCTACTGGTTTACCGGAAGTGAGGATAGACAGCGCCAGTATATCCCCAACGCATGCGCAGTTTACTTTATGATGTATTAACGGGCATCATTGCACTAGTTAGACAGCGCGCATGCGTGGGATTTTGAGCGTCTGAACAAGTGAATAGGGGAGTGGCTACAGTGGTGAATAGAAAAAACACTGGACTCAAATCAAAGTTATGCGTCACGCTGGACTCAAATCAGCTCATTAGCATGCGGTGCCTGGCTTCTTTGTGTGTATATTATGAGGCTGACCGGTTGTCACACCACTAAGTGAATAAATCTAAGGTACTTTTTAATAGTTAATAATTGTATATAATAAGTTATATTATAATCAAATACCCACATGACAGGTTTCCGTTAAGCTGTGTGCCAAAATCCCCCACCACATCCCTATCGTTGGCTCAGGTATATGGTGAACTCTGGTTTGGGAAAGCTTTGGGTCTGAAGATATGTTGGTTTTAATGAACTAAAATTGGATCCTAGCTATCTATCATACATTATATTTGGACTGGTTGTTAAATAGCCAGGAGTGGATATTATATGGGCCAGTGATCTATTTTTGCTATACAAACCTGGCTATATTCAGACAAAAAAAGAACACCATTAGAAATGCCAAACGGGACGTTTTTAATAGCCATGTTTTTATGGATGCCCTTCTGTAAAACTAAAGATTGCCCCCTTAGATTGTATGGGGGCTGTTGGTCTATGAAAAGAGATAAAATAGGACATGACCTAATTTTTGATGGCCGTTATTCATGGCCCGTTAAAAAAAATGGAAATGTGAATAGAACTATAGACTGTAATGGTTCTGAAAACAGCCGTGTGACAGCTGTTAATAAAATTGCTATCACAGGCCATTTTTCACTGTTGTGTGAGTTTCCTCATATTATTTTTCCTAACAATAGACAGATCTCTATAGATACAGATCTAGACACCCAGATGTTCTTTCTTTAATTCCCAGAACTCTTGAGGAAAATTACTACTGCACATAAAAATAGAATTAGCCATTGAATATGATTTTGATGGTCGAAATAAAAACTTACTGTGTGGCGTATTCATCATATGGTTGCAAGATGTACACAATTGCTCAGTGGATCGGAATGCTGATCTAAATTTAAAAGGTCTTTGAAGTACATTACACATAAGGCTACTTTCACATTAGCGTTTTTTGTGGATCTGTCATGGATCTGCAAAAACGCATCCGTCATGAACGGGTCCAGTTGTATTATGTCTTCTATAGCCATGATGGATCCGTCTTGAACACCTTTGAAAGTTAATGGGGGATGGATCCGTTTTCTATTGTGCCAGATTGTGTCAGAGAAAACGGATCCGCCCCCATTGACTTACATTGTGTGCCAGGACGGATCCGTTTGGCTCCGCTTCGTCAGGCGGACAGCAAAATGCTGCAGGTAGTTTTGGTGTCCGCCTCAAGAGCAGAATGGAGACTGATCGGAGGCAAACTGATGCATTCTGAGCGAATCCTTTTGCATTCAGAATGCATTAGGGCAAAACTGATCCGTTTTGGACCGCTTTTGAGAGCCCTGAACGGATCTCACAAACGGAAAGCCAAAACACTAGTGTGAAAGTAGCCTAAAACTTGTTTGTGCATTCTCTAATGAAAGAGGAAGAAGAAAAGCTAATGCATCCTGCTGTCCACCTTGTAGCTGTAGGACCCACAATGAGAAACCACCATGGAGGAGGAGGTGCTGCCACTTGAGAAGGAAGGGGAGTCGGAGGAGCAAGACTATGATAATGATTAGTGATGAGCGAAGTTTAAAAAATTCTATTCGGTCACTTCACCGTACTTAGACAAGAAATTCTATTAGTTATGAAGTACTTTATCACAAATCACATCCCATTGTATGTAGGGGCGCAATGATGGAGGGCGGTGATTGCTCTGTCCCCCATCATTCAACCCCTCAGATGTGGTGTTCAGCATCTGAGAGTCACATTGAGGCCTTTTAGGGGTTAATCAGGGGTTAAAAAAGAAAAGTACAAACTCGCCTCATCCATTTAATCGCGGAGAGGCCTTAGCGGCCATCTTGATTGAAGAAAATGCACCAAATCTCATGATAACCTCACTGCGCCTAGACGGCGTGTCAGCACGTGCGAGATTTGGTGCATTTTCTTCAATCAAGATGATCGCAATGGCCTCTCTGTGATAAAATGGATAAGGTATTTTTTTTTACCTCAATTTCAGGAAAAATTCCTTAGTTACCACAAAGCGCGTGGGAATTCGCTTTCGTGACAAATCAAATTTTTCCTGAAATTCACTTTCAATTCCACCAACACTAATCATGATTTTGGTGACACCGGCACTCAATCATCTCAGTGGGGGGCAAAGTTGAAAAAAACTGGCTCCTCAGGCACGCTGGCCAGAATGGCGACCTGTAAACTCACTTGCTTATGTAGTGACAGGCGTATCGTTGACATCAAGCAATCTGAGGATTACTGGATAGCAATGCTTTTACCCTCGCTATCAAAGAAAATAGGGGAATGTTTTCCTCCCATCCAACAAGGAGGTCAAAGTATGGTATTACCAGAAAACACTGTGTATGCAGCTTGCCACACCTTACAGTGAGCAGATGCCTGCTGCCAGCGTGTGTGAAAGAGAGGCCCATCCACCCCTTCTGCCACCACAAGCAGCAGTAGCAACAGCCAGTTCAAGGTCCTCAACATAATGGAGCACTTTTTCCACGCGCCACGCCAGGCCAGTCAGAAAACCGACAGCTCCTGCCTCTATGACCAGGTTCAGGCCTACCTACACTCTGGCCAGTCTCTGGCACATACACTGTTCGCTGACCTCATGGATTTCTGGGCAGGCAGACTAGAACAGTGGCCCAAACTGACACAGCATGCTCTCTTTCTTCTATCTTGCTCAGCCTCCAGGGTCATCTTGGAAAGTGTTTTCAGCGCCATGTGGGGTGCGTGGTGACACCCAAATGGACCAAGATGTCCTCTGCCAGTGTCCAAAACGTCACTTTTGTCAAAATGAACCAAGCCTGGATTCAGGAGGATTTTTACATTCCTCCGGCTGAGGTTGATGACTAGATCTGGCCTTGCTTGTGGTGTCCCATCTTGCCACTGTTTCTGCCTGCCAACCATCATGTTCTGTATGGCTGTTGCTGCTGCTTCCTCCATCATGCCACCACCACCATCATGCGACTGCTGCGGCCTGCTGACCATCATCTTCTGTATGGTGCTACCTCCATCATGCTGCCTCCTTGCCTGCCAACATGTACCATATGGCTGCTACTGCATCCACAGCTGTCTCAGCTGCTGCTGCTCTTCGTTGCTAATCCCCTACTGCCACCACTATTAACCCAAAACATCTGCCACTGCTACCACTACTACTACAGGGTGGGCCATTTACAGTGGGATGCGAAAGTTTGGGCAACCTTATTAATCGTCATGATTTTCCTGTATAAATCGTTGGTTGTTACGATAAAAAATGTCAGTTAAATATATCATATAGGAGACACACACAGTGATATTTGAGAAGTGAAATGAAGTTTATTGGATTTACAGAAAGTGTGCTATAATTGTTTAAACAAAATTAGGCAGGTGCATAAATTTGGGCACCACAAAAAAGAAATGAAATCAATATTTAGTAGATCCTCCTTTTGCAGAAATTACAGCCTCTAAACGCTTCCTGTAGGTTCCAATGAGAGTCTGCATTCTGGTTGAAGGTATTTTGGACCATTCCTCTTTACAAAACATCTTTAGTTCATTCAGGTTTGATGGCTTCCGAGCATGGACAGCTCTCTTTAAGTCACACCACAGATTTTCAATTATATTCAGGTCTGGGGACTGAGATGGCCATTCCAGAACATTGTACTTGTTCCTCTGCATAAATGCCTTAGTGGATTTTGAGCAGTGTTTAGGGTCATTGTCTTGTTGAAAGATCCAGCCCCGGCGCAGCTTCAGCTTTGTCACTGATTCCTGGACATTGGTCTCCAGAATCTGCTGATACTGAGTGGAATCCATGCGTCCCTCAACTTTGACAATATTCCCAGTCCCTGCACTGGCCACACAGCCCCACAGCATGATGGAACCACCACCATATTTTACTGTAGGTAGCAGGTGATTTTCTTGCAATGCTGTGTTCTTTTTCCTCCATGCATAACGCCCCTTGTTATGGTCAAATAACTCAATTTTAGTTTCATCAGTCCACAGCACCTTATTCCAAAATGAAGCTGGCTTGTCCAAATGTGCTTTAGCCCACCTCAAGCGGCACTTTTTGTGCTGTGGGCGGAGAAAAGGCTTCCTCTGCATCACTCTCGCATACAGCATCTCCTTGTGTAAAGTGCGCCGAATGGTTGAACGATGCACAGTGACTCCATCTGCAGCAAGATGATGTTGTAGGTCTTTGTTGCTGGTCTGTGGGTTGACTCTGACTGTTCTCACCATTCGTCGCTTCTGTCTATCCGAGATTTTTCTTGGTCTGCCACTTCGAGCCTTAACTTGAACTGAGCCTGTGGTCTTCCATTTCCTCAATATGTTCCTAACTGTGGAAACAGGTAGCTGAAATCTCTGAGACAGCTTTCTGTATCCTTCCCCTAAACCATGATGGTGAACAATCTTTGTCTTCAGGTCATTTGAGAGTTGTTTTGCTACAAAGAAAATTAAAAGAGGAGGGAAACTTACAATTGACCCCCTTAAATACTCTTTCTCATAATTGGATTCACCTGTGTATGTAGGTCAGGGGTCACTGAGCTTACCAAGCCAATTTGAGTTCCAATAATTAGTTCTAAAGGTTTTGGAATCAATAAAATGACAACAGTGCCCAAATTTATGCTCCTGCCTAATTTTGTTTAAACAATTATAGCACACTTTCTGTAAATCCAATAAACTTCATTTCACTTCTCAAATATCACTGTGTGTGTCTCCTATATGATATATTTAACTGACATTTTTTATCGTAACAACCAACGATTTATACAGGAAAATCATGACGATTAACAAGGTTGCCCAAACTTTCGCATCCCACTGTATATGGATACACCTTAATAAAATGGGAATGGTTGGTGATATTAACTTCCTGTTTGTGGCACATTAGTATATGTGAGGGGGGAAACTTTTCAAGATGGGTGGTGACCATGGTGGCCATTTTGAAGTTGGCCATTTTGAATCCAACTTTAGTTTTTTCAATAGGAAGAGGGTCATGTGACACATCAAACATATTGGGAATTTCACAAGAAAAACAATGGTGTGCTTCACAGCATAGAAAATTGCCTTCAGATGACCCCAAAGATAAAAGTCTAAGGGGGTCAGATCGGGAGACCTTGGGGGCCATTCAACTGACCCACGACGACCAATCCACTTTCCAGGAAACTGTTCATCTAGGAATGCTCGGACCTGACACCCATAATGTGGTGGTGGACCATCTTGCTGGAAAAACTCAGGGAACGTGCCAGCTTCAGTGCATAAAGAGGGAAACACATCATCATGTAGCAATTTTGCATATCCAGTGACCCCCTTAGACTTTTATCTTTGGGGTCATCTGAAGGCAATTGTCTATGCTGTGAAGATACGAGATGTGCAGCACCTGAAACTACGGATACTGGAAGCCTGTGCTAGCATTTCTCCTGTGGTGTTGCTATCAGTGTGTGAAGAGTGGGAGAAGAGGGTTGCATTGACAATCCAACACAATGGGCAGCACATTGAACACATTTTATAAGTGGTCAGAAACTTGTAAATAACTCATGAAAGAATAAAGTTACGTTAAAACCAAGCACATCATTGTTTTTCTTGTGAAATTCCCAATAAGTTTGATGTGTCACATGACCCTCTTCCTATTGAAAAAACAAAAGTTGGATTCAAAATGGACAACTTCAAAATGGCCGCCATGGTCACCACCCATCTTGAAAAGTTTCCCCCCTCACATATACTAAAGTGCCACAAACAGGAAGTTAATATCACCAACCATTCCCATTTTACGGCAATACATTTGAATCTAATGCACTGGAAGAGCTGAACCTGTGTGACCAGTAAAACATGCAGTGGTTGAGCAGGACCTCGGATGATGTCACCATCATGCGACCAGTGCAGGAGAGGATGGCAGTGAAGAGGAGAAGTCCTGGAGGAAGAAGCTGTGATTTCTGTACATGAGGAGAGGTAAGTGAAGGGAGAGGCAGAGCAATGCTGGGAGTTGTGGTTATTTAACTGGGACTGTATGTCAGGGCCAAAGGGAGGGATGTTACTTACATGGAACTGTGTGTTGGAGGTGGCTGGGGAGGGGGTCATGTTATTTACATGGGACTGTATGTTTATGGTGGCTGTGGGAGGGAGTGATGTTATTTACATGGGACTGTATGTTGGAGGGGGCTGGAGAAGGGAGTGATGTTATTTACATGGGACTGTATGTTGGAGGGGGCTGGAGGAGGGAGTGGTGTTATTTACATGGGACTGTATGTTGGAGGGGGCTGGAGGAGGGAGTGGTGTTATTTACATGGGACTGAAGGTTGGAGGGGCTGGGGCAGGGTGATGTTATTTACATGGGACTGTATGTTGATGGTGGCTGTGGGAGGGAGTGATGTTATTTACATGGGACTCAATGTTGAGGGGGTGATGTTTTTTTACATGGGATTGTATGTTGAAGGTGGCTGGTGGGGGAATGATGTTATTTACATAGAACTGAATGTTAAGGGGGTGATGTTTACATGGGATTTCATGTTGGAGGCGGCTGGGGAGGGGGTGATATTATTTACTTGGGACTGTATGTTGAAGGTGACTGGGGAGGCGGTGATGTTATTTACATGGGACCGTATTTTGGAGGGGGCTGTAGATAGAGAGGGATGTTATTTACATGGGACTGTATATTGGAGGGGGCTGGAGAGATGGTGTGATGTTATTTACATGGGACTCTATGGCAGAGGGAGGGAAACAGTGTTATTTACATTGGACTGTATGGTGGAGGGAGAAATATAACTATAGGGGGCACTTCAGGGTGAGCATTATAACAGTAGGGGGCAGTATAAATACTGGGGGCACTGTAGGGGCATTATAAATCCAGGGGACATTATAGGCATTCTTATTACTACTGGGGGCTCTATAGTGCATTAAACAACCTCTACATCACAGTATTCCCCTTAAGTATAGTTGAGTGGACATCTGGATGTTCAGGTTCGACGGGTTCGGCCGAACTTCACAAAAAAGTTCGAGTTCGGGATCCGAACTTGACCCCGAACCCCATTGAAGTCAATAGGGACCCGAACTTTTGAGCACTAAAAAAAAGAATCTTGATTTATGAGTTGGAGGTCCATATGGAGTAGGAGGTTGAGGAGGCGGTGGACGCGGCGGTGGAGGAGGACGAGGTAGCCAACACAGTTTTTTTTATTTTTTTATTAAGGTAAAATATGTATATAATTCTAATGAGATACCATTTAAAACGTAACTTTTATTAATATCAGTTATGCATGATATACACCAGTCGCTGCGCCAATGGTGACAAGGAACTAGGGATGTGGGAAGACTAGTGCTGGGTCTCTAACAACTAATCTTACCCTACACTGGATGTACTTTGAGGTGGCAATGTACTATCCACAGAGATATCCCGAATTGCCAATGGACAACTATAAGGCCCTCCCTGTCCCTGCGCAGCAATGGAGACTGCCCAGCTTCGTCACGCCCTGGTGTGGGGCCCTGTTACCAATATGTTGTTCTTGGTCCTAATAAAATATCATTCTTTTGGTCCTAATAAGTGACCCGACGCGTTTCGTTGGACATAGGTCCAACTCATCAGGGGACCTATTAATAATGGTCCCAGTTTCAGAGGTGGTGGTCCCCTTTATTGGGCTGTGCTTAGAACCCCAGACTCAAACCCACCTCTTCCCACTGGGTTACAATGCAATCGTCAAATACTATGGGGAAGATGAACCCTCATATAATAGTATATTAAATAGCATAGTACTTATCTTTGCCCCCCATGTATCCGTCCATACGGATGCAGCTGTATTGCAGCTTGTAGCAGCAACAGTGCCACATATAAAATGGCACCTTTTTAAAGAACGCCTCCACAACGGTCAGCTGTCTGCCCCGTGACCGGGTCACGTGACTAACCCGGTGACGCGCAGACACAGCCGCCTCCTCCCCCAGTAGATCACATGACCGCAGCGCCTCCCGATCATGTATGAGGCTCGATGATGCGCGAGCCATGTGACCCAGGGGGGTGACATCAGGGAGGGAGTCTCCCTCCCCTTTAGTGTCCCGCCGAAGGAGGCAGATTTTCAAGCCAAGAGGAAAGTGGCATTACTGTGGGATAACAGTGCCCCTCCTCTCCACTATTTATAAACAGGTATTTGACAGATAGTAATAGATTAGCTGCGCTTTTAATGTCAATGCAAACAGCGCGCTATAGGGCATTTTAAAAGGCATGAGAAAAATCAGCACCCCTCCTATAGATCAACAACTAAAGCTAGTCAGCAGAAGAGGGAGATGAATCTCCGAGACCCCACTTTTGAGGGTTTTTCTAATTTGTTAATATCTTGAGGCTGAACAAAAAAAACAAGAGGGAAAGCAAAGACACACGAAAGGAAGATCAAATAACAAATATCAAAAATCAGCTGGCAGGGCAGCTCGGATCCATATCCCCACTCCACATCCCCCACGCCATACAACCATCCGGATAGTTCGAAATATGGGGCAATCAAAGGCCCTCTGGCTGGGAGACAGGAGTCAGAAGAGTCAGATCGGCTCAGGCTAAATGAAGCAGCCAAACGATAGCTGCTCATTGAGCCCCCCTGGTTGTAAAGTTCTCAATTCGAAGATCCACCACGTCTCGCGCTGTAGGATCCTTCTATCCCAGTACCCCCTTCTTTTCGGGGACGGCACTGATTCAATGCCCATGAACTTAAATACAAACTAAGAAGACAGGTTGGCATTAGCAGGAGGTGCTTCAAACCCACATGCAGTTGTGCATATATATAGGGGAGCAAATCCTGCACTTGTGGCCCGTTGCTATTGGCAATCCCCAGCAAAATGCATACAATGGAGGATGCCCGCGGCGAACCACAAGTACCACAATAGACATCCTACACAAGGTAACAAGTGCGGATGTAATAATTAATATAACAAAACAATAACGAACACAGGTGCACTCTGCAGTAATACTAAATCCTCAAACTGATATTAAAATTGAGAGATTAGTCAACATGTCCTACGGTGTAGAACATGTCTAAGCCCGGACACCGCGACAAGGTTTCTCAAGTAGCCCGGGACCCTACACTCTCCAACCTGAGCCGTATGGGCGATACCAGGAGCCAGTGGGCAAATTACAGGAGCATAAGGCCGACTCACAAACAACTCACCAGTTACCTCCAGCATGTGGCCATGCTTGCAATGGGAGGAGGGAGGAGTCTGTGAGTCCCACTCAAGACTTGCTGATATGTCCCAGGCCTCACAGGTGCACCTAAATGTGGCCTGTAGATGGAAAACAGGCACATTTAAATAGGAGTTTATACACCTCCAGGAATCTATATATACAAACTAAGAAGACAGGTTGGCATTAGCAGGAGGTGCTTCAAACCCACATGCAGTTGTGCATATATATAGGGGAGCAAATCCTGCACTTGTGGCCCGTTGCTATTGGCAATCCCCAGCAAAATGCATACAATGGAGGATGCCCGCGGCGAACCACAAGTACCACAATAGACATCCTACACAAGGTAACAAGTGCGGATGTAATAATTAATATAACAAAACAATAACGAACACAGGTGCACTCTGCAGTAATACTAAATCCTCAAACTGATATTAAAATTGAGAGATTAGTCAACATGTCCTACGGTGTAGAACATGTCTAAGCCCGGACACCGCGACAAGGTTTCTCAAGTAGCCCGGGACCCTACACTCTCCAACCTGAGCCGTATGGAACTTAAAGCCTGAGAAAATGCCGCCGTCGCGACATGTTTTGCCAAAGGAGTATCCCTACCATGTCGCATGTCTCCCATGTGTTCGCCCACACGCCTACTGAGTTCGCGGGTAGTCTTACCCACGTACTCCAAACCGCATGTACATGTAGCTTTATATATGACCCCTTTTGTTCGGCAGTTGATAAATTGTCTGATGGAATATCGTTTCTGGGTAACACTATTCATGAACTCATGGCCCTGGGTGACATAATCGCATGCCACGCATACATTACAACGATAACCCCACACTGGTTTCAGCCAGTTCGAACCTTTATTTCTGGTTGAATCTAGGAAATGGCTGTGTACCAGCCGATCCCGCAAGCTATGTCCTCTACGGTATGTAATCTGTGGCCTGCTTGTAATCACATCCTTAATATCGGGGTCTAGTTGCAGTATCTCCCAGTGTTTCGAGATCACCTTTTTTTATCTCATTGGCTGCTCCGTCATATGTGCCAATAAGGTGTATTGGGTTGGTAGTTGCCTGTCGGGGCGGGGGATGTAGAAGCTCTGTTCTGTTACATTTCAGTGCCCTTTGATAGGCCTTTCTCAAAGCTGCACTGGGATATCCTCTATCTCGGAATCTTTGCTCCAAATCCCTTGCCTGCAGTTTGAAATCAGCAAGTGAGGAGCAATTCCTCCTTATTCTCAAATATTGACCCACTGGTATCCCCCTCTTCAGTGGCTCAGGATGGTGGCTGTCCCACCTCAAGAGGTAGTTGGTTGCTGTGGGTTTTCTGTATGTTTTTGTGTGTACTTCACCTCCTGGCACCTTTGTAATTTCAATATCGAGGAAAGGTAGAGTATTCTCACCTAGTTCGAATGTGAACCGTAAACCAAGGTCATTTTGATTGATCACCTGTACAAACTTTTTAAAGTCACTCTTAGTCCCTCTCCCTATCACAAACACGTCATCTATGTACCTTGCCCACATGATGACATCCACTGTCTGGGGGATCGATGGATCTCCAAATACACTTTCTTTCCCACCAGCCCAGAAACAGGTTGACATACGATGGGGCGCAAGGACTCCCCATCGCTGTGCCCCTGAGCTCGTGGTAGAAGACCCTGTCAAACAGAAAATAATTCTGAGTGAGCGTAAATTCCAGTAGGTCTAACACAGAACGGTTATGTGCCCTGAACTGACACCACCTGGTGTTAAGAAAGTCACCCACTGCCCTAATCCCGAGCTGGTGAGGGATAGAGGAGTAGAGGGCCTCCACATCGATCGACCCCAGAAGTGCCTCCCCTTCAAGAACTACCCCCTCCAGTTGGCCGAGTAGATCCCCAGTATCTCTGAGGTAGGATGGCAAAGTTCTCACAAAGGGTGCCAGAATGGAGTCAATGTATACCCCAGCATTCTGGCTCAGGCTGTTGATGCCTGATACAATGGGACCTTTCAAGGGGGATGTTCCCTTGTGAACTTTCGGCAAACTATAAAAAGTTATCACCGTAGGATGTCTACATTGTATAAACTCAAACTCCTCAGCTGAGATGAGATCCTCAGTTTTAGCTTTCTGCAGGATGACACTCAGTCTTTTTTGATATGTAGAAGTGGGGTCTACCTGAAGCCTCTCATATGTGTCTTTATCTTGTAATAGGCACAGACACACCTTTTTGTACTGGGCCACATCCAAGATTACCTTTGTCTGAGGGTTTGATAACTATATTAGAATCCTGTTCAAGGGAAGAGATGGCCTTGAATTCTGCCTTTGTGCAATTAAATCTACACGTGTTGTTTGCGAGCCCCTCTAGCTCCCGGTAAACACAGTTGAGAAAAACATCAATACATGATGGGTCACCCATTGGGGGCATTTTGCAGCTTTTTGATTTAAGAGAGGTAAAAGGGACCTTTTCCTTCTTGGGGCGCGTTGTCCCCTAGATTATATAACAAACGTACATCTTGTAGGATATCAGGAGGGATCCCCAATTCCTTACTCTCTCTCTTATCAACCAGGGCAAAATGTTTGCGCCATCGCAATTTTCTCACAAACAGATTTAAATCCTTAATCCAGTTAAAAAGGTTAAATGATGACACTGGCACGAAAGATAACCCCTTGCTCAGTATCGCCATTTACGCCTCCTGGATAGATCTGGATGACAAATTCAATATCTGGCTGGATATGCTGTGGATGCAGGCGGAAGACTCAATGTGTGGGGTGGGGATCTGGGTGGGTTGCGTGTTCGTAGATGGTAGGAGTTTCCTTGTTCTAAAAAACGTGGGCCTGTTTCTACCCCTCTGTCGCCCCCTCCCTCTCCCTCTATTCTTTGAGAATCCCTCTCTTTCCTTTTTTCACTTTCAGAGAGATCTGTATCACTCGAAGTTGGCTCAGAGTCTCTTTTTTTCTGAGTCCCACTTCTATCAATGCTTGTGTATACCCGATTCTCTCTGAAATCCTGCAAATCCCGATTAAATTGGTGAAGCTTTCGTTCTTTGAGATTATATTGGTATTTCTCTAGAGTATCTTTCAGCTGTATTTCTTTGTTCAAATGTGTCTCCTCGATTTGTTCCCTGAATTTACTCTCCAAGGTCGCTAAGGTAGCTCTCTCCTCCCCCAGGAGTAGATGCATGAAGCGGAGGGAGCTATTCGTAGCTTCCTCCTCCCTCTTACGCATGATGGTTGCAATTAAGGTAGACCCCAAAAGAGTGGGAAATATCAAAAATACAACAACCAGCAATTTTGCTGTAGTATAACAATGGCTGGGTAAGGCCTGTATACATGTCTATTTTGCACAAGGTACGGACAAGTCCTGTGGGATCCATGCCTGGTTCATTTTAATGAACGTGAGCTTGTCCACGTTGGCTGTGGACAGGCGGCTGCGTTTATCTGGAATGACGCCCCCTGCCGCGCTAAATACACGTTCAGATAATACACTGGCTGCAGGGCAGGCCAGCACCTCCAAGGCATAAATGGCAAGCTCAGGCCATGTGGACAATTTGGAGACCCAGAAGTTGAATGGGGCAGAACCATCAGTCAGTACGTGTAGTCGTGTGCACAGGTACTGTTCCACCATGTTGTTCAAATGCTGCCTCCTGCTAAGACGTTCCATATCAGCTGGTGCCGGTTGTTGAGGCGAGGTGACAAAGCTTTTCCACATGTCGGCCATGCTAACCCTGCCTTCTGAGGTGCTGGCGGTGACCCAGCTGCGTTGGTGACCTCTTCCTCCTCCTCCTCTGCCTTCGCCTTGTGCTTCCACTTGTTCCCCGATGTCAGTTGGGAATGCTCTTAGGAGTGCGTCTACCAGCGTGCGCTTGTACTCACGCATCTTACGATCATGCTCCAGTGACGGAATTAAGGACGGTCCGTTGTCCTTGTAACGGGGATCCAGCATCGTGACCACCCAGTAATCAGCACAAGTTAGAATGTGGGCAACTCTGCGGTCGTTGCGGAGACACTGCAGCATGTAATCGCTCATGTGTGCCAGGCTGCCCAGAGGCAACGAAAAGCTGTCCTCTGTGGGAGGTGTATCGTCTGTGTCCTCTGTATCCCCCCAGCCACGCTCCAGTGATGGCCACGAGCTGCGTTGGGTGCCACCCTGCTGTGAACATGGTTCCTTCTCCTCCTCATCCTCCTCCTCCTCGTCCTCCAGAACTGTGCCCTGGCTGGCCAAATGTGTACCTGGCCTCTGCTGGTGCAGGAACCCACCCTCTGAGCCACTTCTAAATGACTGGCCTAAAACCCTTTGAAATGACCCCTCTTCCTTCTCCTCCTCCTCCTGTGCCACATCCTCTTCCATCATCGCCCTAAGTGTTTTTTCAAGGAGACATTGAAGTGGTATTGTAATGCTGATAACGTCGTCATCCCCACTGGCCATGTTGGTGGAGTACTTGAAACAGCGCAACATGGCACACAGGTCTCTCATGGAGGCCCACTCATTGGTGGTGAAGTGGTGCTGTTCCGCAAAGCGACTGACCCGTGCGTGCTGCAGCTGAAACTCCACTATCGCCTGCTGCTGCTCGCACAGTCTCTCTAGCATATGCAAGGTGGAGTTCCACCAGGTGGGCACGTCGCATATGAGGCGGTGAGCGGGAAGGCAGCGCAGACAGGCGAGCAGCAGCAGGATGAGAACGCCGAAAGCGTGCACAGATGGCCCGCACTTTATGCAGCAGCTCTGACATGTCAGGGTAGTTGTTAATGAATTTCTGCACCACCAAATTCAGCACATGCACCAGGCAAGGGATGTGCGTCAAACTGGCTAGTCCCAGAGCTGCTACGAGATTTCGCCCATTATTGCACACCACCAGGCCGAGCTTGAGGCTCACTGGCAGCAACCACTCATCGGTCTGTTGTTCTATACCCCTTCACAGCTCCTGCGCGGTGTGGGGTTTGTCCCCCAAACACATCAGTTTTAGAACTGCCTGCTGACGTTTACCCCTGGCTGTGCTGAAGTTGGCGGTGAAGGTCTTTCGCTGACCGGATGAGGAGGTGTTAGAAGAGGAGGAGGACTCTGAGTAGGAGGAGGAGGCAACAGGAGGCAAAGAATAATGCCCTGCGATCCTTGGTGGTGGAAGGACATGCGCCAAACCACTATCCGCCTGGGGCCCAGCCGCCACTACATTTACCCAGTGTGCAGTTATAGCGCCCCTGCCCGTGCTTACTGGTCCACGTATCTGTGGTTAGGTGGACCTTGCCACAGATGGCGTTGTGCAGTGCACACTTGATTTTATCCGCCACTTGGTTGTGCAGGAAAGGGACGGCTCGCCTGGAGAAGTAGTGGCTGCTGGGAACGACGTACTGTGGGACAGCAACGGCCATCAGCTGTCTGAAACAGTCACTTTCCACCAGATGGAATGACAGCATTTCAAAGGCCAGTAGTTTAGAAATGCTGGCATTCAGGGCCAGGGATTGAGGGTGGGTAAGTGGGTACTTCCTCTTTCTCTCCAGGGTTTGGGAGATGGAGAGCTGAAAGCTTCCATGTGACATGGTGGAGATGCTTGGTGACGGAGGTGGTGGTGTTGGTGGCACATCCTCTGTTTTCTGGGCGGCAGGTGACAATGTTACTCCAGAGGTGGAGGAAGAGGCAGAGACAGCAGCAGAAGAGGGAGCAGGAGAGGCCTGAGCCCTTTCTTGATTTTTAAGGCGCCTACTCCACTGCAGCTC
Organism: Bufo bufo; assembly: GCF_905171765.1. Taxonomy (NCBI): domain Eukaryota; kingdom Metazoa; phylum Chordata; class Amphibia; order Anura; family Bufonidae; genus Bufo; species Bufo bufo. Next base: position 98,534,483 of record NC_053398.1, read on the forward strand.
GTGTTTCGCATGTAGATGCCTGGTCATGCAGGGTGTGCTCAGGTTCAGAATGTTAATGCCTCGCTTCAGTCTCTGATGGCACAGCGTGTAAACCACTCTAGTCTTGTCGTCAGCACATTGTGTGAAGAACTGCCATGCCAGGGAACTCCTTTGAGCTGGCTTTGGTGTGCTCGGTCCCTGGGTGCGGTGGGCAGTAGCAGGCGTACTGTCTTTGAGACGGCCGCTCTGCTTTTGCACCCTGCTCCCTCTTTTGCTGTGCTGTTGGCTTGGTGTTACCACTGCCTCTTCCTCCGAAGTATGAAAGTCACTGGCATGACCTTCATTCCATGTGGGGTCTAGGACCTCATCGTCCTCCACATCATCTTCCACCCAGTCTTCCCCACTGCCCGCAGCAGTTGGCACCTGTGTTTCGTCCTCAGCGACGTGCTGCGGTGGTATTCCCATGTCCTCATCCTGAAACATAAGTGGTTGGGCATCAGTGCATTCAATGTCTTCCACTTCTGGGGCAGAGCTATGTGGATGGCCCTGGGAAACCCTGCCAGCAGAGTAATCAAAAAGCATAAGAGACTGCTGCATGACTTGGGGCTCAGACTGCTTGGCTGATTTGCAAGGGGGTGAGGTGAAAGACTGATGGGCATGGGCTGCAGGTGCCAACTCTGCGCTTTCTGCAGAGGACTGGGTGGGAGATAGCGTGAAGGAACTTGATCCACTGTCAGCCACCCAATCTACTAGCGCCTGTACTTGTTCTGGCCTCACCATCCGTAGAGCGGCATTGGGGCCTACCAAATAACACTGCAGGCAGTGTTCCCTCTAAGCCTTGGCGGCTGCTGAGCGGGGTCGGCTCAGAGCTGGGCACAGCTCCATTAAAGGTGGGCGATAGGAAAACCTAGGATAATTGTCACATCAAAGAGCATACTGTGTAACCCCTGTGCCATCCCGTACAATACAGTATAATCCCTGCACCATGCTGTGTAATATACAGTATAATTCCTGCACCATGCTGTATAATATACAGTATAATCCCTGCACCATGCTATACAGAATACATTATAATCCCTGCACCATGCCGTACAATATATAGTATAGTTAATACACCATGCTGTACAATATACAGTATAACCCCTACACCATGCTGTGTAATATATATTATAATCCATACACCATGGTGTACAGTATACAGTATAATCCCTGCACCATGCAGTACAGAATGCATTATAAAATCCCTGCCCCATGCCGTACGATATACAGTATAGTTCATACACCAGTGGGCTTATGCCTTTTGATCAAAATGTACCCTAATGCCTTTTGTACAGCATGTAGTATGGGGGGCTGTACACTTTATTATTGCACTGAGAATCGAGTTTAATTAGCTCTAAGCATAGCATTGTGGATGTGCGATCCAGTTCTGGTAATGGCCCTGTGGATTAAGGTGATATAGGTGATGGCACTGTATATGGGGTGCTATGGTGATGGCACTGTATATGAAGGTGCTACAGGTGATGGCACTGTGGATGAGGGTGCTATAGGGGATGGCACTGTATATGGGGTGCTATAGGTGATGGCACTGTAGATGATGGTGCTATAGGCGATGGCGCTGTAGATGAGGGTGCTATAGGCGATGGCGCTGTAGATGAGGGTGCTATGGGTGATGGCACTGTAGATGAGGGTGCTATAGGTGATGGCACTGTAGATGGGGGTGCTATAGGTGATGGCACTGTGGATGAGGGTGCTATAGGTGATGGCACTGTATATGGGTGCTATAGGTGATGGCACTGTAGATGATGGTGCTATAGGCGATGGTGCTGTAGCTGAGGGTGCTATAGGCGATGGCGCTGTAGATGAGGGTGCTATAGGTGATGGCACTGTAGATGGGGGTGCTATAGGTGATGGCACTGTAGATGAGGGTCCTATAGGTGATGGCACTGTAGATGAGGGTCCTTTAGGTGAGGGCATCATAGCAGAGGGCAGCACCAGGAACCAAAAGGATGAAACAAGTGTAACCTGCTGTAAATGTAACACAGCCACAGCTGTGGACATGTTCGAGTGTATCAGCTAAACTAAATAACAAGAGTCTGTGAGAAGAAAAGCTAAGAAGTGTGAGGGGTTAATGTCTGACAACCCTTTGTGATCTGGGGTATCCCAGGGTATTATATTGCTGCAGTATGTGGGGTCCCAGACTCCCAGGGGGCCCCTGGACCCCGAGCCTCAGATGGATACATTCCTGCGCAGTCTATTATGCCCTTTTGAAAACCCATGAGTTCAAATATCTTTGCTGAGCTTTTACCAATGGGTTACCCTGACAGTAAAACCACTCTAGCCTCAGGCTCTAAGATGACGCCGCTGACGTTACCTCGCCTGGCTGCTGCATGCTCAGTCCAGTCAGTCCTCCTCTCCTCTTCCGGTCAGAAAAAGGAGGAGCCGCAGCAGTAGATATATGCGGTAATATGTGTAGGCGGCGCCACGCTGAGCCGCACAGGTCGCATCATCTTGAGTGTGGGCATTAGTGTGGGCATTAGTGTGGGCATTAGTGTAGGCATTTTGCCGGCAGCAGGGTGAGCGGGTGCTGAGCGGACATGAGCAGGGGCACAATAATTGCTGCGCGGTCGCGCACCCGCGCAGCTTAGAGGGAACACTGGCTGCAGGTTCTGTCGCCTACTTGCACCTGAGGAAGGTGTTTCACTTGGACATGTAGCTGGCGTAGAACGGCCACGTCCTCTCCCTGCAACAGGAGCTCCACCAACACCACCATGACCATGTCCACGTCCCTAATTTGATGTTCTCCTCATTATTTGCGTTCACCCACCAGGTGTCAATTAAACTGCCAATAGTCAACAATTAATTTCCTTAACAGTAAGGCAGTGCCCGTGTCATAAACAGAATACATTTCTTTAGGTCACACAACAGTGTAACAGAGCAATTGAATACAAATACTTCACTATCACCAAAAGTTTGAATTTTCAAACCAACAATTTAACTGCAGAAGATAACGGTTTAATTTGATTACACCTAAAATGTGCAATCTACCACAAAACCAGTGTTTATTGCAAACAACTCTAGAAATGCAGTATTTCACAGGTAAATTCTAAAATAGCTAATGCTGCGTTGTACGCAAAAGTGCTCTGGGGAAATAGTACAGTGTTTTTTGGCAACCAACTGTTTAAATGCAGAGTTCCACTGGTTACTTCACATTAGGGTGGCCACTGGCTTCACCCTAGAAAGCCGGACTGACCCAAACCACACCCACAACGACCCAAACCACACCAACAATGCCCCAAACCACACCCACAATGATCAAAACCACGCCTCCAAACGGCATGAAGCCACGCCCCCACCATCGGCTGGGGGAAAAAACGGGGGATGAGTGGGAAGAACTTTGTGATTGGAAGGTGAGCGGGGGCAGCTGGGGTGCTTCTCTTCCCCTCAGTCAGCCACAGGGAGTCATATCTGCGGCTCTAGTGACTGACTGGGGGTGAGAGAAGCCTCGGTCTGTTGCTGCAGCTTACGCTCAGACAGCACAATGCTGCTGTCTGAGTCGTGAGCTACTGAAAAGGAGGACATCCCTGTGTCCGTCCAGGCACTGCGCCGGACAGAGGACAGGGAGCCTGAAAACCGGACTGTCCGGCCTAAAACCGGACGTCTGGCCACCCTACTTCACATGAAAGAAATACAGGGTAGGTCTCAGATCTGCTATGTAGGCCGAAACCAGTGTTTATTGCAAACAACTCTAGAAATGCAGTATTTCACTGCTTAATTATAAAATAGGTAATACTGCGTTGTACGCAAAAGTGCTCTGGGGCAATAGTACAGTGTTTGTTGGCAACCAACTGTGTAAATGCAGAGTTCCACTGGTTACTTCACATGAAAGAAATACAGGGTAGGACTCAGATCAGATATATAGGCCAAAACCAGTATTGCAAACAACTGTAGAAATGCAGTTTCTCACTGCTTAATTATCAAATAGGTAATACTGCGTTGTACGTAAAAGTGCTCTGGGGCACTAAAACACTTTTATTGGCAACCAACTATAGAAACGCAGTATTTCACTGCTTAATCATAAAATAGGTATTAATACTGAGGTGTATGCAAAAGTGCACTGTGGCACTTTTGGCAACCAATTATAGAAATGCAGTATTTCACTGCTTAAGGCCCCCTGCACACGAACACCCGTGGGGCAGCCGCAGCAGAGTCCGCGATCCGGCCGTTCTGCAAAAAGATAGGACATGTTCTATCTTTTTGCAGAACGGAAGTACGGGGCGAAACACCACGGAAGAACTCCGTAGTGCTTCAGTAGGGTTCCATTCCGTTCTTCCGTTCCGCACCATTCCGCATCTCCGGATTTGCGGACCCATGCGGAATGCCCACAGAACGGCACCCATGTATTGCGATCCGCAATACAGCAACAGGATGCACACGTTCATGTGCAGGGGGCCTAATTATGAAATAGGTAATACTGCGCTGTACGCAAATGTGCACTGTGGCACTAGAACCGTTTTTTGAGCAAACAACTCTAGAAATGCAGTATTTCACTGCTTAATCATAAAATAGGTAATACTGTACACAAGTGCTATCTAGCACAAAAATTTAGCTTTTTTACAGCAGAAAGGTAATGGCCCTATTTAACGGTTTTATTGGACTGTCAGATATGCAGTGCCTGTGGCAGACAGATAAAAAAATTCACTTTAGGTCACAAAAATGTGTGACAGTCTGACAGACTAATGTAATTGAATAATTTTCAATGCCAGGTATGCACTGCCGGCTGTAGGGGTACTTGACCTGCCAAAAAAGGTAATTTCACTTCCACTGAGCTACCAGAACAGAAGTAGACTAATGTCCCTGGCACACAGGCAGTTAACATGCAGTTTCAAGGTGACTGCATTTAACAAAATGGCCACCGACGCCGACCTCACTAACAGATGGATTAAAAATTATTTAGGAGTATCACTGGGCTCAGGGCTAGGTACAATATTGTAGCATAGCACCCTCAATTATCGCTGTAGTTTGCAGATTGTACAACACCAGAATTCTGCCCTAATCTGTCCCTCACAGCAGCAGCATCCTATCCCTACACTGACAAGAGCAGAGTGACGTACGGCGCTATGTGACTCCAGCTTATATAGAGGCTGGGTCACATGCTGCACTTAGCCAATCACAGCCATGCCATTAGTAGGCATGGCTGTCATGGCCTCTTAGGGCAAAGTAGTTAAACGCTTGTTGATTGGCTGCCCTGCAGCCTTTCAAAAAGCGCCAGGAGATCGCCCAACCCGAACTCACACAATAGTTATGTCCCTTTACTGCCCCTAAACAGAATGTCCCCTAAGTACTCCCACACAGTATTTATGCCCTATTAGTACCTCCACACAGTAGTTATGCCCCCTTAGTGCCCCAACACAGTAGTTATGCCCCCCTTGCAGTAATGCTACCGCTGCACAATAATGTTGCCCACTTTGTGCCCCCTTACATTAGTGCTGTCTCTTGACACCCCCCCCCCCCCCCATGGTCTTAATAATAGTAACTTTTTATCACTTAGGGCACAGGAGGATGTATGGAAGCTGTCAGTAAGAGGCAAGCTGGGAGTGGGAGGTGCCGCAGGTCCTTTGGTACTTGGGGGTGAAGTAGTAATTCTGTTGTTACTTCTATTTGGTCGCTGCGTGTCAAAGGACCTGGTTGCAGGCAGTACTGGTGACATAATTATTCACATTTTAGCAGGTGTGTCTGCACTCCGGCGCCCTCACTGCAATAAACATTGGGGGTCATTTACTAACCAGAAATATGTGTATATTAGGTGTATTTCTGGTGCAGATGGTGTCGCAAAGGTCCTTTGCACCGCAATCTGTGACTTTTCCCCACTCATGCCAGGTCTAAAAAAGTGGGCATGGCATGTGAAGGAAACGGGATGGGTCGGCAGGCCCATCTCATTCATCATTTTCTACACCTAGGAAGCTGTCTTACATTCAGAAGCGGTGGTGGATCTAGATCTAAGTTATTAGGCCGGCACCTCTACATAACTCGGGTGGATCCTCTGCCAGTTATAGGGGATGTTAAGACCAGCATCTAAAACGCCGGTCTTAATATCTGACCCCCATTGTGCCTGCCAGCAGCCATGCGGTCTGCGGTCGGGGGCGCCCTGCTGCAATGTCCTTTACAACATACTGGAGGCAGTCAGTCTACTGGGAATCTTCTCAGTGGGGTACATTGTAACTCCGCCGCTGGGGAGCACTGTGCCTTCTTTTTTGTCTTTTTAGCTTCTACATTTTTGGGCCATTGTCTGATGCAGCTGTTAGAAGCACTTGTAAAGTTGTTGATGATTTACACCCTATAAATGGAATCACACATCAAGGAAGAAGCCCAGGTCATCAATTTGTTGTTTTAACTCATTACATACCAACCATAAAAGGCAAGTTAGTTGTTTAGAAAACTGACATCTGTAGTGAATTTCCAGCTTAAGGCATTGTGATCTATTCCAGACCTGTCCAAAATGTGCCAATAGTGTAGTGTACGGGAACTGTAATACCCGTCACTACCAAAGGTCACTTGGTGTGCTGTCGTCCCTCCTTAATTATGGAGAAGTTGGTATATGTCAGTTTTATAAAATGTCATGTAATGTAATGCATGTATTTCCCTGTTACTATGAAACTTGCAAGTACAGGCCGGCTAGGGGTGTCATTCCAGCTCTTAGGCATTAGAGGGAGCTAGGGAGCCCTAGTTTATATAAGGCTCAGACAAGGAAGGGAAAGTCAGTGTAACCTGATCTAGTGTGGAGTGCAGAAGTCAGTCTAGACCAGAGCTCAGAAGTTTCTAGAGCCTGAGGAAGCTGGGAGAGACAGAGGCAAAGATCAGAGGTACTGAGAGAAACAGAGGAGGTACTTATTTAAGCCATAATCAAGGATATAAAGCCAGACTTAGGTTAATGGGCCTTGGTGAAGAATTGCTACATTCCAGGATCAGACAGAGTTAGAGTGCAAGCTCCTTTGCTGCAAATCCTGTGTTCAACACTCTGTAATTACCCTGCTGTACTGAATTGCCTGCATCGACCGAATTGCAAGATCGACTGTATGCTGAGGAACTGCGTTTCCAATATTGTCTCTGCCTGCAAACTACTAAAGTTGAAGTTCTGTTTTAACACCACGTTTCCTCAATTTATTCCTGCATCCGCAAACGGCGTGCCACCGTTTACTTGGCACTGGCGTCACGAACTATTTCTACCTATACCTGCCCTTGCAGAGAGTCAGCTGTACCAGGTTAGTGTATATTGCACTACTACACCCAGAAACACCTACTACGCACAACTTGAGTACACTGCACCTCTCTTTTGGCGTTCCACGAACAGGATACGCACGCTTTATAGTGCAAGAAGCGTGAACTTTGTGCCTTATACAGTTGCCCTGTGACCAAAGTGACAAATTGCCTGTTTTATTCAAGTGGACTTTGTGGACTGAAAATTATACCCAAAGTGTACCAAAAACTTCTAAAAAGCGCTGTGCAGTGTTGCGCTACACAGAGGAAGAGAATCGCCACATTGGAGTGTGGATTTATAGACTTTTTACAATCCTGCTTGCTGTCAGTGAATGGACAGCGTTTTGCTAAAGATGGCCACCGGCTGCCTGGAGTAAAGTTTCCCGCGCCGCTGAGGACATTCGTGGGCGGATCCCTGCAAAGACACAGAGAGTCCCGCCCCTCTTGATCATCGCACCGCCGCGGCCCTGCTTCTCCTGCGTCATCGGGTGCTCAGGACGTCCGGAACCTCGCGAGACTTGACCTGCGCAAGCCCGGAGATACCGGTAAGCACTTGTAACCGGACGGAAGGGGAGTGTACCGGCCTCTTTAGTCGCCAGCGGCCACCTCTCAATAGACTACCATGTCAGAGCCAGGAGTGCCTGAGCAGCCGGCCCCAGGAGAGCTTGCGGCTCCTGGTCATCCGGCGGCCCCCAGCATGATGCCCTTTACCATGCCCTACTATTTCGGGGCCCCATGGTTCCCCCGCTACAGGGGGGAGACCCATACCCTAAGGGACTTTGAAGAAAAGTTGCTGGCACTATTCCGATTGTACCCTATAAATGCCGACCAGCAAATGGAAATCCTGCTAGCGCAGCTGGAGGGAGCTGCCCGCAGGGAAGTGTTATCCTGGCCTGCTACTGAGCGGAGTACTCTAGAACGGATATTCACCCGCCTCAGAGCCACTTTTGAAACTAGGACTGCCTCAGAGGTAAAGATGCACTTCTTTGGCAAGAAACAGAAGTCCGGTGAGTCCCTCCGTGACTATGCCCTATCACTTCAGGAGGCTTTAGGGGCTGTAATTCAGATAGATCCCAAAGAGGCTGATAACCGGGACCAGACCCTAAGGGAACAATTTATAACCGGGGTGTCTAGTGAGCAAACAAGGACCCAATTAAAGATGCTGTCCGCCCAGCACCCTAACAGTGCCTTTCTGGACTTTAAAGAACTGGCTATAAAAATTCTGGGGTCCGCAGTACCTCCTGAGTTGAGCACCCCACCTGAGTCATCAGCCTGCAGACCAAAACCGCTTGTCACTAACCGAGCTGAGGCCGGCCAAGCTGTTCAAGTGTCAGCTACCGATACTATTGCCATGCTGACAGAGCAAGTAAATCACCTCACTAAAAGTCTAGAGAAGGTGTGCAGGAAGATAGAGGAATGGGAAAAACCCATAATGTCAGAGGAAGAATTCCTGTCACCTCCTAGGCCGTTCCCACCTCCTTACCAAGAGACTCACGCCAGGGATCCTGGGAGACGCAATAAAAACCGTAAGCGGCCCGTATGTACATATTGCAAAAAGCAGGGACACACAGAATCCACGTGCTGGCAGTTAAACGGGCAACCCCTGAGGCTGAGGACCACCCCTCGGGAGGTAGAACACTAGGTCCAGAAGATCCAAATTGGATGCCACGGTATGTAGGATCCCATCCTAAAATCAATATAGAGATCAACGGGGTCCCCTTTGAAGCCTTATTAGATACTGGGTCTCAGGTCACTACCATTCAGCTGCCCGCCTTTGAAAGGTTCTGGGACACCAACCAATTGACCCAGCCGCCTGAATCCTGGGTGGAGATTATCGCCAGCAATGGCAAACCAGTAAAGGTTCATGGATACTGGGAACCCACCCTGCAGGTGGGAGAAGTAACCCTGCCTCAACAGGGAGTGATCGTAGTACAAGCCGGCAACAGAGGAGGACATCCTGTCATTCTAGGCACCAATGTCTTCAAAAACTGTTATTCAGAAATACTGGCCGTATTACATCAGACTTTACCCACTGCTTCCTCTGCTTCCAGGAGGGTGATTCAAAAGACTATTACTGTGTTAAGTGCCCAGCAGAGGTTTGCTAATGAGAAAGGAGAAATTTGTACTGCCAGGATCCGTGATATTAAGCCTGTGACTTTGCCTCCTAATTCTCAAACTCTTTTGTGGTGTCGTGCTGTCCTGGGAGTCGAAGGCCGAGATTATCCAGCCCTGGTGGAACCGATCCAGATGGAGGATTATCCTTATGTGAGAGCTGCCAAGTGCCTGGTGAACGTCTCCCAAGGTAAAGTACCTGTCCGTCTGATTAATCTGAGTAATCATCCTGTTGCGCTTACTAAGCATTGCCCTGTTGCCCAGCTGTCCCAGGTGTCCTTCCAAGACATCATTCGTCTTCCAGTGACAGAAAAGCCGTCAGCTGCAGGCCGCGGATGTTCGCCGGTGACCCAGCCACAAGTGCCCTGGTGGGAAGAGCTCCATGTCGGGGACGAGAATACCCCCCAACGGCAACAAGAAGGGATTATACAGCTTGTCAAAGAGCACCACCAGGCCTTCAGTAAGCATGCCACTGATTATGGTGAGGTGAGTGCCATACAACACACTATACCTACTGGCTCTCATCCTCCTATCAAGGAGAGGTACAGACCTTTACCGCCTACTTCATATCAGACTGTAAAGGAAATGATCCAAGAGATGAAAGACTCTAATGTAATCCGGGACAGCCGTAGTCCGTGGGCTGCACCCCTGGTCCTTGTAAAGAAGAAGGACGGGGGTATCCGTTTCTGTGTGGATTATAGGAAAATTAATCAAATAACCCACAAAGACGCATACCCACTGCCCCGCATTGAGGAGTCACTAACTGCTCTGGGCTCCTCTGCCTATTTCTCCACATTGGACTTGACCAGTGGCTACTGGCAAGTACCCATGGCCCCTGCAGATAGAGAAAAGACTGCCTTCACTACTCCCATGGGCCTGTTCGAATTCAATTGTATGCCGTTCGGGCTATGTAATGCCCCAGGGACTTTCCAGAGACTAATGGAGCGGTGTTTGGGTCACAAAAACTTCGAAACAGTGCTGCTGTATCTAGATGACGTCATTGTGTACTCAAAAACATATGAGGACCATCTGAAACATTTGGCAGAAGTATTTGAAATCCTTATCAAATATGGCTTGAAGGTAAAGCCATCCAAGTGCCACCTGCTCAAACCTGCAGTAAGATACCTGGGGCATATAGTAAGCGGAGAGGGAGTGCAACCTGACCCTGATAAATTAGCAGCTGTCCGTAATTGGCCGGTTCCTACCACTGTCAAAGAGGTGAGGAGTTTCCTGGGTTTTGCCGGCTACTATAGACGTTTTATCCCCCATTTTGCTCAAATAGCTGATCCTATCCAGGAGCTCTTGAGGGGGCAGCCCAAAAAGAGTCCTAGAACTCCTGTGCCCATTGAGTGGAATGAGGAAAGAGAGATAGCGTTCCAATTGCTAAAAAAGAAACTGACCGAGCCTCCAGTGTTAGGTTATCCAGATTATAGCAAGCCCTTCCATCTCTATACTGACGCTAGCAAGCAAGGCCTGGGAGCTGTGTTAGCCCAAATCCAAGAGGGAAAAGAGAGAGTGATAGCATATGCAAGCCGCTCCCTGAAAGGAGCTGAGAAAAATGACCAGAATTATAGTTCCTTTAAACTAGAGTTCCTGGCATTAGTGTGGGCGGTGACAGAAAAATTCAAGGATTATCTAGCCGCCACCCCGTTCATTGCATTCACTGACAATAACCCTCTGGCACATCTAAATACAGCTAGATTGGGGGCCTTGGAGCAGAGATGGGCCTCTCGCCTTGCCAACTATAATTTCTCTGTAAAGTATCGTGCTGGACGTACTAATGATAACGCTGATGCTTTATCCAGGCTTCCCACAGAGACAGCTCCTGATGATGTGCGAGATGCTTGGGAAGATGTAGAGATGCCGGCTTTCTATAACAAATTTGCTCAACAGGATCAGGCTCGAGCTACCAATAACAGAGCTGCAGTTCCTTCATCCTCCAATAGGCCTGAACCTAAAGAAGAAAGGTGGGTGAGACTGCAGTCTGAAAGTAGAGTGCTGGGTGAGCTGTTGGACTTCATTACCAGTGGCAGAGCCCCTGAGAGGATTCGGCGTAAGAGTGCAGATCCTGAGCTCATCAAACTATGGAGACAGCGCCACCAACTCTTCATACAAAAGGGCCTGTTGCTACGGAGGAGCCTAGACCCAGTGTCCAACGAAAGAGTACACCAGATTCTCATACCCCGACGAGATGCAGGTATGGTGTTGGAGATGTACCACAATCAATCCGGCCACTTTGGGGTCCAAAAGACTGAGGCTACTATCCGCCAGCGGTTTTACTGGGTGGGCATGAGAGAAGACATGGAGAAGTGGTGTCGAGAGTGTGTAGCCTGTGCCTTGAAACGAAGTGAGCACCATGATCAGAGGGCACCACTGAGACCCATTGTAAGTACCCGTCCTCTTGAACTTGTCGCCATCGACCATGTAAAACTGGAGCCTAGTCGCTCAGGGTATGTTTATGCCATGACTATTATTGACCATTTCACAAAGTTTGTTGTAGCAGTGCCTGTGAGAGACCAGACAGCCAAGACTACAGCCGAAATGTTCTGGAAGCACTTCCTCCTGCCCTATGGATGTCCAGAAAAGATCCTCACCGACCAAGGACCTGCTTTTGAGTCTCATCTGTTCCATGAACTGTGCCGCTTACACAACTGTAAGAAGATCCGGACAACGGCCTACCATCCTCAAGGTAACGGATTATGTGAAAAAATGAATCAGACCTTGATAGAGATGCTGAGGGCCGTGCCTCCTGAAAACAGAGGAGATTGGCCCAGTCTGTTGCCACAGCTCATGTTCACATACAATCATACCATACATTGTTCCACCGGGTATACCCCTTTTTACTTGATGTTTGGGCGCCAAGGGACATTGCCTGCTGATCATTCATTGGATGTACATGTGCCTGACTGCATTAACCCATTACCTAACACCGACTGGGTTGCTGAACATCAAAGGCGATTGGATGCAGCCAAGGCCATTGTTCAGGAACGTATGGACTTTGCTAGAGACCGGCAGCAGAAAGACTATGATCAGGCAGCCCAGGCAGAACCCTTGACCATAGGGGCCGTGGTATGGTTAAAGAATAACCGCCGTACCAGTAAATTGGACAGTAAATGGGAACGAAGTCCTTATGTTGTCACTGCAATCCCAAATGTTGGAACTCACACTTATGAAATCACCCGGGAAGACAAGGGATCCCAAATTGTACACCGAAACCGGTTGAAGCTCTGCCTGACACCAGAACCTAGTGCCGAGAGTTCTGGATCAGAATATCCTGTGTCAGAGTCAGCCATACAGCCCGAGGATCCTATGCAGGCTGTTAGTAATCTGAGGTATGACGCTGATCCCATGCATTGGCTTCTGACACCTTGGTTGAACTTGCTGGTGCCTGCTCCGGCACCTACTGTAGCTTCACCTCCAGCAGAGCCGGTTCAAGATGCCCCGGATCCAGTTTCCCCTCTTGTGGATATTGTTGTTCCAGTTGTTCCAGTTGTTCCTGACCAGGGTCTCGCTGATGGAGACCCTCCTGTTGCTCCTGTCCCTTCTACTTCGTTGCTAAGGGAAGAGGAGACCCCTGTACTGAGAAGGTCTACCCGGATGACCAGGGGACGCCCGCCAGTCCGTTTAGGAGACTTTGACTATTCTGGTGGCGTCTCCTCCCAAACCGTTGTTACTGGGAATACCTTGTTGGACATTTGTGCGCAAGAATGGACTCCCCCACGTGAGCCCTTGCCTGAACCCCTGGGTAGTTCCGTTGTTATTCTGTCATTTTATTGTGCAACTTCATACAAAAGTAATGTGCCCAGAGATGGACTCCACCGCATGAGAGCCTCTGTGATTTAATAAGAAATAACCTGGGTACGGACTCATGTTTGTTATTTGAGCCTCCAAGAACTTTTATACCGTTTTCTACTGTTTTATCATGGACTTATTCATTGTCATGGACTATCCTGGTTCTAATGTTACGCTGTGCCAGGTCAGCGCCCCCGTTCCATTCATTATCCTGAGAGAAGAGAACGACGCCCCTTGTCACTGCCCTGCACCTTTGCCAATTGGACCTGATGCAAATGCAGATGAATCGCATATATGTATGCCTGCATGTCTCTTTTTCTATTTCAGGTAGAGATTCCAGTTGGGCGACCCATGATGGAGTACGAGGGCGTACTCAGCTTAAAGCAGTGGGGTATGTAGTGTACGGGAACTGTAATACCCGTCACTACCAAAGGTCACTTGGTGTGCTGTTGTCCCTCCTTAATTATGGAGAAGTTGGTATATGTCAGTTTTATAAAATGTCATGTAATGTAATGCATGTATTTCCCTGTTACTATGAAACTTGCAAGTACAGGCCGGCTAGGGGTGTCATTCCAGCTCTTAGGCATTAGAGGGAGCTAGGGAGCCCTAGTTTATATAAGGCTCAGACAAGGAAGGGAAAGTCAGTGTAACCTGATCTAGTGTGGAGTGCAGAAGTCAGTCTAGACCAGAGCTCAGAAGTTTCTAGAGCCTGAGGAAGCTGGGAGAGACAGAGGCAAAGATCAGAGGTACTGAGAGAAACAGAGGAGGTACTTATTTAAGCCATAATCAAGGATATAAAGCCAGACTTAGGTTAATGGGCCTTGGTGAAGAATTGCTACATTCCAGGATCAGACAGAGTTAGAGTGCAAGCTCCTTTGCTGCAAATCCTGTGTTCAACACTCTGTAATTACCCTGCTGTACTGAATTGCCTGCATCGACCGAATTGCAAGATCGACTGTATGCTGAGGAACTGCGTTTCCAATATTGTCTCTGCCTGCAAACTACTAAAGTTGAAGTTCTGTTTTAACACCACGTTTCCTCAATTTATTCCTGCATCCGCAAACGGCGTGCCACCGTTTACTTGGCACTGGCGTCACGAACTATTTCTACCTATACCTGCCCTTGCAGAGAGTCAGCTGTACCAGGTTAGTGTATATTGCACTACTACACCCAGAAACACCTACTACGCACAACTTGAGTACACTGCAATAGATCTTGATCTGTGTTGGTCCCATGTTCATATGTGCCCGCATCAAAGGCAGTTTGCAGAGAGAGCTGAGCCTCTCCTAGAGGCTCATTTGCATATACTGTAATAAAACATCAATTTTCTCAGCAATGTGGCCACATATGAACATGGGACCATCCCAGATGCCTTCAGCTGCCAAGCGCACATGTAACAGGTCAGACAGTTTCATAAGTACAAATCTGCTGACAGATGCCCCTTAAAGAAGCACTCCGGGATTTTCTATTTGCCTATATAGTGTAGGATAAGCCATTATTAAAGAATTATATAGAGGCTCCTGTGCATATACCTGCTTTTTTTATGTGCAATTTGTGGGATGTCAACCATCTTGAGTCGTTCTTTTCCTCAGATATGGTTTTCCAAATGAATCCTACATTTCCCATCATACCTGATTTTCTAGAGACAGAGGGGACAGTGTCTCACCACAATTAACTGCTCTGAGTGCTGAGTAAGGGCTGCAAGAGTAGATCATTGACACAAAACCGCTGTCCCCTCACACTGCAGGGTTTCCATGTTTTCCTATGTGATGCAGCTTCAACCTGTCTGCCCCCTCTGCACTGTCATCTCCCTCTCCCCTGTCTGGTTTTACATGCAGGAGGCAGTGAAACCAGTGTGACGCTATGTCTCATAGAACCACGTACACTGGAAAATCAGTAGACAGAGATGCCACAGACAGGCAGGAAAGGTTACAGATCCTCTATAAATCCAGTGACTCCCATGTGATGGCTTCATTAGTTGGAGTTGTTCACTTCCCTTTTGTCTCCAAAAGGCAGACCACCATGATGCTGTCTCCTGAAGACTGCAGAGTTTGCTGCTGGGACATCTTTGTCACCTGGTTTCTGAAACCATACACAGTTATAAAACTTACCAGGAAAGGTTAAAGGACCTTAATATGTATAGCTTGGAAGAAAGAAGAGACAGAGGGGATATGATAGAAACTTTTAAATACATAAAGGGAATCAACTCGGTAAAGGAAGAGAGCATATTTAAAAGAAGAAAAACTACCACAAGAGGACACAGTTTTAAATTAGAGGGGCAAAGGTTTAAAAGTAATATAAGGAAGTATTACTTTACTGAGAGAGTAGTGGATGCATGGAATAGCCTTCCTGCAGAAGTGGTAGCTGCAAATACAGTGAAGGAGTTTAAGCATGCATGGGATAGGCATAAGGTCATCCTTCATATAAGATAGGGCCGGGGGCTATCCATAGTATTCAGTATATTGGGCAGACTAGATGGGCCAAATGGTTCTTATCTGCCGACACATTCTATGTTTCTATGTTTCTATGTCTCTATAGCAACAGAACTAAATTCAGGCACCAGAATAATACAGAACCAAAAATACAAATCTTCCTAAACAAGTATAGATAACTGACCAGACCACCTACATAAATAAAGACCACAGAATAGTATCACAACCAGACCGCCTAAATAAATACAACCCCCCCGCCAATCCAGACTCTATACACACAGACTCCCCAAATACATCCCCCACTACATTCGCCAAATATAGCTCAAGATTAAATTCAGACCCTAGACCAAACATCCTAAACTAATACAGACCCTGGATCAGACCCCATGCAGCTCCTCTTCTGCATCCTAGCTGTGTCTCCTCTGGCTTTAGGGCCTGCAGGCAGGTCTTTTAACAGCAACTGGAGCTGCACAGATATGGCCGTGTGACCATGTGCAGGTCTTTCTAAAGGCCCTGCTGATCATTTTACAAAGCAGTATTGTTGTGGATTTTACAGCAAGTACACCAAAAACCACGAAGGAACTGCAATGTGCAACAAGTCTTTGGCCTGGTCACTTCTGGTCCTGAAGAAGGTTCCATAAGTATAACTACCATACTAATAAACTACCATAAGAAGAAGAAGAAATCCATGTTGCCTGCTATACTTTGATTGGATGCTCAGTCCGATGTGATGTCAATTCTTTGATTCAATGGATGATAGTGCAGGTGGGGCATAGGAAAATTCCCCAAAATAATCCTCCTGAGTATTCAGAATCAAGTTATTTGAAATAGATGTTGTCTGTGATCTGGCAAGTGTTCTACATCTACAGTTTACTGTCAATACTGTACATACGGTATATGCTATATTGCAACCAAATGAGGTTGTCTATTTTCAGAGAGAATGGATCAGATCGCAAACTAGCCTATCTGTGCGGCAATGACATCAGCAATAATGGGGTCATTTATTAAACAGAAACCCGCCTAAATTAGGCGTATTTCTGGTGCAAATTGTGACTCAAAGACTTCTCCCGGCTCACGCCAGGTCTAAAAAAGTGGGCATGGCGTGGGGGCCCGTTTTAGGTTTAGAAAATGGTCTAAATGTAAGCCAGCTAGGAAGCTGTCTTAAATTTAGAAACGGCGGTGGATCCGCCAAAGTTATGTAGAGGATCGGCGCCTCTTCATAACTTTGGCGGATCCACTGCCAGGTATAGGGCTTATTAAATGTGCCCCAATATGCCTATTTAATCATTAACTTTACAGAAAGGTTACATTTTGACCTGTTAACAGTGTTTTTTGCCCTATAAGATGGGGGGGGGGGAATGGGGGGGAAATGATAGTGCGTCTTATAGGACAAATACAGGAAGAAGAAAAAATGTCTGCCGCATTGCATGTGCCTGGTACATTGCATGTGCCTGGTACATTGCATGCTGTACTGCATGAGGAAAGCAGCCTGCGATGTACCGGACATAAATCCCGACATGTAGGGTACCTGTGTGCTGGGGAGAGATGGGCGCTTCTGTGTGCAGGGGAAAGCTCGGCCGGCAGCGCTCTATGCTTAGAATATGTGCAGGCAGTGCGCTAAAGCAGGGAGGCGATGGACAGGAACAGGCTTTCCTTTTATACTTGCCTGCTCCGCCTCTACGCCGTCCCACGCTGTTCAGTGCTGTGCTCTCCGGAGAAAAAAAGGTCAGCGGGAGCAGCCGCCTGAGGAGCGAGGGCTGGTGTTTAGGTACAGAGGAGGCTCTACATGAAGGTTACTTGCAAATCCTCCACATCTTTCCTATATGATCAGGCCTGGGACAAAACTGAGGGATTTAACCCCATAACAACCACAAGATTTTGTTCTTAAACTGCAGCGTAACTGGGAAGTAATGTGTCCTACAGCAAACTTCTGCAAGCCCCGTCCAATTACTCTACAATATATAATATTTGCACCCAGTACCTACATTTTACCACAATAGACCGCTTAAATATTATAGCCATATAGTGCACCAGAACACTAAAGGAGCTGTCCCAGGAAGGAAAAAAAACTAATCTACAGGATACCTCTATCCAATGTTTATAATGTCCAGTTCTTATGAGTATTTGGATCTGTAAACTCTACCCGATCATTATATACTGTGGGTGGGGGGACTCTTTACATCTGCTCCTTACTTCTATAGATAATTCCAGTGTTGTAGTCTGCAGTATCTACAGTGCTGTTTACACTGTACAGTCACAAGAGGTTTTCCTGCAAAAAAAGGTACCAATAATGTTATTAAAGTGCCCCCCCCATAAGTGTGTCACTGAACATCCCATCAATAAGTTTCAGCTACCCCATAAGTGTGTCACATTAGATCCCCCATAACATTGTCAGCAACAGATCACCCCATAATATTTTCAGCAGCAGATCATCCCCCCTCTTAACATTGTGTCAGCAGCAGATCCTCCCCATAAATTTGAACACACCTTTAGTTCAAAATATTAGTTTTTCTTATTTTCCTCCTCTGAATGGGCAGGTATTCTTTTCTACTAGTTTCATTACTTAATAGATCAAAGTTTTTTTTTTACCTACCAGCTTTGTTTTGTTATTAAGCATTGTACATGCATTAAAATGATTGCAAATTTTTCACTTTTGGCAGAGGAAGTGTTAAACCTCCATATGTTAAGTGAGATTCAAACGGAATGCACATTAAACCTGCACGTCAGCAGGAATTGAAGCAATGTGTGAAAACCAACATCTACTTAAACTTTCTTTAATCTTCTTGTTGATACGTTACCCCTATGCTGATACAAAAGACTCGCTGACATGATTAACCCATTCCCCATGTGCTATATAGTCTAAACACAGACACGCTGATGTATAAAGGGTAAATATGGCTGTCCATTAACATGTCTAAATAAACATACAGGAATAAAGTGCTTATGTTTCATGACTACACAGAATTCAACATTGTCCTGGCTCAACATTAGCCTCTTGATGACTTGTGATGGTCACCTCATACGCCCGCACTTCCAGATTTCTTAGTAATTAGGAACATGGTTTATTATCATGGTCATGTCAGAAATGAGGGAACATGAAAACTCTACAGATGTAATAGCCTCATGACGATGGACAAATCAAACCATGTTCACCAGTGAAGACTTGTAATGGGAAAATCAAATCACCCAAGAGACAAAAGCACTGCACAGGCTCACGTGTTGAGGATCCTCCCAATCCTCAACCTACTCCAAACATAAATGACATAGGCCAATCCACTGAATTCATACATATCTATATTTCACCAATTCATAATAACCGGCTTATGAATATGCTGTTTGTTATGAATCAATGGAATATAAATATATATGAATTCAGTGGATTGGCCTTTGTCAGCTTGTAACGCACCAAGTATATTAACCCCTTAAGGACGGGGCTCATTTTCACCTTAAGGACCAGGCCATTTTTTGCAAATCTGACCAGTGTCACTTTAAGTGCTCATAACTTTAAAACGCTTTGACTTACCCAGGCCGTTCTGAGATTGTTTTTTCGTCACATATTGTACTTCATGTCACTGCTAAAATTGGGTCAAAAAAGTAAATTTTACCAAAAATTTTGAAAAATTAGCAAATTTCAAAGTTTCAGTTTCTCTACTTCTGTAATACATAGTAATACCCCCAAAAATTGTGATGACTTTACATTCCCCATATGTCTACTTCATGTTTGTAGCATTTTGGGAATGATATTTTATTTTTTGGGGATGTTACAAGGCTTAGAAGTTTAGAAGCAAATTTTGAAATTTTCAGAAATCTTCAAAATCACACTTTTTATGGACCAGTTCAGGTTTGAAGTCATATTGTGAGGCTTAGATAATAGAAACCTCCCAAAAATGACCCCATTCTAGAAACTACACCCCTCAAGGTATTCAAAACAGTTTTTTCAAACTTTATTAACCCTTTAGATCTTCCACAAGAGTTAATGGCAGATGGAGAAACAATTTTGAAATTTCTATTTTTTGGAAAATTTTCCAATATAATCAATTTTTTCCAGGAGTAAAACAAGGGTTAACTGCCAAACAACACTCAAAATGGGTTGCCCTGATTCTGTAGTTTGCAAAAACACCTCATATGTGGTCGTAAACTACTGTTTGGCCGAACGGTAGCACATAGAAGGAGGGGCACACCATATGGGTTTTGGAAGGCAGATTTGGCAGGACTGGTTTTGTTTATACCATGTCCCATTTGAAGCCCCCTGTTGCACCCCTAGAATATAAATTTCAAAAAAGTGACTCCATCTAAGAAAGTACACCCCTCAAGGTATTCAAAACTGGGTTTACAAACTTTGTTAACCGGTCACGAGGGTATCAAGAGCCACGTCTGACTCCGTTATACCCGGGGTCAGGAAGTCGCAGCGGGTGGCTGCGCGCTCTATATCTAAAGATCACGTTGTTTCTTAGTGATTGTTTTCTGTGTTTGCCTTGCTATCCTTTTTGTCTCACTCAGGGATCCGTAGCTTCTCCTCCTCAGCTGTTTCTTGTCTGCCACTCCCAACCTCCTTATATTCTCCCTTCACACTTCTCTAGTTGCCAGTTATAGAGCTTCCTGCCTGGACATCTATACTGACCCACTGGAGTTGTGAATCCTGGCTGTCGTTCCAGAGTGCTACCCTCCGGATCCCTGTTGGGCTTATTGTTGTCTCCTGTTGTCGCCCACCTGGGATTATATGTTGAGTCTGTGTTGTCTGTCCTCCCCTTGGTGTTTTCCCTTAGTGCTAGTGGTGCGGACTAGTGTTCCCATCGCCCTGTTCACTATCTAGGGCTCAGCTCAGGGAAAGCCAGGGCTTTAGGCACGTGATCGGCGTACGGGTGAGGAACCCGTCTAGGGACGTCAGGGCAGCCAGGTGCCAGCCGCCAGGTGAGTCAGGGGTCACCATCTTCCCTCTCACTTGGGCAGGGCCTTCCTCGTTCCCTCCCTCTGTGTCACGTACGTGATAACCACGCCGACCGTGATATTATAACTGGCCCTTACTTTTTGAGAGAAAAAAAATAAAAAATTATATAATTTTTTATTTGTTGTTTTTTTTTTTCTCTCTACTTAGAATCCAATATGGATCCTATTGATGCCTTGGCAGAACAGCTTCAAAGCCTGTCTTTGGAGGTGGCAGGATTGAAGGCGTCTGTCCTCCAACAACAGCAGCAAATGCAGCAGACCGCACCCCCAGCGGTTGCTATGGGTAACCAGGTTGTCACAGAACCCAAGGTTGCTCTTCCCGACAGATTTTCTGGGGGAAGGGACAAATTTGCGATGTTCCGTGAGGCCTGCAAATTATATTTTAAGTTGCGCCCTTACTCCTCAGGTCATGAAGAACAGCGGGTAGGGATTGTCATTTGCCTGCTTCAGGGGGATCCGCAATCCTGGGCGTTCTCGTTACCCCCTGGTTCTCAGGCTCTTCGGTCAGTGGAGGGATTTTTTGGGGCTTTGGGTCTCATATATGATGACCCTGACCGAGTCGCCCTGGCTGAGTCGAAGTTACGGAGACTCCTACAGGGAGATCGGTCAGCAGAGGAATATTGTTCAGAGTTCCGTAGGTGGGCTACGGATACTCAGTGGAACGACCCGGCTCTCAGGAGTCAGTTCTGCTCTGGGTTATCTAAAAGGGTTAAGGATGCACTGGCGCTGTATGAGACCCCCCTTTCCCTTGATGCTGTTATGTCCCTCTCTATCAGAATAGATAGACGTCTTAGGGAGAGATCGAAAATTCCGGAGCAATTGGTTACCTCTCCCAAGCAACAGTCAGCCTGTACTGACTTAGATGAGCCTATGCAGCTAGGCGGAACTTCTCGTCAGGTCCGTCCTCCCGAGGTTCGCCGTAGGGGGGGGCTTGTTTTTTCTGTGGGGGGAAGGGTCATTTCATTAATGTCTGTCCCTCCTTTCTCAAAAACAAAAGACCGTCGGAAAACTACTAACCCCGGGCTGTGCGGAGGATGTCAGCCGGGGGGTATACGTTTCCTCCATACGAACATCTCAATTTGTGTTACCAGCGGTCATTGTTTTTGGTGTTAAGACGGAGTCTATTTCTTTTTTTCTAGACAGTGGAGCAGGGGTAAACTTGATTGATGCCCATTTTGCCCGCACTATGGGTTTGTCTCTCTGTACGCTGCAGAGACCTATTCCCGTATTCGCTATAGATTCTGCTCCTCTGTCTCAGAGAAACCTCACCCACATTGTTCATAATTTACACCTTCGGGTAGGGGACCACCATAATGAGTGTCTTTCATGTTACGTTCTGGAGGGCCTTCCCTCTCCGGTGGTATTGGGTCTTCCCTGGTTGGTAGCACACAATCCAGTGGTGGATTGGCAGGCCAGGGAAATATTGGAGTGGAGTGAGCATTGCAGAGAGAATTGCTTAAATAACAATTGCTTAATCGCCTCCATAGCTTCCCTACCTACATTTATTTCGGACTTTGAGGACGTTTTTTCTGAAAAGGGTTGTCAGAAACTACCACCTCATCGTCCTTATGATTGCCCGGTTAACCTGATTCCCGGGGCAAAATTACCCAAGTCCAGGTTGTATAATCTTTCAGGTCCCGAGAGACAAGCCATGAAAGATTATATCTCCGAGAGTCTGGCTAAGGGACACATCAGAACCTCTTCTTCACCCGTGGCTGCAGGGTTTTTCTTTGTTAAAAAGAAAGATGGGGGCCTGCGTCCTTGCTTAGATTTCCGTGAGTTAAACCAGATAACCATCCGTGACCCATACCCTCTTCCTCTCATTCCTGACCTTTTTAATCAGATTGCGGGTGCTAAGTGGTTCTCCAAACTTGATCTTAGGGGGGCCTACAATCTGATTCGTATCAAGGAAGGGGATGAGAGGAAGACAGCTTTTAACACCCCTGAGGGGCATTATGAAAATCTAGTTATGCCTTTCGGTCTGACCAATGCCCCTGCTGTCTTCCAACATTTCGTTAATGATATTTTTAGTCATCTCATCGGCAGGTTTGTAGTCATATACCTAGATGATATCTTAATTTATTCGGCTGATCTGAAAACACATGAGGTGCATGTCAGGCAAGTACTGCAGGTTCTACGGACGAATAAATTATATGCGAAAATTGAAAAATGTGTCTTCGCCGTTCAGGAATTACAGTTCCTGGGATATCTATTATCTGCTTCAGGTTTCCGCATGGATCCTGGGAAGGTCCAGGCAATTTTAGATTGGGATCTTCCTGAGAACCTTAAAGCCCTACAACGGTTTTTGGGTTTCGCTAATTTCTATAGAAAGTTCATTAAAAATTATTCAGTGATCGTTAAACCCCTTACCGACATGACTAGGAAGGGGACGGATTTTTCCAAATGGTCTGACGCCGCTAAAGATGCATTTTCCTCTCTAAAGGAGAGGTTTACCTCGGCACCTGTTCTAATTCAACCAGATGTCTCCCAGCCTTTTATTGTCGAGGTAGATGCGTCAGAGGTGGGAGTGGGAGCTGTATTGTCTCAGGGTCCGTCTCCTGGCAAATGGCGTCCTTGCGCTTTCTTTTCCAAAAAATTATCTTCTGCGGAGAAGAATTATGATGTTGGAAATAGGGAACTGTTGGCGATTAAACTGGCGCTTGAAGAGTGGCGTCACTTCTTAGAGGGAGCAATCCACCCCGTCACGGTGATTACGGATCACAAGAACCTTCTGTACCTAGAATCGGCTAAGCGTCTCACCCCTAAACAAGCTAGGTGGTCGCTATTCTTTACCAGATTTAACTTTGTAATCACCTATCGTCCTGGGGCAAAAAATACCAAGGCAGACGCATTATCTCGTAGTTTCCCTGGAGGGGGTAATGTTTGTGATCCGGTACCTATTTTACAAAGAGGAGTGGTTGTCTCTGCTGTACACTCTGTTCTAGAGGGAAAGGTGTTAGAGGCTCAGGGGGACGCCCCGGCCTCTTGCCCCTCAGAGAAATTGTTTGTACCGTTAAACCTGCGTCTTGAATTGTTAAAAGAACATCATAATTCGGCACTTGCTGGACACCCAGGTAGTAAAGCAACCTTGGAGCTTTTATCTCGTCGTTTTTGGTGGCCAAGGTTGCGTCAGGATGTAATGGATTTCGTGTCTACTTGTTCTACTTGTGCAAGCGCGAAAGTCTCTCATACACGTCCAGCAGGGTCTTTATTGCCACTTTTCATCCCCAATAGGCCATGGACACATCTGTCAATGGATTTCATCACTGACTTACCGTTGTCGGCGGGTAAAACAGTTATCTTGGTAGTAGTAGACAGGTTTAGCAAAATGGTACACTTTATTGCGCTACCCGCACTTCCTAATGCTAAAACTCTCGCTCAGGTGTTTATCAGTGAAATCGTGAAGCTTCACGGGGTCCCTTCCGATGTGGTTTCGGATCGGGGAACCCAGTTTATTTCTAAGTTTTGGAAAGCTTTTTGTTCCCGTTTGGGGGTTCACTTGTCCTTTTCCTCAGCTTTCCATCCTCAGTCGAATGGACAGACTGAGCGTACCAACCAAAACCTAGAAACATATTTAAGGTGTTTTGTGTCTGAAAACCAAGAGTTGTGGTCATCATATTTACCGTTAGCTGAGTTTGCCATAAATAATCATTATCAGGAGTCCACTGGCAAGTCACCATTCCTTGGTGCATACGGTTTTCATCCCCAATTTTGTACTTTCAAAGAGGGGGGGTCTTCTGGGGTTCCCGAAGAGGAAAGGTTTTCTTCATCTCTTTCATCGGTATGGCAGAAGGTGCAAGTTAACTTGAAAAAGATGAGTGGTAAATATAAATGCATGGCCAATAAGAAACGGTCGCCAGGTCCGGACCTAGGAGTGAATGACTATGTGTGGTTGTCTACTAGGAATATTAAGTTTAAGGTTCCTTCTTGGAAACTGGGTCCTAGGTTCATTGGTCCCTATAAAATAGTAGCCGTCATTAACTCTGTGGCTTTTCGCCTGGAACTACCTCAGACTTTTAAGATCCATAACATCTTCCATAAATCGTTACTCAAGAAGTATGTTCCACCTCTAGAACCATCGCCGCTGCCACCTCCTCCTGTCATTGTGGCTGGTAATCTGGAGTTTCAAATAGCCAGAATTGTTGATTCTCGTCGGGTCCGCCGCTCTCTTCAGTATCTGGTGCATTGGAGGGGTTACGGTCCCGAGGAAAGAATGTGGGTTCCAGCGTCAGAGGTAAACGCCAACAGGTTAATTCGGGCTTTCCATGCCTCTCATCCGGAGAGACCTGGTCCTGAGGCCCCTCGTGAAAGGAGGGGTACTGTCACGAGGGTATCAAGAGCCACGTCTGACTCCGTTATACCCGGGGTCAGGAAGTCGCAGCGGGTGGCTGCGCGCTCTATATCTAAAGATCACGTTGTTTCTTAGTGATTGTTTTCTGTGTTTGCCTTGCTATCCTTTTTGTCTCACTCAGGGATCCGTAGCTTCTCCTCCTCAGCTGTTTCTTGTCTGCCACTCCCAACCTCCTTATATTCTCCCCTCACACTTCTCTAGTTGCCAGTTATAGAGCTTCCTGCCTGGACATCTATACTGACCCACTGGAGTTGTGAATCCTGGCTGTCGTTCCAGAGTGCTACCCTCCGGATCCCTGTTGGGCTTATTGTTGTCTCCTGTTGTCGCCCACCTGGGATTATATGTTGAGTCTGTGTTGTCTGTCCTCCCCTTGGTGTTTTCCCTTAGAGCTAGTGGTGCGGACTAGTGTTCCCATCGCCCTGTTCACTATCTAGGGCTCAGCTCAGGGAAAGCCAGGGCTTTAGGCACGTGATCGGCGTACGGGTGAGGAACCCGTCTAGGGACGTCAGGGCAGCCAGGTGCCAGCCGCCAGGTGAGTCAGGGGTCACCATCTTCCCTCTCACTTGGGCAGGGCCTTCCTCGTTCCCTCCCTCTGTGTCACGTACGTGATAACCACGCCGACCGTGATATAACCCTTTAGGTGTTCCACAAGAGTTAATGGCAGATGGAGAAACAATTTTGAAATTTCTATTTTTTGGAAAATTTTCCAATATAATCCATTTTTTCCAGGAGTAAAACAAGGGTTAACTGCCAAACAACACTCAAAATGGGTTGCCCTGATTCTGTAGTTTGCAAAAACACCCCATATGTGGTCGTAAACTACTGTTTGGCCGAACGGTAGCACATAGAAGGAGGGGAACACCATATGGGTTTTGGAAGGCAGATTTGGCAGGACTGGTTTTGTTTATACCATGTCCCATTTGAAGCCCCCTGTTGCACCCCTAGAATAGAAATTTCAAAAAAGTGACTCCATCTAAGAAAGTACACCCCTCAAGGTATTCAAAACTGGGTTTACAAACTTTGTTAACCCTTTAGGTGTTCCACAAGAGTTAATGGCAGATGGAGAAACAATTTTGAAATTTCTATTTTTTGGAAAATTTTCCAATATAATCAATTTTTTCCAGGAGTAAAACAAGGGTTAACTGCCAAACAACACTCAAAATGGGTTGCCCTGATTCTGTAGTTTGCAAAAACACCCCATATGTGGTCGTAAACTACTGTTTGGCCGAACGGTAGCACATAGAAGGAGGGGAACACCATATGGGTTTTGGAAGGCAGATTTGGCAGGACTGGTTTTGTTTTATACCATGTCCCATTTGAAGCCCCCTGTTGCACCCCTAGAATATAAATTTCAAAAAAGTGACTTCATCTAAGAAAGTACACCCCTCAAGGTATTCAAAACTGGGTTTACAAACTTTGTTAACCCTTTAGGTGTTCCACAAGAATTAATGGCAGATGGAGAAACAATTTTGAAATTTCTATTTTTTGGAAAATTTTCCAATATAATCAATTTTTTCCAGGAGTAAAACAAGGGTTAACTGCCAAACAACACTCAAAATGGGTTTCCCTGATTCTGTATTTTTCAAAAACACCCCATATGTGGTCGTAAACTACTGTTTGGCCGAACGGTAGCACATAGAAGGAGGGGAACACCATATGGGTTTTGGAAGGCAGATTTGGCAGGACTGGTTTTGTTTATACCATGTCCCATTTGAAGCCCCCTGTTGCACCCCTAGAATAGAAATTTCAAAAAAGTGACTCCATCTAAGAAAGTACACCCCTCAAGGTATTCAAAACTGGGTTTACAAACTTTGTTAACCCTTTAGGTGTTCCACAAGAGTTAATGGCAGATGGAGAAACAATTTTGAAATTTCTATTTTTTGGAAAATTTTCCAATATAATCAATTTTTTCCAGGAGTAAAACAAGGGTTAACTGCCAAACAACACTCAAAATGGGTTGCCCTGATTCTGTAGTTTGCAGAAACACCCCATATGTGGTCGTAAACTACTATTTGGCTAAACGGCAGGACATAGAAGAAGGGGAACACCATATGGTTTTTGGAAGGCAGATTTTGCTGGACTGGTTTATTTATACCATGTACCCTTTCAAGCCCCCTGATGCACCCCTAGAGTAGAAACTCCATAAAAGTGACCCCATCTAGGAAACTACGGGATAAGGTGGTTGTTGTTTTGGGACTATTTTTGGGGTAAATTTGATTTTTGGTTGCTCTATTTTACTCTTTTTTGAGGCAATGTAACAAAAAAATGTAATTCTAAAATTGTTTCTACATTCGCGATTTAGTTTTGTGGAACACCTAAAGGGTTAACATAGTTTGTAAAGTAACTTTTGAATACCTTGAGGGGTGTAGTTTCTTAGATGGGGTCACTTTTTTGGAGTTTCTAGTCTAGGCTACATCAGGGGGGGCTTCTAATGGGACATGGTGTAAAAAAACTGTCCATCAAAATCTGCCTTCCAGAAACCGTATGTAGTTCCCTTCGTTCTATGCCCTGCCGTGCGGCTATATAGCCATTTACGACAACATATGGGGTGTTTCTGCAAACTACAGAATCGGGGCAATAAATATTTAGTTTTGTTTGGCTGTTAACCCTTGCTTTATTACCGGCAAAATGGATTCAAATTGAAATTTTGCCCAAAAATGGGTGTTTTGGCACAGTTTTTATTTAATATTTTTAACACCGTTCATCCGAGGCATTTGGTCAAAAGTTATTTTTATAGCGACGACTTTTACGCACGCGACGATGCCCAATATGTATGGCTCTCAGACTTTGGAAACACTGAGCAGGCATCCTAAAACTGCGGCCCTCCAGATGTTGTAAAACTACAATTCCCACCAAGCCCTGCTGATGGCTGTAGGTTGTCTGGGCATGCTGGGAGTTATAGTTTTACAACATCTGGAGGGCCGCAGTTTGAGGATGTCTGCACTAAAACTAATATTTTTTGGGGAAAGAAAAATTGTTTCCGTGTCTCCAAAGTCTGAGAGCCATAGTGTTTTATGTTCTCTAGTGGACTGTTGGGGATTATAAAAATTTAGTACTCCATGGAAGTGTGATACTCCCTGAAGCAATTGATAATGCAGAGGCCCGGATGATCGGGGCACGTGTCACATTGAGTAGTTATGTCCTTCCGTATCCCCCTCTTGTGACACACTCTGCACTTTTTTTGGGTTCGTCCCTTCTTTCCAGTATGGGGGACCACACCTGGAAAGTGATGGCCAGGGACGATCCGGGCGCCTCCAGTTCCCGAGGTACTCCGGCCTGCTCTTTCCCGGTCCGAAAAGATCAGGGCCTTGAGGACTGCCTCATAGAACTGGAGGAATGTCCCTGTGCTGCCAGCGCTTCGGGATAGTACAAAAGAGTTGTACATGGCAACCTGTACCAAGTAAACCGTAACTTTTTTGTACCATGCCCGGGTTTTGCGCATGGCGTTATATGGCATGAGGACTTGATCAGAGAGATCAACTCCTCCCATATACCGATTGTAGTCAACGATACAATCGGGCTTGAGGACCGTTGCCGCGGTACCTCGCACAGGGACAGGGGTGGTGCCGTTACCGTGGATTGTGGACAGCATAAGGACATCCCTCTTGTCCTTATACCTGACCAGCAACAGGTTTCCACTGGTAAGGGCACGGGTCTCACCCCTGGGGATAGGTACCTGGAGGGGGTAGGCAGGGAGGACGCGTTGATTTTTCCGCACGGTCCCACAAGCGAACGTGGATCTGGCGGCAAGGGACCTGAACAAGGGAATGCTGGTATAAAAGTTATCCACGTACAAGTGGTAACCATTATCCAGCAGTGGGTACATAAGGTCCCACACGAGTTTCCCGCTAACACCCAGAGTGGGGGGACATTCTGGGGGTTGAATACGGGAATCTCGCCCCTCGTACACACAAAATTTGTAAGTGTACCCTGAGGTACTCTCACAAATTTTGTATAGCTTCACGCCATACCTCGCCCGCTTTGTGGAAATGTATTGGCGGAAACTGAGTCTCCCCTTGAACGCAACGAGAGACTCATCAACCGCGACCTCCCTTCCAGGTACGTAGGCCTCCATGAATTTGGCCCCAAAGTGATCGATGACCGGCCGTATCTTATACAGCCGGTCATAGGCAGGATCACCTCGGGGTGGACATGCTGCATTATCGGAATAATGCAGACATTTCCGGATGGCCTCAAACCGTGTACGTGTCATGACCATACTGTACAGTGGGGTCTGGTATAGGACGTCCCCACTCCAGTATTGCCTGACACTGGGTTTTTGGACTAGACCCATATGCAGCACGAGGCCCCAAAATGTCCTCATTTCGGCTGCACTGACCGGCGTCCAGCCACCGGGTCTAGCCAAAACTGAGCCTGGGTTTTGAGCGACGAACTGTTGGGCGTACAGATTCGTCTGCTCCACCATCAAATTCACCAGTGGGTTACTGAAAAAAAAACTAAAATAGTCTATTTCAGTAAACCCCACTGTGGGAATCTGGATTCCAGGATTGCCAGCAAAATCCGGAATCTCAGGCTCAAAGTCCACTGGGGGACACCAACTAAGTTCATCGGCAGGGGGCTCCGGTGGACTTATTTGGTGGGCCGGGAAACCAGTACGAACCCCAGGGCGGCTCGTACTAGGGTGGGCCACAGGATCCCTAGCATGTGGGGCCCCTGGCTCCGCCTGGCGGCGTCTCCGCCGCCTTGGTGTCTCATCGTCATCCGATGATGATGAGGAGGATGCGGATGATAAAAGGAATGTGGGGTCATCCTCATCCTCACTGGGGCTCTCAGAGTCGGAGGCAATCTGGGCGTATGCCTCCTCGGCCGAGAACATCCGGCGGGCCATGGGTGTGTGTGCGCGTGTAGGTGTGCGTGTGTGTAAACCTTTATTATATGTGCGTGTGTGTGGGGGCAACGGGTGTTCGCATACTAAAAAAGGCAAAAAAAAAAGGGCAAGTGTTAGGAAAAAAAAAAGTTAAAACTTGCTGATCAGCGGTACAACGCTGATCAGTGGTCGGTGGGGTGGTGGGGCGGGCGATGCGCTAACAGTGGACGGACGCTAAAAAGTGCCGGCCAGTCAGCGCACGCAGAAAAAAAAAAAGTGGTGGTGAGGGGGGGGGGAGGCTGGTGGGGGGGTGGGGGAGGCTGGTGGGGGGGGGGGGGGGGTGGTGGGGGGGCAAGTGGCAGGGGGGGTCTGGGTTAGGGTTAGATGGATAGATGGAAGTTTGGAATAAAAGTACTTTTTCTTTTTTTTTTTCTAACTTACTTTTCCCTTCTTTCCCTGCCTAACGGTGCCTCTCCCTCACTGACCCTAACCTACCTGGGTGGCGATGGGTGCAGGAGGGTGATGTATGCCGATTAGGGGGACGCAGGAGCTGGTGCTGGACGATGCTGCACGGTCAGGGTGCTGGACAGGAAGAGGAGGGGAGAGAGGAGCGCAGGAAGTTTGAATCTCGCGCCTCTCTCCCATGCACCAATCAGCACCCTGGACAGCGGCGTTCAGCACCAGAGCCAGCACCGCCTCTCCAAATCCTCGGACTGCGATAGGTGGTGTATAATTACGCCACCGATCGCAGTCTTTTTCCGGTTCATCGGGTCACAGGACACCCGAATGGACCGGAAACGCAGAAAACCGCAAGTCTGAATTGACCTGCGGTTTTCTGCGATCGCCGATACGGGGGGGTCAAATGACCCCCCCCTGCATTGTTACGGGATGCCGGCTGAATGATTTCAGCCGGCGTCCCGTTCCGATTAACCCCCTTGGCGCCGGAATTCCGATTTTAAGTCAGGACGTACCGGTACGTCCTTGGTCCTTAAGGACTCGGGAAATAGGGCGTACCGGTACGTCCTATGTCCTTAAGGGGTTAAAAGGAACTTGCTCTTTTCCCCATAAATGGCCCCCAGTACCTGATGAAGCAGTGACCAATGATGCAACCTTTACATGATTTACCCACCCTTTGACTCTCACTCCAATGGTTAATGAGAAGCTAC
Source organism: Bufo bufo (assembly GCF_905171765.1). Lineage (NCBI taxonomy): Eukaryota > Metazoa > Chordata > Amphibia > Anura > Bufonidae > Bufo > Bufo bufo. The sequence goes on from NC_053398.1 coordinate 98,565,344, forward strand.
AGTCAGGTCCATAAATATTGGGACATCGACAAAATGCTAAAACTTTTTGCTCTATACACCACCACAATGGATTTGAATCGAAACAAACAAGATGTGCTTTACCTGCAGACTGTCAGCTTTAATTTGAGGGTATTTCCATCCAAATCAGGTGAACGGTGTAGGAATTACAACAGTTTGCATAGGTGCCTCCCACTAATTAAGGAACAAAAAGTAATGGGACAATTGGCTTCTCAGCTGTTCCATGGCCAGGTGTGTGTTATTCCCTCATTATCCCAATTACAATGAGCAGATAAAAGGTCCAGAGTTCATTTCAAGTGTGCTATTTGCATTTGGAATCTGTTGCTGTCAACTCTCAAGATGAGATCCAAAGAGCTGTCACTATCAGTGAAGCAAGCCATCATTAGGCTGAAAAAACAAAAAACAAACCCATCAGCGAGATAGCAAAAACATTAGGCGTGGCCAAAACAACTGTTTGGAACATTCTTAAAAAGAAGAAACGCACCGGTGAGCTCAGCAACCCAAAAGACCCGGAAGACCACGGAAAACAACTGTGGTAAATGACCGAAGAATTCTTTCCCTGGTGAAGAAAACACCCTTCACAACAGTTGTCCAGATCAAGAACACTCTCCAGGAGGTAGGTGTATGTGTGTCTAAGTCAACAATCAAGAGAAGACTTCACCAAAGTAAATACAGAGGGTTCACCACAAGATGCAAACCATTGGTGAGCCTCAAAAACAGGAATGCCAGATTAGAGTTTGCCAAATGACATCTAAAAAAGCCTTCACAGCAGTGGCGTACACACAATCCATGGGGCCCCGGTGCGAAACTGATCTATGGGGCCCCCTCCCCGTCGCCCCCCCAACCTGCCTCCAAGCCCCCTTCCCCCACTACCTCCCCTACTAGTGTTGTAACTATAGTGTTATAGGCCACAGTGCAAACATTTTTACAAAGAATCGGCAGATTTTCTTACTAAGGGCTCTTTCCGTGCGGGTAATCCGCGGTGTGACTGAGTGCCAAGCCCCATTCTGGACAGCAGAGACACGGAGCAGTAACACGATTGACTGTGATCTTTTTACTATAAAATCACGGTGACAACTTTATGTCTCTGTGATTTTGTAGTAAAAAGGTCACAGAGAGACATAGAGTATTATCAATCATGTTAATGCTCCGTGTCTCTGCTGTCCAGAACGGGGCTTGGCTCTCTTTCACGCAGCGGATTACCCGCGCGGGATCCGCTCGTGTTAAAGAGCCCTAAGCCCAATGCATGGCTACACTCACCCAGTCCTAATAAAATCTGGTCCTACCTCATCCAGGGTGTCGCTGGCGTCGGCGTGATGTCCGCTGGATCCAGAACAAGGTCCCTGTGGTGAGAAAAAAAGAATAATCACATAAGGAAGGGATGGTGACTGCCCCTGTGAAATCACCAGCAGGGGGCGCTGTGCTGGCCTGTAAGACTGAGCCATGCCAATGTATAGCAGGGTAATCTAAGACATTTCCCCTAAGTGTAACCACACAGTACTAATGCCCACATTGTGGCCCCTCAGAGTAGTTATGCCCACCTTTGTTCCTGTCACAGAAGTTGTGCCCAGATATGTGCCCCCTCATAGTAGTTATGCCAAATATGTGTCCCCTCAAAGTAGTAATGCCAGGTTATGTGCCCCCTCACAGTAGTAATGCCAGACTATGTGCCCCTCACAGTAGTAATGTCAGATTATGTGCCCCTTCACAGTATTTATGCCCAGTTATGTGCCCCCCTCAAAGTAGATATGCCCAGATATGTGATGTGCCCCCTCAGAGTGGTTATGCCAGATTATGTGTCCCCTCACAGTAGTAATGCCAGATTATGTGCCGCTTCACAGTATTTATGCCCGGTTATGTGCCCTCTCAAAGTAAACATGCCCAGATATGTGCCCCCTCAGAGTGGTTATACCAGATTATGTGTCCCCTCACAGAAGTAATGCCAGATTATGTGCCCCTTCACAGTATTTATGCCCGGTTATATGCCCCCTCAAAGTAAATATGCCCAGATATGTGCCCCCTCAGAGTGGTTATGCCAGATTATGTGCCCCTCACATTAGATATGCCCACATATGTGCCCCTCACAGTGGTTATGCCAGATTACATGCCCCATCACAGTAGTTATGCCTTCATATGTGCCCCCACAGTAGTTATGCCAGATTAGGTGCCTGTAATGACCGACGACACGCACAGGGAGGAAAACAGGGAAAGCCCTGCCCAAGGGAGAGGGAAAGGTGGTGACCCCTAACTCACCTTGCGGCTGGCACCTGACTGCCCTGACGTCCCTAGACGGGTTCCTCACCCGTGCGGCGATCGCGTGCCTAAACCCTGGCTTTCCCTAATATGAGCCCTAGATAGTGAACAGGCCGGTGGGATCGCTAGTCCGCACCACTATCACTAAGAGGGAAACACCAGGGAGAGGACAGACAAACACATACACCCAGGTGGGTGACCACAATAGACCAAAAAGGTCCAACAGGGATCCGGAGGGTAGCGTTCTGGACCAACTACCAGCGAACGCAGCAACACAGCTCCAGAAGGTCAGAATAGATGTCCAGGCAGGAAGCTCTATCTCTGGCTACCAGAGAAGTGTGAGAGAGGAATATAAGGAGGTCTGGGAGTGCTGGACAAGGAACAGCTGAGGAGAAGGAGCTACGGATCCCTGAGTGAGCCAAAAGGGTTTGCAAAGCAAACCCAGAAAGCTACCATAAGGAAAACAGCCCTATTTTAAATAGAGCGTGCAGCCAACCGCTGCGACTTCCTGACCCCGGGTATAACGGAGTCAGGTGTGGTTCTCGATACCCTCGTGACAGTACCCCCCTCTCTACGAGGGGCCTCCGGACACTCAGGACCAGGTCTCTCAGGATGAGAGGCATGAAAAACCCGAACTAACCTGTCGGCGTTTACCTCAGACGCAGGAACCCACATTCTTTCCTCGGGACCGTAACCTCTCCAATGCACCAGATATTGAAGAGAGCGGCGGACCCGACGAGAATTAACAATTTTGGATATCTGAAATTCTAGATTACCATCCACGACAACAGGAGGGGGTGGCAGCGGTGATGGTTCTAGAGGTGGAACATATTTTTTGAGTAACGACTTATGAAAAACATTATGAATTTTAAAAGTCTGAGGTAACTCCAGGCGAAAAGCCACGGGGTTGATGATGGCTACAATTTTGTAAGGGCCAATAAACCTAGGACCCAGTTTCCAAGAGGGAACCTTCAATTTAATATTCCTAGTAGACAACCACACATAGTCATTCACTCCTAGGTCCGGACCTGGCGACCGTCTCTTATCAGCCATGCATTTGTATTTACCTCCCATATTTTTCAAGTTAGCTTGCACCTTCTGCCATACCGATGAAAGAGATGACGAAAACCGTTCCTCTTCGGGAACCCCAGAAGACCCACCCTCTTTGAAAGTACAGAATTGGGGATGAAAACCATATGCACCAAGAAATGGTGACTTGCCAGTGGATTCCTGACGACGATTATTTATGGCAAACTCAGCTAACGGTAAATATGATGACCACAACTCTTGGTTTTCAGACACAAAACATCTTAGATATGTCTCAAGGTTTTGGTTGGTACGCTCAGTCTGTCCATTCGACTGAGGATGGAAAGCTGAGGAAAAGGACAAGTGTACCCCCAAACGGGAACAAAAAGCTTTCCAAAATTTAGAAATAAACTGGGTACCCCGATCCAAACCAACATCGGAGGGGACCCCGTGAAGCTTCACGATTTCACTGACGAATACCTGAGCAAGAGTCTTAGCATTAGGTAGTGCGGGTAACGCAATGAAGTGTACCATTTTGCTAAACCTGTCCACTACTACCAAAATAACTGTTTTACCCGCAGACAAAGGTAAGTCAGTGATAAAATCCATTGACAGATGTGTCCACGGTCTATTGGGAATGACGAGTGGTAATAGAGACCCTGCAGGACGTGTATGAGAGACTTTCGCGCACGCACAGGTAGAACAAGAAGACACAAAATCAAATACATCCTGACGCAACCTTGGCCACCAAAAACGACGAGACAATAGCTCCAAGGTTGCTTTACTACCCGGGTGCCCAGCAAGTGCCGAATTATGATGTTCCTTTAATAATTCGAAACGTAAGTTCAACGGTACAAACAATTTCTCTGAGGGGCAAGAGACCGGGGCGTCCCCCTGGGCCTCTAACACCTTCCCCTCCAGAACAGAGTGTACCGCAGAAACAACCACTCCTCTTTGAAGAATGGGCACCGGATCACTCACATTACCACCTCCAGGGAAACAACGAGATAGTGCATCTGCCTTGGTGTTCTTTGCCCCAGGACGATAGGTAATCACAAAGTTAAACCTGGTAAAAAATAGTGACCACCTAGCCTGTCTAGGGGTGAGACGCTTAGCTGATTCGAGATACAGAAGATTTTTGTGGTCCGTAATCACAGTGACGGGGTGGACTGCCCCCTCTAAAAAGTGACGCCACTCCTCAAACGCAATTTTAATAGCTAATAGTTCCCTATTGCCAATATCGTAGTTCTTTTCTGCTGCAGATAGTTTTTTAGAAAAGAAAGCACAAGGACGCCATTTGCCAGGAGACGGACCCTGAGACAGCACCGCCCCCACTCCCACCTCTGACGCATCGACTTCAACAATAAAAGGCTGAGAGACATCAGGTTGGACTAGTACAGGTGCTGAGGTAAACCTCTCTTTTAGAGAGGAAAAAGCAACTTTAGCGGCGTCAGACCATTTAGAAAAATCAGTCCCCTTCCTAGTCATGTCAGTAAGCGGTTTTACAATAAGTGAATAATTTTTAATGAATTTCCTATAGAAATTCGCGAAGCCCAAGAACCGTTGTAGTGCTTTGAGGTTCTCAGGAAGATCCCAATCTAAAATTGCCTGGACCTTCCTAGGATCCATACGGAAACCTGAAGCAGATAAAAAATAACCCAGGAATTGTATCTCTTGAACGGCAAAGACACATTTTTCAATTTTAGCATATAATTCATTCGTCCGTAGGACCTGCAGTACTTGTCTGACATGCACCTCATGTGTTTTCAGATCAGACGAATAAATTAAAATATCATCTAGGTATATTACCACAAACCTGCCGGTTAGATGACTAAAAATTTCATTAACGAAATGTTGAAAGACGATAGGAGCATTGGTCAGACCGAAAGGCATAACTAGATTTTCATAATGCCCCTCAGGGGTGTTAAACGCTGTCTTCCACTCATCCCCCTCCTTAATACTAATCAGATTGTAGGCCCCCCTAAGATCAAGTTTGGAGAACCACCTAGCACCCGCAATCTGATTAAACAGGTCAGGAATGAGAGGAAGAGGGTATGGGTCTCGGATGGTTATCTGATTTAATTCTCGAAAATCTAAGCAAGGACGCAGGCCCCCATCTTTCTTTTTAACGAAGAAAAACCCTGCAGCCACGGGTGAAGAAGAGGGTCTGATGTGTCCCTTAGCCAAGCTCTCGGAGATATAATCTTTCATGGCTTGTCTCTCTGGACCCGAAAGATTATATAACCTGGCCTTGGGTAATTTTGCACCGGGAATAAGGTTAACCGGGCAATTATAAGGACGATGAGGTGGTAACTTCTGACAACCCTTTTCAGAAAAAACATCCTCAAAATCCGAAATAAATGTAGGTAGGGTAGTTATGGAGGCGACTAAGCAATTGCTATTTAAGCAATTTTCTCTGCACTGCTCACTCCACTCCAATATCTCCCTGGCCTGCCAATCCACCACTGGATTGTGCGCTACCAACCAGGGAAGACCCAGCACTACCGGAGTGGGAAGCCCCTCCAGAACATAACCTGAAAGCATCTCGTTATGGTGGTCCCCTACCCGAAGGTGTAAATTATGAACAATCTGGGTGAGGTTTCTCTGAGACAGGGGAGCAGAATCAATAGCGAATATGGGAATGGGTCTCTGTAACGTACAGAGAGACAAACCCAAAGTGCGGGCAAAATGGGCATCTATCAAATTTACCCCTGCTCCACTGTCTAGAAAGAAAGAAATAGTCTCCGTCTTATCACCAAAAATAATAACCGCTGGCAACACAAATTGCGATGTACGTATGGAGGAAACGTATACCCCCCGGCTGACATCCTCCACACAGCCTGGGGTTAGTAGTTTTTCCGACGGTCTTTTGTTTCTGAGGAAAGAAGGACAGACATTAATGAAATGACCCCTCTCCCCACAAAAAAAACAAACCCCACGCCTACGGCGAGCCTCAGGAGGACAGACCTGACGAGTAGTTCCTCCTAGCTGCATAGGCTCGTCTAAGTCCGTACAGACTAACTGCTGCTTGGGAGGGGTTACCAATTGCTCCGGTTTTTTCAACCTGTCCCTAAGGCGTCTATCTATTCGGATAGAAAGGGACATAACCGCATCAAGGGAAAAGGGGGTCTCATATAATGCAAGCGCATCCTTAACCCTTTCGGATAACCCAGAGCAGAACTGACTCCTGAGAGCCGGGTCGTTCCACTGGGTATCCGTAGCCCACCTACGGAATTCAGAGCAATACTCCTCTACCGGCCGCTCTCCTTGTAAGAGTCTCCGTAATCTTGATTCAGCCAGTGCGACTCGGTCAGGGTCATCATATATGAGACCCAAGGCCCCGAAAAACTCATCCACTGACCAAAGAGCCTGGGAATCAGTAGGTAAAGAGAACGCCCAGGACTGCGGATCCCCCTGCAGCAGGGAAATAACAACCCCCACCCGCTGATCTTCATTACCAGAGGAGTAAGGGCGCAGTTTAAAGTATAATTTACAGGCCTCACGGAATGTCAAAAACTTGTCCCTTCCCCCAGAAAATCTGTCAGGGAGAGGGACCTTGGGTTCCGCAACAACCTGGTTACCAGTAGCAACCGCTGGGCTTGCAGTCAGTTGCAATTGCTGCTGTTGCTGGAGGACCGACGCCTTCAATCCTACCACCTCCAAAGACAGGCCATGAAATTGTTTGGACATAGCAGCAATTTGATCCATACTGGATTTTAAGTAGGTAAAAAATTTTTTTTTTTTTTTTTACCTACACAAAATAAGGGCCAGATATAATGTAATGACCGACGACACGCACAGGGAGGAAAACAGGGAAAGCCATGCCCAAGGGAGAGCGAAAGGTGGTGACCCCTAACTCACCTTGCGCCTGGCACCTGACTGCCCTGACGTCCCTAGACGGGTTCCTCACCCGTGCGGCGATCGCGTGCCTAAACCCTGGCTTTCCCTAATATGAGCCCTAGATAGTGAACAGGCCGGTGGGATCGCTAGTCCGCACCACTATCACTAAGAGGGAAACACCAGGGAGAGGACAGACAAAACAGACAAACACATACACCCAGGTGGGTGACCACAATAGACCAAAAAGGTCCAACAGGGATCCGGAGGGTAGCGTTCTGGACCAACTACCAGCGAACGCAGCAACACAGCTCCAGAAGGTCAGAATAGATGTCCAGGCAGGAAGCTCTATCTCTGGCAACCAGAGAAGTGTGAGAGAGGAATATAAGGAGGTCTGGGAGTGCTGGACAAGGAACAGCTGAGGAGAAGGAGCTACGGATCCCTGAGTGAGCCAAAAGGGTTTGCAAAGCAAACCCAGAAAGCTACCATAAGGAAAACAGCCCTATCTTAAATAGAGCGTGCAGCCAACCGCTGCGACTTCCTGACCCCGGGTATAACGGAGTCAGGTGTGGTTCTCGATACCCTCGTGACAGTGCCACCTCAAATTAGTTATGGCAGATTAGGTGCCCCTCAGTAGAGATGCCAACTTTTGTGCCCCCTCACTCTAGTTGTACCCATCAAACACCCCCCCCCCTGCCCCCAGTCTGCAGCGTTAGAAAAAAAATAAAAAATACACATACTTACCTTCTTCCCTGATGAGAGGAGGCAGATTGCCGGGCTTTCAGCTCTCTTCCCACAGCCAGCAGCGCGATCTGGGGCCAGCATGGGGAGCTCCTGCGCTCTGAAGATCAGTGAAGCAGGGAGCAGAGAGGTTTCCCTGCTTCACTATGAAACGGAACTGCCTGGCCGGGTGTGAGTGAGTGCGCGCTCCCCCCCCTCTTCCTTGACCCTCCGGCCCCCCTACCCCTATATTATACATGTAATGGAGGCATGGAGCGCTCTGATGGGGCCCAAAATTTCCACTGGCCTGGGGGGATCCACAGGCGGCCGGGCCCCCTGGAGTGCCGGGCCCGGTCGCAAGTGCGACCCCTGCGACCCTGGTATGTACGCCACTGCTTCACAGTTCTGGAACAACATCCTATGGACAGATGAGACAAAGATCAAATTGTCCCAGAGTGATGAAAAGAGAAGAGTATGGAGAAGGAAAGGAACTGCTCATGATCCTAAGCATACCACCTCATCAGTGAAGCATGGTGGTGGTAGTGTCATGGCGTGGGCATGCATGGCTGCCAATTAAACTGGTTCTCTTGTATTTATTGATGATGTGACTGCTGACAAAAGCAGCAGGATGAATTCTGAAGTGTTTCGGGCAACATTATCTGCACATATTTAGCCAAATGCTTCAGAACTCATTGGACGGCGCTTCACAGTGCAGATGGACAATGACCCAAAGCATACTGCAAAAAGCAACCAAAGAGTTTTTTAAGGAAAAGAAGTGGAATGTTATGCAATGGCCAAGTCAATCACCTGACCTGAATCCGATTGAGCATGCATTTCACTTGCTGAAGACAAAACTGAAGGGAAAATGCCCCAAGAACAAGCAGGACAGTTGCAGTAGAGGCCTGGCAGAGCTTTACCAGGGATGAAACCCAGCGTCTGGTGATGTCTATGTGTTCCAGACTTCAGGCTGTAATTGACTGCAAAGGATTTCCAACCAAGTATTAAAAAGTGAAAGTTTGATTTATGATTATTATTCTGTCCCATTACTTTTGGTCCCTTAACAAGTGGGAGGCACATATGCAAACTGTTGTAATTCCTACACCGTTCACCTGATTTGGATGTAAATACCCTCAAATTAAAGCTGACAGTCTGCAGTTAAAGCACATCTTGTTTGTTTCATTTCAAATCCATTGTGGTGGTGTATAGAGCAAAAATTTTTAGCATTTTGTCGATGTCCCAATATTTATGGACCTGACTGTATGTGACTGTTGTTGTCATCATTACTTTGTTAATTTCTACTTACATTGATAGGGAGTTGTCTAGCAAGGTTAACCCCCTTTTATAATAAAACCACTTAACAAATCAGTGATTCAAACAGGACATATTGGCTTAACCAATCATCATCTCCCTCCTGGGTTACTGCAACATCCATCTCTATGGCCTCCCATCTAACACTCTTGTGCCCTTCCAATCCATCCTTAACTCAGCTGCCCAGATAATTCATCTCCCCTTGTTCTGCCAATCCCTTCAGTGGCTTCCCATTACCTGGCTATTTACCCAGCGAATACTGTTGAAAACTCTCCCAATAAATTCCCAGACATAATCTCCGACCTGAATTGCTCACCTTTTGCCTGCTCCTCGTACAATGGTCTACAAGGTTTCTCACGTGCATCTCCCATACTTTGGAACTCTCTACCCCAACACATAAGACTGTAACCGAACATCCAAACTTTCAAAAGCAATATCAAGATTTACCTCTTTAGGAAAGCCTACAACACAGTCAGATGAGCATCTTCTTCCTACACATACCGTCTCCTTCTTGCTTTCCTTGTATTGTAGATTGTAATCCTTTGCAGGCAAGTCCATGCCTATTGTACTTGTTTTGTTTGTTTTATATTATGTATGTATACCACTATTTAGATGTAATGCTCCCTGGAATTAATGGCACTTATAAATAATAATAAATAATAATATTAACCAATGAAGTGGCATATTCAATCATCACCTTGTGGGCTAGGGATTTAGCACAGGGTCATAAGGCAAAGTAAATCATTCAACCAGAGACCAGAAGAGCAATATAACATCCAGTTATGCAGGATGGAAACTAAATACTGCTCTCAATCAACAGGAACCAAAAGCTAGACATACCAGTGACTATGTGTAAGGCTAAAGTACCACTGACCACAAGAAATAGGCACTGAGTATGGCACTAACTAAAAGGTCACCACAAGATACAGATTGCTCTAAATACTACTGACCACCAGAGACTCAACATTAGAGTTATCACTGACTGCCTGAGAAATGGCCCTGTATCGACCCTGTAATTAGAGACCCAGTTCATTTTGGTCTGGCCCTCGATGAGATGATTGGTTATCATGACCAGTTTTATCATCATCAGGCTCATCCTCTTGCAAAAGTGACTCATCATCCCCCTGCTCCTCTTCCAATGGTTGATCATCATCCTCATCTTCCAATTCCTTCTCCGTGGGACTCTCTCCATGTGGGTCCCTATAATAGCTTCAGAGCAGCCAGCAAGATGCGTAAGCTGTTCTTCTTCCATTGTCTGCACATGGAGGAGGTGTAACGGTCACGTACACACACACACACACAGGGGGGAGGATAGTGACCACTGCGCTCCACCCTCACCCCTGGCCCTACCTACTTGCCTCACGAGTCCTGATGACAGGGGACAACTGGACGGCAGTCCCTAACTTAGGATACGTGCGGAAAGGACAGACAAGACAAATAACAGATAGTGAACGGACCGGGTCAAAACCAAGAGGACAACGCAGTACAGAGGGATAAGCAAAGAATGGTCAGGAGAAGCCGGGGTCATAAATACCAGGAGAGTCGAGAAGTACCAAAGGAGTCCGCAGAGAATAGTCAGGTGGAAGCCGAGGTCAAAATACCAGGAGGGATGCGCAGTACAGGAGGAGCAGGCAAAGGATCGTCAGGGAACAGGATCAGGTAAGTATACAGGTATCCAACAAATGCCAGGAACCTAAATTAACAGGCAACCTGTGGCCAGCAGGCTGCCTGTATTTATAGTGGGAAGTGAGGGTCATGTGACGTGGCCAGCGTCACATGACCGACAGACCGACCAGTCGAGCACCGAGTGATCAGCTCGGCGCTCAAGGCAGACCTAGGAGCAGGGAGCCTCCCAGCTAGCAAAGCCGCCCTGGGAACGAGGCCAAACACAGATCCTCGCTACCGAAGCTAAGCAGCAGGTCTGCGGCTGATGGGAGACCGAGTGCGCCTTTGGCGCCCCGTGACAGTACCCCCCTTTTACGAGGGGACACCGGACCCAAGACTTCAGGCGATGTCCTTTCAGGGTGTTCTAAATGAAATTTTCAAACAAGTCTAGGAGCATGAACCTCCCTGGCAGGTACCCAAGATCTCTCTTCAGGTCCATACCCCTTCCAGTGAAGCAGGTACTGCAAGGAATTACGCACCTTCCTGACATCCACTATTTTAGACACCACATACTTGACAGCATCATTAACAAGAACCAGCAGAGGTGAGGCTTTCGATGGTACTACCGGTTCAAAATATTTTTTAAGTAGAGATTTATGGAACACATTATGAATGTGGAATGACTCGGGCAGCTCCAACCTAAATGATACCGGGTTAATCATCTCCGTGATCTTATATGGTCCAATAAAACGAGGAGCAAACTTTTTAGAATCTACCATAAAAAGGGATTCTGTCACCTCCCCTAACCCAAAATCGGATTTTAAAGCAGTCATGCAGCACAGCTTACCTTGAATCGGCTGTGCTCTTCTATCTTGTAATCCGTCCAGTAGTTTATGAGAAAAACAACTTTTATGATTATGTAAATTAGCCCTGAAGGTGCCCAGAGGGGCGTTTTATTCCCCTTAGTGTGCCCAGTAACGCCGCTCTTACAGTGCCCAAAACGCCTTCCTTCCGACTGCCTAACCGCCCACAGCCTCTCATCCCTCTTCTCCCCCTCCCTCACGGCCGAACGAACTCTCGCGCAGGCGCAGTACCCACTGAGGGCTGCGCCAGTGCCATCTGCAGGAGACTGAGGGCAGGAGCTTCATCCTCGTCACTGGGCATGCGCCGAGCCCAGTGACGTCCGATGCTCGCTCTTCCCTCAGTCAGCCTGGGAGGAAGCGCAGAGGATTGCCGATCGGCTGCTGCACCCTGCGTTTTCTCCAGCCTGCCTGCCTGCCAGCGATTTTTTTCCCCACCCTCCCTCCTGGAAACAAATCATTATTACTGGGCTCGGCGCATGCCCAGTGACGAGGATGAAGCTCCTGCCCTCAGTCTCCTGCAGATCGCACTGGCGCAGCCCTCAGTGGGTACTGCGCCTGCGCGAGAGTTCGTTCGGCCGTGAGGGAGGGGGAGGAGAGGGATGAGAGGCTGTGGGCGGTTAGGCAGTCGGAAGGAAGGCGTTTTGGGCACTGTAAGAGGGGCGTTAGTGGGCACACTAAGGGGAATAAAACGCCCCTCTGGGCACCTTCAGGGCTAATTTACATAATCATAAAAGTTGTTTTTCTCATAAACTACTGGACGGATTACAAGATAGAAGAGCACAGCCGATTCAAGGTATGCTGTGCTGCATGACTGCTTTAAAATCCGATTTTGGGTTAGGGGAGGTGACAGAATCTCTTTAAGAGAGAGATTCTTGGAGGACAACCATACCTTATCCCCAACCTAAAAATTCACCCCCCTTGAACGTCTCCTATCGGCTTTGAGTTTCTGAGAACTTTGAGCCTTTTCTAAGTTCGATTGAACCCGGGCCCAAACTGTGCACAGTTCAGAGGAGAGCCTATCCGCCTCAGGGTTAGAGGAGGAGACAGATGACCCAGAATGAAAACGGGGATGGAAACCCCAGCAGAAGAATTGACATGGTTATTCAAAGCAAATTCAGCCAATGGAAGAAATTTAACCCATAATTGCTGGTCATCAGCAACATACAATCTCAAGAATTGTTCCACAGACTGATTAAGGCGTTCAGTCTGCCCATTACTCTCAGGGTGGTAGGCAGAGGAAAAAGACAATGAAATTTGACATTTTTGACAGAAGGCCCTCCAGAATTTGGATACAAACTGCACACCCCTGTCAGAAACAATATTTTCCGGGATACCATGCAATCGAACAATTTTTTTCACAAAAATAGACGCCAGGGTTTTGGCATTCTGGAGTGTAGACAGGGGAATGAAATGGACCATCTTGCTAAACCTATCGACCACTACCCAAACCACAGTCTTACCCTCCGCTGGCGGTAGGTCAGTTATAAAGTCCATCGAGATATGGGACCAGGGTCTACTGGGAATGGGTAGGGGTCGTAGGTTACCAGCAGGACGAGTCCTAGGTGTCTTGGACCTGGCACAAACCTCACAGGCTGACTCGTAGGACTTGACATCCCTAGTTAGAGTGGGCCACCAATAAGATCTTGAAACCAGATCCTTAGTGCCCTCAACACCCGGATGTCCACAAAAGGCAGAATCGTGACACTCACCCAACAGCTGGAGACGAAATTGTACGGAAACAAACAACTTATCTGTTGGGGTGGATCCCGGTGCCAGATGTTGTTCAGACCTAATGCGAGCCGAGATATCCTGGGTTAGAGCTGCTATGACGATTTTTGCTGGTAGGATGGATTCAGGTGGTACCTCAGTGGGTTGAAAAGCATGGAAGCTCCGAGATAATGCGTCCGCCTTCACATTTTTACTTCCCGGCCTGAACGTAATGGAAAAATCAAAACGAGTAAAAAACAGAGCCCATCTGGCTTGACGGGGATTCAACCTCTTAGCAGACTCGAGAAACATAAGGTTTTTATGGTCAGTGACAACATTTACACAATGCCTTGCCCCCTCCAGAAAATGCCTTCACTCCTCAAATGCCCATTTAATGGCCAGCAGCTCCCTATTCCCTATGTCGTAGTTTCTCTCCGTGGGAGAGAATTTCCTGGAGAAGAAGGCACACGGTCTCAGGTTACTGAGGCTAGCAGGACCTTGTGAAAGGACTGCTCCTGCGCCGTCCTCGGACGCATCCACCTCCACAATAAAAGGTCTCTCCTGATCAGGCTGGATCAGAATGGGAGCGCTACTGAATGCCTTTTTTTATTTTTCAAATGAAGAAATGGCCTCAGTAGACCAATTCTCCAAATCCGCCCTTTTCTTAGTAAGGTCGGTCAACGGTTTAGCAATTACAGAAAAATTCATAATAAATTTACAATAGTAATTGGTGAAACCTAAGAACCATTGTAAGGCCTTTAAGGATGAAGGTGTTACCCATTCCATAATTGCTAGTACCTTACCAGGATCCATCTTGAAGGCGTGGGGAGTCAGAACATGCCCTAGAAACAGAATCTCCTGTACACCAAAGACACATTTCTCTTGCTTATTGGATAGCTGATTCTCCCTCAACACCTCTAATACTTGTTTAACATGAGACACATGGGATTCGAAGTCAGGAGAGAATATCAAAATGTCGTCAAGATAGACAATAACAAATTTACCTAAGAACTCCCTAAGAATGTCATTCATAAAGTTTTGGAACACAGCTGGGGCATTGCTGAGTCCAAAAGGCATCACCTGATATTCAAAGTGTCCTGCCGGAGTATTGAACGCCATCTTCCATTCGTCTCCCTCCTTGATTCGGATTAGATTGTATGCCCCTTTCAGATCAATCTTGGAAAACCAGGTTGCCCCCAGAACCTGATTAAATAAATCCGGAATCAATGGGAGGGAGTATCTATTCTGGACAGTGATTTTATTTAATCTCCGGTAATCGATACATGGCCTAAGACCACCATCTTTTTTCTTAAAGCGAACCTTTCACCAGGATTTCACCTAATAAACCATTACCAGTACCTTATAGATTATGCTCATTCTGTTTAAATGCATTCTTGTCCCGCTTTCCTGGGATGTATATTGATGAAAAAAATGACTTATAAAGTCCTTGTCTCCAGCTCCTGCAGTCACGGTGGAAGTCAAGGGGGTAGCCCTTCCCTCACTCCGGGCTGTACCTCCCCTGCCCTAACCCCTCCTCTAACTAGTGTAACTGACACCCGGCTCAGTCGCCGGGACCGCGCTTGTACTGGTGGCGCATGCGCCGTTGGTCTCAGTAGCAGCGCGATCCCGTCTATCGCGCAGACTGAAGCGCGATCCTGTAAGTGAATTGCGCATGCGCCGTCCGTCCCCGATGCCTCCCTGTCTTCTATTCAGGCGCGCGCCTGAAGAACAGAAGACAGGGAGGCATCGGGGACGGACGGCGCATGCGCAATTCACTTACAGGATCGCGCTTCAGTCCGCGCGATAGACGGGATTGCGCTGGTACTGAGACCAACGGCGCATGCGCCGCCAGTACAAGCGCGGTCCCGGCGACTGAGCCGGGTGTCAGTTACACTAGTTAGAGGAGGGGTTAGGGCAGGGGAGGTACAGCCCGGAGTGAGGGAAGGGCTACCCCCTTGACTTCCACCGTGACTGCAGGAGCTGGAGACAAGGACTTTATAAGTCGTTTTTTTCATCAATATACATCCCAGGAAAGCGGGACAAGAATGCATTTAAACAGAATGAGCATAATCTATAAGGTACTGGTAATGGTTTATTAGGTGAAATCCTGGTGAAAGGTTCGCTTTAACAAAGAAAAAACCCGCCCCCATAGGAGAGACAGAAGGTCTAATATGCCCTTTACCAAGGCTCTCCTTAATATAATCTTCCATGGCCTTGCGTTTGGGCTTAGAAAGATTATAAATTCGCCCCTTAGGAAACTTGGCCCCCTCTACTAGCTCCATAGTACAATCATAAGGTCTATGGGGGGTTAGAACCTCCAGGGTTGGTGATGAAAATACATCTGAATATTTCCTAACAACAGTGGGTAAAGTATCAGACTTTACTGAGACCCCAGCCTGTACCATGGACAAGCACGAGTCACACTTAGGCCCCCATCTCACCAACTCCTCCTTGGACCAATCTATAGTGGGGTTATGTAGTCGGAGCCAAGGCAACCCTAGTACCACCTCAACCGGTAGGAGTGGCACACACCCACGGTTAGAGAAATCTCTGAGGTACATGAGCTCACCGTACCACCAATAAGAGGAGTAGCATCAATAGTAATGACATGGATAGGAGTTGGTAAAGCAAACATTGGAATACCCAATCTTACAGCGTACTCAGAGTCAATAAAGCTGGCCGCTGAGCCAGAATCAATAAAGGCCTTACCCGGCCATTTATCTACCCCCAGAGAAATCGTAATGGGTACCAAAAGCTTACATTTAGAAAAATCAGGGTGTACCTGGTCTTTAGGTTGCCTTGCCTTAGGAGACTTGACAGAGAGGACCTTCTTAGGACACTGGTTGATCCAATGGTCAGGATCTCCACAGTGAAAGCATTCTCCACGTCTCCGGCGAAGATTCCCTCGGGTCATGCCAACCTGCATGGGTTCCTCGGTGGAGAAGTCAGTGTTGTCTCTGGGATAGGCCTCTGGCTGGACCACCATCTGGGAAGAGAACTGTCGTTCCTATCATCTCTCTCTAACCCGTCGGTCAAGTCGGACAACAAGGGTCATCATCTCCTCTAAGGTCTCTGGAAGTTTATAACTGACCAGAAGATCCTTTAAATTATCAGACAGACCTGACCTGAACTGACTCTTCAGGGCTGGTTCGTTTCATCCTGAGGGGACACACCACCTTCTGAATAGGGTGCAATAATGCTCCGCAGATAGATTGCCCTGTACCAGTGCCTTTAGAGCCATCTCGGCTACCAGAGCCCTGTCTGGTTCATCATAGAGGGTACTCAGGGCCTGAAAGAACCCCTCCACAAAAGTTAAACAACTGGTGCCAGCAGGTAAAGAGAACGTCCAGTCCTGGGGATCACCCTGTAGTCAGGAAATGATAATGCCCACGTGTTGACTCTCGGGGCCAGAGGACACGGGGCGCAAACGGAAGTAAAATCTGCAACTCTCCTTAAAAGAGAGAAACTTCTTCCGGTCTCCAGAAAAGGGTTCTGGGAGCTTAATCTGAGGCTCAAAATGCGGACTGGAGGCCTGAGGAGTGGAAGAACCTTGCCCTAACTCAAAAGAACTGAGTTTTTCCCCTAGCTCCTGCACCATCTGTGTCAGATTAAAGACATGGTCAGTCAGGGTCACCAGAGGATTCATTATACAGTGGTTATTGGGCCTGTTAATCTGTAACCAGGGGCGTAGCTATAGGGGGTGCAGAGGTAGCAGTCGCTACCGGGCCCAGGAGCCTGAGGGGGCCCAAAGACCCTTGTGTCACATAAGAAAACATCAGTATTATAGAAAGACACCAGTATTATAGAAAGTGCATGCTGGTCAAGTTATAGCTCTGGCTGGAGGGAAGGGGTTAGGTCAAGAATTTGGCATGGGGGGGTGGTCTACTATTTAAATTTTTTGCCGCTGGCAGCATGAAGGCTATGTGCTTCCCTAGCCACAAAACACTGAGGGAAAGGGGGGGCCCAAGCTGAACCCTTGGACCAGGGCCCATGAGCCTTTAGCTACGCCCCTGTCTGTAACGGTCACGTACACACACACACAGGGGGGAGGATAGTGACCACTGCGCTCCACCCTCACCCCTGGCCCTGCCTACTTGCCTCACGAGTCCGGATGACAGGGGACAACTGGACGGCAGTCCCTAACTTAGGATACGTGCGGAAAGGACAGACAAGACAAATAACGGATAGTGAACAGACCAGGTCAAAACCAAGAGGACAACGCAGTACAGAGGGATAAGCAAAGAATGGTCAGGAGAAGCCGGGGTCATAAATACCAGGAGAGTCGAGAAGTACCAAAGGAGTCCGCAAAGAATAGTCAGGTGGAAGCCGAGGTCAAAATACCAGGAGGGATGCGCAGTACAGGAGGAGCAGGCAAAGGATCGTCAGGGAACAGGATCAGGTAAGTATACAGGTATCCAACAAACGCCAGGAACCTAAATTAACAGGCAACCTGTGGCCAGCAGGCTGCCTGTATTTATAGTGGGGAGTGAGGGTCATGTGACGTGGCCAGCGTCACATGACCGACAGACCGACCAGTCGAGCACCGAGTGATCAGCTCGGCGCTCAAGGCAGACCTAGGAGCAGGGAGCCTCCCAGCTAGCAAAGCCGCCCTAGGAACGAGGTCAAACACAGATCCTCGCTACCGAAGCTAAGCAGCAGGTCTGCGGCTGATGGGAGACCGAGTGCGCCTTGGGCCTCCCGTGACAGGAGGTGGATAAGGGGCTGGTGTAGAAACCAAACTGACACAAAGGCTGGGGTGATAATAGGAACAGGCTTTCTTGCTGCAGTGATACCTCGCCACTGCCATACAAAACATTGATCCAGTGGGCAGTGAAAGACGTACTGACCCTTCATGTAACAGCTGCTCCAGGTGTTCACAGTGGCGTTGTCACGGAGGGGAGTGGGGGATCAGCCTGGCCAAAAGGAGTAATAAGGGAGCAGGTGACCTCCTACTGCGTCCCTAATCCTCTCCCTAACTCCTCAACGTATGAGCGGACCCCGATGGTGGGACGGCTCATACATTGGAATACCTAATATCCTGAGTTGCCCTAGAAATCCCTCACTTAGGAGCAGGGGGGAGACGACCTGTTCATCCCAGTCATGAAGGAACAGGAGTCTATCTGAGGCCAGGCTGCAAGGAGAGGGGAACACATACAGCATATGGAGATGGCAGGTAAGTGAAACCTATAACACACTTACCTGCCACAGACACACTGACTGGAACCCGTGCACAAGTGCTGGTGTCCGCACCAACATTAGAGGACACAGCACACACCACAAACCACAAAGGGACCCAGGACACACATGGCAGGGAAATGTCTAGTAAACATACACCCAACACCACCAGACATGTAACACCAACTAGACATACAAACACCCTGAACATAACCCACTCCATACACATAGGGACAGGAAGGGAAGGAGACACCGGGATGACATTGAACATCTATGACCACAAGGGTGGCCCTCACTGGACAGATGGAACAACCAGACAGAGCATAACTCCAGCACACACCAAGGCTGGAGTACCACTGAGCTACAGGCTTCCAGCAGAGACTAAAAAGCCCAAGCAGCCACACCCACAAACACATAAACCAAGTGTACACAAAACACTAGGAAGGGAGTTAACCCTTCCAACACCAAACAGAGGAAGGAAGCCACTTAAAGGGGAAGTGCACACACAAGCAAACTAAGCCACACGATACCACCGGCAACAGCATGCGTGGCAACCATGTCACGGCAATCACCCAGAAGGCCGAGACACTCCCACGGCATGCTCAAACAGCAACACATTGCCGCGGGCAACCGCAAGTGTGGCAACAGTGTCACAGCGCAAACCAAAGGCCGTGACAGGCGTGCACCTTGTCTCATAACGAGAATTGCAAAAAGCATCCCACATTCTCAGTCAAGTTACAGTACAAGGCATGGATGATTTTTTTTTTTTTATAATGCCGGTTAGGTACAGTGTCCCTTTATTGTTCCTAGTCCCTGGCTTGTGTCTGCAATTTTTGTTGGCAGACAAAGCCACAACAAATCTTATCACACCCACAAACGGGAACAGAATGGAGTCTGGCTCATCCTCAGCAGAAGGACCTGGCTGAATGCTGCTTCCTGATTGGCTCAGAGGCTGACAGCATGATCATCCAATCAGAGCAAGGCCTCCCTGCGTATTTGATGCTCTATCTTCTTCTTTCCTGTCGTTTCCTGAAAATATCCAAAACAAATCACCAAAACGGCAGATTCGTTTGGCAGACAAATGTTTGTGAAATTCATAAGAAATCAGATTTGTTTAGAATCTATTCATTCATTTCTACTTGTAATGTTGGTGTTTTTGTAGAGGTCATTATCCTATCAAACCCTATGGTTATTGTAATAATTTTCTACTTTAATGTTGAAGATGAAGCTTGGTATTTCAGGATAATTTATATCTGTGTGGGATTTGATGAATAACCTGTGCTCTGCTACAAGTCATTCTTCTAAGAGTAGTTGCCCAGAAATGCTATAATCTCTCGTAGTTATTGATTTCTAAGATGTAGACTGTAATTATGGCAATACATATTACACACTGTGGCTGCAGATTATCATGACATAGAATACTTCTTTCATATGCACTAAATTGAGCACTAAAATTCTGTTTTTCTGACCACCCATTCATTATATTCAAATTTCATTAACCATTAGAGGCCCCAGAAAAGCTTACATGGCTCAGCATCAGTCCACGAGATTTCATGAGTTCTCTATGTGCTTTTCTCTCTCAATGAAAGTCGGAATGCTCTACTTTTATAATTTATGTCTTATATAGCATATGCTATCTTTTTCTAGCCATCAGATTGATAGATCCATCCACTAGATCCTGTCTACAACAAGGGTATGTTAAATTAAAGAGGTCTATCTAATGACATATGTTCTTTAAGAGTGATCATGCATGTGGAGACTTATGTAGTGGTAGAACACAAACTGTTGATACTTCAGATAGTGTGAAGTGATTATTCTTAGAGAGGAAAGCACAATTAAATCGGTTAGGCTGGTTTAGTAACCAGCTGTCGCGTAACTTATCCTGGGACAATGCAAAATCTGTAAAAAAAAAAGCCTTCCATGTACCATGTTTTATTTGTAGCACTGATGGCTTAATTTGAAGGAGTTTTTTTGGCCCCAGGGCGTGGAGGAGACCACCATCCTGCCTGTTTACAACTGTTCATATTGACTGTATTGGCACAATTTCTTTAGTATTGCAGGTCGGGGGTACTGGTTTATAATATCTGGCCATGCTCATTTTGCTGGGATAAGACACCATAAGTGGCAGGGAATGACAAGAGATTGGCCTTCTTCTTCATAAGAGTGCATAGGCATAGGGACACTGTGCCACTCACATGGGCCTTTGGCTACTTTATACAAGGAGATGTCCATCCTGCCATTAGAAGTTTGGGGTGTACTCATGTTAAAATTGAACCCCATGTGATTAGCCAAGTTCTGCTAAAAGTCAAAGCCTTGGAGTATATTGTGAGGGTACCTGCAGCAGATGCTAGGGGTGCTCAGACTGTTTTGCTTATTCCACGTAACAACTGATGCAGTAGAATGAGGTAGCAGTGAGAGCCTGAACTCTATGCAGGTCTTAGGGAGACTGTGCAAAGATACCATCATGACTTCAGCAGGTCTTAAGGAGTCTCTGAAGTATAAACACAACATGCATCCACATACCCCAAATCAAGGAAGAATTGCTAAGTTGCAAGTACCGCATTTGCATCAAGTGAGGACCACCATGCTGTATTGTGTGACATAAGAATGTGCCTATCATGTTAAAACAAACCATTATACTGTTCAGGGCCGGACTGGCCATAAACCCTATGGGGAAATTTCCCTGTAGGCTGATGCCCAGGGGCCACCTGAGCCCTTCTCGCGGCCACTGGCCAGGCACATAATGATCTGATGTTCTCAACTAGTGTTGAGCGAATCAAAACATCCGAAGCAGAATTCGATCCAAAGTTTAGAGAAAATTTGATTCGCCACGAAGCTGAATTTCCTTGCTCTTCATGGTAATGAATAATGTATCCTAAAATGGCGGTTAGAGTTGTCTTAGAAAGAACTTAAAAAAATAATAATATTAACCTCATCCACTTGGCATGAGGTAGTCCGCTCCTCTTTTGAGTGGAAAAGACCTGCAGAAGGACCTGCACTGAGCGTGATGATGTCACTGCTCACTCTCAGCATGATCACGTGGTGACGTCAGCGTTGTGAATATACTATATGTAAAACACTTGAATATCCTCTTTATCAATAACTTATAAGTTCTTCTGCTACACTGTATGCAATTATATCAGAGCCTTTAGGGTAGGAGCTGAGATGCGACGAAAAACTGCAGGGCCATTCAAGCAGCAGCTGTTTTATAATAGAATTTTAAAAACTGATTATCAGTAAATTGCTTATTGTGAATGACCGTGCAGTGTTGCAGATAAGCAAGAGACTGACAATCAAGTTTTCACAATCTAAGGCCTCATGCACACGACCGTGCCGTTTTTTGTGGTCCGCAAACCGCGGATACGTAGAAAACGGAAGCCGTCCGTGTGCCTTTCGAAATTTGTGGAACGGAACAGGCGGCCGAGGCGCGGACAAGAATAGCACATGTTATATTTTTTTAGCGGGGCCGCGGAACGGAGCAACGGATGCGGACAGCACACGGAGTGCTGTCCTCATCTTTTGCGGCCCTATTGAAGTGAATGGGTCCGCATCCGAGCCGCCAAAACGGCGGCTCGGATGCTGACCCAAACAACGGTCGTGTGCATGAGGCCTAACATAAATCAGCTTACTCCATGTCCCCTAGCTTGGAATGCATTTTTATCTAGTTCTTTCCATATAGTGGTTAAAAATAAGTGACTAGGTTTACATCTCCATTTTGTAACTACAGTAGTCTAATCCGGCAGAGGAACATATCTCCAGAGTTACCGCTTTCGGAATAGCCGGACTCTGCCAGGCACTGCCGGATCCCCATTCACTATAATGAGATTCTGCAGGTTTCCTTTATAAATGCCGGCTCTCTGCCAGGAAAATACAACTGCAAGCAGTGGTATTTTCCCTCAGAAAGCCAGCATTTATGGCAGAAACCAGCTGGATCCTATTATATCAAAACACATCTGTGCCCACCTACCCAGCGCCAAGGTGGTCTCAGTTCAGGCAGGTCCTTCGCTAAACCTACCTATGAGCGCAGACCCTGCACATATAGTGTGTTGCTCCTAGTTACCTCTGTGTGCATTAGAGTGAGGGCTTAGTCCATATGTTATGCTTTCATCTATTACTATAGTGCATTATTCTCTGTGACTGCATAAATGTAGCCATGCACATCCGCATATTTAGTATCATATCATGCAGGATGTTTTGCATTTTTTTCTGTGATTTGTTTGACTTGTCTTGAAGGAGTGGCACATTCATGTGCACTTTTGCCCCACCTATCTAAGAGGCGACCTTGTTTAGGGTGGTACATATAGGTGTGTGTGCTCCTCCTCTCTAGTGATGAGTGGCAGGGGTCATATTCGAATTCGCAATATTTCGCAAATATTTTGTAGAATATTCATCGACTATTTGCGAATTAGAATATTCGTTATATTCTAAAAAAAAATTTACTCGAAAAATCGGCAAGGTAATGATCGCGTAATATGCAATATTATGCGATTAATACAGGTGTGGGTCAAAAACGAATATGTAGCACTATAGAATTTAGTGCTATATATTAGTTTTTTCGAATATTCATAATATTCTCAAACAAGAATATATAGCAATATAGCGAATATTCGAAAAAAACGAATATAGAGCAATTTAGCTAATATAGTGCTATAATCTTCTTTGTCTAAGGGTCCATTCACACGTCCGTAAGTGTTTTGCGGATCCGCAAATTGCGGACCCGCAAAACACGGACACCTGCAATGTGCGATCCGCAATTTGCGAATCCGCACATCACAGACACTATAATAGAAAATGCCTTTTCTGGTCCGCAATTGCGGACAAGAATAGGACATGTTCTATTTTTTTCAGGAACGAAATTGCGGATACCGAAAAAACGGATCCTGAAAAAACGGATGCGGATCCTGAAAATGCAGATGCGGATCCAGGAAATGTGTATTTGCATCCGTTCCAGCCCCATTGAAAGTGAATGGGTCCGCAAATTGCGGAACGAATGCGGACCCAAATTACGTACGTGTGAATGGACCCTAATAGTTGTAATTTTTTTTCTCATCTGAAGTTCAGATTGGAAAAAAATTACAACTATTAAAAAAATATATTATAGCACTATATTAGCTAAATTTCTCTATATTCGGGGTTTTTCCAAATATTCGCTATATTGCTATATATTCTTGTTTTAGAATATTAAGAATATTCGGAAAAACGAATATATTCGATATAGTGCTATATATTAGTTTTTTAGAATATTCGTCATTTTTCCCATCTAAAGTCATGATTCCTCCCTGCTTAAGTTGCTTGTGGGCCAATGACTCATTAGCCCACAAGCAAGAAGCAGGGAGGAATCATGTTTTTAGTCCTCTCACCGGTTGCTGCTGCACATGGAGGTAACTAGGAGCAACACACTATATGTGCAGGGTCTGCGCTCCTGAACATAAATGCATAACGGCATAGGTAGGTTTAGCGTAGGACCTGCCTGAACTGAGACCACCTTGGTGCTAGATAGGTGGGCACAGATGTGTTTTGACAGGGGCGTAACTAGAAGTGACTGGGCCCCACAGCAAATATTTGTAAGGGCCCCACCAGCGCGCTTCGCACCTCCCTCCTCCTGTGTAAACCCCACTCCTTTGGCACAGTGTAGCGGTATACTGTATATTGTCGGGCACAGTGTAGCGGTATACTGTATATTGTGGGGCACAGTGGATGCTATATGTGTATAACATAAACATATTTCACATGAAAACTTACAGTTACTTGACCCTTGGGGATCTCGGACACCAGTTCAACACTTTGGCCGGGGGCTCGGCAGAGCTGATGTTGTGCTTTATCCTAATGAGAAAGATTTCATAATAAGGTTTTGGAGAAGGGGCAGATGGATAGCAGAGCAGAGAGAGGCTGGTGCTGCTACTAGGGGGTCATACCATGGGGGAATAATAAAGCCCACCATAATGCCCCCCAGTAGTAATAATTCTCCTTATAATGTGACAGTGCAAAAATACCCCCTTGTAATGCCCCCAGTTGAGCTAATGTCCCCATAGTGCCCCCATAATGTACCAGTATAAAATACCCCTATATAGTGCCCCCAGTAAATTCCCCCATAGTGCTCCTCTCCCCCCTTCCTGCTAGTGCCCCCCATAATGTACCAGTATAAAATGCCTCATATATAGTGCCCCAGTAGATGCCCCTCAGTGTCCGGCCTCTGATAGGCTGCCGGCCTAGTGTCCCCCATAATGCCCCCCAATATTGTGCCAGTAAGTGTCCCCATAGATGCCCCCCCCTATCGTGTGCCAGTATCAAGTGCCTCTCTCCTCCCCCCCCCACATGTCCCAGTATCATAGTGCAACCTCCCCCCCCCACAAAAAAGTGCCAGTATCAAGTGCCTCTCTCCCTCCCCCCCTTCCCATGTGCGAGTATCAGGTGCCAACCCCCCCTCCCCAGATGCCAGTATCAGGTGCCAACCCCCCCCCCATGTGCCAGTATCAGGTGCCTCTCTCCCCCCCCCCATGTGCCAGTATCAGGTGCCAACCCCCCCAGGTGCCAGTATCAGGTGCCTCCCCCCATGTGCCAGTATCAGGTGCCTCTCTCCCCCCCCCATGTGCCCCCATGTGCCAGTATCAGGTGCCTCTCCCCCCCCCCCATGTGCCAGTATCAGGTGCCATGTGCAAGTATCAGGTGCCTCTCTCACCCCCCCCCATGTGCCAGTATCAGATGCCAACCGCCCCCCCTCCCCCCCATGTGCCAGTATCAGGTGCTCCCCCCCGCTCCCCCCATGGCAGTAACAGTCGGGTATTAAAAAATAATAATAAACACTTCTACTTACCTCCATGTCAGCGATGCGATGCAGCCTCTTCCTGTATGTCCATATATGGAGTCAGTGCTTGTATTTCAGAAAAGGTTTCTGCTGGGATTCGAACCCACGACCTTCTGTATCAGAGGCAAAGCATCTAACCACAAGACCATAAGAGATGCATTGCTGCTGATTGAAAAAATATCAGACTTCTACTGTTATAGCTGGCTTAGTGTACATCTATACACATGACAGCTGCTCATATATAGAGATATAGCAGAGCTGAGTGTGCTGGGACAGCTGTCATGTAGAGATATAGCAGTGCTGGGTGTGTTGGGGCAGCTGTCATGTGTATAGATGTAGCAGAGCTGGGTTTGCTGGGGCAGCTGTCATATATAGATATAGTAGAGCTGAGTGTGCTGGGACAGCTGTCATGTGTATTAGATGTAGCAGTGCTGGGTGTGTTTGGGCAGCTGTCATGTGTATAGATGTAGCAGAGCTGGGTTTGCTGGGGCAGCTGTCATATATAGAGATATAGTAGAGCTGAGTGTGCTGGTGCAGCTGTCATGTGTATAGATGTAGCAGTGCTGGGTTTGCTGGGGCAGCTGTCATATATAGAGATATAGTAGGGCTGAGTGTGCTGTGCAGCTGTCATGTGTATTAGATGTAGCAGTGCTGGGTGTGTTTGGGCAGCTGTCATGTGTATACATGTAGCAGAGCTGGGTTTGCTGGGACAGCTGTCATATAGAGATATAGCAGTGCTGGGTGTGTTGGGGCAGCTGTCATGTGTATAGATGTAGCAGAGCTGGGTTTGCTGGGGCAGCTGTCATATATAGAGATATAGTAGAGCTGAGTGTGCTGTGCAGCTGTCATGTGTATTAGATGTAGCAGTGCTGGGTGTGTTAGGGCAGCTGTCATGTGTATAGATGTACACTTAGCCAGCTATAACAGAAGTCTCATATTTTTTCAATCAGTTGTATTGCAGCCTTTATGGTTGTGAGGGTAAATGCTTTGCCTCTGATACACTGATATTTTGGAGGTTGTGGGTTCGAATCCCAGACACATCAGAAGACTTTAGGAGACAGTAAAATTAGATCACATTAGCGAGGGGGCCTGGTCAGTAAGACATCGATATTTAACGAACTTAAAAATAAACTGTCACACACGCTGCCGGGACGAAGGGGGCCCGGGCCCGAAGCAGCTGCTTCCCCTGCTTCCCCGGTAGTTACGCCACTGTGTTTTGATCAAAATGTATTGGCTAAGAGTCTCAGAATTTATCATTAGAGTGAGGGCTTAGTCCATATGTTATGCTTGCATCTATTATTATAGTGCATTATTTTCTGTGACTTTATAAATGTAGCCATGCGCATCCGCATATTAACTATCATATCGTGCAGGATGTTTTGCATCTTTTTTTCTGTGATTTGTTTGGATCCTATTATAGTGAACAGGGATCCAGCAGTGTCCGGCTATCATGACTCTGGTAATATGTCTACTGGAACAGAATACTGGAGTTACAAAATGGAGATGTGAACAAACCTTTACAAGTAGCCTCAGAGATAGTAATGAAATATACAGAGAAGTACAGTATCTATTAAAGTAAGGGTTTCCAGTGGGTGTACAAGTAGACTCTGTCCCTTTTGTTATGCAGTTATAACAGTACACTGACCCTTTTGTTGCGCAATGGTGGCCCGATTAGCTGTATATATGAGTGTCCATCCTGTTCTGTTCAGTGTAGGTGTAGTCAAGTCACAAGTTATAAATGGGTAGATAGTCAACTTTACTGAAGAATAACACAAGTAAGCGGGTCAGCAATACCATAGTGAAGCACAAAATACTGCCACTGCAGAACCAAATACCACAATGCAGTATAAAATATCACCACTTTCGCTGCAGTATTCAAGTGTATCCCTGTCCTGAGGATGGTTGCAGTTGAATTCAGGAGGGCATCTGGCAACTGGCCAGATGTATAAGAACCTGATGCTCCTACATTCATTAATGTTGAGAGTAGAGAAGAGCGTAGTTTTGAAAAATTTGATTCTGCGGCTTTGCCGAAGTTTGACAAGAAATAATATTTATTACTAATTAATTATTCCCAAATCTCTATGTTAAAACCCTATTCAGTCTATCAATCAATGGGACCGTTTTTAGTGGCCGCTTAGACGGAAGTGCACCCGTCTTCTAACAGCCATTAAAAACGTTAATACGCTAGTGCAATATAGCCTTTTGGGTTTAAGAACAATTCACTCACCTAATCCACTTGCTCACGCAGAGGCAGTCCATTCCTCTCTTGAGTGGAAAAGACCTGCTGAAGGACCTGCGCTGAACGTGATGACATCACCACACGCTCCCAAGTGCGATCATGTGGCATTACCATTTTTAATGGCTGTTAGACGGGTGCACTTCTGTCTAAGCCGTCGCCAAAAATGGTCCCATTGATTGATAGACTGAATAGGGTTTTAACATAGCGATTAGTGACAAATTAATTCGGAGCAAATAAAATTTCTTGCCAAATCGACTTTTTCAAAACTTCACTCATCTCTAATCTCAACATTAATGAATGTTATATAGGTTTTCCATATAGTACATTCACAAAGGTGTACAGAATGAATATTTTTTTGTCCCAGTCAAGATCTTGGAGGATTGTTCACAGTTCTTCACAGTTGTTTGAACCTTACATTTATTTATTTTACACACTGAGCAAATTGAAGTGAAACAAATTGAATTTGAACCGCATTTCAGGAAACCTTTGACCCGCAACAAATCTGAATCTCCT
The DNA here is from genome assembly GCF_905171765.1 of Bufo bufo. Taxonomy (NCBI): domain Eukaryota; kingdom Metazoa; phylum Chordata; class Amphibia; order Anura; family Bufonidae; genus Bufo; species Bufo bufo. The sequence goes on from NC_053398.1 coordinate 98,593,413, forward strand.
CTCGCTTTGTTTTAACTAATTGATTTTTTCCTAAAATGGTGACTACACGTGTTACAAAGTGTAAGTAAGAAGCACGGGAAGGAGATATGACCCATAATGCCGTGCAGACAGCCAATCAGCAGATAGCAATCCCCTGTGATGTCACAGCCCTATAAAAAGCCTAATCCCTCCCTTTCTCCCCCATTTTACAGTGAACTGAGCATAGAGACAGATGTGCCAAGTGCTAGGGACATAGTTTAACAAAGCTTAAATTGTAGAATCTTGGATAGGGACTGTGAGGAATATGGATTATTATTTTATGTCAGTCATGTTCCCACACCAGCCATCACCTGTCAGATAGCAGAGGTAGTGAATCTCCACGTCCGTGTTTTGGCCTAGTTATACGCTACCGCAGGTTGGTTTCTTACCCTATATAATCCTATTAGTGGGCCGGGCTTATATCAAATAAGGAACTGGTGCCAGTCTTTCGGGCTAAGAAAGTGCTGTTTCACTGGGGCAGTGAAAAGGCTCTCTCAGCTTGTTGCCTCTCTGTGCCTGTGTGGACAGGAGGAATCTGTGAAAACAGTACCAAGACTGACCTTCTCCGCTTCCCCAGGAGGGTGTAACATCAAGCCTTGGTAACCAGTGACCATACCGTATCTTGTGAGCTCGACGTAGTTGACGTCCGGCGTTAGTCGGGTTACGGTATTCGTCACAGGGACAGTGTATGGAGATCATAGGGAGAGTTTTTAGACAATGTAGGGAGAGCATAGGAAGACTGCAGGGACAGTGCAAGCTCTGTGTAATTGCCCTGTACATCTTGTTCCACTGGTCTGCCATTCGTTCTTAATCTGTTCTGTTATACATAGGATGACTGTGCATCAGAGTTAGTCTCAACAGTTGGTCTAATATATAGGCATGTGTACCTAGTTAATCTGCAGTGCCATTAATAATCAATCTGTTCAGTTATACATAGACTTACTGTGCATCAGACTCATTATTAACAGATGGTGTGATATATAGGCACGTTTATATAGTTCATCTGCAGGGCTATTTATGCTTCAAGGGGTTCTCCGGTAACTAAGAAAATGAAAATACTTAAATATTACTTCATTATAAATATATTCCCAAATACCTTACATTAGTTATATAATGGCTCGTTTCTAGGGAGCAATGATTAGGAAAGACAAAATGTCCGCTGTCCTATTAGTACACACAAAACTGCCTAGAGCTGCCTCATCCTCCTCTCTGCTCTGCTTGTCAGGGATTATGATCCTCAATACAGTTTAATATGGTTATCAGCTGAATCTCTGTAGGAATGGATTCATGAGAAGATGTAGCTATTGAGCAGCAGCACTTGTATGCAGTCTCCTTTACCACAGCCGCACATTACCACAGTCTGTCCTGTCCGTCCTTTCTGTACTTCATGTCTCCTCATAAACTCCATTCCTACAGAGATTCAGCTGAAGATCTTATCAGCTGTATTCAGGATCATAATCCCTGACAAGTAGGAGAGGAGGATGAGGCAGCTCTTTACCTCAGTGTTGTGAAGTAACTTATCCTCATGTGTGATTAGGACAGGCTTTGTGTGCACTAATAGGACAGTGGCCATTTTGTTTCTCCTAATTATTGCTCCCTAGACAAAACGAGCCATTTTAACAAATAAAAGGTATTTGGGAATATATTTATAATAAAGTAATATTTACATATTTTCAATTTCTTAATTCCCGGAGAACCCCTTCAATCTGTTCTGTTATACGTAGACTGATGTTATCTCTGTTTTGGACCAACTCCTGTTTTCGCCTTACCAATACTGATGAAATGCTGACCAAATACTGACAGAGTGAAGGTGCATTCTCAAACTACAGGATCTGCTTTTTTTGGGGCTGTTCTTCTAATGGATCAGAAGAATAGAAAAATAAACAGTGATTTGAACAATGCCTTACTGTTGATGCTCTCCCCAGTGTCATGGGGCCACCTTTTGAATTTTGGGCCACTGCACCGTTAAGTCCACGCCGATAAATTAGACCTGATGCTAACATTGACCTGTAAGGCAGTGGTCCCACTTCTATTATTTGGTCAATTATTTCCATTACTTATTGTGAGGCAAATTCAGGAGCCAAGCGTACACTCTCATTAGGTATCAAGAATAGATCTGCACCTGCTCTATGGGTTTGACATGCACCTGCTTTGGGTTAACAATTACTGACCAAATAAGTGAAGTGTTAACTAAGCCTAATAGTGACACACAGTCATTCCACATCTAACAGAAACGCATGTGTTTGCACTGCCACAGCATGGACTTTATTGGTGCTGCCTCCATGTCCTAATTATGTTCCACTAAAGTGTCAGGCCTCTTGCACACAAATGTTTTTCTTTTCCGTTTACGTTCCGTTTTTTGCATTCCGTATACGGAACCATTAATTTCAATGGGTCCGCAAAAAAAAAAACGGAATGTACTACGTATGCATTCCGTTTCCATATTTCAATTTTTCCGTTCAAAGATAGAGCATGTCCTATTATTGTCCGCATAACTGACAAGGATAGTACTGTTCTATCCGGGGTCAGCTGTTCCGTTCCGCAAAAAATGGAATGCACACGGACGTCATACGTATTTTTTGCGGGTCCGTTTTTTGCGGACTGCAAAATACTCAAAAAGCCATACGGTCGTGTGCAAAAGGCCTCACTGGGACACCTGCAAGGTCACACAGTATATTTTTTTGCTTTACTGAAGGATGCTGTATGCTTTTTTATTTTGTTTAGCTAGGGGTTAGCTAGGAATGTTGGTGGCCTGCACGATGATTCACATGTCCATATATGTGACCTGCCTATCATTTAGATGCACAGTAACTGTTTCGCTACCAGAAAGTGTAGTGTCCCACTAGGTAAATGTGGGCACTACACAAGGGTCAATTGGGCCACGTTGTTCTCCACCTCCTGTGGAATATGGCCATTGTATTTTATATGATGTTTTATGTGATTTTCCTGTTTATTTCCTGTATCAGGCCTATTAGGGGTGTAATTTCTCCTCCTAGACTGTAGAGGGAGCTAGGAAACCCCCTAGTATAAATAGCCAGGCCCAGACCAGGGAGGGAGAGTGAAAAGAGGAGTGGATTTTGGAGAAGCCAAGTGTGGCACCCTAGCCAGAGTGTAGCTGGGATCCAGCCTCTGATATGCAGCTAGACAGCCCAGGCTTCTAGCTTGCTACCAGGAGAAGAGCCTGCCTCCTGAGAAACCTGAAGTCCCTATAAGAGTACAGAGCAGAGCTATTGTTCCAGCCAAACAGAGAGCTGAAGTGCAGAAGGATATATATGCAAAGCAAGGAGATATATACCTGAGGAAGTTTCCCTAACCAAGGATAAAGCCAGCAATAGGGCATACGGGCCTTGGGAGAAAGACAGACAGGATCTGAGGAAAAGTGCAGCCTGATCTGTAAGTGTTTAACCCTCTGAGTATCTTGCAAGAACATTGTGCCTGCCATTGGATGTAAAGCCTGCCTGTTACCTTCTTGTACATGTGGAACTGAACAAATAACTGTAAATAGTTAACTGTTTCAGTAAAAGGAAGTTTTGGTTTACTGCAACTTGTGTTTCTCACATATTGCCACAATAAATCGGTGTGCCACCATTACCGGCACTGGCGTCACAAACTTAAAGGGATCTTGCCACCGGCACACTAAACCTGCAACACCCAGGCCACCTCATCTACCATCGGCCTGGTCCCTATACATTGAAAGTGCCCCAGAGGACTTCTGTGCCAGCCTCTATATCACTGCTGTACGCCTGCCCAGGGTCTCCTATGAACTGTGAGTACCAAGAGCAACCCTCGTTTTGCCTATTAACCGTGACCCGCCACTCACACACCCTGCAGGGCTGCGTACTGCAAAAGGACAAGCTATGCATGTCGCTGCACTGCACAGTGAAGTACACCAGAATAGATTCTCCCTAAAGTTTAACTACAGGTCGGGAGAGACCTGATTTAACACGGTTCGTGACAAATTAATTTGGATCTAAAAAAGAAAATCGGTGAAGCAACCGAATCAAATCTTTGCTCATCTCTAGTGCTGATATATTCCACAGCACTTTACAAACATTAACATTACTCGCTGTCCCACAGTGGAGCTCCCTATCAGTACGTCTCTGGAAAATGGGAGGAAACCGGAGTACCCAGATGAAACTCACGCAAATATAGGGAGAGCTTATAAACTCCATGCAGATGTTGTACTTGTGTCGGTTTCAAACCTAGAATCCCAGTACTGTAAGCTACCAGAGCTAACCTCTCCGCCACCAGCAATTTGCTGAACCTTTATTTGTTTAAACAATCATTATGGGTTTCTATAGGTTTAGGTAGACAGGCTACTCTTAGCATCAAATTTCGCCCATAAATATACACAGTATAGGAGCATTAAACCCGTATAACTGAGGGTAAGGACATCATTGGTAAAGAAATGCTACTTTCCCCACCAAATGTTAACTCTGCATAAGGTAATAATTCTGATCGTCCATCATATAGAGACAGAGAACATTTGCATGATTGCATTTAATGTCCTACTAAACATTTCATAAATAATTAAATAATTACAAATAAGTTGCAAATTTTCTTAACCCTTTAAAGGGGTTGTCCAGGTTCAGAGCTGAACCTTGACATATCCCCTTCTTCACCCAGGCAGCCTCTCTGAGATGAGCATCGGGGCAGCTCTCCCTTGCTCTGCACTGTATCGTGCAGGGCAAGGGCTTTTTTGTTTACAGACTTAGGGCTCATTCAGAAGGCTGTATCCACAAAAATGTGGATCCGTTTTTTTGCGAATTCACTTCTATGGGGCCCTTTTCTTCCATTACACAAATGAAACATGTCCTATACTTGTCAATGAAAATCAGGATGTGGCCCTATTGAAGTCTATGGGTCCACAATAATACGGAATGCTATCCATTTTTTTGCGGATATGCTGAAGTGTCCGCGAAAAAATGGATCTGCATTTTTGCGGACAGCATACGGCCGTCTGAGTGAGCCCTTAGGCTTCTTTCACACGAGCAAGTTTTCCGCGCGGGTGCAATGCGTGACGCGAACGCATAGCACCCGCACTGAATCCTGACCCATTTATTTCAATGGGTCTGTGTACATGAGCGTTTTTTTCACACATCAGTTCTGCGTTGCGTGAAAAACGCAGCATGTTCTACATTCTGCATTTTTCATGCAGCCCTGGCCCCACAGAAGTGAATGGGGCTTCAGTGAAAAGCGCATTGTGCCATTTTTCGGGGTTTTGTTTTTACATCATTCACTATGCGCTAAAAATGACTTGACAACTGTATTCTGAGGGTGAGTACAATTATGGTGATACCAGATTTATATCATTTCTATAATGTTTTACTACTTTAAAAAAATGAAAACCTTACATTTTTCTAGCATTGTGTTATGGGCAGTAGATGTGGAACCACTGCATCAGCCAACAGGTTTGACTTTGAGCTAATCCTAGAGGCGTTTTCCTAGCAGTTCCTTGGTTTTCATCCTTTAACCCCCCTTTAATAAAGGGATCTGGACTTCACTGTGGGGAGCCACCAGGCTGCTTCATCTTGGATCAGTCCCGGTGTGGTTGGCAGCTGACCCATGGAGGTCAGAGACGCCAGTGCGGGACACTGAGGGATCAAGCAAAACCGTTGTCTGGGACAGGCCTGGGGAGGCAGAGTACATGCAAATCTATGAAGTAGGCCCGAGGTGAGGGCAAGTAGCTAAGGGTTAATATGGTCAGGTCAAGCAGTGGAGGGTCAGAGTCAGGAAACAGAATGAGATCAGTAGACATGCAGACAAAAGGAGCAGCACACCTTTGCAGTAACTAGCAAGCTAGGTTAAAAAGCAAGAGGAAATGACCACACTGCTCCTTTAGAATCCACAAACAGGTTGAGCAGATAAGATTCTAGACTGCTCCTCCTTCATTCCTTTTCCGTGTTGCCAAACACTGCTTCTAGTGTCGATTGCGGTATCGCTTCTACACTTTATGCGTCCTCAGCTCCTATGTAAATCAAGGATCAGGGAGCAAAGATAGTGAAGCACCACAGACACTCGTACAGCAAAAGATGGATTTATTATACTCACAAGAGTAGATAAAATCAAGGCACATCAATAAATTGAAAGTTGCCCGTAGTCCACGCAAATTGAACCCACTTCACAAAGAACCTGCAGCGCTCAAAGTAGGAGATACTGTCACGATGGTGAGTGGGGGAAAAAACTCCACTGCACAATGTCAATATAGACCATGCCACTAGGCCTGAAAGCCAGGATAAGGGAGCAGGTCACCTCCTATGCATTCCTAAATACAATCCCTAACCTCCTAAATGTATGAGTCAACCCTGATGGTGGAAGGGCTTATACCCGGAAGTTTGGACCCTAATTCGCCCTGGTGATCCCTGATGATATTGTAAGGAGAAAGAGACAACCGGTTCCTCCAAAACACAGAAGAACCGGAGTCTCGCACAGGCCTAGCAACAATGAAGGAGCAGAGAGCAAACATAAACACATAACGGCAGGTAAGAGTCCAGCGCAAACGACACGCACTGGAATAACCACCACTTACCTGCCAGAACGACTGGGTGGAACAACTACAGCTTGTGGTTCACCCCTCCGGGAAACCATGGAGCCTACTTCCGCAGACACAGACAGACAGGGGAAATGTCAAACAACCATGCTGGATTACAAACACCAAATAGACCAGACATGGAACACTAAATGACATACAACAAGCACCCTGTACATAATTTGTATATACTGCCTGTTACCATATCCATCTTGTAAGTACAATAAAACCTTGCAGTTGGAACTTTTGTGATTGTACTTCACTATCTGTGGCACCTTGATTTTTCATAAGGTTCCCAAAGGAAAGGTGAATCTGAGTGAACTGACCGCTTACCCATGTCCATGAAATTTCTGTGAGATCTGGAAGGGAGGATCTTTCAGCTTTTTTCTGGAGCAGCGCGGTCCAATTACAGAAACGCATTGATAGATGTGAACATTACCCACTTCACTATTGGAATTCGCGACACACCAAAAAGAAAGGCAACGTACTAAAGGCTTGTTTTATATATTATTTTTTACCCTGTACATGAACCCACACCAAAAATCATAAACAGGTGAGGAAGGGTAAGGGGACATGGGGAAACATCGGGATGATATTGCCAAAAACCTTAATGTTCCACAAGGAAGCCCTCATGGACAGATGACACATCCAGAGAGGAGCAAATCTCCTACTCATACAAAGGCGTACATACAACTAACCTCAAGCTCACAACTCCGGTATAAGAAGAGCCATGAGGCAACACCCTAAACAAACCAAAATGGAAAGTAACACCAGCCTTAAAGGGGAAGTGAAAAATCATGCTAACAACACGTTGCCACCAGCAACAAGCATGCACGGCAAAAGTGTCACGGTCTACTACGACCAGATCATAACAGCCGTGACTAGTGTTGAGCGAACAGTTCGAGCATAGTTCGGGTCCGTACCGAATTTTGGGGTGTTCGTGACACGGACCCGAACCCGAACTTTTTCGTAAAAGTTCGGGTTCGTCGTTCGGCATGTATTTTGGCGCATTTTGAAAGGCTGCAAAGCAGCCAATCAACATGCATCATACTACTTGCCCTAAGATGCCATCGCAGCCATGCCTACTATTGGCAAGGCTGTGATTGGCCAAGTGCAGCATGTGACTCAGCCTCTTTATAAGCTTGTGCGCACGTCGGGATGTGCTCACTCCCGATGTGAATAGAACAGGGATAGACGCAGCTGATGCTAGGGCGAGAATAGGCAGGGATAATTGAATAACTGGAAGCAAATTTCTCTCCTCCACCTGTGATTCATCTGAACAACTGCAGCTGAGCTGCTTTTTTGATAGGGATTGGCTATTTTTAGAGTGGCCAGAGTGATTTTTCCATCCACATGTACCTTGGCTGACCGCCGGCCGCCATTTTGCGACTTGTAGTGCTGCAGCAGAAGCTGCCACAGTGTGCATTCCAAAGCTCCAAACAAGTCAGACATCTACACCTGGGATTCAGACCAATAGCGATTTAGCAGCACAGTCCAAGGCTATTTTTTTTAAAGGTTGTGCAGACCATTTTGTGGCACATGTTACTGGGCTGATAGGCGGCGGCCATCTTGGGACTAGTGCTGCAGCACAATCTCTCCCAACGTCCATTAATCACTTGTAATAGTGGTCTGTGCCATAGAAATCCTACATCAGGGACTTGGGTGTGCTTGTGTCACCCCTACTAATACCAGTCCACCTGTAATCCATACAGTGAAAAGCCATAAAGTATTCCAGTGAGGGAATTTTTTTTTTATTTAAAAAAGGCCAAGTTAGTTTATCTGGCGTTCAATATACTAGATACAGTTAGGCCTGCGTTTCATACATCTGGAATTAGCAAACTAATGTGCTGGGGTTGGGAAAACATATATGTACCCATACTAGAATCTGTCAAAGAAAGCGGTACTCACATATAACAGTCATTCCATCTGTAATCCATACAGTCAAAAGACTGAAAGTATTCCAGTGAGGGAATTTTTTTTATTTAAAAAAGGCCAAGTTAGTTTATCTGGCGTTCAATATACTAGATACAGTTAGGCCTGCGTTTCATACATCTGGAATTAGCAAACTAATGTGCTGGGGTTGGGAAAACATATATGTACCCATACTAGAATCTGTCAAAGAAAGCGGTACTCACATATAACAGTCATTCCATCTGTAATCCATACAGTCAAAAGACTGAAAGTATTCCAGTGAGGGGATTTTTTTTATTTAAAAAAGGCCAAGTTAGTTTATCTGGCGTTCAATATACTAGATACAGTTAGGCCTGCGTTTCATACATCTGGAATTAGCAAACTAATTTGCTGGGGTTGGGAAAACATATATGTACCCATACTAGAATCTGTCAAAGAAAGCGGTACTCACATATAACAGTCATTCCATCTGTAATCCATACAGTCAAAAGACTGAAAGTATTCCAGTGAGGGAATTTTTTTTATTTAAAAAAGGCCAAGTTAGTTTATCTGGCGTTCAATATACTAGATACAGTTAGGCCTGCGTTTCATACATCTGGAATTAGCAAACTAATGTGCTGGGGTTGGGAAAACATATATGTACCCATACTAGAATCTGTCAAAGAAAGCGGTACTCACATATAACAGTCATTCCATCTGTAATCCATACAGTCAAAAGACTGAAAGTATTCCAGTGAGGGGATTTTTTTTATTTAAAAAAGGCCAAGTTAGTTTATCTGGCGTTCAATATACTAGATACAGTTAGGCCTGCGTTTCATACATCTGGAATTAGCAAACTAATGTGCTGGGGTTGGGAAAACATATATGTACCCATACTAGAATCTGTCAAAGAAAGCGGTACTCACATATAACAGTCATTCCATCTGTAATCCATACAGTCAAAAGACTGAAAGTATTCCAGTGAGGGGATTTTTTTTATTTAAAAAAGGCCAAGTTAGTTTATCTGGCGTTCAATATACTAGATACAGTTAGGCCTGCGTTTCATACATCTGGAATTAGCAAACTAATGTGCTGGGGTTGGGAAAACATATATGTACCCATACTAGAATCTGTCAAAGAAAGCGGTACTCACATATAACAGTCATTCCATCTGTAATCCATACAGTCAAAAGACTGAAAGTATTCCAGTGAGGGGATTTTTTTTATTTAAAAAAGGCCAAGTTAGTTTATCTGGCGTTCAATATACTAGATACAGTTAGGCCTGCGTTTCATACATCTGGAATTAGCAAACTAATGTGCTGGGGTTGGGAAAACATATATGTACCCATACTAGAATCTGTCAAAGAAAGCGGTACTCACATATAACAGTCATTCCATCTGTAATCCATACAGTCAAAAGACTGAAAGTATTCCAGTGAGGGGATTTTTTTTATTTAAAAAAGGCCAAGTTAGTTTATCTGGCGTTCAATATACTAGATACAGTTAGGCCTGCGTTTCATACATCTGGAATTAGCAAACTAATGTGCTGGGGTTGGGAAAACATATATGTACCCATACTAGAATCTGTCAAAGAAAGCGGTACTCACATATAACAGTCATTCCATCTGTAATCCATACAGTCAAAAGACTGAAAGTATTCCAGTGAGGGGATTTTTTTTATTTAAAAAAGGCCAAGTTAGTTTATCTGGCGTTCAATATACTAGATACAGTTAGGCCTGCGTTTCATACATCTGGAATTAGCAAACTAATGTGCTGGGGTTGGGAAAACATATATGTACCCATACTAGAATCTGTCAAAGAAAGCGGTACTCACATATAACAGTCATTCCATCTGTAATCCATACAGTCAAAAGACTGAAAGTATTCCAGTGAGGGGATTTTTTTTATTTAAAAAAGGCCAAGTTAGTTTATCTGGCGTTCAATATACTAGATACAGTTAGGCCTGCGTTTCATACATCTGGAATTAGCAAACTAATGTGCTGGGGTTGGGAAAACATATATGTACCCATACTAGAATCTGTCAAAGAAAGCGGTACTCACATATAACAGTCATTCCATCTGTAATCCATACAGTCAAAAGACTGAAAGTATTCCAGTGAGGGGATTTTTTTTATTTAAAAAAGGCCAAGTTAGTTTATCTGGCGTTCAATATACTAGATACAGTTAGGCCTGCGTTTCATACATCTGGAATTAGCAAACTAATGTGCTGGGGTTGGGAAAACATATATGTACCCATACTAGAATCTGTCAAAGAAAGCGGTACTCACATATAACAGTCATTCCATCTGTAATCCATACAGTCAAAAGACTGAAAGTATTCCAGTGAGGGGATTTTTTTTATTTAAAAAAGGCCAAGTTAGTTTATCTGGCGTTCAATATACTAGATACAGTTAGGCCTGCGTTTCATACATCTGGAATTAGCAAACTAATGTGCTGGGGTTGGGAAAACATATATGTACCCATACTAGAATCTGTCAAAGAAAGCGGTACTCACATATAACAGTCATTCCATCTGTAATCCATACAGTCAAAAGAATGAAAGTATTCCAGTGAGGGAATTTTTTTTATTTAAAAAAGGCCAAGTTAGTTTATCTGGCGTTCAATATACTAGATACAGTTAGGCCTGCGTTTCATACATCTGGAATTAGCAAACTAATGTGCTGGGGTTGGGAAAACATATATGTACCCATACTAGAATCTGTCAAAGAAAGCGGTACTCACATATAACAGTCATTCCATCTGTAATCCATACAGTCAAAAGACTGAAAGTATTCCAGTGAGGGAATTTTTTTTATTTAAAAAAGGCCAAGTTAGTTTATCTGGCGTTCAATATACTAGATAAAGTTAGGCCTGCGTTTCATACATCTGGAATTAGCAAACTAATGTGCTGGGGTTGGGAAAACATATATGTACCCATACTAGAATCTGTCAAAGAAAGCGGTACTCACATATAACAGTCATTCCATCTGTAATCCATACAGTCAAAAGACTGAAAGTATTCCAGTGAGGGAATTTTTTTTATTTAAAAAAGGCCAAGTTAGTTTATCTGGCGTTCAATATACTAGATACAGTTAGGCCTGTGTTTCATACATCTGGAATTAGCAAACTAATGTGCTGGGGTTGGGAAAACATATATGTACCCATACTAGAATCTGTCAAAGAAAGCGGTACTCACATATAACAGTCATTCCATCTGTAATCCATACAGTCAAAAGACTGAAAGTATTCCAGTGAGGGAATTTTTTTTATTTAAAAAAGGCCAAGTTAGTTTATCTGGCGTTCAATATACTAGATACAGTTAGGCCTGCGTTTCATACATCTGGAATTAGCAAACTAATGTGCTGGGGTTGGGAAAACATATATGTACCCATACTAGAATCTGTCAAAGAAAGCGGTACTCACATATAACAGTCATTCCATCTGTAATCCATACAGTCAAAAGACTGAAAGTATTCCAGTGAGGGAATTTTTTTTATTTAAAAAAGGCCAAGTTAGTTTATCTGGCGTTCAATATACTAGATACAGTTAGGCCTGCGTTTCATACATCTGGAATTAGCAAACTAATGTGCTGGGGTTGGGAAAACATATATGTACCCATACTAGAATCTGTCAAAGAAAGCGGTACTCACATATAACAGTCATTCCATCTGTAATCCATACAGTCAAAAGACTGAAAGTATTCCAGTGAGGGAATTTTTATTTTATTTAAAAAAGGCCAAGTTAGTTTATCTGGCGTTCAATATACTAGATACAGTTAGGCCTGCGTTTCATACATCTGGAATTAGCAAACTAATGTGCTGGGGTTGGGAAAACATATATGTACCCATACTAGAATCTGTCAAAGAAAGCGGTACTCACATATAACAGTCATTCCATCTGTAATCCATACAGTCAAAAGACTGAAAGTATTCCAGTGAGGGGATTTTTTTTATTTAAAAAAGGCCAAGTTAGTTTATCTGGCGTTCAATATACTAGATACAGTTAGGCCTGCGTTTCATACATCTGGAATTAGCAAACTAATGTGCTGGGGTTGGGAAAACATATATGTACCCATACTAGAATCTGTCAAAGAAAGCGGTACTCACATATAACAGTCATTCCATCTGTAATCCATACAGTCAAAAGACTGAAAGTATTCCAGTGAGGGGATTTTTTTTATTTAAAAAAGGCCAAGTTAGTTTATCTGGCGTTCAATATACTAGATACAGTTAGGCCTGCGTTTCATACATCTGGAATTAGCAAACTAATGTGCTGGGGTTGGGAAAACATATATGTACCCATACTAGAATCTGTCAAAGAAAGCGGTACTCACATATAACAGTCATTCCATCTGTAATCCATACAGTCAAAAGACTGAAAGTATTCCAGTGAGGGGATTTTTTTTATTTAAAAAAGGCCAAGTTAGTTTATCTGGCGTTCAATATACTAGATACAGTTAGGCCTGCGTTTCATACATCTGGAATTAGCAAACTAATGTGCTGGGGTTGGGAAAACATATATGTACCCATACTAGAATCTGTCAAAGAAAGCGGTACTCACATATAACAGTCATTCCATCTGTAATCCATACAGTCAAAAGACTGAAAGTATTCCAGTGAGGGGATTTTTTTTATTTAAAAAAGGCCAAGTTAGTTTATCTGGCGTTCAATATACTAGATACAGTTAGGCCTGCGTTTCATACATCTGGAATTAGCAAACTAATGTGCTGGGGTTGGGAAAACATATATGTACCCATACTAGAATCTGTCAAAGAAAGCGGTACTCACATATAACAGTCATTCCATCTGTAATCCATACAGTCAAAAGACTGAAAGTATTCCAGTGAGGGGATTTTTTTTATTTAAAAAAGGCCAAGTTAGTTTATCTGGCGTTCAATATACTAGATACAGTTAGGCCTGCTTTTCATACATCTGGAATTAGCAAACTAATGTGCTGGGGTTGGGAAAACATATATGTACCCATACTAGAATCTGTCAAAGAAAGCGGTACTCACATATAACAGTCATTCCATCTGTAATCCATACAGTCAAAAGACTGAAAGTATTCCAGTGAGGGAATTTTTTTTATTTAAAAAAGGCCAAGTTAGTTTATCTGGCGTTCAATATACTAGATACAGTTAGGCCTGCGTTTCATACATCTGGAATTAGCAAACTAATGTGCTGGGGTTGGGAAAACATATATGTACCCATACTAGAATCTGTCAAAGAAAGCGGTACTCACATATAACAGTCATTCCATCTGTAATCCATACAGTCAAAAGACTGAAAGTATTCCAGTGAGGGAATTTTTTTTATTTAAAAAAGGCCAAGTTAGTTTATCTGGCGTTCAATATACTAGATACAGTTAGGCCTGCGTTTCATACATCTGGAATTAGCAAACTAATGTGCTGGGGTTGGGAAAACATATATGTACCCATACTAGAATCTGTCAAAGAAAGCGGTACTCACATATAACAGTCATTCCATCTGTAATCCATACAGTCAAAAGACTGAAAGTATTCCAGTGAGGGAATTTTTTTTATTTAAAAAAGGCCAAGTTAGTTTATCTGGCGTTCAATATACTAGATACAGTTAGGCCTGCGTTTCATACATCTGGAATTAGCAAACTAATGTGCTGGGGTTGGGAAAACATATATGTACCCATACTAGAATCTGTCAAAGAAAGCGGTACTCACATATAACAGTCATTCCATCTGTAATCCATACAGTCAAAAGACTGAAAGTATTCCAGTGAGGGAATTTTTTTTATTTAAAAAAGGCCAAGTTAGTTTATCTGGCGTTCAATATACTAGATACAGTTAGGCCTGTGTTTCATACATCTGGAATTAGCAAACTAATGTGCTGGGGTTGGGAAAACATATATGTACCCATACTAGAATCTGTCAAAGAAAGCGGTACTCACATATAACAGTCATTCCATCTGTAATCCATACAGTCAAAAGACTGAAAGTATTCCAGTGAGGGGATTTTTTTTATTTAAAAAAGGCCAAGTTAGTTTATCTGGCGTTCAATATACTAGATACAGTTAGGCCTGCGTTTCATACATCTGGAATTAGCAAACTAATGTGCTGGGGTTGGGAAAACATATATGTACCCATACTAGAATCTGTCAAAGAAAGCGGTACTCACATATAACAGTCATTCCATCTGTAATCCATACAGTCAAAAGACTGAAAGTATTCCAGTGAGGGAATTTTTTTTATTTAAAAAAGGCCAAGTTAGTTTATCTGGCGTTCAATATACTAGATACAGTTAGGCCTGCATTTCATACATCTGGAATTAGCAAACTAATGTGCTGGGGTTGGGAAAACATATATGTACCCATACTAGAATCTGTCAAAGAAAGCGGTACTCACATATAACAGTCATTCCATCTGTAATCCATACAGTCAAAAGACTGAAAGTATTCCAGTGAGGGAATTTTTTTTTTATTTAAAAAAGGCCAAGTTAGTTTATCTGGCGTTCAATATACTAGATACAGTTAGGCCTGCGTTTCATACATCTGGAATTATCAAACTAATGTGCTGGGGTTGGGAAAACATATATGTACCCATACTAGAATCTGTCAAAGAAAGCGGTACTCACATATAACAGTCATTCCATCTGTAATCCATACAGTCAAAAGACTGAAAGTATTCCAGTGAGGGAATTTTTTTTTTATTTAAAAAAGGCCAAGTTAGTTTATCTGGCGTTCAATATACTAGATACAGTTAGGCCTGCGTTTCATACATCTGGAATTAGCAAACTAATGTGCTGGGGTTGGGAAAACATATATGTACCCATACTAGAATCTGTCAAAGAAAGCGGTACTCACATATAACAGTCATTCCATCTGTAATCCATACAGTCAAAAGACTGAAAGTATTCCAGTGAGGGGATTTTGCTTATAAAAAATAATATATTTCATTGTGGTGCGAGTTGAATCGCAACAATGAAGAAAAATACTATTAAGGGACGAGGACGCGGTCGTGGTGGTGTCCGTGGAGCCTCTGTTGCTGGTAGAGGACGTGGCCGTTCGGCCCCAGGCGCACACAGTAGGGAACGAACTCCCTCAACTAGCCGGCAGAATGTACCGCAATATCTCGTGGGGCCCAATGCCGCTCTTAGGATGGTAAGGCCTGAGCAGGTACAGGCATTAATCGATTGGGTGGCCGACAGTGCTTCCAGCACGTTCACCACATGGTCTTCCACCCAGTCTTCTGCGGAAAGCGCACAGGTGGCACCTGAAAACCAAGCCCATCAGTCTGTCACATCACCCCCAAGCATATCAGGGAAACGGTCTGAGCCACAAGTTATGCAGCAGTCTCTTCTTCTGTTTGAAGACTCTGCTTCCAGGGTTTCCCAGGGGCGTCCACCTAGCCCTTCCCCAGTGGAGGAAGACATACCATGCACTGACGCACAACCACTTATGTCTCCAGATGAAGAGGACATGGGAATACCACCACAGCAGAGTCACCGACTCTCTGATGATGACGAAACACAGGTGCCCACTGCCGCGTCTTTTTGCAGTGTGCAGACTGAACAGGAGGAGGTCAGGGAGGGAGACTGGGTGGAAGACGATGCAGAGGACGATGAGGTCTTAGACCCCACATGGACTGAAGGTCGTGGCGATGACTTTCACAGTTCAGAGGAAGAGGTAGTGGTGAGACCGAGACAACAGCGAAGCCAAAGAGGGAGCAGGGGGCCAAAGCAGACGAGCCGCCGCCCCCAGAGTTCGCCTGCTACTGGACATCGCCAACAGGGACCCAGCCCCACAAAGGCAGCTTCAAAGAGTTCCCTGGCATGGCACTTCTTTAAACAATGTCCTACCGACAAGACCCGAGTGACTTGCACGCTCTGCCATCAGAGCCTGAGGCGAGGCATTAACGTTCTGAACCTCAGCACAACCTGCATGACCAGGCATCTACATGCAAAGCATGAACTGCAGTGGGGTACACACCTTAAAAACCAGGCACTCGCTGAGGCTCCCCCTGCTCCCTCTACCGCTGCTGCCTCGGCTTCCGCCTCGAGAGGAATGTTGCCACCTGCCGAGCAGCAAACAGAGGATGTGCCACCGACACCACCACCACCGCCACCGTCAACTAGCGTCTCCACTATATCACACAGCAGCGTTCAGCTCTCAATATCTCAAACCTTAGAGAGGAAGCGCAAATTCCCCCCGAGTCACCCTCGAGCCCTTGGCCTGAACGCCAGCATTTCTAAACTGCTGGCCTTTGAAATGCTGTCATTCCGGCTGGTGGACACAGACAGCTTCAAACAGCTGATGGCCATGGCTGTCCCGCAGTATGTGGTTCCCAGCCGCCACTACTTCTCCAAGACAGCCGTGCCTTCCCTGCACATGCAAGTGTCCGATAAAATCAAGTGTGCATTGCGCAACGCCATTTGTGGCAAGGTCCACCTAACCACAGATACGTGGACCAGTAAGCACGGCCAGGGACGCTATATCTCACTAACTGCACACTGGATGAATGTAGTGGCGGCTGGGCCCCCGGCGGACAGTTCCTTGGCGCACGTCCTTCCGCCCCCTAGGATCGCAGGGCATCATTCTCTGCCTCCTGTAGCCTCCTCCTCCTACTCGGCTTCCTCCTCCACTGCTTCCACCAGCTCATCCGGTCAGCCACACACCTTCACCACCAACTTCAGCACAGCCCGGGGTAAACGTCAGCAGGCCATTCTGAAACTCATATGTTTGGGGGACAGGCCCCACAGCGCAAATGAGTTGTGGCGGGGTATTGAACAACAGACCGACGAGTGGTTTCTGCCGGTGGGCCTCAAGCCAGGCCTGGTGGTATGCGATAATGGGCGAAATCTCGTGGCAGCTCTGGGACTAGCCGGTTTGACGCACATCCCTTGCCTGGCGCATGTGCTGAACTTGGTGGTGCAGAGGTTCATTCACCACTACCCCAACATGTCAGAGCTGCTGCATAAAGTGCGGGCCGTCTGTGCGCGCTTCCGCCGTTCACATCCTGCCGCTGCTCGCCTGTCTGCGCTACAGCGGAACTTCGGCCTTCCCGCTCACCGCCTCATATGCGACGTGCCCACCCGGTGGAACTCCACCTTGCACATGCTGGAGAGACTGTGCGAGCAGCAGCAGGCCATAGTGGAGTTTCAGCTGCAGCACGCTCGCGTCAGTCGTACTGCCGAACAGCACCACTTCACCACCAATGATTGGGCCTCCATGCGAGACCTGTGTGCCCTGCTGCGCTGTTTCGAGTACTCCACCAACATGGCCAGTGGCGATGACACTGTTATCAGCATTACAATACCACTTCTATGTCTCCTTGAGAAAACACTTAGGGCAATGATGTTAGAGGAGGTGGCCCAGGTGGAGGAGGAGGAGGAGGATGAGGGCTCGTTTCTAACACTTTCGGGCTAGTCTGTTCGAAGTGGCTCAGAGGGAGGTTTGTTTAAGCAGCAGAGGACAGGTTCACAAGTCGCCAGCCAAGGCACTGTACTGGAGGACGAGGAGGATGAGGAGGAGGAGGTGGAGGGGGACGAGGATGACGCAAGTTCACAGCGGGGTGGCAGCCCAGGCCCATCACTGGTGCGTGGCTGGGGGGATACGGTGGACGATGACGATACGCCTCCCACAGAGGACAGCTTGTCCTTACCCATGGGTAGCCTGGCCCACATGAGCGAATATATGCTCCAATGCCTGCGCAACGACAGCAGAGTTGCCCACGTTTTAACGTGTGCAGACTACTGGGTGGCCACCCTGCTGGATCCCCGGTATAAAGACAATGTGCCCACTTTAATTCCTGAACTGGAGCGCGACCGTAAGATGCGCGAGTACAAGCGCACGCTGATAGAGGCGCTCTTGAGAGCATTCCCACATGTCACAGGGGAACAGGTGGAAGGTGAAGGCAGAGGAGTGGCAAGAGGTCGCCAACGCAGCTGTGTCACGGCCAGCTCATCTGAGGGCAGGGTTAGCATGGCAGAAATGTGGAAAAGTTTTGTCTCCACGCCACAGCTATCTGCACCGACACCTGATACGGAACGTGTTAGCAGGAGGCAGCATTTCACTAACATGGTTGAACAGTATGTCTGCACACCCCTCCACATCCTGACGGATGGTTCGGCCCCATTCAACTACTGGGTTTCAAAATTGTCCACGTGGCCAGAGTTAGCATGTTATGCCTTGGAGGTGCTTTCCTGCCCGGCGGCCAGCGTTTTATCTGAACGCGTATTCAGCACGGCAGGGGGCGTCATTACTGACAAGCGCAGCCGCCTGTCCACAGCCAACGTGGACAAGCTGACCTTCATAAAGATGAACCAGGCATGGATCCCACAGGACCTGTCCCTCCCTTGTGCAGAGTAGTCCTTATTAACTGCCTAAAACATGTCTTGTTGTGCTACGGGCCACTTCTTTATTTGATACAAATTTTATGAAACCCACAGTTGAATGAAACTCTTCTCTGTCTGGGCGCCGGGGCCTAACCAGATGAAAGTGGCCGGTTAAACTAACGGGTGACATGAAGCCATAACCTCTGCCATGCTACCTCTGTCTTCTGTCTGGGTGCTGAGGCCTAAGTCAAATAAAGCGGTCTTCTGCTGTGCTGGGGGATATGAAGCTAATCTCTGACCTCTCTCCTCTGTCTGGGTCCAAAGGCCTAAATCACTGAAAGAGGCCTTCTCCTGTGGTGTGTGATATGATGCCAGAATATGTGCTGTGGGGCCTCTCTCCTCTTCCTGGGTGCAGGGGTCAAATAAACTAAATTGTGGCCTACTCCTGTGGTGGTTGATATGATGCCTGATTCTCTGATGTGGAACCTCTCTCCTCTGTTTGGGTGAAGGGGTCAAAGTAACTAAATGGTGGCTTCTCCTGTGGTGGCTGATATGATGCCAGAATATGTGCTGTGGTGCCTCTCTCCTCTTCCTGGGTGCGGGGGTCAAAGTAACTCAATGGTGGCTTCTCCTGTGGTGGCTGATATGATGCCAGAATATGTGCTGTGGTGCCTCTCTCCTCTTCCTGGGTGCGGGGGTCAAAGTAACTCAATGGTGGCTTCTCCTGTGGTGGCTGATATGATGCCAGAATATGTGCTGTGGTGCCTCTCTCCTCTTCCTGGGTGCAGGGGTCAAAGTAACTAAATGGTGGCTTCTCCTGTGGTGGTTGATATGATGCCTGATTCTCTGCTGTGAAACCTCTCTCCTCCATCTGGGTGTAGGGGTCAAAGTCTTTCAAAGTCGCCTTCTCCTGTGCTGATTGATATAAAGCTGATGGTTGTGCCATCTGACATGGTTGCCAGGGTCTGATTCAATGGGGGCCTACTCCTGTGGTGGGTGATCTAAATGCCTGATTCTCTGCTGTGAAACCTCTCTCCTCCGTCTGGGTGTAGGGGTCAAAGTCTTTCAAAGTCGCCTTCTCCTGTGCTGATTGATATGAAGCTGATGGTTGTGCCATCTGACATGGTTGCCGGGGTCCCATTAAATTGGGGCCTACTCCTGTGGTGGGTGATCTAAATGCCTGATTCTCTGCTTTGAAACCTCTCTCCTCCGTCCGGGTGTAGGGGTCAAAGTCTGTCAAAGTCGCCTTCTCCTGTGCTGATTGATATAAAGCTTATGCTTGTGCCATCTGACATGGTTGCCGGGGTCTGATTCAATGGTGGCCTACTCCTGTGGTGGGTGATCTAAATGCCTGATTCTCTGCTGTGTAACCTCTCTCCTCCGTCTGGGTGTAGGGGTCAAAGTAACTAAATGGTGGCCTACTCCTGTGGTGGGTGATATGATGCCTGGTTCTCTGCTGTGGGACCTCTCTCCTTTGTCTGGGTGCTGTGGTCAAAATAATAGTAAGTGACCTTCTCCATTGGTGGGTGACTTGAAGCCTGATTCTGTGCTATGGGACCTCACTCCAATTAATATTGTTTAATTTTTATTTATTTTATGTTAACTCATCATTTCCCTATCTACATTTGTTTGCAGGGGATTTAACTACATTTTGCTGCCTTTTGCAGCCCTCTAGCCCTTTCCGGGTGTGTTTTACAGCCTTTTTAGTGCCCAAAAGTTCGGGTCCCCATTGACTTCTATGGGGTTCGGGTTCGGGATGAAGTTCGGGTCGAGTTCGGATCCCGAACCCGAACATTTTTCGAAAGTTCGGCCGAACTCGTCGAACCCGAACATCCAGGTGTTCGCTCAACTCTAGCCGTGACAGGTACCACTTGAGACTAATTATATAATTTTCTGTAGCAAGCTAAGTTAACCTATTGCTCAGTGAGCACGCACACTACATCTGTTTTCCAGCACCCAGTAATAAAAGATCTCAGAAATGGCAGCTGTGCTCCCTTGAGAAGCTATTTATGTATAACCTACAGATGTAAACAGAGAGGCCCTGTGGTCATATTACCAAGCTATACAGGTCCTCAAGTCACAGAAAGAGAGGTGAGCTGTTCCTGTTCAAGCTCATGTATGCAATATGTTCCTGAGAGATGCACGTGTGAAGAGTTAGAAGGGAGAGCGCCAGAGTCTGCAGAGTGCAGTGGTGTAACTGCTAATTTAAGGAAGGACAGAAACTGCAGAATTGTATTGCTATGTCTGATTTCCATTGTTACCAAATACTGATAAGACAGATATAGCTAAGGACTGTATATAGCACACATCTGCCTGCTGCCTGCCCTATAGTATCCTCTTTGCAACATCTTGTACACTAAAGAAACAGTAATTGCAGTTTCTGCCTCAGTGAGATTGTTGTCAAACCCTGCACCTTACATACTGTATACATGGAATGTGTGGAATATCTCCATACAATAGATTTTAGAGGAATTTCATAGAGATGTCCCGAACTATTCGCCGGCGAATAGTTCCCGGTGAACATAGCTTGTTCGCGTTCGCCACGGCGGGCGAACATATGCGATGTTCGGTCCGCCCCCTATACGTCATCATTGAGCAAACTTTGACCCTGTACCTCACAGTCAGCAGACACATTCCAGCTAATCAGCATACCCTCCCTCCCAGACCCTCCCACCTCCTATCAAATAGCAAGGACAGCATCCATCTTAGATTCATTCTGAAGCTGCAGTGTCACAAATTTGACTAAGTTGTAATCGCAATGTGATTAATACAGGTTATATTAATCGCTTAGCGAATTCAACTTAGAGCTGGGTTCCTAATGGTTGTATTGCTAGAATATAACGAAGATTGAGAATATAGTGCTATATTCGTTATATTCGGAATCGTCAATTCTAGCAATACAACCATTAGGAACTCAGATCTAAGTTGTAATTGCAATGCGATTAATACAGGTTATATTAATCGCAATTGCGAATTCAACTTAGAGCTGAGTTCCTAATGGTTACAGTGGCGTTGCTATGGCTGGTTTCACCCGGTGCGGTAGAAAATGGTGTCACTAAGTCAGCTCCAATCAGATATCTGCATAGACCCAGAGTCTTGGTCTATGTGCAGATATCTGATTGGAGCTGACTTCTTATTTTCTCTTTTGCACATAAACGTTTAAACTATATTCCTTAGTAAAAATGACCAGTCCACACCATGTGGGTCTATATTTATGAGGGCCCCCCTGAGCAAAGATTAGTAAATGTGGCCAGTAATTTATGAATGGGGTTAGGCTATTAACTTATTATTATTGGGGTATTATTAAAATAATTTGGTCTATAAAGTCAGAGCCGCTCTACCTACCTCCTCCTTCCGGCACCAGAGACTCCTGCAGGGCAGCTGCCGTGGCGCCCCACCGCTCACCAGGCTGCAGTGAGTCACACCCCGGTCCCCCTTTACCACGTGATGGCGCGACCAATACAACCATTATTAACTCAGACCTAAGTTGTAATCGCAATGCGATTAATACAGGTTATATTAATCGCATAGCGAATTCAACTTAGAGCTGGGTTCCTAATGGTTGTATTGCTAGAATATAGCGAAGATTGAGAATATAGTGCTATATTCGTTATATTCGACAATTCTAGCAATACAACCATTAGGAACTTAGCTCTAAGTTGAATTCGCAATGCGATTAATGCAGGTTATATTAATCGCATTGCGAATTCAACTTACCACACTCTGCGTCAACTACGTAATTTTCCATGGGAGTTTTGCTATGGATCCCCCTCCGGCATGCCACAGTCCAGGTGTTAGTCCCCTTGAAACAACTTTTCCATCACTATTGTGGCCAGAAAGAGTCCCTGTGGGTTTTAAAATTCGCCTGTCTATTGAAGTCTATGGCGGTTCGCCCGTTCGCGAACATTTGCTGAAATTTGCGTTCGCCGTTCGCGAACGGAAAATTTTATGTTCGCGACATCTCTAGAATTTCATATGTATTCATAAGAAATTGAGATGGGGATTAAGCCAGGGGTGCACCGCCAATGAGGCGAGGTAAGGCGATAGGTAGGAACAAAAGGGGGGGCAGCGGAAGGGCCATGGGTAATGAGCACTTCCATTGTGGGAACGTTCATCTCCACATATTGAACTGCATCGCTGTACTCAGGACAGCAATACAGAAGAATGATGAAGTGATGGGGCACAGGAGCAATGTCTCCCTGGCCCACCATTACCTCTAATAGGCTTTAGTCCTACTTTCTATACCCTATCAGAAGCCGTGTCATCATTATCGCACTGCCTGAGCCGGGCTGCATAGAGCTCAGAGCACAGACTAGAAGAGGTCTGTGTGTGCCTTGCACTGCATTGCTGACGGCAGAATGGAGGTATTTGAGTTTATTATTTTTATTTGGCAGCATGCTGTTCATCCACAATGGGGTGGGGGTCATTATTTTGCAACTGGAGGAAGCACTATGGGGACATTTTTGTACTGGCACACATTATGAGGGGCCCACTATGGGGACATCCGTTCTACTGGGGGCACTAAAAGTGTAGTTTTTTTTGTACTGACACACGTTATAAGGGAGCATTTTTTGTACTGGCACATAAGGGAGCATTTTTGTACTGACACACATTCTAAGGCGGCCACTATGGGGACATTTGTTCTACAGGGGGCACTGAAAGTGTTTTTTTTGTACTGGCACAGGTTATAAGGGAGTATTTTTATATTGGCACCCATAAGGGGGTATCTTTGTGCTGTCACTCATTATAAGAACATTTTTGCATTATTAATACTGGGGGCACTATGTGGACATTATTTCTTCTGGGGGCAAAATGAGGGACATATTGGATGCACTGGAGGACACTATGTTTAGAGCACTATAAGTTTCAGGGACACTATTTCTGAGCACAGTTATTTATTAGGGAACTGTATGCCAATAATAATTGAAGGGGAACTATCTGTATGGTAATTGCATTTTCAGGGTGATTATCTGTTTCTGTAGTATAGTATTGGGAATTGGGAAAGTGGTAGGGTGGGGTGTTCAGAAGATGGGGAAGAGGATGGAAAAGTAGGAAACTAAGATGTCTGTTTGTCAAACTCTGCAGAGACAAGAGATGGCTGAAAGAAATCATCATGGTGGTCTGGTCTGAATGGAGAAGATAAAGAAAGAGAGCGTCTACATCAGAGGACACGTCACTGGATGTAAGAGGTATGCGGCGTTGTATTACCCTGTATGTTTTGTAGCTCTGTATGTAATGTTCTCCAAGTATGTCTTGGAGGGAAGGGTTTAGGTTAAGAAATTGGCGTGGGGGAACTTGAGGCACCATTTCAGTTTTCTCTTCAGGCAGCAGAAAGGCTAGTTGCACCCCTGGATTAACCAGTGTATGAGTGGGACCTTAAGATGCAGAGGCTATAATTCAAGAATGGAAGACAAGGCTGTATTGCATACATGTATTTTACATGTTGCCTGTTTTTAAACTTTAAAGTGAACTTGAGGAATACCACAGTTAAGCGACAGTTTCCAACTATTTTTGATATTATTTTAAAAGCTGTTATTGTAACACATCAAAAACAACCAGGGGAGCATATTCAGCCCAGGCACGGAGTTGTCAGGGAAAACTTCTCCAGTGTGTGCACGTGTGCAGAGACAAGGTCTGTGACCGACAGAACTCGGGTACCATTGCAGTTAGAATGTACAACCAGAGCCATGAAAGAAGAAGTCAAGCTCTCATGGTCCCAGTGCAGAGTATCAACAGCAGTGTCAGAACCAGATGGATACTGGAGCAGCTAATTGATAGGTGAGACTGAAGGAGCCCTGGAGTGCACAAGCCACAGGACTGCTGGAGACCTCAGACAAGTTGCATCCCCTGCAAAGACATCCCAAAAAAGAATTCCTTGTGTAATCATAATATTTTTCTGAAGTTGTCCTCATCTCAATAAAGGGTGATTGCTGAACTGCAGAGACTGTTCAAGCTCTACTGTTGTTAGCCATATTAGCACTGTTCCATATGTAAATACAGGTTACACCTGGACTGGCACAGTTTAAATCTGTTCACCACATCCTCTTTAGTAAAGAGTTAATCTCAACCTAGTCTATGTTTGTTTTCACCTGTCCACCTACACATTTCACCATGAGCAGTTCCCTAACACAGTATCTTAATATCAACATGAGTTATTCCCATAAAACATTATTTCTCTAGAACTTAGAATTCTGCCTGCCCACTGGAATTCTTTTCCTTTTGACTGCTGCAGCATTCTGCAGGAAATAGTGGAGAGGATAGGAATGGTTGTAGGAACAATTGGAGTAGTAGTTACTCATGGATGCAGTCCTCTTGCTAGGTTGCTTCCCTGAGGTCATGCAGTTATGGGAAGGGCACACCTTTATTCTCTTCGAAGCGCATTTTGGTCTTAGGGTTCTCTTGCCTAATAGTGTTTTGGGGTGCCCTTGATGGTAACAAATTGTGAGGAGTAAGACAGGGTCCCCTGCAGCGGTGGAGGAAGTAATGATGAGGCAATTTTGCAGTGGAACAGTTAGTTACTGAAGAATCAAGTTCAGGGGCATTAATCACAGTTCTTAACATGCATGGACTCGCAGTTCTTACACAGCTTTACAATTTCACATATCTCACAGGTGTAATGGCTACAGAAGTAGTTAAAAGGCCAAGATTTCTCTTCAATGCATTTTTTTAACACACTGCACTTTTTCAGTTGACCTTAGCATAAGCACCCAGAACGAGGGGTGCGCAACACTTCATATGAAGTAACCATGGGGCTGACCCCAACATTAGACTAAGTTGTATATTCTTCGTACAGGTTGCCGTACTCACAGTTATGATTTTAACAATGTCCTCAGTGGGATGTGTATTCTACTCACAGCTGGCCAGGCTGTTAGAGCCTGAAAAGTCCTTTCAGACAGCTTATATCCACACAACTTCTACACGCCCCTGCTCTCAACACTAGAGGGCTTTTCAGATATTTTCTTTGCTCTTTTCTCTTTCTATCTGGCTGGTCTTATTCAGATCTGTCTATTCTGCATCTCCCCTCACTTCACTGTCTAGACACTCTCTTCTTATAGTGAGTGAGCCCCACATAGTGATGGAAACTAAGGCCTATTAACATATTGTGCTCCTAAGTACATGAAACACTTAGATTAGACAAAAACACATTTTTAAGCCTTTTGCAGTGTACCACTACAAAGTAATGGGACACTGCACTTCCTGCACACTGGATGTAAATATAAGGCATAATATGTCCCATGGGTATTAACCAGGGCCGTAGCTTGCTCAAGGTTTTTCCTGGTGCGATTGTATATGTATATATATATATATATATATATATATATATATATATACTGTATATCCATTGTTCTATGTACAGTTTATAGTGGTAAATGAAAAAGGCAGCATATATTTAGTATCAGTGCATATTGTTCTAAAAAATCAAAGTGGATTCAAAGGGAAATTGTTACAACCATAATGACTACCCAACTACTTGGGGTATTTCACAGCTCTGGTATTCATGTCCCGACTCCCTAATGATGTTTTATAGCTTAATTTGTCTGATGGAGATAGCTTTGCAGCAAAATCACTTTATTCATCCCACAAGCCATATGCAAGTGAACCATTTATAGTCAGAGGGGGCAGCGGTCTTGACTCCAAGTCAAACTTGCTGTGTTCCCATCCCACTTCTTCACTCTCGATGGATGTTTCTGTTACACATGATCTCAGATACAAGCTAAGAAATGTATATCAAGAGTGAAATATTAAATAAACATAAAAACTGGATGGGGCGCTAATATTTACCACACTTTAATAAATAAAACATACAGTGGATATAAAAAGTCTACACACCCCTGTTAGGCTACTTTCACACTTGCGTTCGGGGTTCCGCTTGTGAGTTCCGTTTGAAGGCTCTCACAAGCGGCCCCGAACGCATCCGTACAGCCCCAATGCATTCTGAGTGGATGCGAATCTGCTCAGAATGCCTCAGTCTGGCTCCGCTTGGCCTCCGTTCCGCTCAGCAGGCGGACACCCGAACGCAGCTTGCAGCGTTTGGGTGTCCGCCTGGCCGCGCGGAGCCAAACGGATCCGTCCAGACTTACAATGTAAGTCAATGGGCACGGATCCGTTTGAAGTTGACACAATATGGTGCAATTTCAAACGGATCCGTCCCCCATTGTCTTTCAATGCAAAGTCTGGACGGATCCGTCTGACTAACTTTCACACTTAGATTTTTTTCTGAAATATAATGCAGACGGATCCGTTCTGAACGGATACCATCGTTTGCATTATAGGAGCGGATCCATCTGTGCAGAAACCAGACGGATCCGCTCCGAACACAAGTGTGAAAGTAGCCTAAAAATGTCAGGATTCTGTGCTGTTAAAAATGAGACAAAGATAAATCATTTCAGAACTTTTTCCACCTTTAATGTGACCTATAAACTGTACCACTTAATTGAAAAACAAACTGAAATCTTTTAGGTGGAGGGAAGAAAAAAAAAATAATAAAAATAATCTAGTTGCATAAGTGTGCACACCCTCTTATAACTGGGGATGTAGCTGTGTTCAGAATTAAGCAATCACATTCAAAATCATGTTAAATAGAATTCAACATACACCTGCCATCATTTAAAGTGCCTCTGATTAACCCCAAATAAAGTTCAGCTGCTCTAGTTGGTCTTTCCTGAAATTTTCTTAGTCACATCTCACAGCAAAAGCCATGGTCCACAAAGAGCTTCCAAAGCATCAGAGGGATCTCATTGTTAAAAGGTATCAGTCAGGAGAAGGGTACAAAAGGGTACATAAGAATTTCCAAGGCATTAGATATACCATGGAACACAGTGAAGACAGTCATCATCAAGTAGAGAAAATATGGCACAACTGTGACATTACCAAGAACTGGACGTCCCTCCAAAATTGATGAAAAGACGAGAAGAAAACTGGTCTGGGAGGCTAACAAGAGGCCTACAGCAACAATAAACGAGCTGCAGGAATATCTGGCAAGTACTGGCTGTGTGGTACATGTGACAACAATCTCCCGTATTCTTTATATGTCTGGGCTGTGGGGTAGAGTGGCGAGATGAAAGCCTTTTCTTATGAAGAAATACATCCAAGCCAGGCTACATTTTGCAAAAACACATCTGAAGTCTCTTTGGGAAAAAGTGTTATGGTCTGATGAAACCAAGTTTGAACTTTTTGGCCATAATTTCAAAAGATATGTTTGGCGCAAAAACAACACTGCACATCACCAAAAGAACACCATACCCACAGTGAAGCATGGTGGTGGCAGCATCATGCCAAGTGGCTGTTTTTCTTCAGCTGGAACTGGGGCCTTAGTCAAGCTAGAGGGAATTATGAACAGTTACAAATACCAGTCAATATTGGCACAAAACGTTCAGGCTTCTGCTAGAAAGCTGAACATGAAGAGGAACTTCATCTTTCAGCATGACAACAACCCAAAGCATACATCCAAATCAACAAAGGAATGGCTTCACCAGAAGAAGATTAAAGTTTTGGAATGGCCCAGCCAGAGCCCAGACCTGAATCTGATTGAAAATCTGTGGGGTGATCTGAAGAGGGCTGTACACAGGAGATGCCCTCGCATTTTGACAGATTTGGAGTGTTTTTGCAAAGAAGAGGGGGGCAAATCTTGCCAAGTCAAAATGTGCCATGCTGATAGACTCATACCTAAAAAGACTGAGTGCTGTAATAAAATCAAAAGGTGCTTCAACAAAGTATTAGTTTAAGGGTGTGCACACTTATGCAACCATATTATTTTATTTTTATATTCTTTTTTCCTTCTACCTAAAAGATTTCAGTTTGTTTTTCAATTGAGTTGTACAGTTTATAGGTCAAATTAAAGGTGGAAAAAGTTCTAAAATGATTTATCTTTGTCTCATTTTTTTAACAGCACAGAAACCTGAAATTTTAACAGCGGTGTGCAGACTTTTTACAGTCAGGTCCATAAATATTGGGACATGGACACAATTATAACATTTTTGGCTCTATACACCACCACAATGGATTTGAAATGTAACAAACAAGATGTGCTTTAACTGCAGACTGTCAGGTAATTTGAGGGTATTTACATCCAAATCAGGTGAACGGTGTAGGAATTACAACAGTTTGCGTATGTGCCTCCCACTTGTTAAGGAACCAAAAGTAATGGGACATAATAATAATCATAAATCAAACTTTCACTTTTTAATACTTGGTAGCAAATCCTTTGCAGTCAATTACAGCCTGAAGTCTGTAACGCATAGACATCACCAGATGTTGGGTTTCATCCCTAGTGATGCTCTGCCAGGCATCTACTGCAACTGTCTTCAGTTCCTTCTTGTTCTTGGGGCATTTTCCCTTCAGTTTTGTCTTCAGCAAGTGAAATGCATGCTCAATCGGATTCAGGTCAGGTGATTGACTTGGCCATTGCATAACATTCCACTTCTTTCCCTTAAAAAAACTCTTTGGTTGCTTTTGCAGTAAGCTTTGGGTCCATCTGCACTGTGTAGCGCCGTCCAATGAGTTCTGAAGCATTTGGCTGAATATGAGCAGATAATATTGCCTGAAACACTTCAGAATTCATCCTGCTGCTTTTGTGAGCAGTCACATCATCAATAAATACAAAAGAACCAGTTCCATTGGCAGCCATACATGCCCACGCCATGACACTACCACCACCATGCTTCACTGATGACGTGGTATGCTTAGGATCATGAGCAGTTCCTTTCCTTCTCCATACTCTTCTCTTTTCATTACTCTGGTACAAGTTGATCTTGGTCTCATCTGTCCATAGGATGTTGTTCCAGAACTGTGAAGGCTTTTTTAGATGTCGTTTGGCAAACTCTAATGTGGCCTTCCTGTTTTTGAGGCTCACCAATGGTTTACATCTTGTTGTGAACCCTCTGTATTCACTCTGGTGAAGTCTTCTCTTGATTTTTGACTTTGACACACATACACCTACCTCCTGGAGAGTGTTCTTGATGTGGCCAACTGTTGTGAAGGGTGTTTTCTTCCCCAGGGAAAGAATTCTTCGGTCATCCACCACAGTTGTTTTCCGAGGTCTTTCGGGTCTTTTGGTGTTGCTGAGCTCACCGGTACGTTCCTTCTTTTTAAGAATGTTCCAAACTGTTGTTTTGGCCACGCCTAATGTTTTGTTATCTCTCTGATGGGTTTGTTTTGTTTTTTCAGCCTAATGATGGCTTGCTTCACTGATAGTGACAGCTCTTTGGATCTCATCTTGAGAGTTGACAGCAACAGATTCCAAATGCAAATAGCACACTTTAAATTAACTCTGGACCTTTTATCTGCTCATTGGAATTGGGATAATGAGAAAATAACACACACCTGGCCATGGAACATCTGAGAAGCCAATTGTCCAATTACTTTTGGTCCCTTAACAAGTGGGAGGCACATATGCAAACTGTTGTAATTCCTACACCGTTCACCTGATTTGGATGTAAATACCCTCAAATTAAAGCTGACAGTCTGCAGTTAAAGCACATCTAGTTAGTTTCATTTCAAATCCATTGTGGTGGTGTATAGAGCCAAACATGTTAGAATTGTGTTGATGTCCCAATATTTATGGACCTGACTGTATATCCACTGTATATCTTAAAAACAAAGTGATCAGGTCTATTATAACACATTTCGCCGAATGAACAATCGGCTTCCTCAGGTTTGACCCAGACTGACTTCAAATGCTGAAATTTAAACCTGGTTTCCAGGAAATTAGGTCATCATTAATTTACATTCTAAAATTGGCACAATGAAGTCGTAGCTTCACATCACAACGTGTTACATCAACACCAAACAATAAATCCTTGCCCCGCCAGGCGCTCACTATACAGAGGTTTTCCCTAACTCACCTCTAGCTCAGTGTTCACACTGTGGTATTTGGCTTTACTCAGTCATGTGGTCATGGAGTCTTGGTCATCTAGTCCTCCTGACGGTGACCATGCAATACCTTGGGGGGGGGATATGGTCCAACAGTCCTCCCAACTCTGACCGTGCAACACCTCTTTTCTTCAGGCGTCGCTGGGCTCCCCCAAAACCCCTGGATCTCACAGGCCGGAAGCTGTATGAGTAATACACACTGTATTACTCATACAGCTAATGCATTTCAATACAGAAGTATTGGAGTGCATTGTAAAGGATTAGACCCCCAAAAGGTGAAGTCCCAAAGTGGGACAAAAAAAAAAGTGAAAAAAATTGTTGAAAAAATAAAGTTTTACCCCCAAAAAATTAAAAGTTTCAAGTAAAAATAAACAAAAACGTCATTTTCCCCAAATAAAGTTAAAAAAAATTGGTAAAAATAAGGGGGGGGAGAAAAAGTAGACATATTAGGTGACGCCGTGTCCGAATCGACAATCTCTATAAAAATATCACATCACCTAACCCCTCAGATGAACACCGTAAAAAATAAAAAATAAAAACTGTGCTAAATAAACCATTTTTTGTCACCTTACATCACAAAAAGTGTAATCAAACCGTCATCTCATCCCGCAAAAAATGAGACCCTACCTAAGATAATTGCCCAAAAACTGAAAAAACTATGGCTCTCAGAATATGGAGACACTAAAACATGATTTTTTTTTGTTTCAAAAATGATATTATTGTTTAAAACTTACATAAACAAAAAAAAAGTATACATATTAGGTATTTCCGCGTCTGTAATAACTTTCTCTATAATAATATCACATGACCTAACCCCTGAGGTGAATACCGTAAAAAAAAACGGTGTAAAAAAATCCATTTTTTGTTACCTTACATCACAAAAAGTGTAATAGCAAGCGATCAAAAAGTCATACGCACCCCAAAATAGTGCCAATCAAACCGTCATCTCATCCCGCAAAAATCATACCCTACCCAAGATAATCGCTCAAAAACAGAAAAAACTATAACTCTCAGACTATGGAAACACTAAAACATGATTTTTTTTGTTTCAAAAATGAAATCATTGTGTAAAACTTACATAAATAAATAAAAAGTATACATATTAGGTATCGCCACGTCCGTGACAACCTGGTCTATAAAAATACCACATGATCTAACCTGTCAGATGAATGTTGTAAATAACAAAAAAAAAGCGGTATCAAAACGGCTATTTCTTGTTACCTTGCCTCACAAAAAGTGTAATATAGAACAACCAAAAATCATATGTACCCTAAAATAGTACCAACAAAACTGCCACCCTATCCCGTAGTTTCTAAAATGGGGTCCCTTTTTTGGAGTTTCTACTCTAGGGGTACATCAGGGGGGCTTCAAATGGGACAGGGTGTAAAAAAAACAGTCCAGCAAAATCTGCCTTCCAAAAACTGTATGGCATTCCTTTCCTTCTGCGCCCTGCCGTGTACCCGTACAGCGGTTTACGACCACATATGGGGTGTTTCTGTAAACTACAGAATCAGAGCCATAAATATTGAGTTTTGCTTGTCTGTTAACCCTTGCTTTATAACTGGAAAAAAAATGATTAAAATAGAAAATCTGCCAAAAAAGTGAAATTTTGAAATTGTATCTCTATTTTCCATTAATTCTTGTGGAACACCTAAAGGGTTAACAAAGTTTGTAAAATCAATTTTGAATACCTTGAGGGGTGTAGTTTCTAGAATTGGGTCATTTTGGGTGATTTCTATTATGTAAGCCTCACAAAGTGACTTCAGACCTGAACTGGTCCTTGAAAAGTGGGTTTTTGAAAATTTCAGAAAAATTTCAAGATTTGCTTCTAAACTTCTAAGCCTTGTAACATCCCCAAAAAATAAAATGTCATTCCCAAAATGATCCAAACATGAAGTAGACATATGGGGAATGTAAAGTAATAACAATTTTTGGAGGTATTACTATGTATTATAGAAGTAGAGAAATTGAAACTTGGAAACTTGCAAATTTTTCAAAATTTTGGGCAAATTTGGTATTTTTTTTTATAAATAAAAATGATTTTTTTTTACTCCATTTTACCAGTGTCATGAAGTACAATATGTGACGAAAAAACCATCTCAGAATGGCCTGGATAAGTCAAAGCGTTTTAAAGTTATCACCACATGAAGTGCCACTGGTCAGATTTGCAAAAAATGGCCTGGTCCTTAAGGTGAAAATGAGCCCGTCCTTAAGGAGTTAAAATCCGGTCAGGTATTTGACCTCACCTGGCTGTATATAGCAGCCCAGCTGCACATGCTGGGAGGAAAATACCTTTTTTCCCAGACAAAACCTCTCACTGTGTCACAATATATATTTTTATATATATATATATATATATATATATATACAGTACAGACCAAAAGTTTGGACACACCTTCTCATTCAAAGAGTTTTCTTTATTTTCATGACTATGAAAATTGTAGATTCACACTGAAGGCATCAAAACTATGAATTAACACATGTGGAATTATATACATAACAAACAAGTGTGAAACAACTGAAAATATTTCATATTCTAGGTTCTTCAAAGTAGCCACCTTTTGCTTTGATTACGGCTTTGCACA
Source organism: Bufo bufo (assembly GCF_905171765.1). Lineage (NCBI taxonomy): Eukaryota > Metazoa > Chordata > Amphibia > Anura > Bufonidae > Bufo > Bufo bufo. The sequence goes on from NC_053398.1 coordinate 98,626,610, forward strand.
CTCTTGGCATTCTCTTGATGAACTTCAAAAGGTAGTCCCCTGAAAGGGTTTTCACTTCACAGGTGTGCCCTGTCAGGTTTAATAAGTGGGATTTCTTGCCTTATAAATGGGGTTGGGACCATCAGTGGCGTTGAGGAGAAGTCAGGTGGATACACAGCTGATAGTCCTACTGAATAGACTGTTAGAATTTGTATTATGGCATGAAAAAAGCAGCTAAGTAAAGAAAAACGAGTGGCCATCATTACTTTAAGAAATGAAGGTCAGTCAGTCAGCCGAAAAATTGGTAAAACTTTGAAAGTAAGGGCTATTTGACCATAAAGGAGAGTGATGGGGTGCTGCGCCAGATGACCTGGCCTCCACAGTCACCGGACCTGAACCCAATCGAGATGGTTTGGGGTGAGCTGGACCGCAGAGTGAAGGCAAAAGGGCCAACAAGTGCTAAGCATCTCTGGGAACTCCTTCAAGACTGTTGGAAGACCATTTCAGGGGACTACCTCTTGTAGCTCATCAAGAGAATGCCAAGAGTGTGCAAAGCAGTAATCAAAGCAAAAGGTGGCTACTTTGAAGAACCTAGAATATGACATATTTTCAGTTGTTTCACACTTGTTTGTTATGTATATAATTCCACATGTGTTAATTCATAGTTTTGATGCCTTCAGCGTGAATCTACAATTTTCATAGTCATGAAAATAAAGAAAACTCTTTGAATGAGAAGGTGTGTCCAAACTTTTGGTCTGTACTGTATATATATATATATATATATATATATATATATATACACTGCTCAAAAAAATAAAGGGAACACAAAAATAACACATCCTAGATCTGAATTAATTAAATATTCTTCTGAAATACTTTGTTCTTTACATAGTTGAATGTGCTGACAACAAAATCACACAAAAAAAAAATATGGAAATCTAATTTTTTAACCCATGGAGGTCTGGATTTGGAGTCACCCTCAAAATTAAAGTGGAAAAACACACTACAGGCTGATCCAACTTTGATGTAATGTCCTTAAAACAAGTCAAAATAAGGCTCAGTAGTGTGTGTGGCCTCCACGTGCCTGTATGACCTCCCTACAACGCCTGTGCATGCTCCTGATGAGGTGGCGGACGGTCTCCTGAGGGATCTCCTCCCAGACCTGGACTAAAGCATCTGCCAACTCCTGGACAGTCTGTGGTGCAATGTGACGTTGGTGGATAGAGCGAGACGTGATGTCCCAGATGTGCTCAATTGGATTCAGGTCTGGGGAACGGGCGGGCCAGTCCATAGCATCAATGCCTCCGTCTTGCAGGAACTGCTGATACACTCCAGCCACATGAGGTCTAGCATTGTCTTGCATTAGGAGGAACCCAGGGCCAACCGCACCAGCATATGGTCTCACAAGGGGTCTGAGGATCTCATCTCGGTACCTAATGGCAGTCAGGCTACCTCTGGCGAGCACATGGAGCGCTGTGCGGCCCTCCAAAGAAATGCCACCCCACACCATTACTGACCCAATGCCAAACCGTTCATGCTGGAGGATGTTGCAGGCAGCAGAACGTTCTCCACGGCGTCTCCAGACTCTGTCACGTCTGTCACATGTGCTCAGTGTGAACCTGCTTTCATCTGTGAAGAGCACAGGGCGCCAGTGGCGAATTTGCCAATCTTGGTGTTTTCTGGCAAATGCCAAACGTCCTGCATGGTGTTGGGCTGTAAGCACAACCCCCACCTGTGGACGTCGGGCCCTCATATCACCCTCATGGAGTCTGTTTCTGACCGTTTGAGCAGACACATGCACATTTGTGGCCTGCTGGAGGTCATTTTGCAGGGCTCTGGCAGTGCTCCTCCTGTTCCTCCTTGCACAAAGGCTGAGGTAGCGGTCCTGCTGTTGGGTTTTTGCCCTCCTACGGCCTCCTCCATGTCTCCTGATGTACTGGCCTGTCTTCTGGTAGCGCCTCCATGCTCTGGACACTACGCTGACAGACACAGCAAACCTTCTTGCCACATCTCTCATTGATGTGCCATCCTGGATAAGCTGCACTACCTGAGCCACTTGTGTGGGTTGTAGACTCCGTCTCATGCTACCACTAGATTGAAAGCACCAGCAGCATTCAAAAGTGACCAAAACATCAGCCAGGAAGCATAGGAACTGAGAAGTGGTCAGGTCACCACCTGCAGAACCACTCCTTTATTGGGGGTGTCTTGCTAATTGCCTATCATTTCCACCTGTTGTCTATCCCATTTGCACAACAGCATGTGAAATTGATTGTCACTCAGTGTTGCTTCCTAAGTGGACAGTTTGATTTCACAGAAGTGTGATTGACTTGGAGTTACATTGTGTTGTTTAAGTGTTCCCTTTATTTTTTTGAGCAGTGTATATAAAACTTGCTGACTGATATTGAAATGGATATAAAAATATATATAGATAAAAAAAGAATGAAGTTATGTTTGGTTTGGTTAATTATTTAGAGTTTTCAATGGTCTCATTCAGTGGGTGCGGTTATACAGGGGGCATGGTCCTCTTTTTCTCCAATATCAAGAGTGAAGAGTAGAGTTGAGCGAACCCGAACTGTAAAGTTCGGGTTCGTACTGAACTTTAGTGTTTTCGGCACCCGGACCCGAACCCGAACATTTACGTAAAAGTTCGGGTTCGGTGTTTGGTGATTTTTATGGCGCTTTTTGGAAAGGCTGCAAAGCAGCCAATCAACAAGCGTCATACTACTTGCCCCAAAAGGCCATCACAGCCATGCCTACTATTGGCATGGCTGTGATTGGCCAACTGCAGCATGTGACCCAGCCTCTATTAAAGCTGGAGTCACGTAGCGCCGCCCGTCACTCTGCTCGGATTAGTGTAGGGAGAGGCTGCAGCTGCTGTGAGGGAGAGATCAGGGAGAAATCTTATGAAGATTCAGAACTGCTTCTTTACGCAGCGATCTACAGCAAATGTGTTTTGTGGGTGCAGTGCAGCTGCCCTGAGCCAACTACTACTGAAAACAAACTTTTTTTCCTTCAGTTAGTCAATATCAATACATAATCGGCAGCCATTTTATGCAACGATAGTGCACCAGCACAGGCTATCTGCATGTCTGCAAGTCCAGAAATACAGCTTTTTGCTTACTTGGGTGAAAAAAATACATCTGTTTCATATAGTGCACATCTGGGATTAGACTTGCATAAGTGATTGTCACATTTAGGCCAGAAATACAGCTTTTTGTTTAGTCGGGTGAAAAAAATACATCTGTTTCATATAGTGCACATCTGGGATTAGATGTGCATAAGTGAGTGTCACATTTAGGCCAGAAATACAGCTTTTTGCTTACTGGGGTGAAAAAAATACATGTTTTATATAGTGCACATCTGGGATTAGAGGTGCATAAGTGAGTGTCACATTTAGGCCAGAAATACAGCTTTTTGGTTACTGGGGTGAAAAAAAAACATCTGTTTCATATAGTGCACATCTGGGATTAGAGGTGCATAAGTGAGTATCACATTTAGGCCAGAAATACGGCTTTTTGGTTACTGGGGTTATAAAAACCCTCTGCTATACTGCACATCTGGGATTAGACGTGCATAAGTGAGTGTCACATTTAGGCCAGAAATACGGCTTTGTGCTTACTGGGGTGAAAAAACCCTGTGATATACTGCATATCTGGGATTAGACATGCATAAGTGAGTGTCACATTTAGGCCAGAAATTCGGCTTTGTGCTTACTGGGGTGAAAAAACCCTCTGATATACTGCACATCTGGGATTAGACGTGCATAAGTGAGTGTCACATTTAGGCCAGAAATACGGCATTGTGCTTACTGGGGTGAAAAAAATGCATCTGTTTCCTATAGTGCACATCTGGGATTAGACATGCATAAGTGAGTGTCACATTTAGGCCAGAAATACGGCTTTTTGGTTACTGGGGTTATAAAAACCCTCTGATATACTGCACATCTGGGATTAGACATGCATAAGTGAGTGTCACATTTAGGCCAGAAATACGGCTTTGTGCTTACTGGGGTGAAAAAACCCTGTGATATACTTCACATCTGGGATTAGACATGCATAAGTGAGTGTCACATTTAGGCCAGAAATACGGTTTTGTGCTTACTGGGGTGAAAAAACCCTCTGATATACTGCACATCTGGGATTAGACATGCATAAGTGAGTGTCACATTTAGGCCAGAAATACGGCATTGTGCTTACTGGGGTGAAAAAAATACATCTGTTTCATATAGTGCACATCTGGGATTAGACGTGCATAAGTGAGTGTCACATTTAGGCCAGAAATACAGCTTTTTGGTTACTGGGGTGAAAAAAAAACATCTGTTTTATATACTGCACATCTGGGATTAGACGTGCATAAGTGAGTGTCACATTTAGGCCAGAAATATAGCTTTTTGCTTACTGGGGTGAAAAAAATACATCTGTTTCATATAGTGCACATCTGGGATTAGACGTGCATAAGTGAGTGTCACATTTAGGGCAGAAATACGGCTTTTTGGTTACTGGGGTTATAAAAACCCTCTGATATACTGCACATCTGGGATTAGACGTGCATAAGTGAGTGTCACATTTAGGCCAGAAATACGGCTTTGTGCTTACTGGGGTGAAAAAACCCTCTGATATACTGCACATCTGGGATTAGACGTGCATAAGTGAGTGTCACATTTAGGCCAGAAATACGGCTTTGTGCTTACTGGGGTGAAAAAACCCTCTGATATACTGCACATCTGGGATTAGACATGCATAAGTGAGTGTCACATTTAGGCCAGAAATATAGCTTTTTGCTTACTGGGGTGAAAAAAATACATCTGTTTCATATAGTGCACATCTGGGATTAGACGTGCATAAGTGAGTGTCACATTTAGGCCAGAAATATGGCTTTTTGGTTACTGGGGTTATAAAAACCCTCTGATATACTGCACATCTGGGATTAGATGTGCATAAGTGAGTGTCACATTTAGGCCAGAAATACAGCTTTTTGCTTACTGGGGTGAAAAAAATACATCTGTTTCATATAGTGCACATCTGGGATTAGACGTGCATAAGTGAGTGTCACATTTAGGCCAGAAATACAGCTTTTTGCTTACTGGGATGAAAAAACCCTCTGATATACTGCACATCTGGGATTAGACGTGCATAAGTGAGTGTCACATTTAGGCCAGAAATACGGCTTTGTGCTTACTGGGGTTAAAAAAAAACTCTGATATACTGCACATCTGGGATTAGACATGCATAAGTGAGTGTCACATTTAGGCCAGAAATACAGCTTTTTGCTTACTGGGGTGAAGAAAAAACATCTGTTTCATATAGCGCACATCTGGGATTAGACGTGCATAAGTGACTGTCACATTTAGGCCAGAAATACGGCTTTTTGGTTACTGGGGTTATAAAAACCCTCTGATATACTGCACATCTGGGATTAGACATGCATAAGTGAGTGTCACATTTAGGCCAGAAATACGGCTTTGTGCTTACTGGGGTGAAAAAACCCTGTGATATACTTCACATCTGGGATTAGACATGCATAAGTGAGTGTCACATTTAGACCAGAAATACGGCTTTGTGCTTACTGGGGTGAAAAAACCCTCTGATATACTGCACATCTGGGATTAGACATGCATAAGTGAGTGTCACATTTAGGCCAGAAATTCGGCATTGTGCTTATTGGGGTGAAAAAAATACATCTGTTTCATATAGTGCACATCTGGGATTAGACGTGCATAAGTGAGTGTCACATTTAGGCCAGAAATACAGCTTTTTGGTTACTGGGGTGAAAAAAAAACATCTGTTTCATATAGTGCACATCTGGGATTAGACGTGCATAAGTGAGTGTCACATTTAGGCCAGAAATATGGCTTTTTGGTTACTGGGGTTAAAAATAACCTGTGATATACTGCACATCTGGGATTAGACGTGCATAAGTGAGTGTCACATTTAGGCCAGAAATACAGCTTTTTGCTTACTGGGGTGAAAAAAAAAACATCTGTTCCATATACTGCACATCTGGGATTAGACGTGCATAAGTGAGTGTCACATTTAGGCCAGAAATATAGCTTTTTGCTTACTGGGGTGAAAAAAATATATCTGTTTCATATAGTGCACATCTGGGATTAGACGTGCATAAGTGAGTGTCACATTTAGGCCAGAAATACAGCTTTTTGCTTACTGGGATGAAAAAACCCTCTGATATACTGCACATCTGGGATTAGACGTGCATAAGTGAGTGTCACATTTAGGCCAGAAATACGGCTTTGTGCTTACTGGGGTGAAAAAACCCTCTGATATACTGCACATCTGGGATTAGACGTGCATAAGTGAGTGTCACATTTAGGACAGAAATACGGCTTTGTGCTTACTGGGGTGAAAAAACCCTCTGATATACTGCACATCTGGGATTAGACGTGCATAAGTGAGTGTCACATTTAGGCCAGAAATACGGCTTTGTGCTTACTGGGGTGAAAAAACCCTGTGATATACTGCATATCTGGGATTAGACATGCATAAGTGAGTGTCACATTTAGGCCAGAAATACGGCTTTGTGCTTACTGGGGTTAAAAAAAAACTGTGATATACTGCACATCTGGGATTAGACGTGCATAAGTGAGTGTCACATTTAGGCCAGAAATACAGCTTTTTGCTTACTGGGGTGAAGAAAAAACATCTGTTTCATATAGCGCACATCTGGGATTAGACGTGCATAAGTGAGTGTCACATTTAGGCCAGAAATACGGCTTTTTGGTTACTGGGGTTATAAAAACCCTCTGATATACTGCACATCTGGGATTAGACATGCATAAGTGAGTGACACATTTAGGCCAGAAATACGGCTTTGTGCTTACTGGGGTGAAAAAACCCTGTGATAGACTTCACATCTGTGATTAGACATGCATAAGTGAGTGTCACATTTAGACCAGAAATACGGCTTTGTGCTTACTGGGGTGAAAAAACCCTCTGATATACTGCACATCTGGGATTAGACATGCATAAGTGAGTGTCACATTTAGGCCAGAAATACAGCTTTTTGCTTACTGGGGTGAAGAAAAAACATCTGTTTCATATAGCGCACATCTGGGATTAGACGTGCATAAGTGAGTGTCACATTTAGGCCAGAAATATGGCTTTTTGGTTACTGGGGTTATAAAAACCCTCTGATATACTGCACATCTGGGATTAGACATGCATAAGTGAGTGTCACATTTAGGCCAGAAATACAGCTTTTTGCTTACTGGGGTGAAAAAAATACATCTGTTTCATATAGTGCACATCTGGGATTAGACGTGCATAAGTGAGTGTCACATTTAGGCCAGAAATACAGCTTTTTGCTTACTGGGATGAAAAAACCCTCTGATATACTGCACATCTGGGATTAGACGTGCATAAGTGAGTGTCACATTTAGGCCAGAAATACGGCTTTGTGCTTACTGGGGTGAAAAAACCCTCTGATATACTGCACATCTGGGATTAGACGTGCATAAGTGACTGTCACATTTAGGCCAAAAATACAGCTTTGTGCTTACTGGGGTAAAAAAAAACCTCTGATATACTGCACATCTGGGATTAGACATGCATAAGTGACTGTCACATTTAGGCCAGAAATACGGCTTTGTGCTTACTGGGGTGAAAAAACCCTCTAATATACTGCACATCTGGGATTAGACGTGCATAAGTGACTGTCACATTTAGGCCAGAAATACGGCTTTGTGCTTACTGGGGTAAAAAAAACCTCTGATATACTGCAAATCTGGGATTAGACGTGCATAAGCGAGTGTCACATTTAGGCCAGAAATACGGCTTTGTGCTTACTGGGGTGAAAAAACCCTCTGATATACTGCACATCTGTGAATACACGTGCATAAGTCACTGTCACATTTAGTACAGAAATACAGCTTTTTGGTTACTGGGGTGAAAAAAAAACATCTGTTACATATAGTGCACATCTGGATTAGACGTGCATAAGTGAGTGTCACATGTAGGCCAGAAATACGGCTTTTTGTTTACTGGGGTTATAAAAACCCTCTGATATACTGCACATCAGACTTAACCACTTTTTACTTTGCTTTGTGAACGCTAACATGAGGCAAACATCTAATAAGGGACGCAAGGGATGTGCAGGGAGAGGACGTGGCCGTTCTTCCACAGCTACACGTCCTACTGAACCTACTACCTCAGGTCCCAGTAGCCGCCAAAATCGACAGCGATATTTGGTCGGGCCTAATGCCGTTATAAGGATGGAATGGCCTGAGCAAGTACAGGCGCTAGTCAATTGGGTGGCCGACAGTGGATCCAGCACGTTCACATTATCTCCCACCCAGTCTTCTGCAGAAAGCGCACAGGTGGTGCCTGAAACCCATGCCCATCAGTCTGTCACATCACCCCTGTGCATATCGGGGAACCTGTCTGAGCCTCAAGTCATGCAGCAGTCTCTTATGCTGTTTGAAGACTCTGCTGGCAGGGTTTCCCAAGGGCATCCACCTAGCCCTTCCCCAGGGGTGGAAGACATAGAATGCACTGACGCACAACCACTTATGTTTCCTGAGATGAGGACATGGGAATACCACCTCAGCACGTTTCTGATGATGACGAAACACAGGTGGCAAACTGCTGCGTCTTTCTGCAGTGTGCAGACCGAAAAGGAGGTCAGGGAGGAAGACTGGGTGGAAGACAATGCAGGGGACGATGAGGTCCTAGACCCCACATGGAATGAAGACGTGCCACTGACTTTCACAGTTCGGAGGAAGAGGCAGTGGTGAGACCGAGCCAACAGCGTAGCAAAAGCGGGAGCAGGGTGCAAAAGCAGAGCAGCCGTTGCCAAAACAGTTCGCCTGCTACTGGCCACCGTCACCAGGGACCGAGCACACCAAAGGCAGCTTCAAGGAGTTCCCTGGCATGGCACTTCTTCACACAATGTGCTAACAACAAGACCCAAGTGGTTTGCACGCTGTGCCATCAGAGCCTGAAGCGAGGCATTAACGTTCTGAACCTTAGCACAACCTGCATGACCAGGCATCTACATGCGAGACACGGGCTGCAGTGGAGTAAGCACCTTCAAAACCAAGAAATGGCTCAGGCACCTCATGCTCTCTCTTCTGCTGCTGCCTCGGCCTCTTCCTCCGCCTCTGGAGGAACGTTGGCACCTGCCGCCCAGCAAACAGAGGATGTGCCACCAACAACACCACCTCCGTCACCAAACATCTCCACCATGTCACACGGAAGCGTTCAGCTCTCCATCTCACAAATCTTTGAGAGAAAGCGTAAATTCCCACCTAGCCACCCTCGATCCTGGGCCTGAATGCCAGCACTTCTAAACTACTGGCCTTTGAAATGCTGTCATTCAGGCTGGTGGAGACGGACAGCTTCAAACAGCTCATGTCGCTTGCTGTCCCACAGTACGTCGTTCCCAGCCGCCACTACTTCTCCAGGAAGCAAGTATCGGATAAAATCATCACCATCTGTGGCAAGGTCCACCTAACCACAGATACGTGGACCAGTAAGCACGGCCAGGGACGCTATATCTCCCTAACTGCACACTGGGTAAATGTAGTGGCGGCTGGGCCCCAGGTGGAGAGCTGTTTGGCGCACGTCCTTCCGCCGCCAAGGATCGCAGGGCATCATTCTTTGCCTCCTGTTGCCTCCTCTTCCTACTCGGCTTCCTCCTCCTCTTCTACCACCTCCTCATCCGGTCAGCGACAGACCTTCACCACCAACTTCAGCACAGCCAGGGGTAAACGTCAGCAGGCCGTTCTGAAACTGATGTGATTGGGGGACAGGCCCCACACCACGCAGGAGTTGTGGCGGGGTATAGAATAACAGACCGACGAGTGGTTGCTGCCAGTGAGCCTCAAGCCCGGCCTGGTGGTGTGCGATAATGGGCGAAATCTCATTGCAGCTCTGGGACTAGCCGGTTTGACGCACATCCCTTGCCTGGCGCATGTGCTGAATTTGGTGGTGCAGAAATTCATTCACAACTACCCCGACATGTCAGAGCTGCTGCGTAAAGTGCGGGCCGTCTGTGCGCGCTTTCGGCGTTCTCATCCTGCCGCCGCTCGGCTGTCTGCTCTACAGCGTAACTTCGGCCTTCCCGCTCACCGCCTCATATGCGACGTGCCCACCAGGTGGAACTCCCCCTTGCACATGCTGGAGAGACTGTGCGAGCAGCAGCAGGCCATAGTGGAGTTTCAGCTGCAGCACGCACGGGTGAGTCGCACTGCTGAACAGCACCACTTCACCACCAATGACTGGGCCTCCATGCGAGACCTGTGTGCCCTGTTGCGCTGTTTTGAGTACTCCACCAACATGGCCAGTGGCGATGACGCCGTTATCAGCGTTACAATACCACTTTTATGTCTCTTTGAGAAAACACTTAGGGCGATGATGGAAGAGGATGTGGCCCAGGACGAGGAGTAGGAAGAGGGGTCATCTCTAACACTTTCAGGCCAGTCTTTTAGAGTGGCTCAGAAAGAGGATTTTTGCAACAGCAGAGGCCAGGTACAAATTTGGCCAGCCAGAGCCCACTACTGGAGGACGAGGAGGATGAGGAGGAGGAGGATGGGGATGAAGCATGTTCACAGCGGGGTGGCATCCAACGCAGCTCAGGCCCATCACTGGTGCTTGGCTGGGGGGATATGGAGGATGCAGACCATACGCCTCCCACAGAGGACAGCTTGTCCTTACCTCTGGGCAGCCTGGCACACATGAGCGACTACATGCTTCAGTGACTGCGCAACGACAGCAGAGTTGCCCACATTTTAACGTGTGCTGACTACTGGGTGGCCACCCTGCTGGATCCCCGTTACAAAGACAATGTGCCGTCCTTAATTCCCTCACTGGAGTGTGATCGGAAGATGCTCGACTACAGGCGCGCGCTGGTAGACGCGCTTCTGAGAGCATTCCTGACTGACGCCGGGAGACAAGTAGAAGCACAAGGCGAAGACAGGGGAGGAGGAAGAGGTCGCCAACGCAGCTGTGTCAGCGCCAGCACCTCAGAAGGCAGGGTTAGCATGGCCGACATGTGGAAAAGCTTTGTCACCTCGCCGCAACAACCGGCCCCAACTGCTGATATGGAGCGTGTTAGCAGGAGGCAGCAGTACCTGTGCACACGCCTACACGTACTGACTGATGGTTCTGCCCCATTCAACTTCTGGGTTTCCAAATTGTCCACATAGCCAGAGCTTGCCCTGTATGCCTTGGAGGTGCTCTCCTGCCTTGCAGCCAGTGTACTCTCTGAACATGTATTTAGCGCGGCAGGAGGCGTCATTACAGACAGAAGCAGCCGCCTGTCCACAGCCAACGTGGACAAGCTCACGTTCATTAAAATGAACCAGGCTTGGATCCCTCAGGACTTGTCTGTACCTTGTGCAGAATAGACAGTTCTAACAGCCTCAACCATCCATTCTTGTACTCAAGTGCACTTATTCCTTTTTTTTTTTTTTAGATGTCCCAATAATTTGGGGGATACCCCTATGTAAAAATGCAAAATAACACACATCTGTGTTGGCTACCTATTCCTCCTTCACCGCCGCTTCAACCTAGACCGCCACGTGAGCCTACACGGCCACATCCACCCATTCACCGCCTCCTCAACCTCTTCCTTCTACATCATTCCTAATTTTTATTTTAAGGTCTTTTATGTTTTTTTTTATTAATTTCCCTATCCACATTTGTTTGCAGAGCATTTGCCATGCTCTTAAGCACATTTTGCTGATTTTTGCAGCCCTCTAGCTCTTTCCATGACATTTTTACAGCCATTTTAGTGCTCAAAAGTTTGGGTCCCCATTGACTTCAATGGGGTTCAGGTTCAGGGTCAAGTTCGGGTCCCAAACCCGAATTTTTTTTTTCAAGTTCGGCCGAACCTGCCGAACCCGAACATCCAGGTGTCCGCTCAACTCTAGTGAAGAGGCATGATGTTGGTGCGGCAAGCTTGACTTGCAGCATCAAGTCTGTGGCCCCCTTGTATAGCGTGTGGGAAAGGGGGGGGGATAAAGTGGCTTAGCAGTAAACTTGTCCATTGGATGGACTACCCAAAAACATCATTGGGGGCATGATGAGGTTTTCTGGGCAGTTGGGGACATTATGGTGTTGACAGGTTCACTTTATATGGGTGCTATTCTAAAATATATTTGCTTCCTTCCAAGAAGTGTATTCAAGGCTGCCATCCTGAAACTCTTGGTTTCATACAACTTCAAGATATCCCATAACACTACCAACTGTGGAAGGAGAATTATTAGATAGGTTTTATTATAAACTTTTTATACAATGAGCAGGCTCAATAGATTAAGACTTTTTGTTTTATGTACTAATAGAGCAATTTTTAATTTGCCTGTGATATCACGTCACAAAATCCAAAAAAAGCTAACTATAACATTCCATTTAGGTGCAATTTTTTTCCAATATCATTGTAGTAGGCAATATAACTAATAGCCTGGAACTGATGTAGTTTTTTACTTTAGCCAAATCCAGGAGTGGAATCAACAGGAATATAAAGTAGAAAAAAGGACTTCTATGTTTCAACTGCATCAAAAAGCATATAAATCCAGCCTAAGGGAGTTTGGTTTTTTAAGAAAACATGATCCAGATCACATTTCTTAATTTTTATTATATCACAATGGAGCAACAGCACAAAAATCATATAATACTATAAAGTACTATATGTAAGAACATATTAATATCACTATTATATGATTCTATAGTTCTATTACAATAGTAATAATAGCTTGGAAAACCAATGCATGTGTGTTCTACCAAAATATATCCAACAAATGTCAACTCCCAAGGTTTATGTATGTATAAAATATTCAATGCACCACCCAATATCATTTTATTATTATGAATTTTATTTAATTTTATTGAAATGTAGCTTTTAGTAGTACGCTCGTACATACTATCACAATAATTGCCACTACCTGGCAAATACAGTTGCAAGAAAAGGTATGTGAACCCTTTGGAATGATATGGATTTCTGCACAAATTTTTCAGAAAATGTGTTCTGATCTTCATCTAAGTCACAACAATAGACAATCACAGTCTGCTTAAACTAATAACACACAAAGAATTAAATGTTACCATGTTTTTATTGAACACACCATGTAAACATTCAAAGTGCAGGTGGAAAAATGATGTGAACCCCTAGACTAATAACATCTCCAAGAGCTAATTGGAATTGAGTGTCAGTCAACTGGAGTCCAATCAATGAGATGAGGTTGGAGGTGTTGGTTACAGCTGCCCTGCCCTATAAAAAACACACACCAGTTCTGGGTTTGCTTTTCACAAGAAGCATTGACTGATGTGAATGATGCCTCGCACAAAAGAGCTCTCAGAAGACCTACGATTAAGAATTGTTGACTTGCATAAAGCTGGAAAGGGTTATAAAAGTATCTCCAAAAGCCTTGCTGTTCATCAGTCCACAGTAAGACAAATTGTCTATAAATGGAGAAAGTTCAGCACTGCTGCTACTCTCTCTAGGAGTGGCAGTCCTGTATGATGACTGCAAGAGCACAGCGCAGACTGCTCAATGAGGTGAAAAAGAATCCTAGAGTGTCAGCTAAAGACTTACAAAAGTCTCTGGCATATGCTAACATCCCTAAACAAGAGTGGATTTCATGGGAGGATACCACAGAGGAAGCCACTGCTGTCCAAAAAAAACATTGCTGCACGTTTACAGTTTGCACAAGAGCATCTAGATGTTCCACAGCAGTACTGGCAAAATATTCTGTGGACAGATGAAACCAAAGTTGAGTTGTTTGGAAGAAACACACTACACTATGTGTGGAGAAAAAGAGGCACAGCACACCAACATCAAAACCTCATCCCAACTATGAAGTATGGTGGTGGGGGCATCATGGTTTGGGGCTGCTTTGCTGGGTCAGAGCCTGAACGGATTGCTATCTTCGAAGGAAAAATGAATTCCTAAGTTTATCAAGACATTTTGCAGGAGAACTTAAGGCCATCTGTCCACCAGCTGAAGCTCAACGAATGATAGGTGTTGCAACAGGACAACGACCCAAAGCATAGAAGTAAATCAACAACAGAATGGCTTAAACAGAAGAAAATACGCCTTCTAGAGTGGCATTGCATATCCAAATAACATAGAGCAAAGAGAGGGCCTCTTGCGTGGCATCTCTCTTCTCTGGAGATTTAATGGTTGCAGTGTACATTGGAGGGTCATAGCCATTTACACTGATGGTCCCTATTTAGACCCTTGGGGTATTTCACAGAAGGGCAAGCCTGGCTCAGGAATCTGATCCTAACACTTTTATATGCTAACACATTTAGTATTGATCAGAAGATATCATTTTATGAGCAACCGTTTAGTGTGTTGCCCAGTAGCAGGAGCAGTGGTTTGGTCTGAGGCACATGCTGTCTTTCTCCTCATGTAAACATGTCCTGTGTGGGTCACTGATGGTGTGGTTGAAGAGTGAAGCCAAAAGAGTAGCAGGAAGAAGTGTGAGGGGGGGCCCCACCTCATCCCTGAACACCTGTCCACCTGGTCAGATCACAGTCCTGTGGGATTCACCACAGATGGAGTTTTGAGGGCTGCATTTTGAACTCATAAATTAAGGAACATGAAGAATGTTCTGATCCCTTACAGAATAGCGACCCTCACCAAACCCAATGTAAGAATTATTGCCATTTATGAAAAACAACTTCAGAAAATCAGAAAATCAAAGAGATTGTAAATAGGGTATTAAAAAATTGTAAAATTAGATGCTGACATATATATAGTCCTAGCTTGTCAACAATATATTTAGGATCCATCTCATTGCAAATCCTAAATATGACTATGGGCATGAGGCTTTGAAATAGAACATACCAGGTAACTATTCAGTAATTACTATTACTATACGCATATGTATGTGAATTTAGGGTCCCACACATATTAGTGTATTGTCGACTGAACCTGGGTGGGCCGACAGTCTAATGTGTGTGGGGCGCTCCCAACTCTCCTCTGACAGATGATGTTGGGGGAGAGAAGGATTGGGCAGAATAAATATTTTCACCCAATCCTTTTGTTCTCTCTTGAGATAAGCCACCTGAAGTGTCTGGCAGCCGTTTCCCCCCTCTCCCCACTGAATACCCATACTGTACACGTTCAGTCGAGCTGAATATGTATGTGTATGGGGTAGCTGGAGGGAGTCAGGAGAGATAGCTGTTGGTCGAAAGATCCTTCTGCAGACAGCTATTGAATGTGTATGGTCGTCCTTAGGCTCCATTCACACGTCCGCAAAATGGGTCCGCATCCTTTCCGCAATTTTGCGGAAAGGGTGCGGACCCATTCATTCTCTATGGGGCCGTTTTCCGTGTTTTGCGGATCCGTGTCTCCGTGTATCTGCAAAACACATTGCGGACGTGTGAATGGAGCCTAAGAGTGAGGTGACTTCCACCTTCCTGATCGTTATCCCCACTCCAGTAAATTTAATTGTTCTACACAGTGGCACAGTTTATCTACTGCTATATTATTTTTTTCAGAAGTTCAAAAGCTTCTAAGATCAAAGCGTCCACAGGTCATTTTCTTTGTAAAACAAACAACAGGAACAAAAGCTTGGCCATCAAGAATATCACACTATTAACCCTTTCTCCTTTCAAGCCTCTGCAGTGAAAAGCATAAAACTTTCGCACATTCACATTTAATACAATACCAAGTATAGTATAGTGCATATATTCTTTAATAATATCAGGCATCCTACAATATCCTACTTACCCATAATACCAGGTACAGTATAGTGCATATGTAGTAAAATAACGACAGTCCTAACCCCCCTATGATATCATGCAGTACTTCCACATAATACTAGGTGCAGTATATTTATTTTGCTAACATATAGCGCCAAAATATTCCACAGTGCTTTACAGACATTATTATTGCGTGTTGACTCCAGTGAAGCTCAAAATCTAAATTCCCTATCAGCATGTTTTTTGAGTGTGAAAGGAAACCCACAAAACATGGGGAGAACATACAAACTCCTTGAATTGCTATCAGTCTGCAGTAAGGGTACAGAAAGGTGGTAACCAGTTGGGGGGGGGGGGTGTACCTGCACAGTCTCACTCTATCCAGTCAGTGCTGCCATTTTCAGACTGTGCAGGTACACCCCCCCCCCCCCCAACTGGTTACCACCCCTCTGTACCCTTACTGCAGACTGCTGGCAATTCATTCATAACTTCTAGTGCAAATAATAAAGTAACGGCACAACATAGAGCCATAAGAATAGATGCTCCAGAATTGTTATTACATGGGGAATGCATGAAGCTATTAAAATAGGCATGTCAGGAGCGGTGACAGCTCCTCTTTAATTATAATCAATATTGTTCTTGGGATAACCACTTTAAAAAAAAAAAATTTAACTGTTATTATTGTTTCATTTTTTGAATGGTCGCACTATAAAACATGGCTTGAGCTTGGTAATTTTCTCAAATTTGAACCTAGGACCCCAGCGCTGCAAGGCACCAGGGCTAACCACTGAGCCACAGTGCTTTCTAATGTATGGACAGTATAATAGTGTCAGTCATAGCCCTCCTATGATATCATACTTCCACATAATACCAGGTACAGTATACTACATATTTATTATAGTAGTAACAGTCATAGTGCTCCTATGATATCATACTTCCACATAATACCAAGTACAGTGTAGTGCATAAATATTACTTGCAGAATAATCTGGCTTCGCATGGGTATATTTCCACTATTACATTTAATGTTTGTCTGTGAGGTTAAAAGATGTGCACAGTGTTCCCCATAACAGTGACCTTTACCGCACCCCACCCTCTTAACAGTGAACTCCACAGCACCCTGACCCCTTAACAGTGACCTCCACAGCACCGTGACCCCATAACAGTGATCTACACAGTGCCATGCCCCCTTACCTGAGACCTAAATAGCGCCCCACCCCCATAACAGTGACCACCACAGTGCCCTGACCCTTAATAGTGAGCTCCACAGCACCTCACCACCTTGACAGTGACCTCCACAGTGCCCTGTCCCGTTAATAATGACCTCCACAGCACTTCACCACCTTGACAGTGACCTCCGCAGCACCACGCGCTCTTAACAGTGAACTCTAACAGTGAAGAAAAACGGCTGGGTTGTTATGGAAACCTGGTGGATAATAAGGGTCATGTGACTGTGTGAATGGCAGTTAGAATGTGAGTAAAGTTGTGAGCTCCTATTGGCTAATATATTTTTTGGTAATATCTCAGGAACGGTACATCCTTGAGAGCTGAGACCCGGTCTAATACATTCCTGGACACCTGATGTACCTGTGTGCCAAATTTGGTGCAGATCAGTCCAGTTGTTTGTCCGTGCATAAAGAACAGACAGACAGAAATTCATTATATATATATATATAAGAGATAATAATATCGTATAGCAATCCTATCCCATGCTCCCACATAATACCAGCTATAGTGTATATGTATTAGAATAGTGTCAGTCAGAGCACTCCTATAGCATACTCCCACGTAATAACAAGAAGAACAAAGTTCATATGTAGTACCATAGTGTCAGTCATAGCACTTCTATAATATCATACTGCCACATAATACCAGTTACAGTATAGTGCATATACAGTTTAAGGCCTCCTGCACACAAATATGGATGTGGTCCATGTCCATCCCAAAATTTTACAAATGCCTATTCTTGTCCACGAATCAGACAAAAAAAGGACATATTCCATAATTTGCATCACAGCCACATGGATGCAGACAGCATACTGATAACTTCTGCATGCTGTCCGCATTTTTTTGCAGCCCCATAAAAATGAATAGGTCTGCATTCAATCCAGAAAAAATGTGGATCAGATGCGGACTGGAAATATGGTCGTGTGCGTGAGCATTATTAGTATCAGTAATAGCCCTCCTATGGTATCATTCTTCCGCATAATACCAGCTACAGTATACCGTATATGCAGTACAATAGTGTCAGCGCTCCTGTGATACTATACTTCCCACATTATGCCAGAAATAGTACTAACATAATACCAGTCTCACACCCAAATAAAACTGCCCATCTAAAGGACTTACACACTATGATTCTGGAAAGATTCAACACTGCAGTGCTTCGACAATTACATGTACTGTACTTTCATAATGTATACTGATATCATTCATAGAGTGTGTATACGTTTTTGTAAAACCAGCTCCGGTATAAACTCTTAACTTTATACTACAGGTCATTACATTTATACCAATATCAAGTACAGTATGTACATATATATTTTTAAATATTTTACTACTGTTGCTCAATAATGGCATATTTTATAGAAAAAGAAATGTTTCCTCCCATCGGCATAACTGTATGATTGCTTGTTTTTTGTGTTATATTTTCAGTTGTACCATTTGAGGGTCCATATAACTATATAACTTTTAATATAACTCAAATTTTAACTTTATTTTACAGATCATTACAAATGTGGTTAGACCAAATATGTATATGTTTTTTACTGTTATTTTTGTATTGTAAATTATTATATGATGAGAAATGGATATTATTGTTTCTTTTTACCTTATCTCATGAAAGGTATTGTTTATACTTAAAGGGAACATGTCACCAGTTTTATGGTGTCCTAACTAAAGGCAACATAAATAAGTGACTGATTCCCAGTCAATCTGCCAACATCTTGTATTGAAAAGCTCCAGCTGATAATGAGGAGTCCTAAATATTCATGAGCTCCTGACTCTCCCCGCCCACCTGCTGCTGAATGACAGTTTTTTTCCATATGAACCAGCAGCAGGTGGGCAGGGGAGTGGCTATAGCTCTGAATTAAATATACGCTGGACTCAATGACATCACGCTGGACTCAAATCAGCTCATTAGCATGCGGCATCTTTGTGTGTATATTATGAGGTAACCATCTGTCACACCAGTAAGTGAATACATCTAAGGTACTTTTTAGTAGTTAATGATTGTATATAATTAGTTAGATTATAATCAATTATCCCCATGACAGGTTCCCTTTAAATCCAGGCAATTTTTTGCGCTTACACGTAAGTAGGCAGGGAAAGCGGGTTAGGTTCCAGTCAGGGCTCACTGTGTGCTGTTTCCTGCCTACCGTGCTAACAAAGAATGCTGAATAATGGTAAAAAAATGTGTTGTTTAACACAAAAAGACAGCACAGTGAGCACATGTCAAGGGTTACCTCATTTATGCTGTAAAAGTAAAAAAAATCTTAAAGGGGTTGGCCCATCTGAAACAATAATGGCATATGGCAAGAATATGCCATGAACGTCTGATAGGCGCGGGTCTCACCTCTGTGATGATGAGCCCCCTGAAGTGGATATATGAAAATCAAAGGGGCAGTAACATATTAAAATATAACTTTTAATGGTATAGATTAGAATATCCCCAAAACAGGGAGAAATATCCCCTTACAAACATAAACAGACAGACACAGACGGGACCCTAGATGCGCGTATCCCGTGGTGAAACGGGTCACACTAGGTGGGGTCCCACGGGCAGACCCTTGTTGAATATGTGTGGACCCCAAGGATCAAGAGGAGCCACACGTAATGGTGAAGACTAACGTCAGAGTCCTGTGTATCAATGCAAGGACCAGGACGGTGCCTTATGTGGGTAATATAACAAGGAAAGATCTTACCGGTAAAGATTCATAGGCAGCGCTATTCACCGAGCACAGGATGTCGCTGGAAAGGATGGTCTTTTCCAGCTCGTAGAATCTGAGTAAGGTGTCCTTTTAGGGGGGTCTTCAGGGAGTCGGTCATACGTCGTAGAGAGCCTCAGGGAGGTAAACTGCCCCTGTTGCACCCTACTTGACCTGTTAAGACCCTAGTGCCCTAACATGGGATCCGTGCCCCGCAAGGGGTGGTCCCGTCCGGAACCTCACCCTGGTCTAAGGTCCCTGCTGGGGTAATTGGATAGACACCTGGTGTGATGGTAATAAAACCGTAAATGTTAGTCACGGGTTAGTCACAATAAACCCCATAAATCGTCAGGGGACGAGGGGTGACACTATTGGAGCTGCCCTCGACAGCACAGTGTAGATAGTGTATTGCTAAGCCGGAGGGGGCAGACTAACTCAGGCCACTGGTGGTACGTGGTGTACTTTCACTAGAGCCGACCTCAGCTGCAAAGAAAAAATAGAGTATTACTAAGCAGGGGGGAGGGGGGCGCAGACTGGCTCAGACCACTTAATGGTATGTGGCGTGCTTTCACTGTATACCTGGAGTGCGTATGGCAAATAACCAGGAGCACCTGTAACACACAAAAGTACAAGGGAGGAGCCTAACTATGAAGATACCGGAGGCTATACCGGGAGAACGGAGCGGCGCCCGGGGATAAGAGTTAGTGCAGGGGGATCCCTGGGCGCCGCTCTACACGTCTGTATAGTTAGTTTAGATGTTTTATTCTAGTGAAAGGTCCTCTTTAAGGTGTTCTGCAGTTTCAGTAAGTAATACAATTTTCTAGGATACTCTGTTTTGGTATTTCTTACCGTTTTTCAGATCTCTGCTTGCTGTCATGTGATGATCGTACAGATGCTTGGCTTGTTGCGGACATAGCTCTGATACCTGTACTATATGAGCAGTCAGTCCTGCACCTGTGTCCAGAATTTTATCTCATGGTGAAAAAGGAAGGTTCCAACTGACTGACTGCAAACTGAAAACCATGTGGAATTGATAAAGAAATGTGTGTTACATCTTCATTATATAAAGAATATGCTTTTATTTGCTGAAGCCATAATTACCCCTTTAATTTATGAACTGCACCTGATCTGTGTACAGGCGGGTGTATTATGTGTTTCCCAGGTGTACAACAAAGAACATATTGAAAGTCCATATGAGATAGACATCCTTGTAAAGAAGATATCTGCATCGCCTAGTACAGGTGTAAAGAGAACAGTGAAAGGGGCCATTGTTCATAGTGTTACATAGGTGCAAAGGAGCAAAGCTCCCGTGTACCACGTACTTCTCAGCGTGGCATTGGCAGTGTCTAACGTGCACAACGCTGCTTATGGTACTGCTCTAAAATGGAGTCCCACCACCAATGGCGTACATAGAGAAGTAAGGGCCCCATAGCAAGGATCAAACCAGACCCCACACAGAGGACAGAAGGATTTCTGCCTAAACACTTTTCAATGACCCTTGCGTCATTACTTAATTTGCTAAAAGTTGTTCCTTTGGAGGGTAGAGTCCTGATCAAGTTTTCACCCCCAGTAGAAGAGAAGATAATCCCAACTAATACTAGGCCCCCTCTTGCCCTGGGCCCAATAGCAGTCGCATGGTCTGCCGCTATGGTAGTTACGCCCCTGCCCACCACTATCTCAGGAACAGGACCTCAAAGTAAAGGGAGAGCAAGCTGCGCATGTGCGTCCACCCTCCGTTCAACGTTGTGGGAGTTCTGGAAATAGATAAATGCTGGCTTAACTATTTTCAGAAATACCACAGTACTGAATGGCTTGCTCTCCAGTCACTGCTATAGGAATTTAGAAAATAGCCAAGTGCGCTTGCACAGCAGTCCCATAGCAGTGAATGGACTTCTTACATTTATGGGACGATCCCTTTAAATGGAATCTGTCCGACATTCTGACAATGCTAAGCTGCTGCGCTAGGTAAAGACAGCCTTCTGTGCAGCCTTTCTCATCAGGAGTAGTGAGAATAACAGTTTTTATTCTTCCAGATTCTGCTTATTAAGGGGGTTGTGCAAAAATTGGGGGTGGAGAATTGGCAAACCCTCCTATTCTGCGGGAGCTGTAAAGAGAAGCTTACTTAACTGCATCCTGGTGCTAGCTCCCATCTCCTTCTTCTCCCGGCAGGTAAGTAAGCTTCCCTTTCCAGGTCTCGCAAAAAATCTCCCACTCTTACTCCAGCCCTTTAAGTGCAATGAAGGTGGTGCTTCACTTTGAAGAGCTTCCCTCTTCTCTGAGTGACAGCTGTAGGGGTCTCCTGGCAGAAAAAAGTTTATATTCTCACTATTCCTGATTAGTGATGAGCGGCAGGGGTCATATTTGAATTCGCGATATTTCCCGAATATTTTGTTGAATATTCGTCGGATATTCGCTAATTCGAATATTCGTTATATTGTAAATATAAAAATCGGCAAGGTAATGATCGCATAATATGCGAATATTACGTGATCAATACAGGCATGGGTCAAAAACGAATATATAGCACTATATTGAATATAGTGCTATATATTAATTTTTTAGAATATTCGTCATTTTTTTACATCTGAAGTTATGATTCCTCCCTGCTTAAGTTGCTTGTCTGACCTTCTAAAACATTAGGAGGGTCTGCTGTTGAGCTGACCATCTAAAACATTAGGGGTGAGGGTCTGCTGCTAAGCTGACCATCTAAAACATTAGAGGCGAGGGCCTGCTGCTGATCTGACCATCTAAACAATTAGGGATGAGGGTCTGCTGCTGAGCTGATCATCTAAAACATTAGGGGCGAGGGTCTGCTGCTGAGCTGACCATCTAAAACATTAGAGGTGAGGGTCTGCTGCTGAGCTGACCATCTAAAACATTAGAGGTGAGGGTCTGCTGCTGAGCTGACCATCTAAAACATTAGGGGCGAGGGTCTGCTGCTGATCTGACCATCTAAAACATTAGAGGTGAGGGTCTGCTGCTGAGCTGACCCTCTAAAACATTAGGAGCGAGGGCAGCTTAATAAGCATGTTGATATGATGGAGGAGGAGGACGTGGCAAGCGCCCGACTTCTAGGGAGGGTGCTTAGGGACTGGTGGCCCCCTTTTCCCTTTCCTAGCCGTGGAAGATACAGCACCTTGACGGTTGCTTTTAGGGACTGAAGGGTTAAGGGGATGTGTGGCACGTCACGGAGGGACGAGTTAGTGATGTCCCCTCCCTCTAGCAGGGTATATAGCCCCCTCCTCGGCTGCTGCACTTCCTCTTTGCAGCGGAAGCCGTGTTGGTAAGGTCGGCTGTCTGTGAGGAAATGTCCGCAAGGGATGCCTCCTTGAGGGAGGCCCTTCTGGCGAGTTTTTCGGAAGGGGGAGAGGGTTGGCTGCGCTCCTTTTTGAGCAGCCTTGGTTCCCCTCTGCCCCCTTCGGCTGTCGCGGTCAGGGGGGATGTGGCAGCGCTGCCGCAAGTGGCAGGCAGCGCCGTTACTTCTCCTGGAGGCCGGCGGTCTGCCCGGTGCACCCGCCCTCCCACCCGTTTAGGTCACAGCCCCCCCGCGCCCTCCCATAGAACAGGTAACACTCACCGGAGCTCCCGGCCCCGCGCGTGCGCTGTGCCGTCCGGCCGGGAGTCTTCTTCGGCGAGTCAATGCGCTTTGGCCCCGCCCCTTCCTGTTTCGTCACCTCCGGCCGCTCCGGAGTTAGCGCGCGCGTGGCAGGCGAGTTTGTTCAGCATAATGGGAGCACAAGGCAGCGTCGAGTCTTGTGACTCCCCACCGACCCCCCCTCTCTCTCAGCCCGCAGCGCAGGCTGCTAGTATATATGAGGCCCCGGTGGGCACAGGTGCTGCCCCGAATGTGTTAAATGCCAGTCAGGCTAGCTTTATGGGGCCTGCTCCTACCCTGGCGCCCCCCTTCCCTGCGATAGCTGGGCCTCCTTCTTTGCCATCCCAATCGCTCCAGCTGCCTCAAACCCCCCCTGCAGTTGCAACCCCCCTGCACCCTCAGACTCCCCTGCAGCTTCAAACCCCTTTGCAGCCTCAACCCCCCCTGCAACTTCCAACCCCTGGGGGCAGCGTTAGGTCACGCAGGCGTAGGGAGAGGTCGGGATCTTCGTCATCATCCTCAGGCAGAAGCGGCGGTACCGTCGCCATGCACGTAGGCGTCAATCCCGTCGCCGCTCCAGGGTCTCAGGTAGCAGCAGGCGTTCCAGATCCTCTAGATGGCGCTCACCGTCATCTTTGGATGGATCGACGGGCGCATCTGAGGAGTCTGGTCGGGCGACGGAGTCAAGAAGAAAGAGGCGGGTGCCTAGTCATACCTCCAGGGCCCCCAGCCTGGCTCCAGTGGCGGAACCCCGGATTGAGATCCCGGTACCCGGTCCTTCTCCGGTTTCAGCGACTGACGCACCTGGTGAGTACCATTATACCGGGGCATGGGGGGGAGGGGGGGTTGGTGGGGATGTGGAATCAGTGCTTAAAGCATTGCTTGCAAAGATGTCCCCGTCTCCTGCCCCGTCTCCTTCTTTATCACGCGCCCCAGTTTTAGCGGGGGTATATAAAGACTCTTTCTTTTGTGGTGTTAGCCCCCTGGGTTGTCACTTGGATGACGCTGCGAGAGAGAAAATATGGTCCAACCAATATATTGACATTTGGTCTCTTATATCGGTGGATCAGCATACGGTTGATAAGGAGAGGCGTTTTCCTGACAAGCCGTTTGACCGCAAGCCCAGGGTCGCTAAGACCATTAATAATTGGTTGCAAGCTTTTTCAGTATTGGGATGTATTATGGGTCAGCGTCACCCTGACCGTTGTTCTGAATTGTTTGTCTACCAAGATACCATTTATAGTGCTTATAGAGCTCATGGTGGTACCGCTTGGTGGAGATATGATGAAGAATTCCGGCTGCGGTTGGCGTTACATCCGGAGGTAGGTTGGGGTGTCAAGGCAACTGATGTCTGGCTTCGCCTTATGGTGTCCCAGCGGCAGCCCCCCTTTCTTAGCGCGGCCACTGGTTCCGGAACAAGTGCTGGTCAGGGGCCAGTGGCCGTCCGCCGCCCAGGGGCATGCTGGCTTTTCAATGAAGGCCATTGCAAATATGCAGGTTTGTGCAAGTATAAGCACGAGTGCTCGGCATGTGGTGGCAGCCATGCTGCTAACCGGTGCTCTCGTCCCTCGTCTAGACCTTTCAAAACCCCTGCTTCGGGAGACCCCAAGGACCCCGGTGAGCGTAACAGAGATGTCCCCATGGCTAGACATTTACCCCAATAAGGCGGCTGCCTCACAGCTTCGGTTTGGTTTCTTTATTCCTTTTGTCTTGAGCAGGTTTCCCGTTTTTTTCCGATAATTTACGGTCTGCTAGGGAGCTCCCTGAGGTTCTTCGTGAGAAGTTGGGTAAGGAGGTATCTTTGGGTAGAGTCAAGGGTCCGTTTCAATCCCTGCCGTTTCCTAACCTTAGAGTGTCCCCTTTGGGTATTGTCCCCAAAAAGGAACTTGGTAAGTTCCGCCTCATTCACCACTTATCCCACCCTAAAGGTTCGTCGGTGAATGATGCGATCCTGCCTGAGGAGTCCTCAGTGTCATATGTATCTTTTGATCGTGCGGTTTCCCTGGTTAGGACGGCTGGCCAGGGCGCCCTTTTGGCCAAGTCTGACATTGAATCGGCTTTTCGGCTCTTACCTGTTCACCCAGATTGTCATCATCTTCTCGGTTGTTCGTTTGATGGTCTGTATAATTATGATACTTGCCTTCCTATGGGGTGTTCTATTTCCTGCCATTATTTTGAGATGTTTGGTTCTTTTCTAGAATGGGTGGTCAGGTATGAGACGTTATCCTCATCGGTTATACACTATTTGGACGACTTTTTGTTTGTTTCCCAAGGATCGGGGGATGGTTGTCTTTTGCTACTCAACACGTTTTTGTCCTGTATGTCCAAGTTCGGTGTTCCCATATCAGCGGAGAAAACTGAGGGTCCTGTCACGTGTTTGTCTTTTTTGGGCATTGAGATCGATTCTGTCGATATGGTTTTTCGCTTACCCAGTGACAAGTTGCAGAAGTTGTTGTGTTTGATAGAAGGCTTCTTGGCAGTGCGTAAGGTGACTCTACAGCAGCTTCAGTCATTGCTAGGTTTGCTCTGTTTTGCATGCCGGGTCATGCCCATGGGGCGAGTTTTTTCCAGGCGTTTGTCATTGGTAGAGTGGTTGCTAAAGCTCAGATCCATGGGTGTATCTGCACCAGTTGCGCAGCGGCGGTTATCTGGGGTGGCCTTTTTCTTTCGCCTTCATGGTTGGCCTGATGTCTCCAAGCATTTTATCATCAGGCAGGCTATGAAGGGCTGGAAGAAGGAATATGTTTTGAAGGATTGTCGCCGTCCTGTTTCTTTTAACCTGTTATGTAGGTTAGTTGAGGCTTGTTCGGGGGTGTGTACTTCAGTGTTTGAAGCAAAGCTGTTTTCGGCCTGTTTTAGTTTGGCCTTTTTTGCAGCTCTTCGGGTGGGTGAATTGCTCCCCCCTTCTGGTAAGAAGCCAGGGGGGTTGTTATCTCAGGATGTGGTCTGGGGGAATGGGGCTGTCAGGGTCCGTGTTCGCAGGTCTAAGACGGACCAGTTTGGCAGGGGGGCGTGGATCCCGCTTCACCAGGTTCCTGGTTTGGCTTGCCCGGTTCGTTTGGTCTCTGTTTACGGTGAGTCTCGCGTTGGTGGTGCTAATTTTTTCACTCATCTGGACACCTCCCCCTTGACAAAATTTCAGTTTGTATCTGTATTTCGCGCTTGCTTGTCACGGTTGGGAATCGAGCCGAAGGACTTTGGCACTCACTCGTTTCGCATTGGTGCGGCTACAGAGGCGGCCAGAGCCGGTTTGCCTGAGTCTGAGGTTATGCGCATTGGCAGGTGGCAGTCTGCCTGTTACGCCAGGTATATTAGGCCGGATCTCTTATAAAAAAAAAATAATAATAATTTTTTTTTTTTTGCAGTAAATGGGTAAGTCATGCGGTGGTGTATGTGTGTGTTTCTTGTGTTTCAACCGGTGATGCAGGACAGGCACCAGTGGGCTTTTAGCGCGGGTTCGCAGCGTTATCATATGTTACTTTGGTACTAACTGTTTTCTCTTTTAGGTGTGGTGCGCCCGGCGGTCTGGTTGGTTGGCCACTCGTACATTTTCTGGGCGGCTCAAAGGGCGGAATGCAGGCCTGGCGGTCGGATGCTGGGATTCCGTGAAGTGGATGTATCCTGGAGGGGTATCCGTGGTCTTAAATGGTCACAGCTTCTTACTGAGGTGGTTGATATTGGTTTTCATTCCAGGGGTCCGGTGATTCTTGTCATTCATGCCGGTGGCAATGACCTGTGTCTATCACGCTTGGCTGAGCTCATGACCCTCATGCGCTCCGACATTGAGAGGTTCTCGTCCTTCTTTTCCGAGATGGTACTGGTATGGTCCGAAATCATTCCCCGGGTGGTTTGGCACGGTGCCAGGGATGCCGAGGCTGCCGAGAAATGTAGGAGGACTGTCAATTCTCGCATGTCCCGGTTTGTTCGGTCCCGTGGTGGGATTGTGGTGAGACATCGCCAACTAGAAGGCGACAATAGATCCCTGATGAGGCCCGATGGAGTTCACTTGACTGAGATTGGGCTGGATATCTTTATTTCTGGCTTGCAGGATGGTATTGAGCAGGCCATGTTTTTGCTGGGTGGTGGTCGGAGCCCCGTGTAAGGCTGCGGGTCTCCTCCGTGGCGGCAATTGTTACAGCGGAGTGTTGGAAATGGCTGATGGCGTACTTGCCCGCCGGGAGACCGGCGGTTGGCATACCGCTCCAAGTTGTTATTTGGTTTTGCCGCATAAAATAAATAAGCTGTGGCCGATCATCACCCAGCTAAAAGGTTACCTGTTGTCCTGCGTTTTTATTGTATGGGGCAATTCTTAGGTAAAGGAAGCTTCAGGTAGGCAGAGGTGCCGGCCCGGTTCTTAGCTCTCCTTTGCCCTCTCCTGAATACCAGCAGTCTGGCAAGCGCCCGACTTCTAGGGAGGGTGCTTAGGGACTGGTGGCCCCCTTTTCCCTTTCCTAGCCGTGGAAGATACAGCACCTTGACGGTTGCTTTTAGGGACTGAAGGGTTAAGGGGATGTGTGGCACGTCACGGAGGGACGAGTTAGTGATGTCCCCTCCCTCTAGCAGGGTATATAGCCCCCTCCTCGGCTGCTGCACTTCCTCTTTGCAGCGGAAGCCGTGTTGCCCACCCTCCCGCCCTTGGATGGGTGTGTTAGCGGAGAGTTTACTTTAAAACATAAAAAAAAAAAAAAAAAGGGGAAAGTTGAGATATAAGAGGAAGATGAGATAAATGAAGGTGAAAGGAATGACGAGGTATAAGGTTTAGTTTATGTAGATGTTAAACCTGTTACCATGTTTGAGTTATTTACATTGTCTTCTCTTTTAAGAAGGGCGATTTGATTTGAGAAATGAAGTCACAGCTGGCGGCAATTGTTACAGCGGAGTGTTGGAAATGGCTGATGGCGTACTTGCCCGCCGGGAGACCGGCGGTTGGCATACCGCTCCAAGTTGTTATTTGGTTTTGCCGCATAAAATAAATAAGCTGTGGCCGATCATCACCCAGCTAAAAGGTTACCTGTTGTCCTGCGTTTTTATTGTATGGGGCAATTCTTAGGTAAAGGAAGCTTCAGGTAGGCAGAGGTGCCGGCCCGGTTCTTAGCTCTCCTTTGCCCTCTCCTGAATACCAGCAGTCTGGCAAGCGCCCGACTTCTAGGGAGGGTGCTTAGGGACTGGTGGCCCCCTTTTCCCTTTCCTAGCCGTGGAAGATACAGCACCTTGACGGTTGCTTTTAGGGACTGAAGGGTTAAGGGGATGTGTGGCACGTCACGGAGGGACGAGTTAGTGATGTCCCCTCCCTCTAGCAGGGTATATAGCCCCCTCCTCGGCTGCTGCACTTCCTCTTTGCAGCGGAAGCCGTGTTGCCCACCCTCCCGCCCTTGGATGGGTGTGTTAGCGGAGAGTTTACTTTAAAACATTTAAAAAAAAAAAAAAGGGGAAAGTTGAGATATAAGAGGAAGATGAGATAAATGAAGGTGAAAGGAATGACGAGGTATAAGGTTTAGTTTATGTAGATGTTAAACCTGTTACCATGTTTGAGTTATTTACATTGTCTTTTCTTTTAAGAAGGGCGATTTGATTTGAGAAATGAAGTCACAGCTGGCGGCAATTGTTACAGCGGAGTGTTGGAAATGGCTGATGGCGTACTTGCCCGCCGGGAGACCGGCGGTTGGCATACCGCTCCAAGTTGTTATTTGGTTTTGCCGCATAAAATAAATAAGCTGTGGCCGATCATCACCCAGCTAAAAGGTTACCTGTTGTCCTGCGTTTTTATTGTATGGGGCAATTCTTAGGTAAAGGAAGCTTCAGGTAGGCAGAGGTGCCGGCCCGGTTCTTAGCTCTCCTTTGCCCTCTCCTGAATACCAGCAGTCAGAAAAGGAAGATTGAACCATATACCCTTTTTTGTGATGGAAGGGGTGCATGGGAATATAGTGTATTCAATACACCATAAAAGCCACATTTAAAGTGCCTTTGCAGCGTGCCAGACCGCAGGGGAAAACACGTGAGGCTCACGGTGGACCGATGGGTGCAATAGTCGTTTGTACTCACGGTTAGCAGATGCCTCCCTGAGTCGGCAGTGCAGTGGATCTGAAGACAGCACAAGATCTTCCGGGGCACTCTCTGTTGCAGGGAACACCAGCCAGATTTTGGTTCAGGTGCCCTTGATGGTGGTGATGTTTAGGGGGCTTGTGGCTGGGCCCCTGTGTCCGTGACGCCAGCACCGTTAGGTGCAAATGTTGAGAGTAGTAGTTGTAAGAATGAGGAGTCAGTAATTGTAAATCAGTTGAACGTTTACTGAAGACAGGGCCGGATTAAGAGCATCATGGGCCTGGTGCTGAGGATTTTGCTGGGCCTTTTTATGGAACTGCACTCAGTGTCTTAGTTACATATATATTTTATCGATACCATTAAAGTATTTTGTTCCTGCAACTACCCCTTCATTTGGCGTCTATCTTGGCAACATGGAGGGGGACCACGGGTGGGGGCACCCTCAGGGCACTATAGTGTCAGGAAAACCGCTTTGTTTTCCTGACACTATAGTGATCATTTAACATGACTATGAAGATTACTGTTTTCTAGCTGCTGTGGACTGTGGACAACAGCAGCTAGAAACAGTAATTTTCATAGAGCTGTGTTATGATTTATGGACACAGCACTCAGCATGCTTAGCCAGTCAGATAGAAGGCTGGCTAAGCATGCTGAGAGCTGTGTCTAAATAACATAACACATTAAAGGGATTCTGTCACCAGGTTTGACCCCTGTCAGCTAAAAATATGCTGATGTTCAGGGCGTCTTCACGATTCCTAATGTGGGCTTATAAATGTCATCTGTGGGCTTATTTAGCTAAAAAACAGCTTTTACTAACCTGTCAGTCAAACAAATAAGGTGCCCAAGGGGATGTTAATGGATGCAAGGTGCCGGCCGCACCCGCCGCCATTCGTGCCCAGCGCCGCCTTTCCAGACTTCTGCGCCGCCTCCTAATCCTCTGTGCCGCCTCTCACTCTCCCTCCCTCCCCCCTCCTCCTGCTGTAAGATCTCGCGCATACAGGGGTTGAGCGAAGTGCCGACGCATGCGCACTTCGCTGTAAGAAGCCAAATGGAGAAGTCCGCATGGGCGCATCAGGCAGAGGCCTGTGCGCAAGCGCGAGATCTTACAGCAGAAGGATGGGGGAGGGAGGGAGAGCAAGAGGCGGCACAGAGGATTAGGAGGCGGCGCAGAAGTCCGGAAAAGTGGCGCTGGGCACGAACGGCAGCGGGTGCGGCCGGCACCTTGCATCCATTAACATCCCCTTGGGCACCTTATTTGTTTGACTGACAGGTTAGTAAAAGCTGTTTTTTAGCTAAATAAGCCCACAGATGACATTTATAAGCCCACATTAGGAATCGTGAAGACGCCCTGAACATCAGCATATGATTAGCTGACAGGGGTGAAACCTGGTGACAGAATCCCTTTAAAGAAATTACTGTTTCTAGCTGCTGTGGACTAGCAGCTAGAAACAGTAATTTCTTTAATGTGTTATGTTATAGAGACTGAGCTCTCAGCATGCTTAGCCAGTCAGTAATTTTCATAGTGCTGTTATGATTTATGGACACAGCTCTCAGCATGCTTAGCCAGCCTTCTATCTGGCTGTGCTTCTTGAGAGTCACAGTCCACAGGCTCAGAAACAGCCAGATAGAAGGCTGGCTAAGCATGCTGAGAGCTGTGTCCATAAATCATAACAGCACTATGATTGCCCTCCCTTCCAACTGGATGAGTTTATCTGATACCTGCCCTGCTCCAGAAGCTCCTGCTGTCTCACGGGCTGGTGTGACTGAGCGCTGTGGGCCGTGTGCTGGTCGAAACTGCTGAGTAGGTTGTACACAGCGCAGCGTGCAGGAGGGATAACCGCGGGCGCACTGAGGTCATATCCGGCGGGCCGGCATTACAGGAACCGCACCAGCTGCTCTGACGTCCTGCCGCCGGATATCCTGTGACGTATATCCGGCGGCAGGACGTCAGAGCAGCTGGTGCTGTTCCTGTAATGCCGCGGCCCGCCGGATATGACCTCAGTAGTGATGGGAAGTTCGGATCTTTCAGATGAATCGGTTCATGAATCGGATCTTCGGTTCACTTGCTGAGTCACTGACTGCTGAGCTGACTCGCAAGTGAACCGAAGACTCTAGGTGCGGGTGCGCATGCGCAGATGCTATCCATTCGATTCACTTGCTGCTGCTGACTCAGTCGGCTCTTCAGCTCTCTAATGAGTGAGTCAGGATCAGGAAGAGGGATTGATTATAGTGATAGTGAAGGGAAGCTGAGGCTGACGCCGGACAGGAGGACTCAGGACAGGAGTCAGGAGCTGTCACTGTGGTGTGCATTGTTGTCTGTTGTGCATTGTTACCCACAGGGACAACAGTCTGACACTGACAGTAGTACAACGAACCAAGTGAAGTGAAATGTGAATGCACGCACAGGGAAAACTATGTAGTGAATTGATAACAGTATTACAGTAACACAGTCACTGGCTGATAATAAAATAGTCCCCACAGTCCCCACTTAACGGAATCCATAAAGGAGATGTGAACCCACCCTTAGTTATATAGCTACTGAATGAGTTGCCTTTAACATATATATCTCCTGAGAAGCCAATTTGATCCTAAAGGGTTAATTCAACCTGTAATCTAAACTCTGTGTCATCTGTCACTTCTCTTATCTCTCTGCTCCTGTCCCTTAATCTTATCACTGCTGCAACAAAAGCATCAGCCGAGAGCCTCAGTGTAACCTGTTCTAGACTCTGACAGCCTCAGTGTAACCTGTTCTAGAGTCTGACAGCCTCAGTGTAACCTGTTCTAGACTCTGACTGACGGCTCTTTTAACTCAAAGAATGGAATGAGTCTCTAACTAATCGGATCTTTAGATTCTTTTAACCTGAGACTCATTCGATTCATTTCTATTCTTAGACTCCCTGTACTACTCAGACGACTCAGAGCTGCTAGTGCTTGCCTTGCCTCAGCTCTGATTGGTTGGTGGGCGGGGAGGGGAGGGGCTGGCAGAAGCAGTTTCCACTCTAGGATCATATTACGCTCCTCCCCAGTCCCGCCCTCAGGCTCCCTGCTGCCACCGTGAGGTGAGCGTCTCTGCATTGTCTGTGCTCTATGTGACAGCTGACAACAGAGGACTTTTAGCGCGGGCCGCTCCCGACGGCCTTTTGGCTGGCGGATGGGCCTATTTTATGGTAGGGGCCTGGAGCTGCAGCTCCATCAGCCCCTACGTTAATCCGGCCCTGACTGAAGATCAATAGTCTCTGGACAGTTGGTACAGTTTGTCAATTGATAGCTTTGGTACGCATAACAAGTTCAAAGGTATTCTATTTTCTGGTGGTGGCAAATGTCTGGAATTGTCCTTTTTAGGAGTAGACTCTTGACAGGCAAGGATCCTGATAGAAATCCTATATTTACTTCACAGCAGACTGGCACTAAAGATGCTAATAATTATTTATCTATGAGTATTCCTTTAAGGGAGTCCCCCTCACGGCAGGCAAACACATCTGCTTCATTCTTTGCCAGGAAACTCTTCTAGAACTGGTTTTATGGTTTCTCACTACCACCTTGAAGGTTAAGTCAGTGATAAACGACAACTTGGCCTAAGTTATCTGGTTGTGTCTAGGCACTCTGTAAGCTTCTCCTGGTCACTGGAGCTAATCAGGTCTGTAAGCCTTGGTTAGCTGTTACCCTCAATAGTCTCCTTGTATCTCTGTGTTTAGACTCACTGTCTGGTGCTGGTCCTCTGCAGATATCTTCTCTGGGTTTGATCAAGGCCCAGATGAAAGTACAGCCGTTACATGGTGGCTTAGGTCCGTCTCCTTCCTCCATGGACTTGCTTCTTACTCTGACTACATAGTGCTCTACTCTCCTCTTTTACTCTCTGCTAGACACACCCCACTATATATACCATGTGGTGCCAGCACCACCTAGGGGCGAATGGATGTAAAGGACATTGCCAGACAAAAAAATAAGGAATACAATACAATTCAATAAGTACAGATATTCAGATGTTTGAAGTGTCCCTTTTTCACACATATGTGGGACACTGCACCTTTATGTTCAGCCGCTTTCCTCTGGTGGAGTAGAGAAGTCAGGGGCAATCCAGGCCTTGTTAATTTTGATAAGAGTCAACCTGTCAGCATTTTCAGTTGACAGGCGGATCCACGCTTGATCTGTGGATGACACTGTTATAGGGAGGGGATTCTGTGGATGACACTGTTATAGGGAGGGGAATCTGTTGACTGAAATAACCACTCGTTACAACCGAGGTATGCAGCAAAGCATTTGTGAAGCCACAACACGCACAACCTTGAGGCGGATGGGCTACAACAGCAGAAGACCCCACCGGGTACCACTCATCTCCACTACAAATAGGAAAAAGAGGCTACAATTTGCACGAGCTCACCAAAATTGGACTGTTGAAGACTGGAAAAATGTTGCCTGGTCTGATGAGTCTCGATTTCTGTTGAGACATTCAAATGGTAGAGTCCGAATTTGGCGTAAACAGAATGAGAACATGTATCCATCCTCTGATGGCTACTTCCAGCAGGATAATGCACCATGTCACAAAGCTCGAATCATTTCAAATTGGTTTCTTGAACATGACAATGAGTTCACTGTACTAAAATGGCCCCCACAGTCACCAGATCTCAACCCAATAGAGCATCTTTGGGATGTGGTGGAACGGGAGCTTCGTGCCCTGGATGTGCAGCCGTCAAATCTCCATCAACTGCAAGATGCTATCCTATCAATATGGGCCAACATTTCTAAAGAATGCTATCAGCACCTTGTTGAATCAATGCCACGTAGAATTAAGGCAGTTCTGAAGGCAAAAGGGGGTCCAACACCGTATTAGTATGGTATTCCTAATAATTCTTTCGGAGAGTGTATACTTACCTCCATGTCAGCGATGCGATGCAGGCCTCTTCCGGCCTGTGTCCCGAGCTGTATGGCTCAGGCGGCGCGATGACATCATAGCGCCGCCTGCGCCGGCCTCTGATAGGCTGCCGGCCTAGTGCCTGCAGCCTATCAGAGGAAGGGGAAGGGACACGCCTATCCCTCCCCTGCTGCACTAGCACAGGCATCTGTATCGCTGTCCTGAGGACGGCGATACAGATGACTATGGAGATGAGCACAATGGAAGCGCTCATCTCCTTGTGTCCTGCGGCCGCTCAGTTGGGGGGGCATTTCAGTTGGAGGGGCACAGCGTGATGTAGGGGGGCCGTGGCCCCCCTCTGGCCCCCCCTTGGTGACGCCACTGCCCTTCGTAGCGGAGACAACTGTCTCCAGCTCCTCCTCCTCCTCCTCATCATCATCATCCAATTCGCGCTGAGAAGACGAACTGAGGGTGGTCTGGCTATCACCCTGTACTGTCTTCCCCCATTTCCACCTCTTCCACATGCAAAGCATCCGCCTTCATTGTGAGCAGCAAGTGTTTCAGTAGACACAGAAGTGGGATGGTTACGCTGATAATAGCGGCATCGCCGCTCACCATCTGTGTTGATTTCTCAAAGTTGCATAAAACCTCACAGAGGTCAGACATCCATGCCCACTTGTTGCTTGTGAAGAGCGGAAGCTGACTGGAAAGGCGATGACCATGTTGCAGCTGACATTCCACTACTGCCCTCTGCTGCTCACAAAGCCTGGCCAACATGTGGAACGTGGAGTTTCAGCGTGTGCTCACGTCACACAACAGTCGGTGAGCTGGCAATTGCAAGCGCTGCTGCAGCATTGCCAGACCGATGGCAGCTGTAGATGACTTTCGGAAATGGGCACACACATGGCGCTCCTTAACCAGTAGCTCAGGCAAATTGGGGTAGGTTTTGAGAAACCACTGAACCACTAAGTTGAACACATGGGTTAGGCATGGCATGTGTGTCAGCTTGCCAAGCTCCAAAGCCGACACCAAGTTATGGCCATTATCAGACAGAACCATGCCTGGTTGTAGGTTGAGTGGCGAGAGCCACAGCTCAGTCTGGTCCCCTATACCCTGCCACAGCTCTGTGGCGGTGTGCTGTTTGTCACCTAAGCAAATTAGTTTCAGCACGGCCTGCAGTGCTACACTTCTTCCAGCTACTGACTGATGGCTGACTGGTGCTGCAAGATGAGAATTCAGAGGTGAAAGTGGAGGTGGAGGAGGAGAAGGGGGGTTGCAGCCACTAATGTAGGTGGTGGCGGAAATCCTGATGGAAGTAGGGCCCTCAATCCTTGGCGTCGGTAGCACCTGTGCCATCCCAGGGTACGACACGCTTCCGGCCTCCATAACATTCAGGGAAATGTAGAGTCCCTGGCTAAAAGCACTTGTCCATGTGTCAGTCATTAAGTGGACCTTCCCAATAATTGCATTGGTCAGAGCACGGGTGATGTTACGGGACACATGCTGGTGTAAGGCGGGGAAGGCACACCGGGAAAAATAGTGGCGGCTGGGGCCCTCAGGCTGCGGAAAGCCTCACTGTCCACAAGCCTAAATGACTACATTTCCAGGGCCAGCAATTTGGAAAGGTGCACATTTAGTGCTATGGCGTGTGGGTGGGTGGCTGGGTATATGCGTTTTCATTCAAAGGCCTGTGGTATGGACATCTGTATGCTGCGCTGGGACACAGAAGTGGATGTGCTAGCTGATGGTGCTTGCGAAGGTCCAGGTGCAGGGCGGGAGGCATCCGGGCCTGCGTCTTGGACAGGGGATTAGCCAGCACGTAACACAGGGGAAGAGGAGGCAGTGGTGTGACCCGCAGACACTGATTGTGGACCCATGCATTCGGCCCACCTATTGGGGTGCTTTGATGCCATGCGGCAAATCATGCTGGTGGTGGTGAGGTTAGTAGTGTTCAAGCCCCTGCTCATTTTGGTACGGCACAGGTTGCAAATGACAATTCTTTTATCATCCTCACTTTCCTCAAAAAAGCGCCAAACTGCGGAATACCTACCCTTTGGCAAGGGAGATTGCCACCCCCCTGCCTCTTCCAGCCTGTTGCAGTGCTGTGGATCCCAACCCTTCTGTACTGCTGTTCTCGCTCAGCTTGCCACCTTCCCAGGTTGGGTCAGTGATTTCATAGTACACCACCTCCTGACTTGTTCATCTAACAAGAACCTCACTTATTGACAACTGTGTCTCATCCTCATCATGAACCTCTTGAGACACTAATTGCGGTTCACTTATTGGCAACTGTGTCTCATCATCAGCATCCATCTCGTGAAACACTAATTGCCGTTCCCCACCGTCATCTTTTTCTGACTGTGGATGCTCAAGAGTTTGGGAATCAGTGCCCAAGATCTCCTCATGTACCTCTTCAAGCGGGCTTGGCGAGAGGGCCAAATCAAGGAATGGCAATAAAAAGAGCTCCTCGGAATATCCGAGTGTGGGATCACTTATTTGCCAAGACTCTCCATAGTGGGAGGAAGGAGGATCAGGGTGAGGATTCTGTTGACCAGACTCTTGGCTACTGAGACTGGACTTTGGGAAGACAGGGTGGTGCTTAACCGACTGGAAGCATTATCAGCTGCAATCCAAATGAGCACCTGGTCGCACTGGTGTGACTTCAAGAGTGGTGTCCTGCACCACTCTGCAAACTGGGACATGAATCTAGGTATCGTGGATTAGTGTGTTTCTTGTGCTCTGGCAGCAGGCACAGTTTCACCGCGCCCAGGGCCACGACCTCTGCGTGGACCATCAGCAGCACAGCCACTTCCCTGTCCCTTAATGCTCGCCTTGACCATATTAAATGGTATATATGCTTGCAAGTATGTCAAACGTACAGTAGCGCAGGTTTCGTAAGTGTATGCGCAAAGAAATTAAACTGAATGTCAATGTGAGATATTTAGGATGCTCAAACGTTATACAGGAGATGTAGCGCAGGTAATGTCTAGGGCGTTGCTTCAGCACCTAAAGGCTCCGTCTTCTCACCCTTTGGCACGCCCATGTCCAGTTGATTGACGTCCTAGTTCTCCTCTGAGCTTGTAATATCCCGCGCCTGCGCCGTCCTAATTAGTATTCGGCACAGTCGCAATGAATGAAGGACGCTCTCCTGCTGCCGGCTTCACTCACTGCGCCTGCTCCGAATACTAAACGGGACGGCGCAGGCGCGGGATTTTATGGGCACAGAGGAGAACTAGGAAGTCAATCAACTGCACATGGGCG
Source organism: Bufo bufo (assembly GCF_905171765.1). Classification (NCBI taxonomy): domain Eukaryota; kingdom Metazoa; phylum Chordata; class Amphibia; order Anura; family Bufonidae; genus Bufo; species Bufo bufo. The sequence continues at coordinate 98,663,924 of NC_053398.1, forward strand.
TGCCAAAGGGTGAGAAGACGGAGCCTCTAGGTACTGCAGCAACGCCCCCAGTAGCACCTAGAGTCTCATTAGCATATTATAAAAGTCTTTATTTTGAGGGAACGACGGCAGGCAGGGAGTTTTAAATCACTGTTATGTACTGCTGACATTAGCACATCGCTAATGTCAGCCAGATACATAACGATTTTTCTGATGACAGAAAGTATTTTCATTTTCTTAATTCCCGGAGAACCCCTTTAAGGAAAATCAGTACCTCCCCTAAGCTGATCTTCTACTCTGAATAATTTACACACAGAAAAGTGGCAATTAAGGCCACTGAGACCTCAAAATAATTTACAATGCTCTGTATACAATGGAGGATCACACACTGTAGGGCTTTTGAGACTTTCTAGGGCCGCTTGTGCATAAATGTTGCGACTTTTTGCGGCATTTTTACACAACACATTCCAAATTTGATAAGTAAATGGGAAAGTGGCTATGGTTAGCTATGTTAATGAGTTCCACTCCTTTATATAACTAAAGCTCTCAAACAACGTGTGCCGTTTGGTGTAAAGTACGCCAATATAGACTCAAGCAAAACTGACCTTAAATCTTAGCCTCATGAAAAATTCTCCCCTGCGTATTCTAGCATGACACTGGATATATGCTACTGGGCACATGCTACTGGACATATGCAAATATTCTCAGGATGTATACATCTATGAGATGCCTGTGGTGTCCATCACCCATAGGATCCCATTGTTACAAAAATGTATAGCATGACATCCAACACGCCCAATCCCTATTTTCCCTGATATATGTTGTCAGGGTAAAGACAGGACAAGTCCATGCACATGGAGAAGGCCAGCTGGTCTCACCAAATGTGTGGTCTTAGCAATATTTGTCTAAATCCAGGATGCCCAACCTGCAGCCCTCCAGCTGTTGCAAAACTACAACTCCCAGCATACCCAGACAACCTACAGCTATCAGCCTACAGCAGGGCATGGTGGGAGTTGTAGCTTTACAACAGCTGGAGGGCTGCAGGTTGGGCATCCCTGGTCTAAATCAAGTGAATCTTTTCCCACATATAATTCTGCTTAAATGGGTTGTGACAGGAATAATATTCTACATTTTTCAAACCAGTACCTGCATCTGGATACGTTTGTAAAGCGTATCTGTATGGGGGGGCTTGCAGTTTGTTGTCTTTTCCTTATTTCTCTGTCCACCTCACTGAGGTGGTCGCACATGCTCAGTTCTATCCTTCAACTGCCACCAGCCATATCTTCTCTTAGATGCTGTGATAGTTGCAGATAGAGAGCTGCTGCAAAAAGGACACATACTCTTGAGCTGTGAGAGGTAGAGAGCTGCAGCATAAAGGACATGCCCCCGATAAAGGACACACCCACCCTCTGAGCTGCCAGCTTTAACCGAATCTATTACATTAACTGGAGCAGTTAATAAGGAGAGCTTTGCATCCATGTGAGGTATAGGGCTGGTTCTAGCTTTGTTCAAAATAGATTGTCATATACTGTACAATAGAAAGCCTGATTTCCACTTTTTACATTTATCATGGGATAACCCTTTCGTTTCTCCTTCTCTATGACATGCTGCCTGCAGATTGGACTCAAAGAGTCAAGTAACAGTGGCTCATTATCACTGTATATCCATATGTGTGGGTGTGCATGCCGTGGAATTATTTACACTGTTTCATATGCTTTTCACACACTTGATTTCTATTATCTTACTTTAGACATATTGCAGTATTTCCATTCTTACTTTTTTTCAGACTGTACAGTTATATCATGTTTAATTATCGGGAAATGTTTAGTTTGGCAGACACTACCAGACATAAATATGCGTGCATATAACAGTAGCTTTAAGGTATGACTAAGGTATACACATGGACTATTGTTACAGGTAAGGGAATTGTCTACAGTGGGGTTTAAATATTTGCATTTCCATGCAGGCTGAGCGCAGTTTCCATATTATGATGTTTACAAGTACTCCTGAGCCACTCAGAGTTTTGCAAAGTCAGGTAAAAGGGAAGTTACATGAAGGATATATATACTTTAGAGATGAGCGAACCAGACAAGATTTATTTCATTTGAAGTTCATCCCAATTTTTTTTTTTAAATCAGTTTATCTCAAACCAGCGAGAGAGAGCACCTAGTACACGAATGCGATGCCCCTCTGGGTTGCTGGGAAAGATATTCAAATAAACTTTCCTAAACCATCAGATGCCACTAGATGTTAGACATTATAATTTGCATATATTTTAGCCAGAAATCCAGAGGAGCATTTTCTAGTCTACAATAGTCATGTGTATCAACTGGTCTCCATAACAGAAATAGCACCCACCCAAAGGTTACCCCTTAGGTCTTGCAACTAAAAATGTTGTTCTCATCTACTTTTCTCTGTTTAAGGGCTTTTGACCTGAACTAACTACTTTCAGATATGAAGCTGACTTAGCTAGCTTTGCTACATAAGCATGTTTAAAAGGCTGGAAGGCATCTCTGACAATTTGTGCATGTAAAAATAATGCAGCGCTCATATTGCTGCTGTGTTCTTCTTACTGTTTACTTACTTGCTATGCAGCAGCAAGTAGGTAAAATTATAACTCTACTGTTCACCTGAGCATACAACACCTGTATAGCAAAAACAGACATCGTTAGGAGTTTTATTTCAACATTTGATAGAATGCCATATGAACCAGGTATACACTCACACATCTTTCAATAAAACATGCAAGCTAGTTCTGTTGCTAGAAAAACAAGAGAACCAGAATGTCTCAAGAGAAACTTGTCTTACTTGGTTGACTTACCTTTTGGGGTTCTCTTTAGGGTCCTCTTTATCATTAGGGAGACCAAGCAACATGCATGAGTATTGTATGCCTGGCAACACTACTCCTGGGTTCTAGGAAGAGTATATAGCAAATTGCATATCTTAATTTTTCTGGCATTAGATAGGGCCATCACCTGGTCTACAATACTGCATACACGTACTCAGCGTACCAGGCGCATTGTCTGGCATACAATACTGCGCACATGTACTTGGAATGGTAGGGACATCGTCTGGCCTACAATACTGCATATGCGGCGTACCATGGGCTCTCAATAATGAGAAACAGTATCCCTTAGACAACGCATATATATTGTTGAAAAACACATGTTTGTGTACTAGGTTCTCTCTCAGCATACAAGATCATTCAAGAGGGGAGAGAGAAGGTCAGCCAGTCTAACGGATTGATCACAGAATGACTTTATGCAACTGCTATATATTGTCAATTAATACCTATTCGAAAAACTTTTTTACTCCAAAATACATGGTTCCAAAAAATGCTACAATAATGACCATAGCCTTTAACTTTAATAAGAGTATCATGAATCAAAATGACTGAAAATGTAGTAAAATTACATTAAGATTGGTGTCTATCTTCTTTCCAAATTCATCAATACAGTAGGTAAGTGGTCTCCCACAGATATTTAAGTGTTTAATCTATGCATATAAGACGTCTCCCTGAATTTAATAGTAGCTATGTTTGCATCAAAGGGAATGTTTTAAAAAAAATATATAAAATCTGCACACCAAAAAGAATATGATAGAAGATAGGTGTCCTAATCTTTTTATCTGGATAGTGAAAATAACTCACTGATGTTCACTAATGGTTGATGCGTAAAAGAGGGATGTTGCTGGAATTAGTTTAAAGAGGAACCTGCAATGAAATCGTTGCACCATGTTGCTGTGTTATTCATTTTAAAAATGCGTGAACTATTTGCCAACTGGGTGTTACCCTTTCCTTTGTCAATCAGTCATATCCCTACACACAGTAATATTGTTCAATCATTGTGTAAAGTATCAAAGAGTGTTAGGAGACACCTCATTAACAAGAGGAAGGGTAATTATGATATTTATTCTCCATTTCCAGGATGAATAACAGAGGAATTGCCTAAATGCAGAGTTCTAGGAAAAGATTTGTTTAGTGCTCTAATTAAGAAAAACAAAATAAGAGTATTGCAGGTTTGATACCTTTTAATGGCTAACAAAAATAGAAGTAATGATATTACATAGCGAGCTTTCGAGACATCACCAGTCCCTTCATCAGGCGTACTACAAGAATATATGAAGAAACAGCAATATATACACAATAAGAACAGAGACATGGTGGAATGAATGGGCATTTGAAAAATAACAGAACAACATATCAAAGATCTTGAGAATGAGTCCTTAATTATCTTACAGATAAGGGGTGTGAAAGTTTTATAGTCTCTAAATTGATGTTATCTCAGAGACCTGGTGCCCCGACTATGTCTATAGAAGACTCTTTAGATCTTGTAGTGTGTCATAAATCCTGGGGACAAATTCAGTCCAGTATTCAAAGTGTCAAGCAGTGTTATAAATTTGTATTCCCAAATTCTTCTAGCTCTTTGGGATTTGAAGTTACCTTTTAATACGAGAACTTTCAAGTATTCTTAATTGCGTCCTGGGCTACAGAAATGCTTAGCCACAGGAAAGTGTAGCTTCTTCTCTTTAATTGTGTGGCGGTGGGGCCTCATCCGTGCATTGAGTTTCTGTCCTGTTTCTCCAACGTAGAGGCCTCCAACAAGACATTTAGTGCAGAGAATCAACATTAGATGTAAAACATGTGAATATCCCAGGGATCTTATAGTCCTGCTGTGTGTTGGGGATCCGGATCTTATCTGTTGTCATTATATGGGAACAGGTTTTGCATCTTCTTATATTACAGGGATGGGATTTCTTTTTCTGTGGTTCTGAACTTGATCTGATCAGAATATTCCTTAGATTTGGAGGTTGTCGGTAAGCTAGTAAGGAGGGATCTGGGAAGATTGTTTTTAGTCGATCATCCTTACGTAGAGCATGATGTAATTTTTAGCCAGTTTTCCTCAGTCCCTTTAGTTGTGCGTTGTAGGTTCACAACCAGAGGTACGCACTGGTTCTGTTTCTTTTCATTGTATTGTAGAAGTTGACTTCTGAGGATCTTGGAGGCTCTTGTGATCTGATCTTCAATTGAAGCAGGATAGCCCTGGTGTAAAACTGTCCTTTTCAGATATTGTAAAGGCTCATCCCTGTCTGATGGGCTGGAACAGATTTGATTATATCTGATGGCTTGACTATAGATGATGGACTTTTTAATATGTTTGGGGTGGAAGTTGTCCCGTTTGAGGTATGTAGGCCGATCGATAGGTTTTTGATACAGGGATGTCTGCATTGAGCCGTCTTGAAGTTTTATGGTGGTGTCCAGAAAGCTAACTTCTGTGTGTGAATAGTTGAGGGTAAGGTTTATGGTGAGATGGAATTTGTTGAATTGCTCATGAAATTTTATCAGTTCATGTTCAGAGTCGGTCCAGATTATTAGGATGTCATCAATGAAACGGAAGTAGGCAAAGGGTTTTTTGGGGCAGGATACCAAAAAGTCATTTTCCAGTTTTGCCATGAAGAGATTTGCATATTGTGGTGCGATTTTACTGCCCATAGCAGTCCCAGTGCACTGTAAATATATCTCCTTGTCAAAAGAGAAACATAAAAGAGTCATATCTTACTTGTGTGACCAGATAAGTCATATTTTCAAGCTCTGACTCATCTTAGGTTAATTTGCATATGTATCAAATCGGTTTTTATACACAATAAAACCACACAGACCTATAAGGGACTGGGTATTGCGGATGTGCTAGCGGCCATCTAGCAACCCATGTCCTCAGCTCTATACCCAAAATCCAGGTGACAGGTTCCCTTTAAATAAAAAATAAAAAAGTTAAAAAAAACAAACACCAAAATATTACGTTTAAATCACTCCCTTGGCCAATTTTACATATAAAATATATAAACAATAAAAAGAATTACATATCACCACGCCCGAAAAAGTTCGAACTATTAAAATATTTAAAAATCTCGTATGCAGTGAATGCCGTAACAGAAAAAAAAAAAAACAACAAAAATTTGGATCAGACTGTTCTATTATGGTCCAGACGTTCCATAAAATGTGGAATGCACGCAACTTTTTGGGTGTTTTATTTTTTTCACGTGGTATCGAGTATCGCAATACTTTTTTATGGTATCGAAATCAAGTCAAAATTTTGGTATCGTGACAACCCTAGGAAAGACATGTGTGTTATTTTTTTATTATACCGTAATTATATGTATTTTAAATTTGGCGACTAAAAATTTAAATTTGGCTCCTAAATTTTTCAGGTTAGGAGCCAATGGCTCCTTGATATTTTTTTTGTCTGGAGCCCTGCCTGTATCGAAAACCTATTGATCGGCCTACATACCTCAAATGGGACAGCTTCCACCCCAAACATATTAAAAAATCCATCATCTATAGTCAAGCCATCAGATATAACCAAATCTGTTCCAGCCCATCAGACAGGGATGAGCATTTACAATATCTGAAAAGGACATTTTTACACCAGGGATATCATCCCCAGAAGTCAACTTCTCCAATACAATGAAAAGAAACAAAACCAGTGCGTACCTCTGGTTGTGACCTACAACGCACAACTAGAGGTACTGAGGAAAACTGCCAAAAATTACATCATGTCCTACGTAAGGATGATCGACAAAAAACAATTTTCCCAGATCCCTCCTTACTAGCTTACCGACAACCTCCAAATCTAAGGAATATTCTGATCAGATCAAGTTCAAGGCCATGTACCACAGAAAAAGGAACTCATCCCTGTAATATAAGAAGATGCAAAACCTGTTCCCATATAATGACAACAGATAAGATCCGGATCCCCAACACACAGCAGGACTATAAGATCCCTGGGACATTCACATGTTTTACATCTAATGTTGATTCTCTGCACTAAATGTCTTGTTGGAGGCCTCTGCGTTGGAAAAACAGGACAGAAACTCAATGCACAGATGAGGTCCCACCGCTACACAATTAAAGAGAAGAATCTACACTTTCCTGTGGCTAAGCATTTCTGTAGCCCAGGACACAATGAAGAACACATGAAAGTTCTCATATTAAAAAGTACCTGTAACCTCAAATCCCAAAGAGCCACTGCCACGGCCTCTGCGTGCACCATCAGCATGTTACACGTACAGTAGCGCAGGTTTTGTAAGTGTATGCGCAAATAAATTACACTTAATGTCACAGATATTTAGGATGCGCAAACGTTATACAGGAGATGTAGCACAGGTAATGTCGCTGTCAGCAGCGGCCAAACAATTGCGCTGAATGTCAGAGATATTTAGGATGCGTAAATGTAACACAACAGATGTACCAGAGGTTGTGTCACTGTCAGCAGCGGCCAAACAATAGCACGCAATTTAGCGCAGGTTGTGCTAATAATATTGTCACGGCTGAGGATGGGGAAAATCCTCAGCCGTGCGATGCCAGAAGATGTTAGGCGGCTCGGCCAGGACAACAGGATTAGGGAGCAGGTCACCTCCTACAGCGTCCCTAACCTGACCCTAACTCCTAGCTGCATGGGCCGACCTTGAAGGTAGGAGGGCCCATGCTCAGGAACCTCGGATCCCTAACTCACCCTCCGATCGGTCCCTGAACTAGGAGTCAAGGTAAGACAGCCTGTTCCTTCTGGACACGGAGGAACAGGGGTCTCACTGGCCAAGCTGCAAGGAATGGGGGAACACATACAACATACAGATATGACAGGCGAACTAAACAAGTTCCACACGTACCTGTCACAGCCACGCTGACTGGAACCCATGTATGCACTACTCATGTCCACAGAACACAAAGGGACATAGCACACATAACACACAGGTAACCAGGACATCTATAGTTGCACTAAACAGGAAACAAAGGGAAACATCAACTGAACATCATGCAAACATAACTTATACATCACAGATAAAGCTATGACCACAAGGGTGGCCCCCACTGGCAGATGATATACACAGGAGGCTGCTCCAGCTACACATGGCTGAAGCAACCCACTGAGACATGCCAAACACTAAGGCTTTATAGGCCTAAGAGGCCACACCCACACAGACACACCCAGTGTCTCACAAACACAGAAAGGGAGTTAACCCTTCCAACACCAGGGAAGGGAAAACACCACTTAAAGGGGAAGTGTCCAAACCAAGATCACACTGTGGCTGTTGCCGCAGGCAACGACATGGGTGGCAACCATGTCCTGGGAGTCAGCCCGAAGGCTGGGACACTGCCACCACATGTACACACTATACCAAACGTTGCTGCGAGCAGCCACAGTGAAGGGAAAGGTCCCAGTGCACAGGTAACATAAAACACAGTGCACACCATACATACATACACACACACCTAACATAAAGGAAGTCAGGTGAGACCGCATGTCAAAGCAGCAAGCTGCCTAGCGACGCTCAGGCTGCTCTGCTGACAATAACAGAACACAACTAGTTGCCCGCGGCAACCACAAGTGAGGCCACACACAGCGACCCTCACCTGTGGTTGAACACACAAACTAAACCGCAGGCAACCGCATGCGGTAAGGAGTCACGGCAATAGCCATGGCCGTGACAAATATATATTGCAGCCAAATAAAACAATAGTCCTTAAAAGGACTTTTGGGTCTTTAACACCTTTCAACACTAAACCCTGCCTAAAAAAATGTAAAAAAAATCCTGTCCCTACACTATCTGTCCCTTCTGCTTCAGCTCGCCCTGACTAAAACTGAGCCGAACCACGTGTCATCAGGTGCTATATAGCACCAGATGACACATTCCGGCCAGCCAATCACTAATGCCAGTAACCAACATGGCTACGGCATTACAGTGAGTGCCAGCATCGCACTCGAGCACACGCGGTGTTCGACCGAACACCGCATTGTGCCAAGCATCACAATGCTGGAGTCAAAATGGTGTTCAGCCGAGCATGCTCGCCCAACACTACTAAAGAGTCTTCTATAGACATAGTTGGGGCACCAGATCTCTGAGATAACATCAGTTTAGAGACCATAAAACTTTCACACCCCTTATCTAATTAAGCCCTCATTCTTAAGATCTTTGATATGTTGTTCTGTTATTTTTCAAATGTCCATTCATTCCCCCATGTATCTGTTCTTATTGTATATATATATATATATATATTGCTGTTTCTTCATATATTCTTGTAGTACGCCTGATGAAGGGACTGGTAATGTCTCGAAAGCTCGCTATGTAATATCATTACTTCTATTTTTGTTAGCCATTAAAAGGTATCAAACCTGCAATACTCTTATTTTGTTTCTCTTAATGAGAGCACTATACTAGTTTTCTATTGGCTAACACGGTACCGGACTTTTTCCTTTTTCTTTTGAGGAAAAGATGTGTTACTATACATGGGAGGTGCAAATATTCACTAAAACAGACATGTCAGGAGTGCTAACAGGTCCCCTTTAAGAAACTACTGCTAACAATCAATATGGGCTACACATCTTTTTTATTTAGCAAAGTCTCTGAGCACCATCAGCACTGCCCAGTGTAAATGCTCGTGTGAGTACTGTAGCATCTACGTTTACCAATTGTGCAGCAGATCACTTTTGCGCTGAAAACCTCTTTAGTAAGGCTGAGATAAAAAACATAAGACCATACAGTATTTAACCCATTAACCTATTATGCTCATGCAGTGTTGACTGAGGGGAGGGGAAAAAAGGAACTCTGTATGCAATAGGTAAAAAAAATTATTCCAAAACCCACATATAACAATTAACTCCTTCACAACTTGCCAGGAGATGTCAGCATTTTAAAGATGGCTTCTGCTCCAGAGTGGGGCAGGTGCCATAGCTGCCAGGTTACTGCTGTTTCACACAGCAGACACCCCGGGCTCATGTCTGCGATTGGCGATAATGGTTAAAGCTAATACAGCGGTAGTTCCTATTGAACCCTTTAGGTGGCAGTGCTTCATAGGAAAATTGCGTAAATCCCTTACACTGCATTATTAATTCATTGTAGTGTAAGGGACAAGTGATCTAAGGACCACATGTCAAAGGCTCTTAAGGGAGTTTAAAGAGGACTTTTCATGGGTTTGTAGTAAGTGAGGTAAATAGCTGTACCTGCGGGGTACCCCCTGATGTGCTGCCACCCTGCCTGTTTTTTTCTAAATAGCGCTCCTGCGCCCTGTTATGGCCCCCCGCACATTTCGTGCTCAGTATGCTAATACTGAGCATTGGAGCAATGAGGAGACACAGTCTTTATCTGCGGGCGTCTCCTTCTCCCTTGGCTGTAGCGCTGTCCAATCACAAAAACATTTTGATTTTACTAATAGTACATCCGCATCCGTTCCATTTTTCCGGAAACAAAATTGGGAGGAGGAATAAATGTTGGTAGGGTACTAAAAAAATTTTTTTTATATTTTCTGGAAATGGATCCACAATTGCGGGTGACATGTGGATGACATCTTGATGCATTCCGCATGTCATCCACATTTTTGCGAACCCATTGACTACAATGGGACCACGGACCGCATTTTGCGGACAATAGTAGGACAAGCTCTGATTTTTTTGCAGATCCGCATAACGGAACGGAACAACGGACAACGGACAGCCATTGAATGAATGGGTCCGCATTCCGTTCCGCAAATTTGCAAAGTCCAAACTATAGCACTCTGGTACTAAATATGCTGTTTTCTACTTATCTTGAGCTGTCCAATAAGGGCGTTCTCCCTCGTGGCAGGCATCAGTCTTCTGCTACATTATTTTCAGGATGCTCTCCTGAAGGATTCAGGTTTTTAGGTTTCCACTATATCCTGGAAGGCTTCTAGTGAATAAGGACAATTCTGCAGATCAATTATCCATTCGTGTCCCGGCACTCCTAAAGTTGCTCTCAGGCACTTGTGCTAATGAGGTCCATAAGCTAGATTCAGCTGTAACCCTCACTAGGCTTGCTTCATATTTAGACATAGACTTACTGTCTGGTCAGAGGCGGCTCTTCCATTAGGCCACTTAGGCCGCCGCCTAAGGCCTCGCGCTGGTAGGGGCCTCGCTCTGGCTCCCACCAGCACCAGACAACGCTGCAACCACAATTTTATTGGCTTCCGGGTGGCCTGGGCCCTGCGCAGTGCTAAGCGGACTAAATAAGACTGAGCCGCCGCGGCCCAGCCGCTCTGAGCCCCTCTGCACTCTGCCTCTTTAAGAGAGCAGTGGCTGCTGGGGATGAGGGCTCGGAGCGTGCCGCCGCACAGGCCCGTCTTCTGACTGAACGCAACGCCAGCCCCGCCCTCTGGCGCTGCGCAGCCACAGGGGAGAAGGAGCCAGGGCCCGAAGAAGGCCAAGGTCAGGTGTGTGTCCTGCTTGCTGCTGTGCCATCCCCCCCCCCCCCCCCCCCCCGGCTAGCTATACTGGGAACCTCTTACCTTAGGGCCTGATGATAATAACTTACTGGTGTTACTGGTGCCAGTAATGTGCCATGGGGGGGGGGGGGGGTAAGATGTGCTGCTGCACTGCCAGGCCCATGGAGGGGGAGAAATATGCCATTGGAGGGGGGGTAAGATGTGCTGCATTTTTTTTTTACTTAAGCCCCTGCCCTGTACTATGTGCTGCAAGCATGCAGCTGCTTAACCCTGACTGTGACATCACTGTGTATACCCTGTACTGTGATGTCACCCACTGTGCATGTTAACCATGTACTGTTAGTCACAGTATAGGGTTAATATGCACAGTGATGTCACATACAGTACAGCCAGGGTTAATATGCACTGTGACATCTCAGTATAGCCAGGGCTAATGCTAAGTGTTAATATGCACTGCAAATATAAGCCCTGTACTGTGTTGTGACTGTGCATATTAACCCTTTACTGTGATGTCACTGCATATTAAAGGGGTACTCTGGTATAGGAAAATAAATCCCCTATCCAAAGGATAGGAGATAAGTGTGGGATCGGGGGGGCAAGGGGGTCCGCTCGATGGGATCCCCCACGATCTCCTGTATGGTACTCCGGATCTCCTTGTGCCCGGAGCGGTGGTCAACACTCCCCCTACATGTATCTATGGGAGAGCCGCATATACAGCACTTGTGTATCTCAAAATCTTCCATAGAGATACATGGAGGGGGAGTGTTGACCACACCACCGCTCCATGCGGTGGTTGACACATCTTATTTATTGAGGACTGAGCCGGGGCGCTGTACATGAGATCACGAGCATCCCAACGATCTTTGTGGGGGCCTCATGTTCGAGTTTCGCCTAAGGCCTCACAAAGTCTAGAGCCGCCTCTGTGTCTGGTGCTTGGCTGCTGTAGATAATTGTTAGCTGTACTCCCTTAGCCTGGCCATGACCAAGGGGTAGAAATAGCAGACTACATGGTGGACAATGTCTGTTTCTCTCCTTTATGAACTTGCTTCTCCTCCTCTCACTAACTACTAACTTTATTAACACACCCAAAGCTATATGTAGTGTGGTGCCAGCACCACCTAGGGGCGACTGGGTTTAATGACATTGCCAGCCTAATAATAGGAAATACCAGGGGTGTTGCTAGGGTCTCAAAAGATCCGAGGGCCAATAAATATGGCCAAATTCTCTCCCCCCACACACTGCATTTTACTGTACTTGCTATACAGCAGCTCATACCTCTCACATCCAGGGCCTCCCAGGTGACGTCTCCTCTGATGTAGATCTTCTCGGTCATCATCTTCTCCATTCAGTCCGGACAAATTTTTTCAGCCGCGCCTCACCTCTGCAGAGTGTGACACACAGACATCTTAGCTTCCTTACTTTTCTATTATCATCCCCAACCTTGAGTCCCAACAGTGTAATCCTGCTGCTCACTGTGCTCCCCAATACCCTCAAATACTATCCTAAAGAAAAATGAATGCCATACAGATAGTACCCCCCCCCATAGTAATAGGTGCCCCTCAAAGTCCCACCAATAGTAATTCCCTTCTAGAATGCCCTCATTAGTAATACTGCCCCCTAAAGTGCCCCAACAGTGATAATTCTCCCTAAGAATGCATCCATTAGTAGAAGAGCCCTCTAGTATTAATAATGCCCTCACAGAGCCCCCAGTAGAAATAGGGCCCCCATATTGTTCCCCCAGTGGTAATAAAGCCTCCATAGTGCACTTAGTAGAAATAAGGCAGATCTATAAGTCACTCCTATAGAGCCCCCAGTAGCAATAAGAATGCCTATAATGTCCCCTGGATTTAAAATGCCCCTACAGTGCCCCCAGTATTTATATTGGCTCCTACTGTTACAATGCTCTCTCTTTAGTGTCCCCACTAGGGACTACTTTCTTTAACTGGAAATTGGAATAATCCTTTAAAGCTGAAATAAAATTTGTAAAAATAAAATAAAAATGTAAAGGTGCATTTTGTGTCCCTCGCCAACTCAGCATACAATTATCGGGAAGAAACAGTTCCTTCCTGATAGCTATTAACCTACAAAAAGGCAGCTCTGTCAACTTAGACAGCTATAGTGACCACTTGTACCACATCCAGAGTAAACTAAAAGCCAAACAAGTGGAGTGTTATATCAAAAGATGTCATTTATTATAAAATATAAAAATTGGAGAACAACAGGATGTTATACAGTTACACGGAGAAGCACAGGGTAAGTCACATCAGAAACACCACCATGGAACTGCGCAAAATAAAGCACAGATAGGCGCGACCAAAAGATAAAGCTATGGCTCTGGGAAACCAGATAGGTGTCACATATAATGGTCTCCCCATTAGGGGTGTAGTACACAAGGTACCGCAGACCAAATGAGGTAAACCCTCATTTGAAGACATGGTGGTGGGATGAATGACAAGCCCTGGGCGCGAGACCTCGACGCGCGTTTCACCTCAGCGGCTTCGTCAGGTCATCCCACCACCATGTCTTCAGGTACGTCCTGGTACTAGCACGGTTCCACTCTGCGTGCGGGGCACCCTTGTATGTATCCACACTGGGTCCCTTGCACTTAGGCGCACGCCAGTTATTTTTGAGATCAGCCAAGTGATTTTCATTCATTATATTATTGCCTTTGGCTGAATGTGGTGCCCATATCATTCCGTGTATGCTAGCTAAGGATTTGGGTTTACCTCATTTGGTCTGCGGTACCTTGTGTACTACACCCCTAATGGGGAGACCATTATATGTGACACCTATCTGGTTTCCCAGAGCCTTAGCTTTATCTTTTGGTCGCGCCTATCTGTGCTTTATTTTGCGCAGTTCCATGGTGGTGTTTCTGATGTGACTTACCCTGTGCTTCTCCGTGTAACTGTATAACATCCTGTTGTTCTCCAATTTTTATATTTTATAATAAATGACATCTTTTGATATAACACTCCACTTGTTTGGCTTTTACCTTCCTGATAGCTGTCTGCTTGTTAGTGAAGGTGAAAAACGACATTTACAGGCTGTCATCAGAGGGTTACTAGCACAATGTGGCAGGCCCTGTCACTTACATGAAGCCCGCCCCACAGTTCACCAGCAGCCTTTTGCTGAAGCCCCCGGGCAGGTTGCCATCAGCACTCATAGTTAAGGTAAGAACTACCACAGGGCCGGAGTAGAAGGATATGCTGCTGCGTCCCGTCCAATGGCCGGGTCTTGGTGACGGTACTGTATAGAGCACGCTCGTCTCACGATACAGCATTGCGACAGCCGCGATTTACGTCTCTACCTGGAGACAGTTACACGTAGCCAGTGTTTCGCTTTTTCCAGGGCCGCCAGCTGATCGGATGCGCGGCGTGACGTCTGCAGATGTGGCGGCTGGCGTTGCGACTATCGCCGGGCACTGAGGGTATAGGAGTAGATGCTGGGGCTGCTGCTGGCTTTGTTGTTGCGAGGTTCGAGGCAGTGGTAGTTTGATTCGGGACCCTGGCACTCATAGTTAAGGTAAGAACTACCACAGGGCCGGATTAGAAGGACATGCTGCTGCGTCCCGTCCAATGGCCGGGTCTTGGTTAGTGATGAGCGGGATGTGCAATATTTGATTTTGCAATATTTTGCGAATATTCAATTGAATATTCGTTTTATATTCATCGAATATTCGTCATTTTCTATTTATCTCGAATAATATACGATTTAATTATTAGCGTATTGCGATTTTCTTTTAACTGTATAAGGCAACTTTCCTATTGGTTGGCTATGGTTATGTCTAATATGTGTATTATACAAATATTCGCTATATTGCCATAACTTCGTTTTTTAGAATATTCGTAATATTCTAAAAAACGAAGTTATAGCAATATAGCGAATATTCGTAAAATACAAATATAGACTGTAAATTAGCTAATATAGTGCTATAATCTTTTTTTTTATAGTATAATTTTTTTGGTCTCTTCTTAACTTCAGTTTAGGAAAAAATTTACACTATAATACTATAGCACTATATTAGCTAAATTGCAGTCTATGTGTACTTTACCAATATTCGCTATATTGCTATAACTTCGTTTTTCAGAATATTACGAATATGACGAATATTCTAAAAAACTAAGATATAGCAATATAGCGAATATATTCGTTATTTTTAATATTCGTCACCATGGGAACGGCTGTGGGTTAGAATATACCATTGGATCTGAGTTTTACCTGCGATCGTGAAAAATCAGATCCGATGGTATATTCTAACCCACAGTCGTTCCCAGGGTGACGGGGACGCTTGTCGGGGAGGAGTATGCCGAACAACTGTATTTAGAATATTCTAAATCTATATTATTTTTTTTCCGAATATTCGCTATATAGAAAGAAGTAGGGCGGAATAAATATATTCGAATTGACGATTTTTTGTCGAAAATCGGGAACGTTATGAATGATCGCTTGAGGATGCGATAATATGACGTAATTGTGTCACGTACCCGGTTTCGGTTTCGCTTTGTTACTAGTGGATTGGCAGTCTGCCAGAAATAAAATCGTAGAGAGAAAACGGTGCGAAAAACCTTTAATGAGAATGAAGAAGAAATTATTCTCACTGTAAGCAATATTGCATTACAGCACTGTATTTTATTATATATTGCATGCATGCCAGAACAATATTATGCAACACTCGAACAACGTATAAATTATTTATATGTAGATCGACTGTTGCAAAATATTCATGTATGCCAATAAGAACTACATTGATACTATTTTTATTTCCCCCCCCCCAATAGTAGATATTACATATTGGTGCACTAAATATTCTTGTTACTTCACAAAATGTCAGTAGCATGTACAGTACAGACCAAAAGTTTGGACACACCTTGTCATTCAAAGAGTTTTCTTTATTTTCATGAGTATGAAGGCATCAAAACTATGAATTAACACATGTGGAATTATATACATAACAAACAAGTGTGAAACAACTGAAAATATGTCATATTCTAGATTCTTCAAAGTAGCCACCTTTTGCTTTGATTACTGCTTTGCACACTCTTGGCATTCTCTTGATGAGTTTTAAGAGGTGGTCCCCTGAAATGGTCTTCCAACAGTCTTGAAGGAGTTCCCAGAGAGGCTTAGCACTTGTTGGCCCTTTCGCCTTCACTCTGCGGTTCAGCTCACCCCAAACCATCTCTATTGGGTTCAGGTCCGGTGACTGTGGAGGCCAGGTCATCTGGAGCAGCACCCCATCACTCTCCTTCATGGTCAAATAGCCCTTACTTTCAAAGTTTTCCCAATTTTTCGGCTGTCTGACTGACCTTCATTTCTTTAAGTAACGATGGCCACTCGTTTTTCTTTACTTAGCTGCTTTTTTCTTGCCATAATACAAATTCTAACAGTCTATTCAGTAGGACTATCAGCTGTGTATCCACCTGACTTCTCCTCAACGCCACTGATGGTCCCAACCCCATTTATAAGGCAAGAAATCCCACTTATTAAACCTGACAGGGCACACCTGTGAAGCTGTGAAGTGAAATCCATTTCAGGGACTACCTCTTGAAGCTCATCAAGAGAATGGCAAGAGTGTGCAAAGCAGTAATCAAAGCAAAAGGTGGCTACTTTGAAGAACCTAGAATATGACATATTTTCAGTTGTTTCACACTTGTTATGTATATAATTCCACATGTGTTAATTCATAGTTTTGATGCCTTCAGTGTAAATCTACAATTTTCATAGTCATGAAAATAAAGAAAACTCTTTGAATGAGAAGGTGTGTCCAAACTTTTGGGCTGTACTGTATGTATGGACAACAGAAAATATCTATCAAATGCACATAGCACGTCCATTTTCCTGCAATGCAATTTATACCATACACACAATATATATACAGTATATAGATTTAATTTTATGGCCAATGATCTTTTTTTGTTGGACCAAAAGTATTTGCTGGTTCATTTAGCGTTACCCATGGTGCACCACGGGGAGGCGAACCAGCTGTACACCCAATAACGTATCGTCACGTACTAGACAGGTACATCGCAGCTTAGCTGGCTAATATCTGATTGCTCAGACCTCACACACATACATTCGAAATACAATCTGATATTATAACGGTAACATTAAATCTAATATTTCCCCTTCAAAGGCGTAACTACTTTTTGCGTATTTGTTGAGGATATTTTTTTCTAATATTTGTATAATAAAACAATGGGGATTATATGCTTTCATCTTTATCCTTCAGCGCTTTCTGGAGCGGGGATATCATCTGACCCGGAAACACATAGAAAAAGAACGGATCATAAATTCTGTCAAAATAGAATTGGATTTAAAACATGGAAAAAGGCACAAGAAGGAAGCCATACAAAAGAAATTTTGCGACCTGAAGCGCCTACACCCTAAACTTGTCAAAGAATACAGTATAGTCAGCGATTTATGCCCAGGTACAATGCTTACATGAATTTTGTTTCTCTCTCTACAACACTCTGTAATGTATATATTCAGTTATGCTGCTAATCCGTACAGATGTAGTATGGTTAACACAGAACCTCTCAAATTTCTTACCTCATCACGTAATCTTGAAACAAAAGCCATTTTAAAAAATAGCTTAACACATTTAATTGCATTAATTTTACATAACACGTCCCAAGCATGTGTGTTAACTCTACTACATCCGTATTTCATCCCTTTTCAAATGATTACTTAAAGAGGACCTTTCATCGGTTCAAACATTGTGAACTAAGTACCATGCTATATACAGCGGCGCCCAGGGATCCCACTGCACTTACTATTATCTCTGGGCGCTGCTTCGTTCTCCCGTTATGTCCCGTTACGAAGGAGACGCCCAGAAGAACAAGGGAAGACTCCGCCTACTATAACCAAGTCCCCTAAGTCTCTGCCTACTATAACCAAGTCCCCGAACATACCAGAGGACATAACGGGAGAACGGAGCGGTGCCCAGGGATAATAGGAAGTGCAGTGAGATCCCTGGGCGCCGCTGTATATGTCATGATACTTAGTTCACAATGTTTGGACCGATGAAAGGTCCTCTTTAATACCTGGTGTGACATGTACAAAATCATCAGCTTACATCATACATCTCTCCCTCACTGAGATTGTATATATATAGTTATACACACAGCGCGGTACTGATGTATGATGTCACCGGATGATTTCATACGTTTCACACACACACACTTAAATATATATAGGTATTTTTGTTTATATCTGCATTAACTGCAAACATCATTTAGTATTCCGGTCAAAGTCCCCGACCATTAAATACATCCCCCACGTAATTTGCATGGTATTCAAGAATATATATATACGTATGTATGTATGTATTTATGTATGTTCCTCAAAAACGCAACCATCGATTTCAAGGAATCTTGGTATACACATCCCTTGCTACCTGGAATGAAATCTTGCGGGGGTCTCAGCTCTCTAGGACGTACCGTTCCTGAGATATTCCCAAAATATCACCTGCATTAGCCAATACAAGCCTGCCAGCCTTTCACTTAAATCCTAACTGCCAACTGACGGGTGCTGTGGAGTTCACAGTTAAAGGGCCCGTCACCGTAAAAACTCACTGTTAAAGGGCCGGTCACCGTGAAACTCACTGTTAAAGGGCTGGTCACCGTGAAACTCACTGTTAAAGGGGCGGTCACCGTCAGTCACTGTTAAAGGGGCGGTCTCTGTGAAAGTCACTGATAATCGGCCATCCATTGCTAAAGTCACTGTTATTTAATATAAAATTGCTATGAATAAATACCCGAGCAACGCCGGGTCATCAACTAGTATATATATTGTAGGGATTCCCAAATGGTAGCCTTCAGATAAATACACAGCAGCCTTTTTCCGGTGAAAGCTTAAAATAACAACTGTTCTTTATTGTTGGCACACAAACAATCAACACGCAGCAGTGATCGGCCTACTCCAGCCGACACTTAAAGAAAAAACAATCAGACAAATAAGGCACAGTACCGTAAACCCCACAGAGTGGAGGGGTATCTTGCATTGTCCTCTGTATGCCAGCAGAGACCCTCTGGTCTTTCACTCAGCTCCAAACACAAACACCCAGCCATCCAGAGCTCCACCGTCAGCCAGGTAATCACCCCCACCTGACCCTGCTGGCTGACTTTTGTAAGCCAGTCAAAACCTGGCCTGGATTGTGGGGATTAGTCACCTGGCCAACTCTATGACTACTCCCAATAAGAGCCATCCCGTATTAGCTTTTCACAGCTATGCTAACTACCAAAGTCTCCGTCAGCAACTGCTGCGGACATATGCACTAGTGGCTCCTACTTCAACGAGGCCAGGATCCTCGGTGACACATCTTCCATCTTTTATAGTCCCTTGTGCCTTTCTACAATACATATATATATATATATATATATATATATATATATACATACACACACACCACCCTGTAAATTAACCTCATAAACCACTAATTAACTGCTATATTAAGGTAAGATTGTAATAGGGATAAGGTAAGGGAGATCAGGATGTTAGTGGAGTAAAATGAGGATTTTACATGACAGACTCCCTTTAACCGCTGAATAGAACAGCACTAAACTCTGCCTAAATAGCATATAAAAATCTAGTCAGCTCACCACCTATCTGCAAGCGACTTTACCCCTCCTTCTAATAATAAAGTGACCATGACAACAAAATCAACAAGGAGTGAAGACGGACAGCAGATATTAAAAATGCGGCTGGGCAGACAGTATAACGATGACAGCCAAAATAAATAATATACCCAACATAATACCATCAAATAACCCCTGTTACGTCATCCGACCCTTTAATGTCAGCCAGTTTTACCCATCTGTAACACTGGTTTTGGCATGTTATATAGCCCCATAATGAGGCAAATCCACCGTGTGGATAATCAGAATCCCATGCAGATCCCTCCATATAGGATTTTTTTTTTATATTTACCTTTGTTATGATTTATGAGTTGTTTGTCTAAATTCCTAACATTCTGTGATTAAAGGGTTTCCCGTTCATTTTGTGAGACACAGAAAATCACAGAATGAGGTCGCAACGGGTGAGGAGGAACAATCGGAGGAGCAGGCAGAGGAGGGGCAGCCTGGACCCTCCCATAATTTAAGGTCCTCTGATCCAGGACCATCGCAGCCAGAGGATTCCTCTCCCCCACCTCCAGAAGAGGAGGAGGAGGTCAACACCAGGAGGGTAAATATGTGCACACAGCTATATAATTAAATATCCATACGATGTTTATAAGAAAAAGGGCCTAAAATGTTTTAAAATAGCTAATAGTAGAGAAATAGAAAAAAAATTCTAACTACAATAACTATGTAATATACAGTACAGACCAAAAGTTTGGACACACCTTCTCATTCAAAGAGTTTTCTTTATAGTTTATTATTATATACATATCAAACAAGTGTGAAACAACTAAAAATATGTCATATTCTAGGTTCTTCAAAGTAGCCACCTTTTGCTTTGATTACTGCTTTGCACACTCTTGGCATTCTCTTGATGAGCTTCAAGAGGTAGTCCCCTGAAATGGTTTTCACTTCACAGGTGTGCCCTGTCAGGTTTAATAAGTGGGATTTCTTGCCTTATAAATGGGGTTGGGACCATCAGTTGCGTTGAGGAGAAGTCAGGTGGATACACAGCTGATAGTCCTACTGAATAGACTGTTAGAATTTGTATTATGGCAAGAAAAAAGCAGCTAAGTAAAGAAAAACGAGTGGCCATCATTACTTTAAGAAATGAAGGTCAGTCAGTCAGCCGAAAAATTGGGAAAACTTTGAAAGTAAGGGCTATTTGAACATGAAGGAGAGTGATGGGGTGCTGCTTCAGATGACCTGGCCTCCACAGTCACCGGACCTGAACCCAATCGAGATGGTTTGGGGTGAGCTGGACCTCAGAGTGAAGGCAAAAGGGCCAACAAGTGCTAAGCATCTCTGGGAACTCCTTCAAGACTGTTGGAAGACCATTTCAGGGGACTACCTCTTGAAGCTCATCAAGAGAATGCCAAGAGTGTGCAAAGCAGTAATCAAAGCAAAAGGTGGCTACTTTGAAGAACCTAGAATATGACATATTTTCAGTTGTCTCACACTTGTTTGTTATGTATATAATTCCACATGTGTTAATTCATAGTTTTGATGCCTTCATAGTCATGAAAATAAAGAAAACTCTTTGAATGAGAAGGTGTGTCCAAACTTTTGGTCTGTACTGTACATTAAAACTATAAAGTATCCAACTAATTCACATTAAACATTACATAACTATAACAAAGTAATTCTGTACTCTCATTAAGAAATCCAAAATAAAATTTGTGGCGGCTTGATACCTTTTAATGGCCAAAAAATAATAATAACTATGTCACATAGCGAGCTTTCGAGAACTCACCAGTCCCTTCATCTGTCGTATATACAATAAGAAGGGAGACATGGCGGAATGAATGGGCATTTGAAATATAAGATACAAACAATCAAATACCATCATAATAAGTCTGTTATTATCTTACAGATAAGGGGCTGAGTACGTATTATTGTCTTTAAATTGATGTCATCTCCGAGACCTGGTGCCATGACTATGTCTATAGAAGACTATTTAAATCTTGTAGTGTGTGCAAAATCCCTGGTAAAAATTAAATCCAGTCTTTGAAGTGTCAAGTATTGTTTTCAATTTGCATTCAAAAAATCTTATAGCTCTTTTGTATTAGAAATTATATTTTAATATGAGAACTTTCATGTGTTATTTATATTGACCATGGCCAACAGAAAAGCTTAGCAACACGAAAGTGTAGATTCTTCTTTCATCTCAAAGAAACCAACTAAATATTATTATACTCTACTGAACTTGCATTAACTAACCCACTAAATAACATTATACTATATTGAACTATCACTAAATAACCAATTATATAATTTTCATAAATGTAATAAAAATAATAATTTTTATCTTAACAGTAGTTCGAAAACTCAAAAGAAAACTCCTGGAACATCAGAAAGCTGAAGCCAATGCAATGCTGGCTATAAAAGTCCAAAAAAAAATAATCCAGCTACTTTAAGCTAGGTTACAGCAGCATCAGCGTCAGCTGGATACTGAAGTCAGGAAGCTGGAGGAGCAGAGAAAGATCAGGAATAAGGAGTTGCTGGACATCCATAAAGAACTCCAAAGTTTGCCTTAGAGGCCTTTTTTTATATTTTACATACTTTGTTTTTGTAAATAAATATTTTATTACGTTTAAACGTTTGCTTTCGTATGTTTGATATTGTTATTTAATACATAAACTAGCAGTTGACCCGGCGTTGCTTGGGTATTTATTTATTGATAATTTATATTATATTCCAGTGACTTTAGCAATGGATGGCCGTTTAACAGTGACTTTCACAGTGAGCGCCCTTTTAACAGTGACCGCCCCTTTAACAGTGACTTTCACAGTGACCAGCCCTTTAACTGTGAACTCCACAGCGCCCGTCAGTTGGCAGTTAGGATTTAAGTGAAAGGCAGGAGGAAGGCTTGTATTGGCTAATGCAGGTGATATTATGGGAATATCTGGGTAACGCTCAATGAACTAGCAAATACTTGCGGTGAGACAAAGAAAGCTCATGGACATAAAATATAATCTATATATATTGTGTGAGTGTGTATGGTATATAGTGTATGGTACCGTATATAGTGTGTGGTATATATTGAGTGACAGGAAAATGGAAGTGTTATGTGCATGTAATAGAAATGTATCTGTTGTCCATACATACATGCTACAAACATAGTGCAGTGAAGGAACAAGAAAACTTAGTGCACCAATCTGTATTATCTACTCTTACCATAAAAACTTTTTTTTTCATAAGAAAAAAATCATTTGTATTCATTTAGCAAATATTCGTACTTACGATTATTTCGCTAGACTCGATCTTACTCGTACTTACGGCTATCACGATTTCATCCTCGGCTTTTATAAAGCGGTGTCTTATAATCTTTGCAGAGCACATTGTACTGTCTGCGAGTCTGGAGACTGGAAATACTTTCTTTGAAATAACTTTATCGGCGCAAAGTAAATGACCATGCGCTCGAGCACGCTCTAGAACATATTACGTTCACGATTTTTCAGTTTAAATCGTGATCTCGAATATTCCAACTATTCGATATTCTTGGTTTTGAATATGACGAATATTCTAAAAAGCGAATATACAGCAATATAGCGAATATATTCGTTATTTAGAATATTCGTCATTTTTTGTCCATCTGAAAACGTGATTCCTTCCTGCTTCAGTTGCTTGTGGGCCATTTAATCATTGACCCACAAGCAAGAAGCACGGAGGAATCATGTTTTCAGATGGAAAAAAAAATTACGAATATTCGATATAGCGAATATATAGCAATATATTAAAAATATTCGCGAATTCTCGAAGTTGTGATATTCGAGATAAAAATTTGCTATTCGAATATTTGCGCTCAACACTAGTCTTGGTGACGGTTCTGTATAGAGCATGCACGTCTCACGATACAGCATTGCGACAGCCAGGCTTTACGTCTCTACCTGGCGACAGTTACACATAGCCAGTGTTTCGCTTTCTCCAGGGCCGCCAGCTGATTGGACGCGCGGTGTGACGTCACAGCCTATCCCGTTGCCTCTGCAGATGTGGTGGCTGGCGCTGCGAATGTCGCCGGGCACTGTGGGTATAGGAGGAGATGCTGGGGCTGCTGCTGGCTTTGTTGTCGCGAGGTTCTGGGCAGTGGTATTTTGATTCGGGGCTCGGGCCCTGGATAAAAAGTCCTAGCGACGCCCCTGGGAATTACCATACAATGCAAATACATAGGCAGATGTTTAAAGTGTCCCATTTACACACTGATGTGGGACGCTGCATATGATCTGTGTGTAAACATGAATTATTCATATTAATCTATCAGACTTCAGTGCCAATAGTTTAAAAATGCCTATTGCTAGCTCCACATGTGCTTTTACCAGCACATGTTCAGCTAATAATATAAACTGGCCAACCCCTTTAAGTGGTCTGCATAGCAGGCTTAGAGTAGTACTAGTAATATTCCTATGGGCCTGGTGTGCATACTCCAATTAGGCCCTTACAGTAATAATAATCACCCTAGACTAGATGGGCCAAATGGTTCTTATCTGCCGACACATTCTATGTTTCTATGTTTCAATGTTTATTAACTCCATAATGACCAAGTGCAGTATATGTACTGCACTTGGTGCTGGGGTTTAATCTGGAGCTCTTTACATGATTAAAGCTCCTGACTGAAGTAGTTTGTACTCCTCTTTTACACCTGTTTCCAGGTGTTAAAGATGGAAAATATGTCAGGCCCGATGTCCAGTCCCCAAGCCAGCCCACGCCATTCCCCCATGTCTTTCCCTCCACTCCCAATTGGCAAGGATGGCCCAAAAACGCCTGTATAATAAAATATTGTCGCACGGGCGTTTAAAAAGTCGCTTTTATTTGTGACACTTTTACACGTAAAACAAATGTAGCGCACTTACTAAACGACCCCCCAATGAGCGCTATGCAGTGAATAAAGGAAGCAGGTACGCTATCACCAGGTGTCTCGGGGACTGAGCAGGGCCTTTGGGTCTTAGAAGACCGTAATCAGTCTGTGTAAACAGGGGCATGTCCACAGGTTAGGAGGCGCAATACTTGGCTTGCCCTGGGGCGCTGGTAACCCACGCTTCGTTTGTCAATGACTGTTTCTGGACAACTGTCAAGTCAGCAGTCTTCCCCATGATTGTGTAACTTACTGAACCAGACAGAGGGACCATTTTAAGGCTTAGGAAACCTTTGTGGGTGTTTTGTGTTGATTAGCTGAATAGAGTGACACCATGAGTCCATAATATTAAAGGGTTTCTATCATCACAAAATTCGTTATGTAGCTGGCTGACATTAGCGATGTGCTAATGTCAGCAGTACATAACTGTGTAACTTTTATCTGCCTACATGCCGCCCAGTGTCGGACTGGGATACCTAAGGCCCACCAGTAAAATTTATTTTGGGGGTCCACCTGACAGATACATTAAAATATAATAAATATTTTAACAAGTTTTTTATATGAACATAGGCTGGTTGAGGTGCTCTGCATTGAATAAATGTATGTAGAGAAGTAAATCTACTGTGTTATGTGCCACTTGTGCAGGGGGTGGGAGACTAGGGGCCCACCTTGCTCAGGGGCCCACCGGGGGATTCCCCTGTACCCCTGTGGGCCAGTCCGAGCCTGATGCCGCCGTTCACCCAGAAAACTAACTTTTAAGATATGCAAATGAGCCTCTAGGTGCTACTGAGGCGTTGCTGCAGCACCTAGAGGCTCCGTCTCCTCACCGTTCGGCACGCCTATTTTGGTTTGATGGACATCTCTGCTCTTTGCTTTGAAAGTAAAGCCCCATTTAGTATTCGGTGCAGATGCAGTGAGGAAGCCGACAGCAGGCGAGCGTCCTTCACTCATTGCGCCTGCACTGAACACTAAACGGGACGGCGCAGGCGCGGGATTTTACCTTCAAAGCGCAGAGCAGAGATGTCCATCAAACCAAAATGGGCATGCCAAACGGTGAGGAGACGGAGCCTCTAGGTGCTGCAGCAACGCCTCAATAGCACCTAGAGGCTCCTTTGCATATTTTCAAAGTTAGTTTTCTGGGCGAACGGCGGCATGTAGGCAGATAAAAGTTACACAGTTATGTACTGCTGACATTAGCACATCGCTAATGTCAGCCAGCTACATAACAAATTTTGTGATAATAAACTTTAAACTTTTTTTTAAAAATTGGGTTTTCATTTGTAGTGAGCCTTAATCATCAACAGTAAAATCAATAAATGCTTGAAATAGATCACTCTGTGTGTAATTAATCTATAGAATATACAGTGTATGAGTTTCACTTTTTGAATTGAATTACTGAAATAAATTAACTGTTCGATGATATTCTTTATTGAGATGCACCTGTGCATGGTATGCAATTTTAAATGCTGCCATTAGAAAGTAGAACTAATCCCACAATAAAACAAGATCTCAGACGTCTATGTGACTGGAAAAATGAAAAATGTATGGCTCCGATGAAGGCAGGAAGTGAAAAATGAAAATACAAAAACATAAAATCGAAGCATTATGAAGGGGGTAAATTCCCCTGTCCATTATATATCGCCTTCCAAATGTCCCAAATGGCATGTTAAAGCTTGAAGGGGCACTCCACTTTTGACAATCCTCTTTTTTTCAAAGGATCCAGAAGGAATCACACTTCTGGACTCCTCTGGTGATCATCTGTAACTGATTAATTTTTTTAGCAGCACAACCATAGAGAAAGTCAAGTATTGCACAGTTTCTACTGACACTAACAACATGTATGTGAGATGAATGGATGACCTGCGTGTCCTCTGGAGAGAAAGGGTCTTCTGCAGCAGCTCTCCAATCTAGCTAATAGATGAGGATCTTGAGTCTAATAATTTTGAATACTCTAAAAAATGGGGTATTTAAAAATGACAAAAAATTCCAGTTCCCCACTTGCCAATAAAGCACACAGAATTTGGCACCATTTCCAGGGGAGCGGCCTTGATAAAGTGTTGAGTCACTCCCTTCAGGCCATCGCTACCTGAGGATCGGTGCAGTAGAAATGTAGCATTGATTGAGGCCAAAATTAAATGTAACAAAGTATTTTTATTAAGTGAATTAGAACTTAAAATACAAATTTAGTAGCAGTGGATTTCAAAAGCAAATCTTCTCTAGCAGCAGTAAGGATTATGGAGATGGATTGGGTGTTGGCGATTTAGCACTTAGGTGGTACTGGCCTAGTAACACTCTGGATGATGGGTGTCTTGTCTGTAATCCCTCACCTTGCAGCAGTGTCTTTAATGCTGGTTATATGAGTTGACTCTGCTGTCTAGCGTTTCAAGACTTCACTTGAGGCAGGAGAATAAGTAGATGTCTGGAGAATCTGTAACAAGAGCAGAAGCTCTGGCTTGTGCTTCCTCTCTACTCTATCTCTCTACAGGAACTTCTCCTCCAGGCAGGAAACAGAACCAAGAGGGGAGAAACAGGCTGGTTAGGTGGTTAACCCTTGCCATCCATAACTTTATGGTAACAACGGCCGTATAACACAATACAAAACACATAACATTATAATACCATACTATTTACAAAATTGTAGTACTCCCAGGTCTAGGGTATTACATTTCTCCGCCTGAAAATAATTTCCTTTCATGTGAATGGGTTGTTTTGGTGACAAGCACGTGTATTTATGCAAGCCCCATTCAAGTGAATGGAAATGATGTTCAGTCACAGATATTTATGTAATAAAATCTGTGTAAAGAAACCCCAATAGGCATGTGAATTTGTACAGACTGTACAATTTGTACAGATTTTCAGTACAGAGTTCATTCCTTGCCATGCAAACAAGTGGGTGGGTCACTGCTGTGATCGTGGGTCACAGATGTGACAGCCTTAAAAAAGCAACTTGGCTAGACCACTCCTTTAAAGTGGTTATCAAGTTTTTTTAAAATTTCTATTCCAAACCATGGGACCTATGATGAAAGCTTTACTTACCTGCATTTTGCCGCTCCATGGCTCCCAGACATGATACTTGGGGTCATGTCACTGCTGAGTCCAGTCATTGGTTGCCGCAGCTCATATGACCCCACTCATGCAGGTAGTATATAGGCGAGGACCGGCAGTATGGTGAAGACAGCCTGGGAGTCATGGACCTGGAGGGGAGTCACAGGGAGCAGGTAAGTATAACTCTCTTTACAGGTCCCATTGGGGAGAGGGGAATTAAATAAAGTCCCCGTCAACCCCTTTAAGGATAAACCATCAAAAATATTCTACAAATCAGAAGGCAACATAACAAACGTTTTTGGCATGGAAAAGCCAGTATGTATAATTAGAAAGGATGGGTTTCAGATAGACACATAGATTTCTAAAATAACTAATCACGTTTTTATATTCTGACTTTGTGGCATTAGCTTTATTACCAATATATACCGTGTGTGTGACGTCTAAAGCTCGCGGAATATAATTAGACTCAATGTCTTCCAGTCCAAAAGCTTTTTTTGCCAAAGGCAAGGGATTAAACTGAAAATAATTTATATTAGTTTTAAAGAGGCAGCTGTGTGAGTCAAAAATCTATTAAAAACTAACTAAATGTTTCATAATATTTTACTGAATACCTCGCCGTCTCTTGTGTTTTATATTAATGCACATTTTATGCAAAAATAAATGAGGCCATTCATTGGTACAGATTTGAAACAGATGAAATAGACAAGGTATTGTATGGCTGACACACAATGTTTAAGGCTGGGACTCTTAGGGTACCTGCACACAAAGTAGAATATGCACGTCTTTTCCATGTAGACTCTCGTGCAAGCAAAAAAATAAAAAAACACAGCTTAGTACAGTACCAGCAAATATATGAGATTTGACAAATATCAGCAGAAATTGACCACCCATGCAGATTTCACCCCTTTTTAATGAAGATCTTCAGCAATACTGCATTAAATCTGCCACAAAAAGCTCTATTAGAAATTGTGTTTTTGTGCAGTTTGGGTGCAGAAATGCACAGAAAACTGCACTGAAATTCATGCAGATCTTTGGCACTGCCAATATGGAGGTACTGACCAAGTCTGTTGTCTGAAAAATGTTTTTGTTTTAAACAGCTCTTAAAGGGGTTATCCCATTTGTAATATAAAAAATGAAAATTATATATCATATAGCACACGTCAATCTCTTTTTTAACAAAGCTAGAACCAGCCCTGTACCTCATGTGGATCCAGAGAGCTCCTCATTCATTGCTTCAATTGCATTGCTTGATTTATATCAAGCTGGCAGCTGGCATGCCATTTCTCAGGGGGCATATCCTGTCTGCTACATCTAGTGGCAATTTAAGGATGGCATTGAGCATGTGTGTCCTTCTCAGAGAGGTGGATAGAGAAATTAAAAAAAGAGAAAACAGCAGGTGGAGCTATATAGATAGATTTAATTAAATAGCTCAGTGGCTATACTACATTTTTAATCACATGCGATTACAAAAGTATCCAGCTCCAGGTGTAGGTTTGGAAACTATCGAATATTTTTCATAGGACAACCCCTTTAAGGCTTTTAGGCACCATATTTGTACGTCATGGTGAGGGCTAACTTCCTGCCCCACTATCTACAGTTACAGCGCATCTCCCGAAGCTAATTGCCATAACTAATGGTATCTTTGGAACGGGATATCAGCTGTTTCAGACAGCTGTGGTTCCCATGTCACCGGAAAAGGCCCAACTATAGGTGGGTCTGTATAGACCTACCAATCCCATTACTGTACAGTGGTTAGGAGGGCTGACAGCCTCTGATCTCCTCAGTGAAGTGAAGTGAGCTGTGGAGATCAGAGCCTGTCTGCGGAGATCTGTCTCCTCACAGGGAAAAAATTTTTAAAAAAACACACATTAAACCTTTGATTGCCCCCTATTTCTCCAGTGTGTCACCCTACTACCTCCAGGGGTCGAGTCGAGGGGGAACGCGTGGGAACGGCGTTCCTGCACTTTTTTCATGGCAGGAACGCCGTTCCCTTTCAGGGCAAAAGGACCAGGAGGAAGCAGTCAAGGCTTTGTACTCACCGCCGCCTTCCTGGTCCTCGGCTGTCGGCTGTGAGGGCTGCGCACAGGAGCCGAGTGAGTCGCTCTGTGACGTCACTCCATGCGCAGCCTACAGCAGTAGAAGAGGAGCGTCTGCGTCCAGGAGCAGGAGAGGTAAGTGTAAGTGTTTTTTTTTTTCCACATTTTATTTATACTATAGGCTGAAATGAGAAGCACTGACGGGGGGCTGATGAGAGGCACTGACGGGGGGCTGATGAGAGGCACTGACTGGGGGCTGATGAGAGGCACTGACGGGGGGCTGATGAGATGCAAAAAGTAGTGTAGAGGCAGCACTATGCAGTCTCAGGATAATGCGATATCAATGCAGCAGCCTAGCCGTAGACCCTTGATCCATCAGGCCATGAAGTATACATGTAGAAAAGAAGATAGCTTCGGCAGCATTCCGCAATATCAAAAAAGATCCTTTATTCGTACCTCCAGACACAATTGGCAACGTTTCGACTGTACACCAGTCTTTGTCAAGCCTAATGACATACATTCTGGTAGGCATATATATACCCCCCATATAAAAAACACACCCCGTTACATCATCAGTACAAATCACTGCACAATAGAATACACATGTTGATGTTACAACTCACAGTTAATGATATATCTACCACGCTCGTGTTGTTCCCCTCGGCGTTCCAATATCTGTAATGCGCAGCCGCGTCTCAATGTATTTGCATACCGGAAGTGTCATGCGTTGTCATGGCTCCCGGCAGCGCACGTGTCTCCAGCCAATGTGCCGCAAGAAGCACTCACTGACGTCACAGCCTGTGCGTCCACCCATACCGGAAGTATCATGCGTTGTCATGACTCCCGGCGGCGCATGTGTCTCAAGCCAATGTGCTGCAAGAAACACTCACTACCGTCACAGCCTGTGCGTCCACCCCATGACCCTCACTCAAGTGCGCTCAACAGTGCGTCAATAGCGTTAGTCACATGGGGTACATAGCCAATGAAGACACGGCGCAAACATCGGCGTCATGACAACGATGACGCCACGGTCCCCGTTACTTATTATATGTGTGATCCGTATCTACAGTGAACAGGTCTATATACTACAGGACCCCTGCTCACACCGATCATCACATAACTATAGAGGGAAATCAATCTGGACCCGACATATTCACGTACATTACAGTAAATGGAAAAATACATAACATCATAGGTGTGGTACAAAATAACCACACATAACCACCATCTGGATAGTGTATCCCATATATACATCACCTATGGATCAAACTCATGGCCCTTTGACATATAGACTGAAGACTGCTCCACCGGAGATGTGCCACATATATATTAAAAACATAATGTCACTATACTGAGAGAACAAAACAGTAACATCTATCAATCGATGGACGCGACATTAAACTCTAAATTCAAGCCAAAAGGTTGAAGGGACCTGAGGGTATGGATCCATTTAAGTTCCTTTTTCCTCAGGATTCCCTTCCTATCTCCACCCCTTCTCAAGTATCCTACGCTGTCGATAACTCGAAATCTCAATTGATTAATGGAATGTTTACAGTCAATGAAGTGTTTTGCAACCGGTTTGTCGAGTGCACCTGTTCTTATTGTGCTTTTGTGTTTGTTAATTCTTTCCCTCAATTCCATCGTGGTCTCCCCCACATAGATCAAACTACACGGGCACTGTATCATGTAAACCACGTCTGTGGATTTACATGTATAATGACCTTTAATCTTAAACCGTTTACCACTGTAGGATGTGTAAAACCATCACCCTTCATGATGCCACCACAGTTGCAACACGAAAGGCAAGGGAAATTACCATTCCTCAGTGGTGCTAATCTTTTCTGTCTTTCAATGTCCTTCCCCCCTATATCTGCTTTCACCAATCTATCGCGTAGGTTAGGGCTCCGTTTGTATGCCATCATTGGGGGAACTGAAAATTCAGTGACTGCAGGCAATCCTTTCTGCAGGATCTGCCACTCCTGTCGTAGGATGTTGGCTATATTGCCGCTATCATCCCCAAAGATGGATACAAATGGAATACGGGGGGTCTCTTGTTTTTGGGGTTTCCTTATCAAAGTGGAACTACGTTCCATAGATGTAATCCTATGCTTAGTACGGTTGATCAATTTGATGGGATATCCTCTCCTGCTGAATTTATTACACATCTCATCTACCCTAATCCCAAAGAGGGTGTCATCTGATACGATACGACGTACCCTTAGGAGTTGACTCCACGGAAGGGAGCTAACCATGTTCTGAGGGTGACTACTGTCATACATTAACAAAGTATTCCTGTCTGTAGGTTTTTGGAAGAGATCAGTACAGATCCTTCCATTGTGCACCTGAATTCGGACGTCAAGGAACTGCAGCTCACGGGCGGAATGCATCACGGTGAACTGCAGGTCCCGGACCCCAGAATTCAGGTGCGCATGAAACTCATCCAGCTCAAGCACAGTGCCAGTCCAAATAAAAAAAATGTCGTCGATGTAGCGCCACCAGCACAGGACTCTCTCAAAAAATATGGAGCGATACACCAGCCGATCCTCGACCTCCGCCATGAAGATGTTTGCATAGGTGGGGGCCACATTGGACCCCATAGCCACACCCCGCTTTTGCTGGTAGAAGGTGTCACCGAAGAGGTTTACAGCTTTTTGCGTGCAAGCCATCCGATCACCCCTGTGATGTATGTATTACCAAAGATCCACAAGAGTCTTGTGGATCCCCCTGGCCGACCTATAGTGTCGGGCAGGGGTTCCATCTTCAATCCTGTGTCCATCTTTTTGGACAAGGTATTGCGGATCCACGCGACCACGGCCCCCTCCTATATCAGGGATACTGGCCATTTCTTGACTAAACTGAATTTACTTGACTTGCCGGCGGAATTTTTACTTGTGAGTTTTGATGTTGTATCTCTGTATACATCCATTGATCACTCCTATGGTTCAAATGTCGTCGATGTGGCCCTGGCCGGCACGGGGCTCTCTCTTGGGGCACGCCGGCTGATCCTCGCCCTCTTGGAGGTTGTCCTGAGGAGGAATTATTTTCTCTTCGGTGACACCTTCTACCAGCAAAAGCGGGGTGTGGCTATGGGGTCCAATGTGGCCCCCACCTACGCAAACATCTTCATGGCGGAGGTCGAGGATCGGCTGGTGTATCGCTCCATATTTTTTGAGAGAGTCCTGTGCTGGTGGCGCTACATCGACGACATTTTTTTTATTTGGACTGGCACTGTGCCTGAGCTGGATGAGTTTTATGCGCACCTGAATTCTGGGGTCCGGGACCTGCAGTTCCCCGTGATGCATTCCGCCCGTGAGCTGCAGTTCCTTGACGTCCGAATTCAGGTGCACAATGGAAGGATCTGTACTGATCTCTTCCAAAAACCTACAGACAGGAATACTTTGTTAATGTATGACAGTAGTCACCCTCAGAACATGGTTAGCTCCCTTCCGTGGAGTCAACTCCTAAGGGTACGTCGTATCGTATCAGATGACACCCTCTTTGGGATTAGGGTAGATGAGATGTGTAATAAATTCAGCAGGAGAGGATATCCCATCAAATTGATCAACCGTACTAAGCATAGGATTACATCTATGGAACGTAGTTCCACTTTGATAAGGAAACCCCAAAAACAAGAGACCCCCCGTATTCCATTTGTATCCATCTTTGGGGATGATAGCGGCAATATAGCCAACATCCTACGACAGGAGTGGCAGATCCTGCAGAAAGGATTGCCTGCAGTCACTGAATTTTCAGTTCCCCCAATGATGGCATACAAACGGAGCCCTAACCTACGCGATAGATTGGTGAAAGCAGATATAGGGGGGAAGGACATTGAAAGACAGAAAAGACTAGCACCACTGAGGAATGGTAATTTCCCTTGCCTTTCGTGTTGCAACTGTGGTGGCATCATGAAGGGTGATGGTTTTACACATCCCTACAGTGGTAAACGGTTTAAGATTAAAGGTCATTATACATGTAAATCCACAGACGTGGTTTACATGATACAGTGCCCGTGTAGTTTGATCTATGTGGGGGAGACCACGATGGAATTGAGGGAAAGAATTAACAAACACAAAAGCACAATAAGAACAGGTGCACTCGACAAACCGGTTGCAAAACACTTCATTGACTGTAAACATTCCATTAATCAATTGAGATTTCGAGTTATCGACAGCGTAGGATACTTGAGAAGGGGTGGAGATAGGAAGGGAATCCTGAGGAAAAAGGAACTTAAATGGATCCATACCCTCAGGTCCCTTCAACCTTTTGGCTTGAATTTAGAGTTTAATGTCGCGTCCATCGATTGATAGATGTTACTGTTTTGTTCTCTCAGTATAGTGACATTATGTTTTTAATATATATGTGGCACATCTCCGGTGGAGCAGTCTTCAGTCTATATGTCAAAGGGCCATGAGTTTGATCCATAGGTGATGTATATATGGGATACACTATCCAGATGGTGGTTATGTGTGGTTATTTTGTACCACACCTATGATGTTATGTATTTTTCCATTTACTGTAATGTACGTGAATATGTCGGGTCCAGATTGATTTCCCTCTATAGTTATGTGATGATCGGTGTGAGCAGGGGTCCTGTAGTATATAGACCTGTTCACTGTAGATACGGATCACACATATAATAAGTAACGGGGACCGTGGCGTCATCGTTGTCATGACGCCGATGTTTGCGCCGTGTCTTCATTGGCTATGTACCCCATGTGACTAACGCTATTGACGCACTGTTGAGCGCACTTGAGTGAGGGTCATGGGGTGGACGCACAGGCTGTGACGGTAGTGAGTGTTTCTTGCAGCACATTGGCTTGAGACACATGCGCCGCCGGGAGTCATGACAACGCATGATACTTCCGGTATGGGTGGACGCACAGGCTGTGACGTCAGTGAGTGCTTCTTGCGGCACATTGGCTGGAGACACGTGCGCTGCCGGGAGCCATGACAACGCATGACACTTCCGGTATGCAAATACATTGAGACGCGGCTGCGCATTACAGATATTGGAACGCCGAGGGGAACAACACGAGCGTGGTAGATATATCATTAACTGTGAGTTGTAACATCAACATGTGTATTCTATTGTGCAGTGATTTGTACTGATGATGTAACGGGGTGTGTTTTTTATATGGGGGGTATATATATGCCTACCAGAATGTATGTCATTAGGCTTGACAAAGACTGGTGTACAGTCGAAACATTGCCAATTGTGTCTGGAGGTACGAATAAAGGATCTTTTTTGATATTGCGGAATGCTGCCGAAGCTATCTTCTTTTCTACAGGGGGGCTGATGAGAGGCACTGACTGGGGGCTGATGAGAGGCAC
Source organism: Bufo bufo (assembly GCF_905171765.1). Taxonomy (NCBI): domain Eukaryota; kingdom Metazoa; phylum Chordata; class Amphibia; order Anura; family Bufonidae; genus Bufo; species Bufo bufo. The sequence continues at coordinate 98,699,018 of NC_053398.1, forward strand.
TGACTGGGGGCTGATGAGAGGCACTGACTGGGGGCTGATGAAGAGGCACTGATGGGGGGCTGATAAAGAGGCACTGACGGGAGGCTGATGGAGAGGCACTGACGGGGGGCTGATGAGAGGCACTGACGGGGGGCTGATGAAGAGGCACTGACGGGGGGCTGATGAAGAGGCACTGACGGGGGGCTGATGAGAGGCACTGACGGGGGGCTGATGAGAGGCACTGACGGGGGGCTGATGGAGAGGCACTGACGGGGGGCTGATGAAGAGGCACTGACGGGGGGCTGATGAGAGGCACTGACGGGGGGCTGATGAAGAGGCACTGAAGGGGGGCTGATGAAGAGGCACTGACAGGGGGCTGATGGAGAGGCACTGACGGGGGGCTGATGGAGAGGCACTGACGGGGGGCTGATGGAGAGGCACTGACGGGGGGCTGATGGAGAGGCACTGGGGGGCTGATGGAGAGGCACTGACGGGGGGCTGCTATGAGGCATGGGGCTCTTATCTGAGGTCTGATTGGGGGTCATTCATATTGGGTTCTGATCTGAGGTCTTATTGGGGTATTATTGGGGTCTTATTAACATTGGGGGTCTGATTGGTGGTCTGACCTGAGGTGTAATGAAAAATATTTTTTTCTTATTGTGCAGAGCACTGATCCGGAGCAGCTTGGAGAAAAAAGGCCTCACAGTCCCACACTCCTTCTGCTCGGCCAAGCCTGTCAGCACCCCTGAGGCCAAGCTAGCCAGCACCCCTGAGGCCAAGCCTGCCAGCACCCCTGAGGCAAAACCAGCCAGCACCCTTGAGGCCAAGCCAACCAGCACCCCTGAGGTCAAGCCAGCCAGCACCCCTGAGGCAAAACCAGCCAGCACCCCTGAAGGAAAACCAGCCAGCACCCCTGAGGCAAAACCAGCCAGCACCCCTGAGTCTTCAGAACTGTAAGTAAATTATATATAAGGGGAGTTTTTGTTTTGTTTTGATCACAATGTGTACATTTGGCTCAGTCCGCAGCGACACAAATTACAGCATGCTAGATTTTCTGTGCTTTTTTTTTTCCCGCTACACGTAGCTTTCAAAAGCCCATTCACATGTATTGTATTGTATTTTAAAGGGGTTTTCCCATCTCAGACAATGGGGGCATATCGCTAGGATATGCCCCCATTGTCTGATAGGTACGGGTCCCTATATATATTTGTTTATTTCATGTTAATTTTGCAGTTGTTTGTGTAAACTGGCGCTTTACAATAAATGTTGCACTGAATATTCAGCGAAATATATATTTATTTTTATTTTTTGGGGGGGGGGGGGGGTTTGCAGTGGATCTTGGGTGAGTTCCCACACTTTTTTTCCCAGGACTTGACCCCTGACTACCTCCCTTTGTATAAACCCTTTTTTTTGTCATAACTCACAAAAATATTGATTTATTTTTATTGACGAATTGGTCCAATTAATGGTGGACCAAACCAGTCTCTTCACTTAGCAATTTATATAATCAAATCCAAATTCTATTTCATGCCAAGCCTTATAGATGGCATCCGACTGACAATTTTCATCAATATTTGTTTTAAAAATGTTCCAGATATGACATCAGAATTTATAAATTGTGTGAATCAGAGACTGGATACACACAATCATTTCTGGGAAAAGACAGTAAAATGTACCCCCCAGACTGTCCCCCTTTCATAATCACCAGTGGGAACACTGAGTGGGTCCTGTTTCACCCCCTGTTTAATCAGGAGTACCAGCAGTATGTAGACAGCTGGTACACAAGTGTACCCCTGTTGAAATGTTTAGCTGAGAAAAAAACTGTGGTATGTGGAACAGGGAGAAAAAATCAAAAGCACCCACCCAAAACCCTTATTAGCCAATCCCTGAAAATTGGAGAAGGTAAGGCACTGCATAATGTCCTTAGGGGACCAGGTCTTAGTGATGACCATCCTCGTCTTTTGCTGGCTGTAGTTCATCTAAATAAACCTTCAAAGTCTCAATGTCCTAGAGAAGTGAACAAGATGCAAAAAGAGGATGTTCCTGATGACATATTCTCATCAATATTAGATGATGTGGAAAAGGAGAAAAAGCAGATGGCAGAAGAAGGGCTCCCACCTCCAAGCCAGGAGTGGGCTGGGGTTGGAGAAGTGAATACATCCCCTGTTTAAAAGTGCATTAAAGATGCCGTGCTTACATTAACAATGGAGACCGACTATACAGTGTGATCTTCATTACTAAATGAAAGGCAGCCGCTGGCTAATTTGTGAGGTATCTGTCAGATTCGGGTGTGAGAGGGAAACACCACACCGAACATAGGAAGGAAAGGGGTGAGGGAATAAGGCCTTGAAATTTGGGAAAGGAGATGGACAGCTCCTAGTAGAACCCTAATCAAAGTCCTGACTAACTACCAGTATGAACAGACCCCAGAGGTAGGTGAGTTAATACACAGGAATACCCTGTGTATGCTTTGTGAAGAAGTATAAAAGATTTTCCTGAAATTCAGATCTAAGTTCACTTTGTTAAAGGGAACCTGTTACCGGGATTTTGGGTAAAGTGCTGAGGACATGGGTTGGTAGATGGCGGCTAGCACATACGCAATACCCAGTCCCCATAGCTCTGTGTGCTTTTATTGTGTAAAAAAAAGATTTAATACATATTCAAATGAACCTGAGATGAGTCCTGTCCCTGACTCATCTCAGGGACAGGACTCATATCAGGGACAGGTCTCATCTCAGGTTAATTTGCATATGTATAAAATCGTTTTTTTTTTACACAATAAAAGCACACAGAGCTATGCCACCAATGTAGTGCCACCAATGACTTTAAAACTGGGGGGGTTGAGGGGGGAGCACTTCGCCACCAATGTTTTTAATAATTGGGGGTGGGGGGCGGGCGCACTGTGCCACCAATGTTTTTAACACAAGGAAGGAGCACTGCGCCACCAATCATAATTAACGTTTAATACAGGAGGCGGGTGTGTCGGCGCAGAATCACATAGCTGACACCCTGCCTCTGACAGGGAGCTGTGATCAGCGGCAGCAGTTAACCCCTCAGGTGCAGGCTGATCGCAGCTTCCTGTCATATAGGCTGGGCACCGCCTCCTGTATTTGTATTAGACGTTAATTATCATTGGTGGCGCAGTGCGCCCGCCCCTCCTCCTCCTGTCTCTCCTCATTGGCAGCGCGGCACAGGGGGGAGGGAGAGAGTGACTCCTTCTCCCCTGTGCTGCTGAGGGAACATAAGCGCGCTCATGTTCTGTGATAGCGCGCTGGACGCATTATCGGCATATCGGCAAGGTTAGATGCCGATACCGATAAGTTTAAAAATCATGAATATCGGCCGATAATATCGGTAACTCCGATAATCAGTCAATCCCTATTATTATTTGCCATTCAGACATTGCACATTGCTGCTTAGTTTTAGTCTATGTATTAGTGACACTTCATATGGTCTTGCGTGAACCTGATGGTAACTATGTTTTTACATGAGCTCCAATTCACATTCCACTTTTACTGACATGTAAGATGCAAAAGTGACCAATTGGCCTTGCTATTGACTTACTTTAAACTTACCTTTTTTACCCGGAGAACCCTTCTAATCTTGTTTTGATTGACTGTACAAACTGTTTTCTACTAGGGCTATACACTTACCTTATTGTATCTTCTCCTGATGTTCTCCTTAGGGCAGGGTCACAAAGCCCTTCTTGTAGTCTTGCTTGGTTACACTGTGTGGTTTGCAGTAGGCATCTCCCAGGGGATAGGCTGAAATAGTCTTTGAAGTCCTTTGTGGAAGTTTCCTAATCTACAGGGAGGGATTATCGCTCTGCCAGGAGCACATGACACTTTTGTAATTAATGAGCATCATAAAATTCCCTTTTTCTATTAGATACCCATTAGTAAACCTGCTCTGGTTGTCATTTCAGACAAAACCATGCATATCCTTTTATATTCCTACATGAAAGGGGATCTCTATCTGACTCATCCTCACTGGCCTAATTGCGTTTGCATTTAACAGTAAGTTAAAACCCTCTTTAGTCCCAAACTCTTGATCTTTTGCAGAAGCAGATAAGCTAATTAACTAGTGGGTTACCAAATCATATTATTTCTGAGAAAAGTCAAAACTAAATGACTAGTGCCACCAAAAAAAAGAATCCAAGCAATGAATAAAAACAGTACACAATGTGAGATAGCTGGAAATGAACAATAAAGTCATCTAATGTTCTTTTACTAAGGGCCCATTCAGACAGCCATAGTGCTTTGCGGATCCGCAATTCGCAGATCTGCAAAACACGGATACCGGCCATGTGTGTTCCGCATGGCTGCAAACATAATAGAAAATGCCTATTCTCGTCCACGATTGCGGACAAGAATAGGACATGTTCTATCTTTTCTGCGGAGCCGTGGTACGAAATAATGGATGCTGACATGTTGATGCTGGATACAGGTGCTGTCCGCATCTTTTAAATGCCCATAGAAATGAATAGATACGCAGACCTTCCGCAAAATTGCGGAACGGGTGCAAATCCGTTCATACGGCCGTGTGAATGAGCCCTAAAGCTGAAGACGCTTGGTCATCAACTTCAGGACCCTTTTTCTTGGCCTGATGTATAGGTTAACGATCGGGAACCAGACATTTGTTCCCAATCATTGTTTTATCCTTTAACTGCAGCAGTGCTACATTAACATGCAGCAATCATCTCCTGTGTATGGGGATGAATGATTACTACAGTGATCATTCATCCCCCTACAGATTCATTATTTGCTTATGTTTACACAGTGCAATGTGCTGCCCTCAGACAATGGTAAAAGGCACCACATGAAAAATGCAGTCACCTGGGTGATTGGCAGTATCTTTGCTTTTCTGGACCTATAAAAGAACAGAAAAACGGAATTAGCGCATTCACGTAAGTATAAATGGACAATACAGACTTGTTTTACGTTCACCACGGAGGAACTTCTTAAACAGCTGATATTTAAAGCTGAAACTCATGGAGGAGAAGATTGGCTACGCAGATGTCTTTAATCCGGTCCGGACTCTGAAGAAATCCATCCACAATCTGCTGACTCTGTCTCCTACGCAGGTCCCAGCACGAGCACTGAGCGCATCGATAACAACTCTGTCACTGGCGCGCACATGCGCAGTGACTCTGAGGATACATCTACGTCTAAGAAAAGACAAAGGAAAGATAAGAGAGCATTTTCCCCAATTTACAATATGCTCCAATTCCACCAACAAGGAAAATTAAATATCCAGCTGTCCTCAAATCCGCTCATAGGAAAAAAGATATCCAACGTCACAGAAATACAGCAACTGACAATAAGACATCACTTTATCTTCCAACTGACAACGGTCCAACCGCCAATTCTTCTAAGGGTTAGACATCTTACAACAATCTTCTAAGTGACTGCAATTTGCAGGGCACTTCAACTACTGTCACGGGGTTCCGAAGGTGCACTCGGTCCCCCATTGCCCGCAGACCTGTTGCTTAGCTTTTGGAATGAGGTTCTGTGTTTGACCTCATTCCCAGGGCGGCTTTACTAGCTGGGTGGCTCCCTGCTCCTAGTCTGCCTTGAGCGACTAGCTGATCACTCGGTGCTCGACTGGTTGGTCTGTCGGTCATGTGACGCTGGCCACGTCACATGACCCTCACTCCCCACTATAAATACAGGCAACCTTAATTTCTAGGTTCCTGGCTATTTGTTGGACTGCTGAATACTTACCTGATCCTGTTCCCTGACCATCCTTTTGCCTGCTCCTCCTGTACTGCGCATCCGTCCTGGTATTGTGACCTCGGCTCCCACCTGACTACTCTCTTAGGACTCCTCTTGTACTTCTCTGCTCTCCTGGTATTTGACCCCGGCTTCTCCTGACCATTCTTTGCTTAATCCTTTGTACTGCGTAGCTCTCTTGGTTCTGACCCGGTCCGTTCATGTTCCGTATTTTGTCTTGTCTGTCTTCCCTGCACATATCCTAAGTTAGGGACTGTCGTCCAGTTGTCCCCTGTCATCAGGACTCGTGAGGCAAGTAGGCAGGGCCAGGGGTGAGGGTGGAGCGCAGTGGTCACTATCCTTCCCCCTGTGTGTGTGTGGACGTGACCGTTACAACTACACTGCTCAAAAAAATAAAGGGAACACTTAAACAACACAATGTAACTCCAAGTCAATCACACTTCTGTGAAATCAAACTGTCCACTTAGGAAGCAAAACTGAGTGACAATCAATTTCACATGCTGTTGTGCAAATGGGATAGACAACAGGTGGAAATTATAGGCAATTAGCAAGACACCCCCAATAAAGGAGTGGTTCTGCAGGTGGTGACCATAGACATCTTCTCAGTTCCTATGCTTCCTGGCTGATGTTTTGGTCACTTTTGAATGCTGGCGGTGCTTTCACTCTAGTGGTAGCATGAGACGGAGTCTACAACCCACACAAGTGGCTCAGGTAGTGCAGCTTATCCAGGATGGCACATCAATGCGAGCTGTGGCATGAAGGTTTGCTGTGTCTGTCAGCGTAGTGTCCAGAGCATGGAGGCGCTACCAGGAGACAGGCCAGTACATCAGGAGACGTGGAGGATGCCGTAGGACAGCAGCAGCAGGACCGCTACGTCCGCCTTTGTGCAAGGAGGAACAGGAGGAGCACTGCCAGAGCCCTGCAAAATGACCTCCAGCAGGCCACAAATGTGCATGTGTCTGCTCAAACGGTCAGAAACAGACTCCATGAGGGTGATATGAGGGCCCGACGTCCACAGGTGGGGGTTGTGCTTACAGCCCAACACCATGCAGGACGTTTGGCATTTGCCAGAGAACACCAAGATTGGCAAATTCGCCACTGGCACCCTGTGCTCTTCACAGATGAAAGCAGGTTCACACTGAGCAATGTGACAGACGTGACAGAGTCTGGAGACGTCGTGGAGATCGTTCTGCTGCCTGCAACATCCTCCAGCATGACAAGTTTGGCATTGGGTCAGTAATGGTGTGGGGTGGCAATTCTTTGGAGGGCCGCACAGCCCTCCATGTGCTCGCCAGAGGTAGCCTGACTGCCATTAGGTACCGAGATGAGATCCTCAGACCCCTTGTGAGACCATATGCTGGTGCAGTTGGCCCTGGGTTCCTCCTAATGCAAGACAATGCTAGACCTCATGTGTTTGGAGTGTGTCAGCAGTTCCTGCAAGACGAAGGCATTGATGCTATGGACTGGCCCGCCCGTTCCCCAGACCTGAGTCCAATTGAGCACATCTGGGACATCATGTCTCGCTCTATCCACCAACGTCACGTCCAGGAGTTGGCAGATGCTTTAGTCCAGGTCTGGGAGGAGATCCCTCAGGAGACCATCCGCCACCTCATCAGGAGCATGCACAGGCGTTGTAGGGAGGTCATACAGGCACGTGGAGGCCACACACACTACTGAGCCTCATTTTGACTTGTTTTAAGGACATTACATCAAAGTTGGATCAGCCTGTAGTGTGTTTTTCCACTTTAATTTTGAGTGTGACTCCAAATCCAGACCTCCGTGGGTTGAAAATTTTGATTTCCATTTTTAAATTTTTGTGTGATTTTGTTGTCAGCACATTCAACTATGTAAAGAACAAAGTATTTCAGAAGAATATTTAATTAACTCAGATCTAGGATGTGTTATTGTTGTGTTCCCTTTATTTTTTTGAGCAGTGTACATATTTACACTATTTAGACACTGACTCTTCTTCCTCTGATAAGATTCAGAATTTTTAGAATCATGTCTAAAAAAGAAACTTCAGACACAACATGCACTGTTTGGTCTGAATCTTCAAATTTAATACAAAATGATCCATCTATTACTTATCCATCTGAATTTACCCCCTCCAGAATATTAAAAAATACTACACTTAACACAATTACAGCAAACCAGGAACGTATCTCTATTCCTGAGCTGGAACAGCACAGGAATGAAAGAAACTGCTGTAAAAGAAGCATTAACATGCCAAATGTCTCCACTTGGATTTCATTTAACGCAGAACATAAAAGAAAAAAATTGTAAAAAAGAATACATAGATATTTTCTCCCTTTTACCCTCTTCTAGAGAGAATTTAAAAATTGATATTGACAAATATAAAAACAATCTGACGATGTTAAAAAGAGACCGCAGCAGAAGCCTTTCCTGAACTGGCTGCAAGCATTTTGCATATATGCCGCAGTATTGGGCGAAAAACGTCCGAATCTCTGCACGGGCTTGTTTTATCATGTCGATACAATATTAGAAGCATATAAAAAAAGGGTTCGGTTGGTGCCTATATGATGAATCATTCAGACAAAAACTCTCAGTATACCCTTAATCTCAATTGGGGAAATAAGGATGTTGGGCTTTGGTTGAATCTTATGCTCCCTCAAAGGAATTATCTTTTTTGCCAACAATCCTAATTACACCAAAAGAGGAATTTGTTTTGCCTTCAATGAAAATTATTGTAAATTGCAAACAAATTGCAAATATAGGCATGAATGCTCTTTTAGTTCAGGATCGCATCCTGCATCCAAATGTTTTAAAAAAACAAGGAATCAATTTCCCACATTTAAACAAAGAATTACATGCAGATAAGCAAATTGACCCCACTGAATACATTAAGACTAATTCAGTGGCTAAATCTGTATCCAAACAAACAGATGGCCACACTTTTCATTGATGGTTTTTCTAATGGTTTTTACATACCTGAATATTCAGGTCCAGGTTGTGTTATAGTTGACAATTCTTTATCTGTAAAACAAAATATTGAAATAGTTAAAGAAAAAATAAAATCCGAAATAATTGCCGGTAGAATAGCTGGCCCATTTCTGTCACCACCATTTATCAATTTTCGTATATCACCACTAGGTATAGTCCATAAAAAAGAACAAAATTCCTTTTGTATAATCCATAACTTATCTTTTCCTAAAGATAATTTTTTAACCTAGAAAAGCTACAATTTCTGGGGAAATTGTGTGAAGTGTTCTTGCCTCCACCAGTAGTCTACAACTGGAGTGGGCGGAGTAACTGTGTGGAGTGGCTTGAGGTTGTGTGGTTGGAGTGGCTGGAGTAACTGTGGAAAGGCTGGTGTCACGAACCGGCAGGACAGGTAGTGAATCCTCTGGACCAGAGAGGCGATGGCGCGGGTTGTACTAGAGGACCGGTTCTAAGCAGTTACTGGTCTTCACCAGAGCCCGCCGCAAGGCGGGATGGATTTGCCGCGGCGGTAACTACCAGGTCGTGTCCCCTAGTAACAACTCAACCTCTCTGGCAGCTGATAAGGCGTGGTACACAGGGAGAAGGTAAGAGCGTAGTCGGACGTAGCAGCGGTCAGGGCAGGCAGCAAAGGTTCAAAGGCGAGTGGACGGTAGCAACGGGTACGGCAACAGGTAAGGCAAACTAACATCGTAGGGAACGCTTTCTCTGAGGCACAAGGCACAAAGATCCGGCAGAAGGCTGTGGGAGGAGAAGGTATAAATGGGCAGTGAACAGGTGCAGCCTAATTAAGTCAGCACTGCCTCTCACAACCTTAACCCTAAATAACCCCTTTGGACCAGGCACCAATCACTGGTGCACTGGTCCTTTGAATCTAAGAGTCCCGGCGCGCGCGCGCCCTAGAGAGCGAGGAAGCACACGCCGAGATGCTGGAGTGCTGCCTGGTGGCATACGCTGTGAGCGCTCCGAGGCCAGCAGGGGACCTGGAGCGCTCAGCGTAACAGCTGGAACTCGGCATAGTAACTTTATGGAGTGGGCAGAGTAACTGTATGGAGTGTTTGGAGTGAGTAAAGATAGTAAACATTACACTAATCAATTGATTAATCAAATTTAAAAAGTACACATGGCAAGCTTGAGTGAGAAATGCATTTCAACTTTTATTTATTTATATAGCACATTTAATTGCAATGTTGTTGCCCAAAGTGCTTCACAGTTACATTAAAAAATACATTTATAAAAACATTACCAGCCGATTTGTGTAGGTGGGCTTGAAAATGAGGAAGTGGTGGCAGTTTAGAAATCATGTCCTGATTTTTCAGCTCACACTCTAGCTTTTATCACTCTGCTAGCTGCTCACACACCTGACCTACATTTTGATGCATAGTATGTCTCTGAAATTTTAAAAATGAAGGCACAGTCGCAGTTTAGAAATTGTCCTTCAAATTTGAGCTGGCTAGAGTGGAGTTTCAATGAATGACAATGGGCGGCGTGAGTTGCAAACAAATGGTCATATTGGGGAAACTATCAGGACTATGGCTTAGCCGTGAACATTTTTAGTGGCAGCAGGGATAGCGTAGGTGGGCTTGAAAATGAGGGAGTGGTGGCAGTTTAGAAATCATATCCTGATTTTTCAGCTCACACTCTAGCTTTTGTCAGCTCCCACTCTAGTTTTGAACATTTCGCCATTCATTCCTATGGGACCAGTTTCGCCACAAAAAACGCCGATATTTCGTGAACCATTCAGCGAAACATTTTACAAAGTGTTAGCACACCAATCGGGAATAATCTGCACATTTTGGTATATTACTGTCTATGTAGTGTAAAAACTGTGGGAGGAGTTAGGGTGGTAAATTTGGCTATAATAATAAGAATATACAGTATATGTGAGATAACAGTAAGTAAGTGTAAAATATTCTTCTTTTGATCAAGCCCTGTCATTTCTTCAGTAGGTAGGTCAAAACGCTCTTCTTGCCAAAGCGGACATTAAATCTGTGCTTAGACTCTTACCAATAAACCCAAAAGGTTATAACTCATTAGGTTTCTATTTCCTTGACAGGTTCTTTTTTTACATGGCTCTTCCTATGGGTTTTACACTCTCTTGTCACTATTTTGAGGCATTTTCAAAATTTTTACATTGGATGTTGGAAATTCTTTCAGAAGATGGATATACAGTATATTACACTACCTGGATGATTTCCTATTTATAGGTCAAAAAGACTCTATCACTTGCACTAACCTTTTACATAAATTATTTGATATTGGCAATTATTCTAATATCCCTTTGGCCATGGACAAAACTGTTTATCCTTCAACCTATTGAAAATTCTTAGGTATTTATATAAATAAGCTACAATGGAATTCAGTATTCCTTAGGAAAAAATTCTTCAAACTATTCATAATTTATCTGAATTGTCCAAAAAAGAAAAAACGACACTTAAACAACTACAATCTTTATTAGGTTCCTTGAACTTTATCTCTCGTGTGATACCCATTGGAAGAGTCTTTTCAAAAACATTATACTCGGCTACAAGAGGTAAGTCATCTCCTCACTCTCATATTTGCATTACAAAACAAATAAAAGAGGACATTAACATTCGGCTTAAATTTTTAAGTGATTTTAATGGTCACACAATTTTGCAAAAAGAGTTCATTAATTCAGACGTTTTATCTTTAAAATACAGATGCAGCTTGTGCTATAGGTTATGGGGCATATTACAACAATCTTTGGTCAGCGGAAAAGTGGCCTTTGGTATGGATCAACAATAATTTCGCAAAAAATTTTGTTTTTATTGAGCTTTTTCCAGTTCTACTTTCTTTGAATATTTGGTCTCAAGAATTCCAAAACAAAAGAATCCTGTTACATTCTGATAATACAGGAGTAGTGTTCACCATCAATTGTCTCTCTTCCAAATCCAAAATAGTAACCTCCTTATTACGCCAATTGGTCTACAATGTTTAAAAAACAATATTTGGATTAAGGCTAAATATATTCCTGGGAAAGATAATATTATCGCTAATTCTTTGTCCTGGCAGCAATTCAAGGAGTTTTTTATGATAGTACCTCAAGCTTCTCGAACAGGAATACCTTGTCCAAATCATCTATGGAACTTAACAGAAGACTAACTAACGAATTGATAATAAATTTGTTAGCCAAAAATACATGGTCTGCATACACAGCCGCATGGCAGGAGTGGAAAGAATTCTGAATAATACAAAACATTTCCCCCCTTCGACTTTATAATAAAGTATTTCATATCATTTATTTTAACAATGTGGAAAAAAGGTTTACAAGCTCAATCTATTTCTAAAAAATTGTCAGGTATTTATTTTTTCTTTAAATTACAGGATTTTAATTCGTTAATGAATAACTTCAAAATAAAACAGATCATTAAAGACATTAGAAAAAATCCTGTGTGTAAAGAAAAAAACAGACCATTATCCACTGTACTATTACAAAAAATTATTGAACAATTACCAATAAATTGTTCTTCTTCTTACGAAGCCCATCTTTTTTCGTCACCTTTCTCTCTAGCATTCTTTGCTGCTCTCCATATCAGTAAAATTGCTGCAGATAATAAACAGTCACAACCCCAATTATTAATTTACAACATCATTAGTAATATCAGCTACATTAAAATGCATATTAAAAAATCTAAGACAGACCAATTTGGTAAAGGTATTTGGTTACACCGGAATAAATTTTCAAACAAGTTAGTTTGCCAGGTGGAGAACTTTTTGAATTGGTTACAAAAGAGAGATAATGTTTACAGTCCTCTATTTGTACACAAGGATGGGACTCCACTGACCTAATATCAAAATAAGGGTCCATTCACACATCCGTAGTGTATTGCAGATCCGCAATACACCCGGCTGGAACCCCCATAGAACTGCCTATTCTTGTCCGCAAATGCGGACAACAATAGGACATGTTCTATTTTTTCCAGATCCTTGGACTGGAAGATCGGGGGCGCGCTTCGGAAATGCGGATGCGGACAGCACACTGTGGACAGCACACTGTGTGCTGTCCTCATCCATTCCTGCCCCATAGAGAATGAATGGGTCCGCACCCGTTCTGCAATTTGCGGAACAGATGTGGACCCATTCTACGGACGTGTGAATGGACCCTAATTATGTTCTCAAACGGTGCTTAACTAGACTTGGCTATAACGATATAAAAATTTCTGCACATTCCTTCAAAATAGGAGCGGCAACATATGCAGCTCAGATTGGATTGGATCATAACAGGATAAAACAAATAGGTAGATGGAATTCCAATTGTTTAAAATACTACATTCGCCCTAATTTAATTATCCATTAATTTTCAGGAACAAAGAAAATAATATGGATTCTTGGTAATGATCTAATATTCTTGGCCAAAAGAAGATCCACAGTTAGAAAATCTTCAATAAATTTGGGTTTCCCAGAAGATTATACTATTATAGGGAGAGCTGTGTCTGGATTAAAAATCAGCAATATCATTTCTGAATTTAAATAGCTTTTGTCAAATATGCCTAAACCAGGCCTATTTATTTAACAAATTGGTTCTCACGAACTAGGCAAAATTAAAACTCATCTAATTGTTTACGAGCTCAAAGAAATTATTGGACAAATCCAAAACTTACTAGGAAACTCCAGCTTGGTATATTCAAAAATTTACATGGTCCAACAAAGATCTTTCATTTCTAGAAAAAATTAGGAAAAGAATTAATAAACAGATGGAGAACATTCATGCATGACATTGGAGAGCATTCTTATAGACATGTGGAATTAGAAGGGCTCATTAGAGGTCTGTACCATCCTTTAAAAGACCAGCTCTCGGATATTGGTTGTGACATATTCAATTTGGACCTTCAAAATATGATAGAAAAATGTATTATTATTATTATTATTAGTATTATCGCAATGTTTTCTTTGGCCTTTTTCGCTTTGCGATTTGGCGGTTTGGAGGTAAGTCACTATGTTGAGTGGACTATAGGTTTTATAAATATGTTTGGTCTATAGTTGGTTTATTAGTACGTGATTAACTTAATTTAATTAAATGGTTAATTAATTATTATCAAATTTATTCAACATTGGTAACATGATAAGCATCACGGCCTTTTAATAACCAACAATTATAATAAAGAATTATATTAACGATTCAAAGATGTGTGTTTTTTTATAATAATTTGGTTAATTAAATGGGGAATATGACATCATGGAGCGAACCATATTGTTAATACAATGAGGTACATGGGTACATGATGTCATGACATTGCTCCTGGTATTGTTTCATATTAAGATTCAATATTATTTACTTACCTGCTTTGAAGGCGTGATTGGACTCTTCCCCCGGTAACTGTAATCTGGCAGGAGACTTTAAGAAGAAAGTTGATAGGAGAATACAATAACGGCTTTTCTGGACCTACAAAAGAACAGAAAAAAACTGAATTAGCGCATTCACGTAAGTATAAATTGACAATATCCCTCCCTCCCTAGACTTTATCTGATTGTCGTGTTGCTTATTGATGGGGGTTAAGTCACTCTGTTGAGTGGACCATAGGTTTTATAAATATGTTTGGTCTATAGTTGGTGTATTAGTACGTGATGAACTCAATTTAATTAAATGGTTAATTAATTAATATCTAATTTATTCAACATTGGTAACATGATAAGCATCGAGGCCTTTTAATAACCAACAATTAAAATAAAGAATTATATTAACGATTCAAAGAAGTGTGGTTTTAAATAATAATTTACCGGTAGTTAATTAAATGGGAAATATGACATTGTGAATTTTACTGGTGGGTCCTAGGCATCCCAATCCGACACTGATCATGAATGATATTGCAACTGCTGTTTGGCATTGAGTGCTGCATGCTTGTAAAGGAGTAAAGATACAGTTTAAGGATGAGCAAATAGATTTGTAATGAACTTGGTCCATTACAAATTTCACTAAAATTAATCCGCCAAATGAACCAGAAGTAGAGTTGAGCGAACACCTGGATGTTCGGGTTCGAGAAGTTCGGCCGAACTTCCCGTAAATGTTCGGGTTCGGGATCCGAACCCGAACCGAACTTCGTCCCGAACCCGAACCCCATTGAAGTCAATGGGGACCCGAACTTTTGGGCACTAAAAAGGCTGTAAAACAGCCCAGGAAAGAGCTAGAGGGCTGCAAAAGGCAGCAACATGTAGGTAAATCCCCTGCAAACAAATGTGGATAGGGAAATGAATTAAAATTAAAATTAAAAAAATAAAAATGAACCAATATCAATTGGACAGAGGTCCCATAGCAGAGAATCTGGCTTCACATCAGCAGAGAATCAGTCTTTTCATGCCATAGCAAAGAATCTGGCTTCATGTCAGCAGAGAATCAGTCTCTTCATGCCATAGCAGAGAATCTGGCTTCATATCAGCGCAGAATCAGTCTTCATGTCATAGCAGAGAATCAGGCTTCACGTCACCCACCACTGGAACAGGCCACTGTCACACATTTAGGCCCCGGCACCCAGACAGAGGAGAGCGGTCCCGTAACAGAGAATCTGGCCTTATGTCAGCGCAGAATCTGTCTTCATGTCATAGCAGAGAATCAGGCTTCACGTCACCCACCACTGGAACAGGCCACTGTCACACATCTAGGCCCAGGCACCCAGGCAGAGGAGAGAGGTCCCGTAACAGAGAATCTGGCCTTATGTCAGCGCAGAATCTGTCTTCATGTCATAGCAGAGAATCAGGCTTCACGTCAGCCACCACTGGAACAGGCCACTGTCACACATTTAGGCCCAGGCACCCAGGCAGAGGAGAGCGGTCCCGTAACAGAGAATCTGGCCTTATGTCAGCGCAGAATCTGTCTTCATGTCATAGCAGAGAATCAGGCTTCACGACACCCACCACTGGAACAGGCCACTGTCACACATTTAGGCCCAGGCACCCAGGCAGAGGAGAGAGGTCCCGTAACAGAGAATCTGGCCTTATGTCAGCGCAGAATCTGTCTTCATGTCATAGCAGAGAATCAGGCTTCACGTCACCCACCACTGGAACAGGCCACTGTCACACATTTAGGCCCAGGCACCCAGGCAGAGGAGAGAGGTCCCGTAACAGAGAATCTGGCCTTATGTCAGCGCAGAATCTGTATTCATGTCATAGCAGAGAATCAGGCTTCACGTCACCCACCACTGGAACAGGCCACTGTCACACATTTAGGCCCCGGCACCCAGACAGAGGAGAGAGGTCCCGTAACAGAGAATCTGGCCTTATGTCAGCGCAGAATCTGTATTCATGTCATAGCAGAGAATCAGGCTTCACATCACCCACCACTGGAACAGGCCACTGTCACACATTTAGGCCCCGGCACCCAGACAGAGGAGAGGTTCATTCAACTTTGGGTTGCCCCGCAATATAATGGTAAAATGAAAATAAAAATAGTATTGAATGAGGAAGTGCCCTGGAGTACAATAATATATTGTTAAGGGGAGGTAGTTAATGTCTAATCTGCACAAGGGATGGACAGGTTCTGTGGGATCCATGCCTGGTTCATTTTTATGAACGTCAGCTTGTCCACATTGGCTGTAGACAGGCGGCTGCGTTTGTCTGTAATGACGCCCCCTGCCGTGCTGAATACACGTTCAGACAAAACGCTGGCCGCCGGGCAGGCCAGCACCTCCAAGGCATAAAAGGCTAGCTCTGGCCACGTGGACAATTTGGAGACCCAGAAGTTGAATGGGGCCGAACCATCAGTCAGTACGTGGAGGGGTGTGCACAGGTACTGTTCCACCATGTTAGTGAAATGTTGCCTCCTGCTAACACGTTCCGTATCAGGTGGTGGTGCAGTTAGCTGTGGCGTGGTGACAAAACTTTTCCACATCTCTGCCATGCTAACCCTGCCCTCAGAGGAGCTGGCCGTGACACAGCTGCGTTGGCGACCTCTTGCTCCTCCTCTGCCTTCGCCTTGGGCTTCCACTGGTTCCCCTGTGACATTTGGGAATGCTCTCAGTAGCGCGTCTACCAACGTGCGCTTGTACTCGCGCATCTTCCTATCACGCTCCAGTGTAGGAAGTAAGGTGGGCACATTGTCTTTGTACCGGGGATCCAGCAGGGTGGCAACCCAGTAGTCCGCACACGTTAAAATGTGGGCAACTCTGCTGTCGTTGCGCAGGCACTGCAGCATGTAGTCGCTCATGTGTGCCAGGCTGCCCAGAGGTAAGGACAAGCTGTCCTCTGTGGGAGGCGTATCGTCATCGGCCTGTGTTTCCCCCCAGCCACGCACCAGTGATGGGCCTGAGCTGCTTTGGGTGCCACCCCGCTGTGAACATGCTTCATCCTCATCCTCCTCCACCTCCTCCTCATCCTCGTCCTCCTCGTCCTCCAGTAGTGGGCCCTGTCTGGCCACATTTGTACCTGGCCTCTGGTGTTGCACAAAACCTCCCTCTGAGTCACTTTGAAGAGACTGGCCTGAAAGTGCTAAAAATGACCCCTCTTCCTCCTCTTCATCCTGGGCCACCTCCTCTTCCATCATCGCCCTAAGTGTTTTCTCATCGAGACATAGAAGTGGTATTGTAACGCTGATAACGGCGTCATCGCCACTGGCCATGTTGGTGGAGTACTCGAAACAGCGCAACAGGGCACACAGGTCTCGCATGGAGGCCCAGTCATTGGTGGTGAAGTGGGTCTGATCCGCAGTGCGACTGACCCGTGCGTGCTGCAGCTGAAACTCCACTATGGCCTGCTGCTGCTCGCACAGTCTGTCCAGCATATGCAAGGTGGAGTTCCACCTGGTGGGCACGTCGCATATGAGGCGGTGAGCGGGAAGGCCGAAGTTACGCTGTAGCGCAGACAGGCGAGCAGCGGCAGGGTGTGAACGCCGGAAGCGCGAACAGACGGCCCACACTTTATGCAGCAGCTCTGACATGTCGGGGTAGTTGCGAATGAACTTCTGCACCACCAAATTCAGCACATGCGCCAGGCAAGGGATGTGCGTCAAACCGGCTAGTCCCAGAGCTGCAACGAGATTTCGCCCATTATCGCACACCACCAGGCCGGGCTTGAGGCTCACCGGCAGCAACCACTCGTCGGTCTGTTGTTCTATACCCCGCCACAACTCCTGTGCGGTGTGGGGCCTGTCCCCCAAACATATGAGTTTCAGAATGGCCTGCTGACGTTTACCCCGTGCTGTGCTGAAGTTGGTAGTGAAGGTGTGTGGCTGACTGGATGAGCAGGTGGAAGAAGAGGAGGAGGAAGCTGAGTAGGAGGAGGAGGAGACAGGAGGCAAAGAATGTTGCCCTGCGATCCTTGGCGGCGGAAGGACGTGCGCCAAATAGCTCTCCGCCTGGGGCCCAGCCGCCACTACATTTACCCAGTGTGCAGTTAGGGAGATATAGCGTCCCTGGCCGTGCTTACTGGTCCACGTATCTGTGGTTAGGTGGACCTTGCCACAGATGGCGTTGCGCAGTGCACACTTGATTTTATCGGACACTTGTTTGTGCAGGGAAGGCACGGCTCTCTTGGAGAAGTAGTGGCGGCTGGGAACAACATACTGTGGGACAGCAAGTGACATGAGCTGTTTGAAGCTGTGTGTGTCCACCAGCCTAAATGACAGCATTTCATAGGCCAGTAGTTTAGAAATGCTGGCATTCAGGGCCAGGGATCGAGGGTGGCTAGGTGAGAATTTACGCTTTCTCTCAAATGTTTGTGAGATGGAGAGATGAACGCTGCCGTGTGACATGGTTGAGATGCTTGGTGACGCAGGTGGTGGTATTGGTGGTACATCCCATGTTTGCTGGGCGGCAGGTGCCAACGTTCCTCCAGAGGCGGAGGAAGAGGCCGAGGCGGCGGCAGCAGCAGCAGAAGAGGCCGAGGCGGCAGCAGCAGAAGAGGTAGCAGGGGGAGCCTGAGTGACTTCCTTGTTTTTAAGGTGTTTACTCCACTGCAGTTCATGCTTTGCATGCAGGTGCCTGGTCATGCAGGTTGTGCTAAGGTTCAGAACGTTAATGCCTCGCTTCAGGCTCTGATGGCACAGCGTGCAAACCACTCGAGTCTTGTCGTCAGCACATTGTTTGAAGAAGTGCCATGCCAGGGAACTCCTTGAAGCTGCCTTTGGGGTGCTCGGTCCCAGATGGCTGCGGTCAGTAGCAGGCGGAGTCTCTTGGCGGCGGGTGTTCTGATTTTGCCCACTGCTCCCTCTTTTGCTACGCTGTTGGCTCGGTCTCACCACTGCCTCTTCCTCCGAACTGTGAAAGTCAGTGGCACGACCTTCATTCCATGTGGGGTCTAGGACCTCATCGTCCCCTGCATCGTCTTCCACCCAGTCTTGATCCCTGACCTCCTGTTCAGTCTGCACACTGCAGAAAGACGCAGCAGTTGGCACCTGTGTTTCGTCATCATCAGAGACGTGCTGAGGTGGTATTCCCATGTCCTCATCATCATGAAAAATAAGTGGTTGTGCGTTAGTGCATTCTATCTCTTCCACCCCTGGGGAAGGGCTAGGTGGATGCCCTTGGGAAACCCTGGCAGCAGAGTCTTCAAACAGCATAAGAGACTGCTGCATAACTTGAGGCTCAGACAGTTTCCCTGATATGCATGGGGGTGATGTGACAGACCGATGGGCTTGGTTTTCATGCGCCATCTGTGCGCTTTCTGCAGAAGACTGGGTGGGAGATAATGTGAACGTGCTGGATCCACTGTCGGCCACCCAATTGACTAATGCCTGTACCTGCTCAGGCCTTACCATCCTTAGAACGGCATTGGGCCCCACCAAATATCGCTGTAAATTCTGCTGGCTACTGGGACCTGAGGTAGTTGGTTCACTAGGACGTGTGGCTGTGGCAGAACGGCCACGTCCTCTCCCAGCACCAGAGGGTCCACTAACACCACCACGACCATGTCCACGTCCGCGTCCGCGTCCCTTATTAGATGTTTTCCTCATTGTTCCCGTTCACTACAATTTTGAGAATGGCAAATTTGGGAATGCTTTTTCAACCCAGAACAAAAAGTCTGCTTTTACGGTCACTACAAATAACTTGACCAGCTAAAACTGTGCAGATTTGGTTGAATAGAGATGTGAGACCTGTTTTTTTTTGCGCTGTGTGACAGTTATAGGTTTAATCACAGAATGACACTTCTATCAGCACGCTAGCGTGTGTCTTAGGTTTTTCTGAATGACACTATCAATACCTTCAATGTAAGATTTTCTTTTTGGGATAGATTTCAAGTAGGCCTCAAATACCACAAACTAGTTATTTTCAGAATGGCAAATTTGGGAATGCTTTTTCAACCCAGAACAAAAAGTCTGCTTTTACGGTCACTACAAATAACTTGACCAGCTAAAACTGTGCAGATTTGGTTGAATAGAAATGTCTATTTTTTAGGCGCTGGGTGACAGGCTCAACTTGCCCCTGATGTAATATATGGCCAAAAAATAACCACACTGTTGATGGTTAAATGCACTTGGGTGACACAGGCTCAGCCTGCACCAGATGTAGTATATGGCCAAAAAATAATCAGACTGTTGATGGTTAAATGCACTTGGGTGACACAGGCTCAGCCTGCAGCTGATGTAGGATATAGCACAAAATAACCACACTATCGATGGTTAAATACACTTGGGTGACACAGGCTCAGCCTGCAGCTGATGTAGTATATGGCCAAAAAATAATCAGACTGTTGATGGTTAAATGCACTTCGGTGACACAGGCTCAGCCTGCAGCTGATGTAGGATATAGCACAAAATAACCACACTATCGATGGTTAAATACACTTGGTGATAGCTTGTGCTGGCGCACCACAAGTCACAAAATGGCCGCCGATCACCCCAGAAAAAAAGTGATCTAAAAACGCTCTGGGCAGCCTCAAAAAAGTGAGCAAGTCAATAATAGCACTTCAATTATCCACAGCTGCAGATCGATCACAGAATGAAGTCTTTTGGAGGATTTAATCTGCCTAATCTCGCCCTAACGTCGCAGCTGCAACCTCTCCCTATACTGATCATAGCAGAGTGACGTGCGGCGCTACGTGACTCCAGCTTAAATAGAGGCTGGGTCACATGGTGCACTGGCCAATCACAGCCATGCCAATAGTAGGCATGGCTGTGATGGCCTCTTGGGCCAAGTAGTATGACGCTTGTTGATTGGCTGCTTTGCAGCCTTTCAAAAAGCGCCAAGAAAGCGCTGAACACCGAACCCGAACCCGGACTTTTACGAAAATGTTCGGGTTCGGGTCCGTGTCACGGACACCCCAAAATTCGGTACGAACCCGAACTATACAGTTCGGGTTCGCTCATCCCTAACCAGAAGCTTTTCAGGTTCGATTTAGACAAATTTCGCACTATTTTACTGCACATGTTGGTGAGAAAGATCAGCCAATCAGGGGTGGCAGCAGGCAGGGAGATGCCTGTGCAGAATGAGCAGCAGACATCATTCTGTGTTGAGCTGTTGATGCTGGTGGATCGGTGTATGCATTTCCTGATCTTACATAACATACAGAGACACAAGCAATCATCTCTTCTAGTATTACAGCAACAGTTTAGGAAAAGAATAGAAAGAAGTAATTTAGGGTCTTTGTTCAGGAAAAGCAATTTTAGGGAGTGAGGGGATGGGGCACAGTGCTTTAAACACTTCACATCCGCCCATAGGATATAAACATCCTAGGGGTGGATGTTTATCTCTGAATGGATGTTCTGGAACGTCCATTTAGAGATGGCAGCTGCACGGTAATTGTGCAGCTGCCAAGCGGGGGGCCCGCTGTCAGTGACAGCAGGCTACCCCAGAGAGAAGGCAGGGACAGTTCCCATGTGTCCCTGCCTTCTAGATCGCTGTGCTATGCGCTATGCACATCCTGTCCCGGCCCAGTCATGTGACCGCCGGGCCAGGAGAGTGCAGGAGCTGTCGGGTCTTTCACAGACCACGATCATCCCTGCACTGAGGCTGTACAGCGTTGTGTTCCGCTGTACAGCCTCTCTGGGGGCTGTATTTCCCCTGTAACTGGGGCTACTATGTCAGCCCCAGTTACAGGAGAAGTCAAGAGAGAAAAAAAAATAATATGAAGTTAAATGCCCCCCAGAGGTTTTGTATGACTTTATGGGGGACGCAAAGTGTAAAATAAAAAAAATAAAAAATGAAGTGTTTTAAGAAAAAAAGAAAAAAAAGGTTTCACATGTAAAAAATAAAATAGACATATTTGGTATTTTTTGGGGGATGAGGTGATGGTTTTATTGGTACCATTTTGTGGGACATACGCCTTATTGATCACTTGGAGTTGCACTTTTTCTGATGTAAGGTGACAAAAATGGCTTTATTGACACAGTTTTTTTTTTTTTTATGGTGTTTATCGGATGGTGTGAATCATGTGATATATTTATAGAGCCGGTCGTTATGACCGGCTCTATAAATATATTACATGATCCACCCCATCTGATAAACCCCATAAAAAAAAAAATAAAAAAAAACTGTGTCAAAAAAGCAATTTTTGTCACCTTACATCAGAAAAAGTGCGACTTCAAGTGATCAAAAAGGCATATGTCCCACAAAATGGTACCAATAAAACCATAACCTCATCCCGCAAAAAATGAGCCCCTACATAAGAAAATCGCTCAAAAAATGTAAAAAAAACTATTGCTCTCAGAACATGGAAACATTAAAACATCATTTTTTTGTTTCAAAAATGCTATTATTGTGTTAAATTGAAATAAATAAATAAAAGTATAAATATTAGGTATCTCCACTTCTGTAACAACCAGCTCTATAAAAATATCACATGACCTAACACCTCAGGTGAACACCGTAAAAAAAATATATATATTTTTGGTCACTTTACATCATAAAAATTGCAAAACCAAGCGATCAAAAAGGTGTATGCTCTCAAAAATAGTACCAATAAAACCCCGTCACCTCATCCTGGCAAAATGAGACCCTACCTAAGACAATCGGTCTAAAAATTTAAAACAATTTGACTCTCAGACAATGGAGACACTAAAATATGTTTTATTTGCTTCAAAACTGCTATTATTGTGTTAAAGTGAAATAAATGAAAAAAAGTAAACATATTAGGTATCGCTGCATCCGTAACAACCAGCTCAATAAAACTATCACATGACCTAACCCCTCAGATGAACACCGGAAAAAAAAAAAAAAAAAAAAAGTGCAAAAAAAGCAATTTTTTGTCACTTAACCTCACATAAAGTGCAACATCAAGCGATCAAAAAGGTGTATGCCCCCCAAAATAGTACCAATCAAACCATCACCTCATCCTGCAAAAAATGAGACCCTAACTAAGACAATCGGTCAAAAAATAAAAAAGCTATGGTTCTTAGACTATATAGACACTGAAACATGATTTTTTTTGTTTAAAAAATTCTATTATTGTGTTAAAGTTAAATAAATAAGAAAAAGTATACATATTAGATATTGCCACATCCGTAACGATCTGCTCTATAAAAGTGTCACATGACCTAACTCCTCAGGTGAACGCTGTAAAAATAAATAAATAAAATCTGTGCTAAAACAAACAATTTTTTTGTCACCTTGCCCCGTAAAGTGTAATAATGAATGATCAAAAAACCCAAAAATGGTACCAATAAAAACGTGAACTCTTCCTGCAAAAAATGAGCCCCTGCACAAGACGATTGACATAAAAATAAAAAAAATATGGCGTTCAGAAAATGGAGACCCAAAAACGTAATAAAATAAAAAAAATGCTTTATTATGTAAACTGAAACAAACAAACATATTTTATATGATTACATCCATTACAACCTGCTCTACAAAAATAGCACATGATCTATCCTGTCAGATGAATGTTGTAATAAATAAAAACTGTGTCAAAACAGCCATTTTTTTGTTACCTTGCCTCACAAAAAAAGTAATATAAAGCAATTAAAAATCATATGTACCCCAAAATAGTACCAATAAAACTGGCCCCTTATCCCCTAGTTTCCAAAAAGGGGTCACTTTTTGGGAGTTTCTACTGTAAGGGTGCATCAGGGGGGCTTCAAATGGGACATGGCATCTAAAAACCAGTTAAGCAAAATCTGCTTTCCAAAAACCATACAGCGCTCCTTTCCTTCTGCGCCCTGCCGTGTGCCCTTACATCAGTTTACGACCACATGTGGGGTGTTTATGTAAACAGCAGAGTTAGGGTAATAAATATTGAGTTTTGTTTGGCTGTTAACCCTCGATGTGTTAACGAAAAAAAATGGATTAAAATGGAAAATCTGCCAAAAAGTGAAATTTTGAAATTTCATCTCCATTTTTCTTTAATTCTTGTGGAACACCTAAAGGGTTAACAAAGTTTGTAAAATCAGTTTTGAGTAACTTAAGGGGTGTATTTTCTACAATGTGATAATTTATGGGGGGTTTCCACTATGTAAGCCCCACAAAGTGACTTCAGACCTGAACTGGTCCTTAAAGTGGGTTTTGGAAATTTTCTTAAAAATTTGATGAATTGCTTCCAAAATTTTAAACCTTCTAACGTCCTAAAAAAATAAAATGACATTTACAAAATGATGCCAACATAAAGTAGACATATGGGGAATGTTAAGTAATAAATATTTTATGAGGTATCACTTTCTGTTTCTTGAAATTTTGAAAATTGTGAATTTTTATAACTTTTTGCTAAATTTGGGATTATTTTATAAATAAAGGTGAAATATATCGACTCAAATTTACCACTGTCATGAAGTACAATTTGTCATGAGAAAACATTCTTAGAATGGCTTGGATAAGTAAAAGCATTCCAAAGTTCTTACCACATAAAATGACACATGTCAGATTTTCAAAATTAAGAGTGGTCAGGAAGGGGGTAAATGGCCCGGATGTGAAGTGGTTAATAATACAGCTTTTATATCACCTCATTCTTGTTTTTCTGAGCTACAAAACTAGCCACCTTGCTACTGAGCAATTGAGCATATTTGTCAGTGTATTTTATCTGTCCAGTGTTATGAAAGGCATTGCATTATAGAAAAAGCATTTTATGGCAATTATGCTATTTTTAGAACACTGAACTTAAATGCAAATTACAACGCAGACACAAATATTACCAGCTTACCTGCATTGGTATGTTTTTGTTGTTGGGAGAGAAAAATTGCAGTACAAGTTTACGTTGTTTTACATTAGAAAAAGGTATTTTTTGAAACTACTGTATTATTTGCCCCATAAGACTGCAGCGCTCCCCGGGCTCTGTACTCACTGTTCCCTGGTCCTCTACCTTTGGCTGTGCTGTGACTGGGCACAGTGTGAGGTCTGGGGGGTCTGATCTGAGGCTTGGGGGTCTGATCTGAGGCATGTGGGTCTGATCTTAGACATAGGGGTCTGATCTGAGGCATGGGGGTCTGATCTGAGGTATGGGGGCCTTATCTGAAGTCTGAATGGGGGCCTTATTTATATTGGGGCTTATCTGAGGTCTGATTAGGGGTCATTTACATTGGGGTCTGAGCTGAGGTCTAATTGTGGGTCTTATCTGAGGTCTTATTGGGGTCTTATTAACTTTGGGGGTCTGATCTGAGGTCTAAATGAGGGTCTTATTAACATTGGGGGTCTGATTGGGGCTGTGAACTGAGGTCTGATTAGCATTGGGGGTCAGATTGGTGGTCTGATTTGAGGTATAACGAAAGTATTTTTTTCTTATTGTCCTCCTCTAAAACCTAGGTGCATCTTATGGGCCGGGGCATCTTATAGGGCAAAAAATATGGTATTTTATTTTTTTAAGTGCAAATAACACAGTAGGCAGAAATCTTACTGGTACCAATACTGCATTATTCCCAAAGTAAATTGTCATTAGCAGTATTCACTTTGCTTGTAGAAAGGGAAAGACATTTAATTGTGCCTCTGTTTTTAAAGGGGTTCTCCAGGAATTAAGAGAATGAAAATACTTAAATATACTTTAGTATAAATAAATTCACAAATATATTTCGTTAGCTATAATGGTTCATTTTGTCTGGGGAGCAATCATCAGGAGAAATAAAATAGCCACCGTTCTATTAGTACACACAGAACCTGTCCTAATCACACAGGAGGACAAGTTACTTTACAACACTGAGGTAAAGGGCTGCCTCATCCTCCTTTATGCTCTACTTGTCAGGGCTTATGATCCTGAATACAGCTGATAAGATCTTCAGCTGAATCTCTGTAGGAATGGAGTTCATGAGGAGACATGAATTTCAGAGAGGACGGACAGGACAAGCTGTGGTAATGTGGGGCTGTGGTAATGGAGACTGCACACAGGTGCTGCTGCTCATTATCTACATCCCCTACAGAGATTCATCTGAAGATTATATTAAACTGTATTCAGTATCATAATCTCTGACAAGTAAGAGAGGAAGATGGCGCAGCTCTTTAACTTGTCTTCCTGTATAATTAGGACAGGTTTTGTGTGGACTAGAAGGATGGCGGCCATTTTATTTTTACTAATGATTGCTCCCTGGACAAAATGAACCATTATAAATAATGAAAGGTATTTGGTAATATATTTATAATGAAGTAATATTTAAGTATTTTCATTTTCTTAATTCCCGGAGAACCCCTTTAAGTTACAGAAAATACGCTTGCAATTTCACTATAACCGCTCTATAAATTGTGTGACAGTGTACAAAACCCGCGATAGAAGAAAGTTGCAGAGCAGCACAAATGGACCTCATAACCAATCTGGAATGCACCAGCCGTGATAGGACCACCGATCCACAGCAGTCCCATAAGCAATGGTAAAGGTAAAAAGGCTCACAGCAGCATGTCCGGTGTGACTATTTATTGGGAACCAAGAGTGCACACACAAAAGGATTCGATGTTTCAGCTATGCAATAGCCTTTATCAAGTATACAGATACAAAAGAGTGAACAGTCATATATACAACAGAGTGGCCACTCATGTGGCATAGTGTAGCCAATAAGCTAAAAGGTCAATCTCATCAGCACATGAGTTTTAATTAAAATGGTCTGAGCTCCAATCAGAATAATGATAAATAATAAAAGTTACGTGTACCTGCACATCATTGAAACTCATCCACATACCTCAGTCATGTCGGTTCCCAAAGTCGGCGTCTCAACAGACCTACTGCGCATGTCCGTGACGTCATCACGTTTCAATATGGGCGGGCTGCCGTCACAAACATCCGCGATGCGGCCACACCTCACTCTGTGACTCCAGCACCCACAACCACAACCAATGAGCGCTCATACAGCAAATCACATGTAGAGCGCATCATCAGCCCACGTGATCGTCACATGACCGGCAAAAAGGTCCTAGATCCACCTAATAGTAAATGGGTAAATCCATGACAATCTAATTGTCACTGAACCTCGGCTTAGGGAAAAAAAGAGGGCAATGGATGAGGCAATGAGTGTCAACATATACTGTGGAGCTAGTGAACCTAAAAAATTGTACCACAAAGGGACAGCTAGAAAAAGTGCAAAAATACTATATGAAACATATATCTTAGAGTATCATGTAAAGACATTATATATTGAATCGGACAATAATAAATGAAAATATTCTACCTATCTACACTGTTAACATTGAATTCAATGTTAAGTCCCTGAGGTTGTAGGGATTGTAATGTGAAAATTCATTTTAATTCTTTTTTCCTCAACATGCGCTCCCTATCCCCTCCTCTCTTAGGGACCTGGACAGAATCGATGACCCGGAATCTCAGTTGGCTGACAGAGTGTCCACAATCAACAAAATGTTTAGCCACCGGCTTATCCATCATTTTTTTCCTTATAGTGCTTTTGTGTTTGTTGATACGCTCTCTAATCTCAATGGACATCTCTCCCACGTAGATCAAACTACAGGGGCAAACGATCATGTAGATGACAAACCTAGACCGGCACATGTAATATTCAGCAATATTGAATCTCTTGCCACTGTATGGGTGAACAAAAGTATTGCCCTTCAACATGTTCCCACAATTACAGCAACTCAAACAAGGGAAATTCCCAGTCTTTCTGGGCTTCAAATATGTCTGGCCCCCTCAATTAACATCACACGTGTCAGTCTTAATCAGTTTGTCATGCAGATTAGTACCCCCTTTGTATGCCATCAATGGCGGTTTGTTAGATTCACTTATTGTAGGGAGACCCCTATGCAAAATGTGCCACTCCCTTCTCAAAATCTGTGCTATATTAGCACTGTGATTGCCATAGGTGGATACAAACGGGATGCGTCCCATATTCATTCTCCTAGGAGAAGCTTGAAAAGTGGACACTCTGTCAGCCGAGGAGATCCTGGTCCTCGTCCTATCTAGCAGCCTGCCTGGATATCTTCTATTGGAGAGGCTCACTACTATGGAATTGCACCTTAATACGCTGAGGGAATACTATATAGCACAACGTGTGCCCAGAGGTTTAAGATCACACCTCCGCCCTAACCTCTTTCCCAACAATGAGGACTTTTGTAAAAAGTTTGAGTCCGTTAACAACAAATATTCTTTTGAGCTGGTGTTATTAAATATTGAATATTTGCAGAAAGAGTCTGAGAGCATTAAGAAATCTCTTGCCACTCTGGAGGTGCAGATTCAAGGTCTGCTGTCTGCTGATGATTTTGTGGCTCACAAGGAAAAGATCACCCAACATGTACAACGGCACAGAATTGAGGTTGAAAAAAACAAAAGAGATAAGTGGCACCGTGACCTGAAGGACTATCAGTCTGGACGGATATATAATTGGCAAAACCAACAATCTCGTAACAGACCCCCCAGAAGAAGGGGAAGAGGGAGCAGATTTGACCATGGTCATTTTGGCTTCCCAACAGGTGAATCTGAGTCAACAGATGAGTCCACCAAGTCTGCTTTTTTAGGGAGAGCAATGCACGCAGGGGGAGGAAACTCCGGTGTGGCGGCAGAAAACACCACAGAGCCCAGAAAAGATCAGCCTCCACCTATGTATCCAGGATACAATCAGGGAGTACGAGAGAGAGTGACGAGACGGATGCACAAGAAATAAATAATTTGGTGGTCAACATATCATCTATTGAATTGGATGGTGACCAGATCAATGTTTTGCGACATGGACTTTCTTTTTGTCTTATGGCGGACACTGATTGGTTCGAGATGGAACTTGATTTACAACGTTTCTTTAGGCGGCTTAGATTAAAAGCATTTTTTTATAACAATGTCAACATCAGGAGTACCCCCAATAATGAAGTTGCTGAATTGTCCTTGGCCAAATTTGAGCTAAGCAACAAGAGCAACTTCATGCCCCCACATAATAATCATATTGTGGAATCGTATATATCCAAATAGTCACTAAACAGATTAGGAATTTGCAGTGGTAGACAGCAACAGTATAATTCCAATATGTCATACAAAGAGAGGGCAGCCCTCAAAGTATTGACACAAAACAGGGACATCACTATCAAACCAGCCGACAAGGGGGAAGCTGTGGTTGTCATGGACACGGACAGATACTTAGGGGAGATACATAGGCAGTTGGGTGATGGAGAAGTGTATGAAAAATTGAAACAGGATCCCAAATGGGAGATTGCCAGGGTGGTAACTGACATTGTTGATACAGCACATGCACGTGGCATTATTGATTTAGATTTATGCCAGTTTCTCAAGGTACCTTTTCCCATCACCCCGCTGATCTATGTTCTCCCGAAGATACACAAGCGGTTGGTAGACCCCCCCCGGGCAGACCCATTGTGTCGGGCAGGGGGTCTATCTTCAGCAACATCGCTATATTTTTAGATCGACTGCTCCGTGTCCACGCAACCTAAGCTCCCTCCTATGTCAGGGACACGGGACACTTTTTAACCAAGTTGAGTGAAATCACTCTACCAGTCCACTTCTATTTGGTGAGTTTTGATGTGGTGTCCTTGTACACGTCTATTATGCATGACTATGGACTAAATGTCGTCGATGTGGCCCTGGCCGGCACGGGACTCACTCTTGATGCGCGCCGTTTTGTCCTCGACCGCCTAGAGTTGGTCCTCAAGAGGAATTATTTTCTCTTTGGCAACACCTTTTACCAACAGTCACGCGGTGTGGCCATGGGGTCCAACGTGGCACCAACTTATGCCAATATTTTTATGGCGGAGGTCGATGACAAATTGGTATACGCATCAAGGTTTCAACAGTGGGTCCTGTGCTGGTGGCGCTACATCAACTACATTTTTATGATTTGGAGTGGTTCTATGGACTCCTTGAATGAGTTCCATCAATACCTTAATAGTGGTGTACCCGGGCTTCAATTCACTGTGACGGCCTCTTCTGAGGAGCTGTAGTTCCTTGACATCAGGGTGTACCGTGAAGGAGGTGTTTTAAAAACTGACTTGTACAAAAAGCCTACAGATAGGAACAATCTCCTAATATATGACAGTAATCATCCACGCCGCATGCTTGACTCCTTACCCTGGAGCCAGATGCTGCGTGTGAGATGAGTGGTGTCTGATGATGACAAATTTATGGATCGCATTGATGAGATGCGCAACAAGTTCTCCAATAGAAGATATCCAGGCAGGCTGCTAGATAGGACGAGGACCAGGATCTCCTCGGCTGACAGAGTGTCCACTTTTCAAGCTTCTCCTAGGAGAATGAATATGGGACGCATCCCGTTTGTATCCACCTATGGCAATCAAAGTGCTTATATAGCACAGATTTTGAGAAGGGAGTGGCACATTTTGCATAGGGGTCCCCTACAATAAGTGAATTTGACAAACCGCCATTGATGGCATACAAACGGGGTACTAATTTGCATGACAAACTGATTAAGACTGACACGTGTGATGTTAATAGAGGGGGCCAGACATATTTGAAGCCCAGAAAGACTGGGAATTTCCCTTGTTTGGGTTGCTGTAATTGTGGGAACATGTTGAAGGACAATACTTTTGTTCACCCATACAGTGGCAAGAGATTCAATATTGCTGAATATTACACGAGCCGGTCTAGGTTTGTCATCTACATGATCGTTTGCCCCTGTAGTATGATCTACGTGGGAGAGACGACCATGGAGATTAGGGAGCGTATCAACAAACACAAAAGCACTATAAGGAAAAAAATGATGGATAAGCCGGTGGCTAAACATTTTGTTGATTGTGGACACTCTGTCAGCCAACTGAGATTCCGGGTCATCGATTCTGTCCAGGTCCCTAAGAGAGGAGGGGATAGGGAGCGCATGTTGAGGAAAAAAGAATTAATTTTCACATTATAATCCCTACAACCCCAGGGACTTAACATTGAATTCAATGTTAACAGCGTAGATAGGTAGAATATTTTCATTTATTATTGTCCGATTCGATATATAATGTTTTTACATGATACTCTAAGATATATGTTTCATATTGTATTTTTGAACTTTTTCTAGCTGTCCCTTGGTGGTACAATTTTTTAGGTTCACTAGCTCCACAGTATATGTTGACACTCATTGCCTCATCCATTGCCCTCTTTTTTTCCCTAAGCTTTTTTCCCATTTACTATTAGGTGGATCTAGGACCTTTTTGCTGGTCATGTGACAATCACGTGGGCTGATGATGCGCTCTACATGTGATTTGCTGTATGAGCGCTCATTGGTTGTAGGTGCTGGAGTCACTTAGTGAGGTGTGGCCTCATCGTGGATGTTTGTGACGGCAGCCCGCCCATATTGAAACGTGATGACGTCACGGACATGCGCAGTAGGTCTGTTGAGACGCCGACTTTGGGAACCGACATGACTGAGGTATGTGGATGAGTTTCAATGATGTGCAGGTACACGTAACTTTTATTATTTATCATTAGTCTGATTGAAGCTCAGACCATTTTAATTATAACTCATGTGCTGATGAGATTGACCTTTTAGCTTATTGGCTACACTATGCCACATGGTTGGCCCCTCTTTTGTATATATGACTGTTCACTCTTTTGTATCTGTATACTTGATAAAGGCTATTGCATAGCCGAAACGTTGTATCCTTTTGTGTGCGCACTCTTGGTTCCCAATAAATAGTCACACCGGACATGCTGCTGTGAACCTTTTTACTTTTACCAGTGTACAAAACCCTTGACTTTCATTTAGGAAAAGTTTACATTAGTCCTCATAATAAAATGTTTTGAATATGGAATGGTTCCAAAAGGAAGACCTAGGTCTTGTCCTCCCAGAATTGGTAGTAGCAGCACCAGCTATCTGGCAAGAAGTAGTAGTAGTATTAGTAAGCCACAGTTGTCCCTGGTTTTGGAAAGGGACAACATTTTCATTGTGGAGAATGAGGATGAGATTGTGGATTGGATGACATTGAGGTGACTTCTGAGTCTTACCCTGAACTGTGGAGCCAGGGATCACAGCATTCCTCCTGCTCTTCCTCCTTGCAACCCCAAAGAAGGCTTTCAGTGGTGTCCTCTATGTCTTCACCGCTCCTTCCTAGTGGGCACCTTCTTTTTCCCTAAGAAGAGGCAACAAAACCCCACCACACACTCTGACCCTGTTGATGACTTGTGTAAAAACAGTCAGCATTTGGACTGCCATGAGGAGGAGGCAGGGGATCCCATGCATAGCTATGTTGGTGGTAGTGCTGATGACATTTGTTGCCACAGTATTGGCTGTTGGGGCAGTGGTAGAGACAGTGTCTCTCTGGGTAAACACAGAGCAGGGAATCGGGAGGGGGACCAAGGAGCCCTTCTTGAAATATCACAGTCTAATAATAGTGGTGGTGAGGGTGCATATTATGATTATGATTGTGTGTTGGGAGTCGAATCGGGGAGCAAAGGAGGAGACAGCAGAGAGAAGGGTAGTATCCACCATGGCAATAAAGACCTGAGGCAATGTACGGCCAAAACCTCCAAATGAACTGGCAAGATATGCTTCTATTGTGGTCAGCTCGGGAACTGTTGATGCCACTGATACTGTGGGTGCAGGCCAGACATAGGCCAAGCTTGGATTCCTCTAGCTCTGTGCGAGCAACTACCATATTGTTATTATTTTTTATTGCAAATAAAACTACAGCTATGTGCAGTATCTGCAGGATTAAAATAAGTGTTGGGCATTGAAACACAAACATAGATACCAGGGTTCTATTGCAGCACAAGAGGCAGGGATCCTGGGGGAAAATAGAACTGGCTAGCATTCTCAATCAGAACAAGTCTATTCTCCTGGTCTTAGGGGCAGCCAGCCCGCTTCCCCAAACAGTACAGTGTCCTTGCCATTATCATCAGCTGCTTCTTGTTCTGCTCAGACTCATCGTTGTCCTCTACTCCATCATGAGACATCCATAACGAAATGCTTGACCATGAGAAAATTATTCTCGACCAACAATTAGCTTATGTGCAAGCTGAACTCCCACGTGGTCAAGTTTATGGCAGTTCAGTTGCTGCCATACTACTTAGTTGTGGTAAATGTGGTGCACCTCGCCTTTGCCTAAATGAAATTTTTCCAGGGTATGACCCGGGCGGTGGGCTGGGACTCTTGGCCAGGCAAGCAAGGGTTTCCGCTGCTATATGGAAAATTTAACTTTCATCAAAAGTGGCACACCTCCGTGCCTTTGCCTAAATTACATTTTTCTGGGTTGTGGTCCAGGTGGTGGGCTGGGACTCGGCCGGGCAAGCAAGGGTACCATTTTTATATGCAAAATGTGACTCGTTGATCCACAAATATGGTGCACTTCTCTGCCTTTGCCTAAATGTAATTTTTTTTTAGGGATGTGGCCCAAGTAGTGGGCTGGGACTCTTCACAAGGCAAGCATGGGTACTGATGCTATATGGAAAATTTGACTCATCGGTCCACCAATGTGACACACTATTGCACTTTCACATAAATACATTTTTTCTGTGCTCTGGCCAAGGCTGTATGGTGGGACTCTTGGGGTGTGCGTGTCATTCTAACCACTTTAAGGCATTATTTTTGGATGCTTGGTCCCCCAAGAAGCCACTGTTTTTCCCATGAACCGTGTATGTTTGAAAACCATCTGCTCCCGATAAGGAACAATTGTTGGAAGTAGAGATGAGCTAATTTTTTTTTTTAGAAATTCTGAAAAATTTGCTTAGATCCGAATTTATTCACGGCTTTATTTCCGGGCTGCATAGAGCCTTTATAGGGGTGTAGAACACTGTGCCTTGCAGTAACACGCATATGAAGTCTGCTGTGGTAGTGAAACAATAATGTGAGTCAGTATGACAAGCACATGACAGGTGTCGCTCTTAGAATCACTGCACATTTCACTTATTTGGGCAGTCACGGGGCCAAAACTGACCAAATAACTCAAGTATCAACTCAGCCTTACAGGTAGATGTTAGCGTCAAGAAGAAGCACACTCCTTTTACACCGTCGTCAGCTGATTTCACATAGATGTCTACAGAACCTGTTCTATTAAACGCTTATAAAAGTAGAGCCCCCCGACAGAGTGGAGATGGTGTCAGCAGTAAGTTTGTGTTGACGTCACTGATTATTTTGCTCTTCCGCTGATCTTTCACAACAATAACCCCTCAAAAAACGTATCCTGTCTGTTGAGCATTTGCCTTTACTCAGTCAGCATTTGGTCAGTAATCCATCAGTATTGCTAATGCCAAAAAAAACAGGAGTGGATCTAAAACAGAGATGACACGTGAACCGAATATTTGCATGTCTTCTGTGCTTTCTACCCACTCCTGCTTTTGGCTACCAATTCATAAGCCAATTCTGATGGGACCATACAGGCCTTACAACTGCTACACAGACAGGATCTGTTGTGCGG
Organism: Bufo bufo; assembly: GCF_905171765.1. Lineage (NCBI taxonomy): Eukaryota > Metazoa > Chordata > Amphibia > Anura > Bufonidae > Bufo > Bufo bufo. The sequence continues at coordinate 98,733,282 of NC_053398.1, forward strand.
CTCATTTTTCCTTCCTTCTAACAGATCAGAAGAAGTATCAAATAAAAGATGATGAGTAGGCCACGGAGTGGAACAATGACCGAGTCTGGAGGTCGCAGAAGCAGCAGCATCAGGAGGAGGTCACAAAGTGGCACAATGACCAAGTCTGGAGGTGGCAGCAGCATGAGTAGGCCACAGAGTGGCACAACGACAGTCTGGAGGTGGCAGCAGCATGGGTAGGCCACAGAGTGGCACAATGACCGAGTCTGGAGGTGGCAGCAGCATGAGTAGGCCTCAGAGTGGAACAATGACCGAGTCTGGAGGTGGCAGCAGCATGAGTAGGCCACAGAGTGGCACAACAACAGAGTATGGAGGTGGCAGCAGCAGCATCAGGAGGTGGCCACAGAGTGACACAATGACCAAGTCTGGAGGTGGCAGCAGGATGAGTAGGCCACAGAGTGGCACAACGACAGAGTATGGAGGTGGCCACCGAGTAGCACAATGACCGAGTCTGGAGGTGGCAGCAGCATGAGTAGGCCACAGATTGGCACAATGACAGAGTCTGGAGGTCACAGCAGAAGCATATATTTTTCTTGTTGGACTGAAATAGGCCCCTATACATTTTCATCAGAATTAACTGCAGGAATGCACTGAGAATATATTTTTCTTGTTGTACTGGAATACGACCCTATACGCTTTGACAAGAAAAAAACTTAAAGAGTGAAGTGCGTATATATTTTTCTTGTAGTACTGAAATACGCCCCTATACGCTTTCACCAGAAATAACTGCAACAGTGCAGTGTGTATATTTGTTTTGTTTTTTTACTTAAATACACCCCTATACGCTTTCACCAGAAATAACTGCAGAAGTGAAATGCGTATATATTTTTCTTGTAGTACTGAAATACGCCCCTATACGCTTTCACCAGAAATAACTGCAACAGTGCGATGCGTATATTTTTTTGTTTTTTTACTGAAATACACCCCTATACGCTTTCACCAAAAATAACTGCAGAAGTGAAATGCGTATATATTTTTCTTGTAGTACTGATATAAGATACTAAAGATACTAAGATATAAGCCACTAAAGGCTTTTTAACATAGCACTTACAGCCCAATAACAAATAGCTGGAATGATAGAGCTGTTTAATGGCTATTTGGATCCCCAAATAGTCTTTCCCTGCACTTGTAAATCGCTTTCCTATCATTGTCCCTAGTGCCTTCTGACGTCTCTCCCTGCAAGATGCTGTGAAATTATTCCTCCCTATCCTTTCCCTGCACTTATAAATAGTTTTTTCTGTCTTTTTTTTCCAGAATGGGGTTTTTCCACTTGCTGTCCCTAGCACCTTCACACGTCTGTCCCTGCACTCTGAACGCTGGAAAATGGCAGAATCTAAAATGGCTGCCGTATTTATAGGGCTGTGAGATCACAGGGCTGGCTGGCTGCTGATTGGCTGCATGCAGGCATGTCAATCTGGGTGATCTGGCCTTCCCAGAGTTCCTTGCCATATGTCCTCAGTCCTCACACGTGTAGCCGCCATTTTAGGAAAATTGCGATTCGTTACCACGAAGCGTGAGGAAATTTGCATTCGTTGCAAATAGAATTTTTTCTGAAATTCAGATCGAATTCCACTTCGTCAGCTTCGATTCGCTCATCTCTAGTTGGAAGCTTTGGAATATGAAAAAGTGACGACGTGGTGTGTTTTTAAACATGCTGTTTGTTGACGTCATCAACCATACATTTACCAATAGCTACAGTACTTAGCTTTATTGTATGCAATGACAGCATTATTTGCTATTGCTGTCATTGCATTCAAGCGCTTAGGAAGAGGGGAGGGGGAGAGAAACAGAAAAAATTTATAAAAAAATTAACGAAAAGAGAACATTTTTTTCTCACAAATTCAGAGTCCTAGGAGATCAGAGATTAATATAGCAATTTCCAGGGCAATTGGAGCAACTTTGATTTGGGTAGAAATGATTTGGGTCCAAACCAAACTTTCTGAAAAATTTGGCAAATCTGAAATGAACCAAATATCAAAAGGTTCTCCCATCTCTAGTCCAGATGTTTGTTATGCTAAATTAAAATCAAAATCTTAGGTGACTTACCAACTTTTCCTTTGCAGGATACATTTTGTTTTTTGTTGTGAAGGCTGAATGTTTTTCTATAAAATATACATCATTTTCTATCCCTGGATTTTTTGTAGTTTTCTTCCGTGTTGACCACTGTCTTTTAATAAAGAGAAATTCATATTGGGTAGCTAGATCCCCAGGAACACACAGAACAGCTTGAGAGCTGCACTGTGTTAAGTTTGCACCAGATGCTTCAGCTTTATAACTCTTTATAATGTTCTGGTACATTTAAGACGTAAAGGGGAATAGAACCCCATTATATTGACAGTTTTTTGGACAGATTCTGAAGCAGAACATGATACTTCCAGAAATATGTCAAAATGGGGCCCAAATCTTCATGATTGCTTTTATTCATCTAAGTATATTTGGATGATAGATACAGAGAGATACAATGCCAAAACATAAAGAGCATAAACAAAATATTTTATGTGATTTTTGAGACATGTCCTGATTAGTCTGTATACAGTGCTTTCAGAAAGTCTTCAGTCCCTTTCACTTTTTTTCACATTTTGTTATGTTGTGGTCTTCTGGTAAAATAGATAAAAATATGTCAAGTTTTCCCCCATCATTCTGCACTCAATAACCCCCATTGGTCTCTCTGCCTGAGCTTCAAAGGCCTTGTCTGCTGCTTTATTACAGAGTGGAAAGAAAGAAGTATCTCCTCCATAAAAGACACATTAAAGTTTCAAAAAAAAAGCATCTAAAGGACTCTCAGACTGTGAGAAACGAAATTATTTGGTCTGATAAAACCTAGATTGAACTTTTTGACCTTAAATCTAAGCGTTATGTTTGGAAGAAACCAGACACTGCCCAATACCATCCCTACAGTGAAGCATGGTGATGGCAGCAATATGCTGTGGGGATGGTTTTCAGCTTCTGGGACAGGGAGACGGGTAAGATTCGAGAGAAAACTGAATGGAGCAAAGTACAGAGATATTCTTAATGAAAACCGTATGCAGGATGCTTTGGACCTCAGACTGGGTCTAAGTTTCACCTTCTAGCAGGAGAATGACTAGGGATGAGCAAACCCGTGAATGTTCTGGTTCGGCAAAACTTTGTTTCAAAGTTTAGTTTGAGTCCCGAACTTAACCCTGAACGCCGAACCCCATTGAAGTCAATGGGGACCCAAACTTTGGGGCTGAAAAATGGCTGTAAAAAAGTCGTAGAAAGGGCTAGAGGGCTGCAAAAAGCTCCAATGTGGGCATAAGAGCAGTACAATTGCCCTGCAAACAAATGTGGATAGGGAAATGACTTAAAATAACATAAAATACATAAAAATAAAAAATATTAATCTTGAACCAGGAGGCAGAGGTTCAAGTGGAGTAAGTTGTTGAGGAGTCTGTAGAGTCTGGCAGTGTAGGTGGAAGAGGTGGAGGAGGAAGCCAACACTGTTTTTGTTTCTTTTAAAAAAAAATTAACTATAGCCATTTTTAGGGTGTGGCTAGTATGCTTCTCTACTTTGCCAATATAAGACATAATATTTGAGCCAGGAGGCGAAGCTCTGAGTGGAGGAGGAGGTGGATGTGGTGGTAACCATTGGCAGCATTTTTTGTTTAAAAATTATTATTATAATTTTTTTTGGTTTGTGTAGGCCCCAAAACATTGGCAAAGAGAATGCACTAACTGCACTGGAGAATAACAATGGCTGGGGGCAGCTGGTATACCTCTCTACTCTGTGCAAGGTACGGACAAGTCCCGTGGGATCCATGCCTGGTTCTTTTTAATGAACGTAAGCTTGTGCACGTTGGCTGTGGACAAGCGAATGGGCCTGTCCGTAATTAACCCCCCCCCGTCCCGCTGTGCTAAACACGCGTTCGGACAATACACTTGCCGCAGGGCAGGCCAGTAGTTCAGACATGCCCAGTTTGGAAATGCAGAAGATAAATGGGGTAGACCCATCAGTCAGTACATGCAGACGTATGCACACGTACTCTTGTACCATGTTTTTGAAATTCTGCCTGCTAAGACGGTCTGTATCAGATGGTGGTACTGGATGTTGTGGCGTGCTGCTCATTTCAGCCATGCTAACCCTCCCTTCTGAGGTGCTGGCAGAGCCCCAGCTGAGTTGGCAACTTCCTCCTCCTCCTCCGCCTTGTGCTTCCACTGAGCCCCCGGTGTCAGGTGGGAATGCCATCAGTAGCGCGCCTACCATTGTGCGTTTTTCTCATGCGTCTTCCGATCACGCTCCAGTGACGGAAGTAAGGACAGCACGTTGTCCTTGTAGCAGTGATCCAGCAGGGTAGCCACCCAGTAATCAGCACTGGTTGCAATGAGGGCAATTCAGCAGTCTTTGCGCAGGCACTGTAGCATGTAGTTGCTCATGTGTGCCATGCTGCCCAGAGGCAACAACAAGCTGTCCTCGGTGGGAGGTGTATCATCTGTGTCCTCTGTATCCCCTCAGCCACGCTCCATTGATGTCCGTGAGCTGATTTGGGTGCCACCCTGCTGTAAACAAGGATCCTCCTCCTCCTTATCATTCTCATCTTCCAAAACTGTGCCCTGGCTGGACAGTTGGGTACCTGGCCGCTGTTGGTGCAGGAACCCACCCTCTGAGCCATCTGTGGACAACTGGCTGGATAACCGTGGGAATGATCCCTGTTCCTCCTCCTTTTCCTCCTGTGCCACATACTCATCCATCATTGCCTGAAGCATTTTTCAAGGAGACATAAAAGTGGGATAGTAACGCTGATGACAGCGTGGTTAGTGGTGTACTCAAAACAGTGCAACATAGCACACATGTCCCGCATGGAGTCCCACTCGTTGGGGGTGAAGTGGTGCTGTTCCGCAGAGCGACTCACTCGTGCGTGCTGCAGCTTAAACTCCACTATTGCCTGCTGCTGCTCACATGGTCCAGCATGTGCAAGGTGAAGTTCCACCTTGTGGGTACGTCGCATATGAGGCAGTGAGTGGGAAGGCTGTGAGGCAGTGAGTGGGAAGGCTGTGAGGCAGTGAGTGGGAATGCAGACAGGTGAGCAGCAGCAGGGTGAGAACACCAATAGCACGCACAGACGACCCGCACTTTCTGCAGCATCTTTGACATATTGGGGTAATTTTTCAGGAACCTCTGCACCATCAAATTCAGCACATGTGCCAGGGATGTGCATCAAACTGGCTAGGCCCAGAGCTGCTACGAGATTTCATCCATTGTCGCACACCACCAGGCCGGGCTTGAGGCTCAGCAGCACTAATCATTCACAGCTTAATGGTCCACGTAATGGCGGTTATGTGGACCTTGCCACTGATGGCGTTGCGCAGTGCACACCTGTTTTTTTCCGCCACTTGTTCGTGCACGGCAGGGACAGCCTGCCTGGAAAAGTACTGGCAGCTGGAAAAGTAGTGGCGGCTGGGAACTATGTTCTGTGGGACAGCCACCATTAAGTTTTTAAAACTATCCATCTCCACCAGATGAAATGGAGGCATTTCAAAGGCCAGGAATTTGGAAATGCTGGCATTCAGGGACAGGGCTCGCAGGTGGGTACTTCCTCTTTCTCTCCAGTGTTTGGGGGATGGACAGCTGAATGTTTCCATGGGACAGTGTTGAGATGCTCGGGGACACTGGTGGTGTTGTTGCTGTCGCATCCTGTCTTTTAGGGGTGCCAGGAGGCCCTGTCACTCTAGAGGGGGAGGAAGAGGCCGAGACAGAGCAGAAGAAGAAGCAGAAGGAGCCTCAGCTCTTTCAAGGTTTTTCAGTTGTCTATTCCACTGCAGCTTGTGCTTTGCAGTTAGATGCCTGGTCATGCAGGTGGTGCTCAGGTCTAGAACATTTATGCCTCGCTCCAGGCTCTGACTGCACAGCGTGCAAACCACCCGTGTCTTGTCGTCAGCAAATTGCCTGAAAAACTGCTACACCAGGGAACTCCTTTGAGCTGGCTTTGGTGTGCTCTGTCCCTCGGCACTGGGCAGTAGCAGGCGTACTTTCAAGGTGCTAGCCACACTGCTTTTGCACCCTGCTCCCTCTTTTGCTGTGCGGCTGGTGCTGCGTGTCCCCACCTCATCCTCCAAACTGCACATGTCACTTGGATGACCTGGATGCCATGTGAGGTCTAGAACCTCATCATCCTCCACATCATCTTCCACTCACTCCTCACCCCTACTCTCCTTGACGGTCTGCACGCTGCAGAAAGCCGCAGCAGTTGACACCTGTATTTCGTCATCATCATCAGCGACGCGCTGTAGCGGTCCTCCCACGTCTTCATCTGTGAGATGGGGAAACCGCTCTCCTTGTCTGAACACTGTTTGTGTAGATTAAATTAAATGTTTTAGACTGACATTCTGCTGTTTGGCCACAAGATGCCGCTGTTTCCTAAACACAGCTACAGACTGCACATATATCTCCATAATCATGACAGGTGGAGTTTAAAACAGAGCCTGGAGAGGAAGAGAAAGACAGAGCATCCATCTTAGAGTAAGGTGAAAACGAAGGAACTGTGTGAGCAGAGAATCTGACGGCATCCAGGTGTGAGAGCATCCCACAGATACCGGAGCTGTAGCTAAGTGAAGCTGATCGTGTCCAAGGCCCTGATCCTGTCCAGAGGAAGGAAGATTGCAGCCAGGAATGCTGATGAGAGCAGAGGAACAAAGCAACATACACTGTGGTACTGCATGCTTGTTGGAGAGACGTAGTTACCAGCGGATGCAAAGCAGACCCGGGTCAGTAAAATCGTGCACGCACCTCATCATAGTGTCGGTCGCCTAGAGACTGAAACCAGGCCTGTAGTTAGTTAGTCAGGGTTTCTGTTTGTGTCGGGCCACAAGTGTTACTCGTATTCATTTCAAGGACTTTATAACTTAAAGCGACATTTCACATTGGACAGCTGATAAAATTCTCACGAACTCAAGGCAGACTGGCGTTTTCTTGCTCAGGAGGAATACTCAGGCACACGCTACAGGACCTGTTATGGGAGGAAGAATACTGTAGAACTTGTTAAGATTGTAAGCTATTGTGCTGCACTGCAGGATAGCCCGTAACACACGCACCCATACAGTGGTTCTTGTTTTCAGGGTAATAACAGATAAGGGGTGGCAGTGTAGTTGTGTCCGCCAGTAGGTAAATTACTGCAATTTTCCTCCTTCATCCGTCGGAGGGCGCAGTGCTGTGCAGCACAAGGGTCTCAGCCTTCGGGTTGACTGTATGTAAATTGATTGTATGTTCTCAGCATTTGTGATTGTGTTTATTGCCACAATTAAGTAAAATTCTGTTTTGACAAAAGCTGGTCTTGGGGTTGCTTTCCTCGTTCGTCACTGTATCCTGGGGAGCCCACCATGGTACACGGCTTACACATCCGCAAACATAAGTGGTTGGGCATCAGTGCACTCAATCTCTTCCACTTCTGGGGCAGGGCTAGGTGGATGGCCCACAAAAACCCTGCCAGCAGAGTCATCAAAAAGCATAAATGAATACTGTATGACTTGGGGTTCAGACTTCTTTGATGATGTGCAAGGGGTTGAGGTGGAAGCCACCTGTGCCAACTCAGCGATTTCAGCAGGGGACCAGGTGGAAACAGTGTGAAGGAACTGGAGGCACTGTCAGCCATCCAATCTACTTCTTCTGGCCTCAGTATTCATAGAGCGGTATTCGGGCCTACAAAATGACCTGGAATATCCTATCACCTTAGTGCACCAGAGGGAGGTGTTTCATTTGGGCGCCTAGCTGGCACAGATTGACAATGTCCTCTCCCTGCAGCAGGAGCTCCACCAACACCAGCAGCACCACGACCACATTCCCAATTTAATGCCCTTCTCATGTTTTTTTAAGTTCAACCAAAAAATTGGCTCACAGGTGAACAATTGTATTTTTGTGTCACGGCTGCAAATGAGGTGTTTTGCACCCCAAAAAATGGCTATAGGTCATCGACAGAATTAACAGACAGGATAAATATTGTATTTCCATGTCACGGATGCAAATGAGGGGTATCTGCCGACCAAAAATAGGTTTATGTCGCCGACAGAATTAACAGACTGATTAACTATATTTCCATGTCATGGATGCAAATGACGTGTATCTTACCTCAAAAAATTGTTTTATGTCACCAACAGAATTAATAGACAGAATAACTATTGTATTTCCATGTCACGGATGCAAATGAGGGGTATCTCCCCACCAAAAATAGGTTTATGTTACCGACAGAATTAACAGAAAAATTAACTATTGTATTTCCTGGTCACGTATGCAAATGAGGAGTATCCCCCCCACCCACCAATTAACAGACTGACACAATTAACAAACCGATAAACTCTACTATTACAGTAAGATGCAGAAAATGGGACATGCTAGCTGGATCAGTCCTTCTAATTTAGTGCATTTTTTACTTTTTATCAATGAGTAATTAATTGGGTGGGGTTAGAGATAAGCGGATCGATTCTAAACTGATCAGATTTGTCACAATTTTTGCAAAAATTCTTCTTCCAAATTAATCTGAAGTTTTGGTGATTCGATTCAGATGAATCGTGCAAAACAGTGCCATTTTCCTTTTAAAATTCAATACACTAGTAAGGGAAACAGGGCAGGGAAGATGAAGACAGAGGATCACATGAACCTGGTCGGGGTCCTGGCAGAGGGTGGGGGGAGAGAGAGCAAAAAAAATTAAAGAGAAAAAAAGATCAAAAATATGAGTCCTAGGAGACCTCAGAGTGTCATACATAAAATTCCAGCCCAGTTGGAACACTTTTGATTCGGGTAGAATCGATTTGGACTCTAATCAAATTTTTGACCGATTTGTTAGAATTGGACCCAAAACGAATTTCAAGATATTCGTTCATATTTAGTGAAGGGCACAGGCAGATTTTCTGAAACTGTAATCTGGTAACTTCCTGTAAGCACACATGAGATGACCATTTCTCATGTACAGGTTCACATACTGAGTGTATGATTTCAAATGAAAACTATTTCTGCAGTCAGTCTTTAAAAAGGAAAGCTTTCTCCTCACATTCCTTTTATCCCAAGTGGATCTTTAACTATAAAAACTCTGCTATGTAATTCTTTTAGTGATTCCCACAAAAGAATCTTTTTGTTCCTTTAGCTTTGTTCAGAAAATAGTTGAAAAGTTCAGATGCTGCTTTATGTTTGAAGAAGCCTCACCCTCAGTTAAAAGGCTGTGTTCCGAAATCAGGCGAACATGCTTGTACCATCTAACTGTCTACAGTTTCAAACTTAGTTTCATGAAAGGTCATCTTATGAGTGCACATACTTCAGATTATCCCATTGTATGAAACTCTAGAACTTTTTTTTTAAATGTTATAGGAGGACAACTTCTTAAAGTGCATATTCACCTTTGAACACCATTTAACAGTTTATGTGCAGGCTGAATATCTACATAAGCCAATGAGGAAGGCTGCAGGCTGAAGTAGCAGACAAGAGGTTGTCCAGTTTCATGACCCAGGATAGGTCATCAATATCAGATCGATGGGGTTCCGATTCTCAGCACCCCCACCAATCAGCTGTTTGAAGAGGATCAACAGTTGTAATTACTCTGCAGCACTGCTGGGTAAACTTTGAAGAGGATGCAGTGGGCCCCAGCACCTTGAGACAGCAGATTAGCAGGGGTGGCGGGAGTCGCCAATCTTATACTGATGACCTATTTTAAAGATAGGCAGATAACTTTATTGACATTAATCTCATGGGAACATGAGCCAGGAAAAATCCAATTCGGCCATTTTATTTTCTCCTTAGACGTCCCCCATAAAAATCAGGGCAACAGTGTCCTATATGGAAAGTCACAAAGATGTCAGTTTAAGCCACAGTGACATTAGCAATATAAGCCTCAGTGAGGCAGCCACTTTACTGGATAACAGTTACAGTCAAGGTGCCCCTAGAACAAAGTTAGCCAGTTTCTCCAGTGCCATACTGCTCCCTGTCAGCAAAATATCCTTTCTAAGGCCAACTATAGATAAAACAGAATTAGGCCTCATGCACACGACCGTTGTGTGCATGCGTGCCCGTTGTTCCGTTTTCCATGATTTTCTGCGGACCCATTGACTTTCAACTCGGAAAATGCACCGTTGTTCATCCGCAGCCGTTATCCGTGTTTCCTGTCCGTCAAAAAAATATGACCTGTCCTATTTTTTTGACGGACAACGGTTCACGGATCCATTCAAGTCAATGGGTCCGTGAAAAAACACGGATGCACACAAGATTGGCATCCGCGTCCGTGGCCGTAGGCTACTTTCACACAGACGGATCCGCAGATCCGTCTGCATAAAAGCTTTTTCAGAGCTGAGTTTTCACTTCGTGAAAACTCAGATCCGACAGTATATTCTAACACAGAGGCGTTCCCATAGTGATGGGGACGCTTCAAGTTAGAATATACTACGAACTGTGTACATGACTGCCCCCTGCTGCCTGGCAGCACCCGATCTCTTACAGGGGGCTGTGATCCGCACAATTAACCCCTCAGGTGCCGCACCTGAGGGGTTAATTGTGCGTATCATAGCCCCCTGTAAGAGATCAGGTGCTGCCAGGCAGGAGGGGGCAGACCCCCTCCCCTGTATTATATTCATTGGTGGCCAGTGCGGCCTCCCCTCTTCCCCCCCTAATTAAAATCACCCCCCCATCATAGGCAATGCGCCGCACAGACCTTTCACTTACCAGTAGGAGGAGCGCCCGGCCGGTCACAGACAGCGAAGGTAAGTATAATGCTTCTAAAATTGCTAAGTAACCATGGCAACCAGGACTGCAGCAGCGTCCTGGTTGCCATGGTTACCGATCGGAGCCCCATCGATTAAACTTGGACTCCGATCGAAACTCTCCGCTGCCACCAATGATGGGGGAAGGTGATTTTAATTAGGGGGGGAGAGGGGAGGCCGCACTGGCCACCAATGATGGGGGGGTGATTTTAATTAGGGAGGAGGGGGAGAGGGGAGGCCGCACTGGCCACCAATGATGGGGGGGTGATTTTAATTGGGGGGGGAGAGGGGAGGCCGCACTGGTCACCAATGATGGGGGGGTGATTTTAATTAGGGAGGGGGGTGAGAGGGGAGGCCGCACTGGACACCTATGATGGGGGGGTGATTTTAATTAGGGAGGGGGGGAGAGGGGAGGCCGCACTGGCCACCAATGAATATAATACTGGGGAGGGAGGGAGGGGGGCCGCACTGGCGACCAATGAGTTAAATATAGGGGAGGGGGGGTCTGCCCCCTCCTGCCTGGCAGCACCTGATCTCTTACAGGGGGGCTATGATATGCACAATTAACCCCTCAGGTGCGGCACCTGAGGGGTTAATTGTGCTGATCACAGCCCCCTGTAAGAGATCGGGTGTTGCCAGGCAGCAGGGGGCAGTCATGTACTCAGTTCGTAGGATATTCTAACTTGAAGCTTCCCCATCACTATGGGAACGTCTCTGTGTTAGAATATACTGTCGGATATGAGTTTCACGATCTAACTCAAATCCGATGGTATATTCTAACATAGAGGCGTTCCCATGGTGATGGGGACTCTTCAAGTTAAAATATACCATCGGATTGGAGAAAACTCCGATCCTATGGTATATTAACTCCTGACTTTACATTGAAAGTCAATGGGGGACGGATCCGTTTGCAATTGCACCATATTGTGTCAACGTCAAACGGATCCGTCCCCATTGACTTGCATTGTAAGTCAAGACGGATCTGTTTGGCTCCGCACGGCCAGGCGGACACCAAAATGACTTTTTCTTCATGTCCGTGGATCCTCCAAAAATCAAGGAAGACCCACGGAAGAAAAAACGGTCACGGATCACTGAAGAACGGAAATCCGTTTTGCGGACCGCAAAAAAAAAAACGTCCGTGTGCATGAGGCCTTATTGGCCAGAATACAATCAATTGGTCATCTGTGGGATAATTCCAATGAATGATCCATCCAGCTGATCATGCCACACACGTTTTAGCTTTTTGTAACCAGGGCCCAAATTTTCCAAACAGATTGATAACATTTTAAACAGACAGCCTGCCATTGGCCGTCTCAAACAATTTTTATATAATGGCTGGACAAAATAGAAAAGTTGTCTATTATGGACAATTTTATTTCATGTGTATAGGCATATGGTGATGATCCTTCCTAAGATGGTTTTGTGCTCAGACCATAGAAGTTTCTAGAACTGTCTTTGTTTGTTCACATTTAAGGTGTGTCTCTAACAGAGTAAAAGGGGCAGGGTCTTTGAAGTGTGCATACTCCATTAATTGTCATTTAACATCAACATGTCAAGCCTAAAAGCACATCCTCTCTTCCTAAGCAAATATCAACAGCTCAACACCTCTAACAACAATGTGATCTTCTGGATAATCACATGCATGCCAGACAGGGGCATACACAAGCTTTTCACAAGGCAGGCATGGGGAGAGGGTGTTTTAAAAACATCATTATGAAACCTTGGGCCAAACTCAGGGTGTTGTGCACAGAGTCCAATATTAGCACTGTTTAGTGACCATATGGTGGTGGGTGCCAGATCTATACAGGTGATTTGCAGATCGCATAAATAATTACATTACAGGAATATCCAGTTACTCTTTTTCATCTCGAATCTGACACAGTCATGACAACCCATGATACAAGGACTGTAAATACGGATATATTTACAATAGGGGTGTGAATGGGGATGGACCTCTCTTCAAGGATGGCGATAGAGGCTATCCCGACCCACATAACCCTAGAGTGAATGGAAATTTGGGACTGATAATCCCAACATCTGGGACAGAAGTCACTGTATGATGGGACTTGGATACACAGTCCTCCAGTGTGAATAGTTGGGTATGTCACAACTACCACTGCATCCAACGTTTTATTCAGTGCCCCTCAGCAGTCTCCTGGCCTACCCTCATAATATTACGTTAACTTTAATTGCTTTCTTCTAAATACTGACCTTACTTCATGTTTTGGTAGGCCTTCATTTCCATTATATACTAGCCAGTTCGTCATCAATGATTGAGTTTCAAAATACATCCTCTTATTTCAACTGAATGAATGGGAGGAAAGTCTGACTGCATAGATAAAAGACGATTTCTGTCTAGTTACTGTAATATCTCCCGTTTGCCAATACATTTTTGCACGGGTTGATATGGTTATCCGGCATCGGCACGCTCCGCGTGTCATGTGACCGGAAGTCTTTCAGCGCTGTTGCCGGAAGCTCCTTCAGCGCTGTTGCCGGAAACTCCAACCACGTGGACACACGTGGAGAGGAGACGCCGGTAAGCGCACCCGTGCGGCTAGACGCCGTCCATAAGCAAGTCTCTGTACGGTCCCCTCCAGCCTTGAGTAACTGGAAGATTTGATTCATGTTTTTCAGTATTGTATGTTGATGATGTCACCCCTTCATGGTATGTGGGTAAATGTGTAATGGGGGAGGGGTTGGTACCTTAGGGATGGACCTCCCACTCAATCAGTTTTAGGCAATGTGTATTTATTCTGTTCATTTGTTGTATTACATTGAGCTTGATACAGACTCATTAGAGTCAAAAAGTCGCACGCTGGGTGAGAAATAAACACAGAATTGACTTGAGAAGTTGGAGTGTTGCGGTTTTTCCTTCTACTCCTGTATCTTGGGGATCCTAAGAGGCCAGGATCTGACACCACAGGCACCGCCACCGAATGGACTTACGGAGACATCTTAGCAGGTAGTTCTGTCTTACCTCTTTATTTACTCTACAAACATTATCATCACTTGCTGTTCCCACTGGAGCTCACAATCTAAGTTCCCTATCAGTATGTCTTTTGGAGTATGGGAGGAAACTGAAGTATCTGGAGCAAACCAAAGCAAACACGGGGAGAACATACAAACTCCATGCAGATGTTGTTGTAGGTCAGATTCAAACATAGGACAGCAGCGCTGCAAGGCACCATGATGCTGCCACCATTATGTTTCGCTATAGGGATGGTATTAGGCAGGTGATGAGTAGTGCATGGTTTCCTCCAGACATGACCAGAGAATCTTGTTTCTCACAGGTTGAAAGTTCTTTAGGTCTTTATTGTAAATTCCAGGAGGGTATTCATGTGTTTTTACTGAGGAGAGGCTTCTTTCTGGCCATAAAGTCCAAATTGGTGTAATGCTGCAGTGATGGTTGACCTTCTGGAAGTTTTCTCTTCTGCAAACAGGATCTTTGGATCTTAGCCAGAGTGATCATTGAGTTCTTGGTCACCTCTGTTACTAAAGCCCTTCACCCCCAAAAACTTGGTTTGGTAGTGTACCGGTTTTTCAAAACTTTTTCCATTTAATACTTATGAATGCCTCTGTGCTCTTAGGAGCTTTCAGTGCAGCAGAAAGTTTGTTTTACCCTTTTAAAGATCTGTGCCTCCACACAATTCTGTCTCTGAGCTCTACAGGCAGTTCTTTCCTCCTCATGGCTTGATTTTTGCTTTGATATGCATTGTCACCTCAGACCCTATATAGACATGAGTGTGTCTTCCCAAATCATGTCCAATAAACTGAATTTACCACAGGTAGACTCCAATCAAGGTGTAGACACGTCTCAAAGATGATCAAGAGAAATGTGAGCCCCCCAATCAAGTGCCATATTAAAGAGTCTGAATAGTCATGTCCATGCAAAATGTTAGTTTTTCCATTTTAATAAATTTGCTAAAATTTCTAAAATTCTGTTTTCACTTTCTGATTGAGTGCAGACTGATGGAGGAAAACTTTATTTTAATTTTTTTAGCCTGAGGCCGCAACATAACAAAATGTAAAAAAAAGTGAAAAGGCATTGTATTAGACTTAATTAATGCTATAGGGGTAAAACTGTCTCTGATATGAAATAAATATCATATGTCTTGGCTCTAATTTAAATCCATAATTTAGGCATAATATTAGCTCTCTTTTTATTCTCTTCATTGTAGGTCTAATCTTCAGCATCAAAGGGACATTTTTATTTTGTCCCTGCCGTGTGTTAGCCACAGTTTACACAACTGAATGCAGTTTAACAGCTCCCTCTCTTTTGCTGCTCTCCCTCTTTGGGTTGATCGCCTGCGAGCATTGTTTTTAGATGCAGACATACACAACTTATTAGATCCCAACATCAAAGCTGATGTCCCACAGTCTTGCTGTCAAAGGCCCCATTGTGTTTCTGTGCGGAAAAAGCTGCTGGAAAAGAAAAATATTCTGTTCAAAGACTCATCCAGAGGGGGCAGGAAGAGGAGTGGATGAGGTAGGGTGCATCTGTTCTGGGGGAGGGAGTCTGAACCCCTCAATTCGCTGCTCTATATGACAAAGGATTTTGTCATTTAAAAGACGCATACATTTTTATTTAGTGCAGGGAACTATTCATTTGCATTGCAGCTGGGACAGGATGGATAATTCAGCGAGAGTCAAGGAGTTTTTTTTACTGTATTTTAATTGTATTATATCTCTGGATATTGGGGTATAAAAATGTATAGAAAGTATTCAATGCAGAGTAAAGACATAAAACAAACATGATGGAGCATGTAGCAGGCACATTTATATCACTGGTCATACTGTAAGGCTACATTCACACAACAGTTAAAAGAATGTGGCCATGAAAAACAGACAGATTTAAATCCCATCCCATGCAGTATACATAATGTCCTCCATAGTGACCCCCAGCGTTATAAATGTCCCCATAGTGATCCCCAGCAGTAATGATGTCCCCCACAGTGGTCTGCAGCAGTAATAATGTCCCCCATAGTGGCCCCAGCAGTAATAATGTCCCCATAGAGACCCCCAGAGTTAAAAATGTTCCCCATAGTGACCCCCAGCAGTAATAATGTCCCCCATAGTGGTCTGCAGCAGTAATAATGTCCCCCATAGTGGTCTGCTTCAGTAATAATGTCCCCCATAGTGGTCTGCAGCAGTAATAATGTCTCCATAGTGACCCCCAGCAGTAATAATGTCTCCATAGTGACCCCCAGCAGTAATAATGTCCCCTATAGTGGCCCCCAGCAGTAATAATGCCCCCAAAGTGGTCTGCTGCAGTAATAATGTCCCCCATAGTGGTCTGCAGCAGTAATAATGTCCCCATAGTGACCCTCAGCAGTAATAATGTCCCCATAGTGGTCTGCAGCAGTAATAATGACCCCACAGCGGCTGTCAGCAGTAATAATGTCCCCATAGGGGCTCTCAGGGTTTAGGTGAAGAATTTGGCATTGGGAGGGTGCTGTTACAATTTTTGCTTCAAATTCTTAATTTGCTTCCATTTTTCACTAGTGTACCCATTTTTACCAGACGTTAGACGGGTGCACTGCTCTCTAAGTGCCATTAAAAATTGTCCCATTGATCTCAATGAAGTCCGTCTGGCTGTGAAAATTTTTTAATATTCTATTTTTTGACAGCCTCTATTCACTGTCCGTTAAAAAAATTGGCATGCAAATAGCCCCATACACTTCAATGGTTCTGATAATAAGAACTTGGTATATATCGTATATTAAATTGATTGATGTGGTTTTATTGTGTGTGTTAACATTTTAACATTTTAGGGATTGCCCATGATTGTTATCTTGCAGTGAAGATATTAAATTGATAAATTGATAATCAACTCCACGGTTTATGTGTGATCCCCTCTGCAGAGAGTGCCCCTCTTAATTCTATCTATAGGTTCTGATAATGGTCGGGTGAATTTAGCCTAAGCTGTAGTGATCTCTAACCTGTGGCTCCACAACTTCCAGTAAGTCCTGACAGCCAAAGGCTGGAGATCACTATCCTATAGGTTCTCGAGATCAAGTTGCTAATAGCGATAAGCAAAACTAGAAATTGCGCATTCAGATGACTTGTCGAGGAATTAACTAATCTGCAATTTCTGCAACAAATCTGCCATGCGTGAATATACTGTAACCTAATGGAGCCTAATTTATTTAAGCGCCATGTTAAAGGGGTTGTTTTAGCTTTTGTGCTTTCACAACCCCCTTATTTAGGGGTTGTCTCATGAATGGACCTCTGGAAGTTGCTGTTACCCGATCCGTGGAATGAGCATCCATACAGTATATGGACGGTCCAAGTCCCCAAAAAGATGAATGCTGCTATTTCTTTGTGGTCCTAACCAGCAGAAGACACCATCACCCAATGATGTCCTCATGATGTCATAGAGACTGTGATTATTCTCATGGAACAACTTGATGCTTTACTTCTCTGGCACTATCCAGTACATCATCAAACATTTCTTACGTTTTCCTAAAGGCAATTCATTAACACTTTATTTGCAAACATCACTTGGTTAATGACTTTGCACTCCTCAGTTCTGACACTCTCTTTCCTCTCACTTGTTTTTGTCCACCCTTCTCCTCTCCCACCTCCTCCTCCTCCTCTTCTGCTCTCCCCTTTCATCCCCCACTCCCAGCCCCTAACTCCTCCTTACTCTGTGTAGACTGTGTGTGTGCCTGGCAGAATGAGCAGCAGCTAACAGGATAGCATGAGGTGTCACTGCTTCTAGGGGTCTCAGCTGCTTCTGGATTGCAGGTCCCTACAATAATCTGCAGTTGTGGATTCCTATTTTTTTAGAAAATCACATGGATTTTACTGGATTGTAATGTGCATCTGATGTCCAGGATCTGGGGGTCTCCTGCTGAGAGATGGGGAAACTTTATTCCAAACATGGTGAGTGATGGTCTTTATCTGCTCTATGTGTTGATACATATTATATAGAGGCTCTTTGCTTGCAGTCAGTCATCTAATCATCTCTTTTTGTTTCTTTTTCTGTACTTCATGTTCTTTCTCCTGACTGGCAGCTGCAGTTTGCAAACCCAGAGAGAGCCCTGAAGGTAGGAAATGAAATCCCCTGACAGATTTGCTGGCCTGTCCTGGTCTGTTTGGTTATTTGTTTAGTACAGCTTTTCAGTTTTGTCAACTTTGTATCATATTGTGGGATCATGTGTCCAGTATGAATCTCATCATAGTGTAAAAAGTGTCCCTTATACTGGTTGTCTGTCTGTGTAATTCACAAAAGGTTGCATATGAAGTCCAGATGACATCACGCCTCTTCAGTAGTGGTACTTTGTCATTTTCGTTGCTTTGATCCATGGGTTGCTTTACTAGAGACTGTTTCATAGCATCCCCTTCTAACACCAAAAAGTATCAGAGCTTCTGGTACTTGTTCCAGAATACCTAGGTAATAAATATGGTCCATTTTAAGGGGACTTTGCCATGTTATGGAGTCTAGCAGATTCAGTCTTGTGCCCCAGTGGGTAATGTAATCTATAGGGGAAGTTCCTGTTCTTTATCAGTCATGGTGATCCAGGATAAAAGTATGCAGGCAGCAGTCTGAAGTATGAACTTGATAGGAAAGTTTTTGTACTTTGCAATATAGACCTAGAGCGCTTCATGCTATATACTGGAGAGTAACTTGTACTTTTTACTCTAAAGCATGAAGAGCAATGCCTTTGAGGTAAATTATACTTCCATGTTGAGTTATTTAAAGTATTTTTGAACCTTTTTGAAGGTATTTAAAATTCATATACTCATGTCTGGTCACATATTGTCCATCATGTTATAACCATCATTTCTGATATCAGACACTATTTATAGGCCACTATTTGAGGATTGCACCAAAGTATTGCTGTCAATAGAAGGTGCAAAATTGTAGAACCACCATTGGGAGTCAACTGTGCGGAGCTCCTATGAACCTTTCCAGTCATGATCATGTCATTAATATGGAGTGACACTCTTCCTTGGTTACATGTTTAAGTTAAGCCTAACTTTATAAATTCCACCTGGCTGTGGTTTTTCTTTGTAGAGAAATAATTCCAGATAAAGAAGTCAGATCACATTACATCCTTGAAACATTATAACTTTCGTGTAAGGTTTTATATATCCTAATGCATTAAACCTTGCGTACATTAGTTAGTAAGTGTCCTTTACATATTTCCAAGATGACCCATTACATTTCCCAAGTTCTGAAATATGATATATACACTTTTAATGATGATGTACTCAGATTACATATGCAGATTGCGTGAACGTTCTTATCTGTGAAATGGAATTTGGTCTTTTATCCAATAATAATAATAGGGAAGGTGAGATGTTTGATATGGTCTTATTAATTTATTACCAAATTTTCAGGCACTGGTGATCTAGGATTTGAGGCTTCTGATGATGGACTGTTGTCTGCCTAAGTGTGTTTGATCAGAGACCAGTCCTTGTCTAATCCCTTCATGTGTCACTGACCCCGTAAACTGGGCTTTACCAATACTTAAGGTCGATCTTTGAAATGCTAGCTTCCTGTGATCTAGTCTAATTCCTTGGAATGTCTTAGATCACTGATATGGTCAAAGTGTTTTTGTCAATTCAAAGACGCTTTAAACTTAATTTTTCATAGCTTTGTTTAAAATAGGTCTCACTTGAGGTCATACTTGATGCCAGAGCAATAAAGTGTCCTCCAACTCATTATAACTGACAACCCATCATTCTGTAATATGGACTTTGAGGATCTGTGTTTTTTTATTATTAATCTATTTGGTTTATAAAGTGGGTGCCAGTATTGGTAGTATACCAGTAATTGAATGCAGATTTCAGTTTAGGATTACAGAGTCTATGTTGGGTGTTACAAAATTGTATTTGATAGTTGGATTATTGAGCTAAGTGTTCACTTCTGTTTGAAAACTCAGTCATGCCTTTTTTCTGTAGGTGACAGCTTTGCAGTAAATGCTTGCTTGGCCCGGAAAGGCATAGAAGAATGGATTGCTAAACAGAAGTCGTCAAATATTCCCAATCACAAAATTGGGTTTAAGAGGGTAAGTCATTGCCTTCAATGTGTGCCATATGATTTTGAGGAATCACTTGCTTATTTATATGGTTGTTGGTTAATTTCCATAAATCTATTATTCTATCGATATTGGATGTAAGTCTTCAATTCTATTTGTAAGGAATTTAGCAATAGGCCATATTGGCTGCATGGTGTTTGACTTTGGAAGAGTATTTTTTCACAAGCATAACCCATTATGAGGTACCGGCTCCAAAAAGTTGATTGATCACTGATTATGTTGGTAGCTTGATAGCATTGATACAAAACATCTAGCTCAGTTTTGGTATCTATACTTTTCAACATTTGTTATAACTTTGGTTTTGTAAATGATAAGACAGTTTGTGATCAACTTCCAGTTCAGGGGAATAATCCAAAATAGGGTTATCCTTCAGCAGAGCCACAAACCAACATGCCGTTTTTATGAGTAACCTCCAGTGATTTTGTCTACCACTCTGTTTTTCCTCTCTGTTTTATAGATAGACCTATTCGGTTCTAGAATGGACAGCATTTGGTCTGAATACTGACCTAATAAAGTCAATGAGCCAGTTGGTATGTGCAGTTCTCCGCACAGACCATCAGTCCATGCAGAGAAAATAGCAACACATACCATTTTGGTGTGATTTTCCCAAGACTTGCCCATACAAGAGAATAGGTGTGCAAGAAAAAAAAAATCCATCCCCCCCCCCCCCCCCAGGCAGTGCTTAGATGAGTTGGAGCTCACTCGTCTGAATGTGCCCTTAGACTTGCAATATGAAAAGTAATGAAGTAACTTTTTCACAATGTATTCCAAATAATGCCACCAGATGTACATTTATCTTGCCAGTAATCGATTGTTCTTTTCATGAAACGTTTCGTGTTTTTCATATATAGCGTGAGGAACCTAGTTGGAAGTGTTACTCTTACTGTCAAGAACAGCTGCCGCACAAGATGTTGGCTTTGGCATTACTTTTAAATTTCTGGCATTGTTCCATTTAACATTAACCCGTACTTTGGAGATCGATGCGGCACATAAGTATAGAAGCAAAGGGATGAAACAGATGCATATCAGAGAGAAGAAATCCTGTTTTACTACTTTGTATCTCTTCTGAGCACAACTATGTGTCACTCTTCTGCGGGAAACTTCATTTCAACACATAAGCTCCTTCCATTCAACTGTTTGATTAATGGCAGCTTTCTAAGCACTTCAGAACCTAGATAAAGCAAATACGTTTATCTGAGGGCTGGAAAATGCATCAGTCCTACAACAAAAGATTTCACAGGAAGATTATAGAGGTGGAGAGCTTTTTGAAATACTTGTTTGCTTTCCCTTCTTAAAAAAAATAAAAAGGTGTCAGAAGTTGTATGCAGAGATGAGCCTGATTGTTTCACATGGCTTGAGATGAGCACGGAATGCAGCCATTTTGCAAGGTCATAGCCATCCGCACACATGTTTTCTTTCTTTTCTTTTCAATGTCTGGCAAAGAAGTCCACACACTATTCCCAGATAACTACCAGGTGCTTAAGAAATGAGCCAGCTGCTCAGATCCTAACCCAAAAAATTAAGCAATGACTGCATATTTGGAATATAATTTTTCTAGTTATGCTTTTTAGGGCTTAGAAGTGATTTTAAAGGTTAGGTTTAACGTTGTTAAACCTGAATTTAGGTATATAACGGATAAATATCAGTTCTTTAGCATACTACATCAAGCTCATAATAAGCTTACGGGGATGTATGGGAGGCTGCCGATCTAGCAGGCAGGCATAAACAAGCCAGTACCTGTTGACCAGTGATGGACCAAGCTTTTTTGACCCCTAGAGCCACCCTATATCTATAAAGAACTGCTGATATCATCAAGCTCCAATGGGTTATTTCAGTATTAACCCATACAAAAAAAGACCCTTGATGCAAGTGGTTGGTCCTAAATGGGTATCATGAAACCTTTGGGGTTTATTTTTGCATCAGAGGCTGGGTCCACCAAAGGCTCCTCTGGTTCTTTTTTGCCCATACCGAACCTACTGACTTGGAAGCCACAGTAATTTCAAGTTTTTTAGGAGTTCCCCTATGTGTTACCGGTTCATTTGGGTGTGTGCAGGCTTTTTGACGTGTTCTAGATATACATACATTTTCAAAGACTGTAGGACCCTGTTTTTTTTGGAGGTGCCCATCGTATTTTACATAGCACTTTATCAGTTTCCTTCAACTTTTAAAGAGAGTAAGCTACCACTGGGTGAGCAAAAAGTCACGTCCAATCCATATGCAATGCAACTGATTTACCAAAATATACAGGGGCAGATTTACTAATCCTATAGATGATTTAAGATAAGGCAGTCTGTCTAGATCAGCACCAGATTTATCACAGGGGTTAAGGATGATAAATGTGGCGCAGGGGCAGACACTTTTGTCTAATTCTATACTACATATTGGCTTACTTTGAGACTGAAATTTACGCTACAATTGTGGCTCAGTTTTAGTGCAAAACCACAAATGTTAGACCACACACTCTTTCCGGCAAAGCCCCACCCCTTCTGCTCAACCTACACCCCCTTTACAGGCAAGTCGAAAGACTTTGGGGATACCTTAGTTGTGTCAAATTGCAGTAGGTACAGAGAGACAGAGACATTAGTAAATCTGGCTTGTTGTTTGTTTCGCATCCTATGATGAGGAGTAAAGTAGACATTGCTTTAAAATTATGTATTGCTATACTATTGATAGGGGCAGATTGACCCTAGATCGTACAGTAAAATTTCTTGATGGCCCAGGGGGCTGACCTAGCCCCCATCTTTGCCACTGGCTAGGTACATAATAAGCTATCAGTGGTAATTAACTCTGTGAAAATCTGGTACGCATGTACCCGGCCAGCGACATACCCTCCTGAAATCAACTATGTTCCACATCCTGCTCCACATCCTGCCTCTGTTGATGGCCAACTGAGAGGTACAGCTTTTGGGGCAATATATTGTCTGGCATTGCTGTATGTGGTATTTTGCGCTATGGTGTTGCTGACCCCCTACTTTTCCTGTCAATTTAGAACCTCCTACAATATGGGGCTACTTTTAGGTATTATTTTTCAGGGCCATTTTAGGTTCCCAATCCACCCCTGACTACTGAAACATAGAAACATAGAATGTGTCGGCAGATAAGAACCATTTGGCCCATCCAGTCTGCCCAATTTACTAAATACTATGGATAGCCCCTGGCCCTATCTTATATGAAGGATGGCCTTATGCCTATCCCATGCATGCTTAAACTCCTCCACTGTATTTGCAGTTACCACTTCTGCAGGAAGGCTATTCCATGCATCCACTACTCTCTCAGTAAAGTAATACTTCCTGATATTACTTTTAAACCTTTGCCCCTCTAATTTAAAACTATGTCCTCTTGTAGCAGTTTTTCTTCTTTTAAATATTCTCTCCTCTTTTACCTTGTTGATTCCCTTTATGTATTTAAAAGTTTCTATCATATCCCCTCTGTCTCGTCTTTCTTCCAAGCTATACATGTTAAGGTCCTTTAATCTTTCCTGGTAAGTTTTATCCTGCAATACTGAGCATTCGACAAGCTTTAGTAACTATGCCCTACTGTGCAAATATAGTATCAATTGGCATATCTGGTTTATTTTGTGCAAGCCAATCCTTTCCCAAAAAAGATAAACGAGGCTCCATAGGCACATCTTTTTTAATTTACATGATGAAAATAGTATTATAATACTAGATTTCATCCATAACCTAACTGTGTTCATTAGTGAAGCCTTATCTCTAGGTAACACTCCTAGGTGGTTCTTTCAGCCATTTGAATTCACCTTTAAATGCACAACCTTTACATCTTCCCTCACTATAGAAATGTTTGGTCAACGTCAAAGAATGGATTCCTGGCAATTATCTCATCACTGGCTACCAGTATATCATCTATTCAACAAGTCCTTTGTTCTTATAACACTTTTGTCTCAGAAAGCGCAGATCACTTAGACTTTGGAATTTCTGACTGCGGAGGGATTATAAAGCTTACATTATATTTGCTGCAACTGTTTTTTACGTTTAATAGAAGGAGCGTGCGGACAACTCCTGCAGCAATTCGTCTTTCTTTGATGTTCTTCTTCACAGAATGTTTATAGTTTCTAATAAAAGGATTTATTCTTCTTTCTGATTTAACAAAGAAAATGATTAATGGTGAGATTGTTCTTCTAGATTCTTTAATCATTGCAGGAAAGAATATTCAAAAATGTAGGGAAGGGCAAATAATTGTGACGTCGGCATACTGTTTATGCATATCTGTCTAGGTTCGTAGCATTGTTTGACACAGTATAAAAATTAAGCTTGCATTACCAGCCATAGTTTTACACTACTGTTGTAGAGTCATTTTAGACATTGCTCATCATATGTTTTGGGTCATTTTACGAGAAGTACATGTAAGTATTATAAAGCCAAAGCAGCCCAGTGCTCTGGTATAATATAATATGACCTATCAGGGAATATGTACATCATAGAGGGGAGTCCGCTGCTCAGGACCCCTCACTATGTGCCAAAACAGAGGCCATGCTACATTTGGACTTTAGCTTGCGATAACAGCTGATCACTGGAAGCAGCCTTCGTAAGAAAACCTCTTAATTAAGGGGGTTTGTTCCATCATAGCAATTTTGTACTTGATTGAGAACAAGTTTCTCTGAGTCCTTCAAGTGAGTGGAGTGAAAGTCATGCATATGCATTGCCACTCACATACTTATCACATACTTATCACATCTCACATACTTATCTCCTATCCACATGATCTGTGATAAGTGACAATTGCAGGCCCACCCCTTTAACGTATGCTTTTTAAATATGTTTATATTGGAGGACCACATTTGTCAGTATTTGCAAGAATTGTATGCTTGGCTATTTATATATGTGCCAGTCCTTGATGATACATTGATGCAGGGCCTTGATGACTATATAACTTTTCCAAGAGGTTTATCCTTCCAGCCACCCCTAGGGGGAGCTCAGTGCAAAGAGATGTTTAAAGCTTTCATTGTAGTCAGTGGTAGCTGTATAGATTCCTATGCACTAAGCTCCCCCTAGCGGTGGCTGCAGGCAGATACTTTTATAATAATCTGTGTGAGGGCAAGCAGAAGATTTATTAATGCATTTATGCCAGTGGTGTGATGTAATTACATTGAGATGTTAAATGTGGTACTATATTTATGAAGCATCTTACATTTAGGCCTCATGCACGCGGCCGTTCTTTGGGTCCGCATCCGAGCCGCCGTTTTGGCGGTTCGGATGCGGCCCCATTCACTTCAATGGGGCCGCAAAAGATGCGGACAGCACTCCGTGTGCTGTCCGCATCCGTGGCTCCGTTCCGCGGCCCCGCTAAAAAAATATAACATGTCCTACTCTTGTCCGCGCTTTGCGGACAAGAATAGGCATTTATATTGCCTGCGCCCGTTCCGCAAATGCGGAAGGCAACACGGGCGGCTTCAGCTTTTTGCGGATCCGCGGTTTGCGGACCGCAAAAAACGGCACGGCCGTTTGCATGAGGCCTTAGAAGTCAGACAAAGTGGGTGTTGCAGAGGGCAACATTTTATTGCAATTGTTTAATTGAAAGTTTCCAGCTAATATAAATAAATTGATCAAGGTCATCACACTTTTGCATCCTTCACTGCATGGGGGTGTTCGAACTGGGAACTAGGTGGGGATGGGGCTATGTTAAATTTTGGAAATGGCCCTATGAGATCTGTGTATGCCCTCAGTCTAGGGGTTCACTTTAAGAATTTTGGCTCTAGACATTTTTTTTTTGCCTTCTCTGTATTCTTTCTTTACAATGATCCTGCAATCTGAGTTGACCAATGCTTTCTTGATTTGGGAAGTGGAGAGAAATAACAGAAAGTTTTTTAGTGATAACAGTAATATTGGTACTAGAGAGTTAAAGGGAATCTGTTACCACAAAATGCAGTGCAATCTGCAGAAAACCTGTTATAGAGCAGGAGGAGCTGAGAAGATTGATATATAGTTTTGTGGGAAAATACTCAGTAAAACGTATACATTTATATCTCTGCTTTCTCTGACTTCAGTTGTACACGGGGATGGGGGCTGTCTTATCATATTGATAACATTCCCTGTGTAAGTGTGTATACAGAGATAGCTGTCAGTCATTGATAGCTGTACATGGGATGAGCTTAAGTTCAGAAAAAGCAGAGATATAAATGTACAAATTACAAGTTTTACTGAATCTATTTCCATAAAACTATATATGTATCTGCTCAGCTTCTCCTGTCCTATAACATGCTGCCTGCAGATTTTGTGGCGACAGGTCATGTTTAACTGAGTACTATGAACACTAACAATGTTTGCTAGATGGCAAGAGCCAAACAGGATGTTAGTTTAAAAGGAATCGTAATTAGAATTCAAAGTTATGAAAAGAAAAGTCAACAATTTGTGCGACTAGTATATCCCACTGCCCTTTTTATAGATAGACTATGCTACTATAATGTTTCTTGAAGTATTAAAAAGTTCCAACTTTTAGTGGAAAGTACAATGTTGAATGTAAAAGATCAAAGAGGCAGAGGATTAAAGGAGTATTACCAACACAGACATACATATATGCCATAGATGTCTAATAGAACCAGATCCACACCTCTGAGACCCATAACTATGGAGAGAATGGGAGTACCCAACAGTTTTAACCCAACTGGTGAGGAGAAGGCTGATGCATCTAGGCGGAGGGGATTACACATGTGTGCAGCTCTCTCCATTCACTTGCAAAAGCAGTTGAGCCACTGGCCACCTCTCCATTCTCTGCTTTGATGCGGCCTGGCTTCAACAGGTGGGTAAAACCCCAATGTAAAATGCAGGTTAAAAGAGTTTATATCTCCTCACTAGAAGGAGTTATGCTACGACAGCCACAACTCTTGAAAGCATATTGCATGGGAAGTTGATCTGAAGGGCATAGCTGCAGTTCCAACCTAAAAGAGCATCTGGCAGCATGATCAACCCTATTAAACCAGGCATAATACCTGGTAGGGTTGATCATGCTGAGCATACCTGTATTTTATCTCTATGGTATACTGCTGCAGCAATATATGACTTTTTATATTCATGTAGATGACCTTTTTGGAGCACCCTAATCTTGGAAACATCTTTAAGAGTGTCTCCTTTGAAATCCCAGGAATAGTATTCAGTGATGAAAAATATAAACAGCAAGATTCCAGGGCACTGTTTCTGAAAGAATATGAAACCTTCATTTAACATAGCATGCTGTACACTGGATTCTGAGGTTGTACCAACCTCTTCCTCAGGTACTCTTCATGGACACCTACAAAGTCAATATGACCAATAACATTCTTGCTGCTCTTCAAAATTTGGTGATGTCATAACTGTTGGCACAGGGAAACCCCATTGATGTCATCTGTCTTAATCAAAACTTAAAGGGGTTTTTCTGAGACTTTACTACTGATAACCTATCTTCTGGATAGGTCATCAGTATCTGATTGTTGGGGGTCCATCACCCGGGACCCACAATGATCAGCTGTTTGAGACGGCACTGACTCTCGCAGTAGCACCGCTGCCTTCTCTCAGCTTTCTCTAGGCTATGTGATGTCACGTACATTGGCACCTCGTCTAGGCGCAGTTCAGCCCTATTGAAGTGAATGGGGCTGAGTTGTAATACCAAGCACAGCTGCTATCAAATGGACGGCGCTGTGCTTGGTGAGTAGGGAGAGGGCCGCAGGGCTACGGTGAGCCTTCTCAAACAGCTGATTGGCGAGGGTTACAAGTGTCAAATCTCCACCAATCAGATACTGATGACCTATCCTTAAGATAGGTCATCAGTTGTAAAGTCTCCCTTTTAAGGTGCTCTAATAATCGCCAAAATCTCAATGATATTCCGCTAGTTTTGTCTTACATTGGTATTTGAAGTGGTATAAATGAATGTTAAAAAGGTGGAATCACCTTCTCGAGGGCATCTCTTCAATACTCTATCAACAGAATTCAAGTATTACCAAAATCAGGAGCTGAACCATGCAAAAATAGACAAATGACAAACCAAAGTACCCAAACGGGCACTGCACAAGACTAAAACTTAGAGAAGGTTAAAAACTCCTGTAAAGTTCTCTTTCCATGTCTTCCTCTGCTGAGCCTATATTATCTTTCAGTAGTTAGATTATGTGTAGACTGGCTGGCAGCAAAGTGGTTAAACTTGTCAATGTTGTTTGCTTATTAACTCTTGGGGGGAATACCCCTTTAAAGAGACTAAATGCTCTTGTGACATAATGAAGGGATTAGCTGCACTGCCAGCAATGTAACAAAGCCGGATTCCAAGGAATTATCTCTGAGCGATACCAGTTGCTTCCATAAGCTGGGTTCAGACCTCTGTACAGAGTTTGGGACACTAAGCCCCCCTCTCCATTAATTCATTATTTTGGGCTCTGACACAAAGCAGATTTATTGGCTGACAATTTGTTAGTGAACCATCTGGATTTCCAGCTGCTTTAATCAAACGGATGTCCAGCTGCCTCAGTGTGTGCTTCACGTATACTTTTCACCTGGATGATATCATATTAATTAAAGTCTACCTCCATTATAGATCACGAATGCAAGTCTCCACCCAATGTCAAAGCAAAACTTCATTAAAAATACTTCCCTCGTGCCACGTTGAGCAACAACCCTTTGAGGAGCCCCAAAAATACTACAAATAGTGGTTGTTAAAGTCCCTCAGTCATGGAAATACCTGAACCCAGGTACCAAGCAGGGTAGCAAGGAAGCAGTGGACTATAGGCTGCCGTAGAAAACAGTCTAAAGCTTCCAGAAGGGACTTTGGTGAAACCAACATAAGTTCAAATTGTCAACATCTTAGTTGTCAGCAAGCTCCAGAGTACTAATGTTATGTCCATTCATGACATGGTTGAAGCTTCAAACTACAAGTCCGAGAACTCAAGTGCTGCCTCCCAAACGGTGTCCACAAACAAAATCCACCGTGTTAACAGGCCCTTAAGGGAATATTTTCATTTGAGACATTTACGTCATATTGATAAGATGTGACAAAAATAGGTGTGGGACCCACCTGTGAGACCTGATCAAGAACATGGCGGTGTTCTGAATTCATGTACAGCATCCTCTCTATTCACTTCTATGGGACTTCAAAAACCACCTGCCTGAGCTAGCATGCTTGCCAAGTTTTTGAAGTTCCATAGCAATGAATGGAGGGTTGACCACACATGCGCGACACGCTCTCAATTCACCTCAAAACCCCGTTCTTGAGATAGGTCTGGGTCCCACCTCTGGGACCTGCTCTTATCAGACATTTATGGCATATCCTATCGATATGACATAATTGTCCCAGATGGGAATACCATTTTAAAGAAAGTTTCAGAGAATATACAGTACATTGGTGGCTTTTCCTTAGGATATGTTTGATGTGGGATCCAATCCTGGAACCTAAATGTAGGGGTTTACTGGAGCAGTGCAGCCATTGGAAGATATTGTTTCTTCTTGTGGAGTCTTACAGGCAAGGCTCCCTTTGAAAAAGTATGTAAACTTGAGCTTCTTCAGAGGAAAGCCCTAGAGAGACAGGTTTCTTCCTCCTTCAGGAATGCAAATTTACATTATCAGATACAGTGTTTTTTCTCAAGAGTCGACTCCCCGCCGATAACACATTAAAGGCCTATCATAAGAGTAGGCCATGGGTGTGTATTGCTGGGAAAAGAACTGTAAGGCTAATGTCACACCTACAGTGTGAAACTCCGGCATGGCTTTTCCGGCAGACAAGCAGAGAATTGTCCGGACACAAACCGCAGAAAGTTCTCTGCTTGTCTACCGGAATGCGTACGGATCTCTGCCAGACCCCATTATACTTAATGGGGCCGGTGGACATTCCATCCGCATCCAGCAGTGCACCTGGATCTATGAAACTAGTCAAAGGTTGGGGTCATATGTCACTGATTAGCTGCGGATTTGCCAACGCAAATTTCTGTGCAGCAAATCGGCAAAGTGGATCAGAATTTCTGAATTCTCATCCACACACTGCATAAAAAATGTTGTTGCGTTGTAGATTTGAAATCCATAGTATGTCAATTTATACAGTGGATTTCTCAGATTTCACCCTTTGCAATGGAGAAGGTGAAATCTGCTGACTTTTCTGCTGCAAAAAAACCTATATTTTTTTGCCTTTTTTGTGCATTTTTTCCTGCTGGACTTTCAGGCACTTGTGAACCCAGCCTAAGGGTATGTTCACACGTGACTGATAGCGCCGTACATTTGAATGGCGTTGTTTTTGCAGCATGTACATTAATATCTACAAGCCATTTTCAGAAGAATGGGAGTTTTGCAGAGGTTTCTGCAACAAATCTGACGTAATTTGAATACACTCTAAAGGGTGTATCCCAGAGTAGATAAAGGGTGCCCACAAACATCAGCAGTGCTGTTTTTGGGGGTAAAAAGCAGGCCCTTTAGAATTATTCCAGCAAACCTAGAAACAAATGATAAAAGTAAAACGTGGGTAAACATGTGGACACTGCTTGTCCATCTGTAGAATTTTCTGCATGTTCTTAAAACAGTTTGCAGAACTCTTGAAGAGAACACAAGGGTTAATTTCCTGCTGATTTCTTTAATTTTCAGCTGGGAAACAGCTAAGGGACTTGGCAGACGGGACTGAAAAATCTTTCTTTCCTACAGCCCACAGAGCAGTGGGAGAGGCTCCCTCTGCAGCCAGTTGTCTTACAGCCTGAACATCATAGTGAAGAGGAAGCGCATGTCTGATATCCTGGGACACAGCGAGAAGGATTTTATCTAAACTTCTCAGTTTTAATTGTAATGAGACAAAATTGGATGAACATACTATGTTTTTTGTGTGCATTTTTTATGGTTAGCTTTCCTTTAAGGCTATGTTCAGCAGACTTCTTGGTTGTATGTTTGGGCTGCTCGGTCTCATTTCTAGAAATATGAATAGGAGAAATATCTATAAGTGTTTTCAGGATCAATTTCTTTTCCTTTCAAAAATGTTTTTAGGAAGCTAAACATTACAGTTATAACACACTTGATTTGGAAACACGATAAAAAGGTGTCGATAAACCAGAAAGCATATTTGAAATATTTTCATGTTTTTTCTTAAAACTATTCTCCTATTTTCAGACTGCTATTTGTATTCCCACAAGATGAATGAAAGGAAAGATTTCTTTTTTTTTTTACGGGTTACGTGGCATCCAATGGGTTAATGCCGCATATGAAACACATAAACAGACTGGGAAGGAAGTAGCTGAATAAATACAGACTCCCAGGGTGCTTTGAGGTAGTAGCCAATAAAGACTTGGAGGAGGACTAAAGTGAGTAGGACAATCAGTCGTCTCTTTTAGAGGCAGCCTTTCATGTAGGCTGTTAGCAGTTTTGGAAGGGGTCGGGATTTCACCTCTGTGGTCTCCTTCATGTTAAAAAAATAACATCAGCAGCTCCTGGTGAAGCCTCTGCAGTGTAAAAACAAATAGGAGCACCATTTTGTTTGCTTTTCTTTTTGGTAAGGACATGTCTGTCTTACTGCGTCCTCTTCTTATGTTCCACTTTTCACTATTGGACATTTGTGGGATAAATCAAGACTGACAATATTACTACGTGGGTTATGGACATGAAAGCGAAGAATTTTGAGAGGCAACATAATATAAAAGTGTCATTCGTTTAGTTAAAACTCCATATTTGATTAAAGGGGTTATGCAACCACTAAAATAACTCCCCATACGCCCGGGCCCTTCACACGGATTGTACTTACCTCGGTCCCCAACACCCTCCTGGTCACCGCACAGCTGCCGCTGCATCTCAGGAGGCCATGACAGGAACAAGCCTCCCTAGCGTCACTCAGGATGCTAGGGAGGCTTGTTTCTGTCGTGGCCTGCTATTGGCTCGCACTCCCCCCCCCCCCCCTGATGCCAGATGTTTTCATCCGCGCGACGGGGGGATGCAGCGGTGGCCGTGCTGGCATGAGAAGTGATGCGGATCCCTGAGAGTGAGGTAAGTACAATCCGTGTGAGGGTCCCGGGCATATGGGGAGGCATTTTAGGGGTTGAATAACCCCTTTAACATTGACTATACAGTCAGCTTATTTTTAGTTTGGTAAGGACTGTGTGAGGACTTTTTCACTTATGCTGTACAACTCTCCGACAGAGAACAGCCTGCCAGAGCTCTCTAGATCCAGCATAGCCAGATGTTACTTCATGCCCACCAGCCCCGTTGACTGCAATGGGACCCAGCAGAGATCCAGCTTCAACCCATAAAATATATCAGGATTCGTCAGGATAAAAACCTGTGCGTGCAGCTTGTTTTTTTGTCTGGCGTAGCAGCTGGATCTCTGCCGGGGTCCCATTATAGTCAATTGTGCCAGTGGGCATTGCGGTAACATCTGGCTGTGCCCGATCCAGCAGCCTGCCAGAGAGCTTTGACACTAGTGTGAAACTCTCCTGGCTAATCTAAGCTCAGATAATACC
Source organism: Bufo bufo (assembly GCF_905171765.1). Classification (NCBI taxonomy): domain Eukaryota; kingdom Metazoa; phylum Chordata; class Amphibia; order Anura; family Bufonidae; genus Bufo; species Bufo bufo. The sequence goes on from NC_053398.1 coordinate 98,765,457, forward strand.
ACCATACACCATTTCAATACTGCCACAAACAGCCCACACACCATATTAGCCCACACTATATATTTGCCAAATAAGATGATAAATCCTAATAATACTCTCTTAGAGCGCTGCCATAATACTACCATATAGTTTCTATACAATACTGTGAATCAGTTCCGAAATAATACCACCATGCACTGCAAAATAGTACTAGGTTTTAGTTTTCTCACAGAGCTGCCATCCTAGGGGATGTCCACCAAAAAACTGGGGTCCTGGGAATCATATGTGACTACAGTGCTGGGATCTCTTCCCAGCTACTGTGCCTCCACTAATATGACTCTTATATCTGATTTCCACATACTTCAAACTTGTGTTCAATATGTTTTACTGGTTTCTCATCTTATAAGGGGCAAATTAGATTACAGGTGGAGAATGTTTCCAGTCAGCAGACATTCTTCAGGCCATCTGATTGCTCAGTCTGTTGTTGCAGACAGTTCCAGACTAATAATGATTTTCGGCAAAGAAAAAATCTCATTCTCACATATGGTGTGCCAATGTTCTCCTCGGGATAAATTAGTAGATATAAGTGATCTGTATTTATGAGGCTGGTATACGAGAAATATCAGTGCTCAGTGACTATGTCCATCCATCCATATGGTAATGTTGAGCTAAATCACATTTTTAGATCTCATAAAGCTTGGTTCTTCTCAGAAACTTGTATATCCAAAATAAAAAGGTTCATCTAGTTCCTAAATATGGCTTTCATTGAAAGCTTTGTTTCTCATTAAATGCAAAGGCCTGTGTTACAGATGGACTGTTTCTGATATAAATGATGTGCCTCAAACTAAGGGTCCATTCACACGTCCGTAGTGTATTGCGGATCTGCAATACACCCGGCTGGCACCCCTATAGAACTGCGGACAAGAATAGAACATGTTCTATTTTTTTCAGGGCCACGCTCTGGAAATGCGAATGCGGACAGCACACTGTGTGCTGTCCGCATCTCTTATGGCCCCATAGAGAATGAATGGGTCTGGATTCGTTCCGCAATGTTGCGGAACGGATCCGGACCCATTCTACGGACGTGTGAATGGACCCTAAAAGTGTGTGTCTTCATGAAAAAAAAAACTGCTCATATGCTATGGACACCTTATAGAGGGGGTTGATCTTAATAACCACCATATATTCAGGGTTGGACTGGCCCACCAGAGTATCTTCTAGTTGGCCCAGGCTCTGATAAGAAAAAAACAACATTTGGCTGCCTTTGGAGCCAATCAGTTGCCGATAAAATCTATTTGTTTTATTCAAAGCCTATTAGACTTTATTGGTGACATAAGGGTTGACCCTTGAGAATAGTTTCCTCAAGAAACCCCAGTCTGAGACTCTATGTACCTCTACATTATAAACAGTTACAAAAAGGTGCTCTTCATGAGACAGCCTATTTAACTTTGTGTAAAATGTATATGAATATGTTATGGAGCTCTATCACTATTACTGAAATGTGAATAATGTGCTAAATGTGAAAACTTATCTATGACTAAGGATTGCATTTTACTCTCTGTATTTAGTTAACTACCTAGGAACATTCCTATACTTGAGCATTTTCACTCAACCACCCACTGAGTGATCCAACTGGTCTGATTTCACAACAGAAAAGCCTCACTTTACAGCAAGGTCTTTGAATATGGTTAACTAATTAAATAGTATTCTTTTTTGTGTTGGTCAGGAAAATGGCTTCATATAAGTTTCAAGTGGCATAGATGAATCTGTAATACACCACCCATAGAAGTTTATGGATCTGAATGTACATCCTTATGCCTCCATACATCTCTAGTTTCACACAGAGCTATACATAGGTTTATTGAGCTCTTTGACTGAGGCATTTAAGAATACATCTCCATAAAACCTGTTTTTCATGATGCGATAGTTGTGCGGTTCCTCTCCCAACCACTAGCAGTAAGTTCGAACATGTCCCTCCTGCCGCTAACAGATGTGTGAAGGTCCTCTCCAATGTATAAATGGTGTGTGGATTTCTCCCCCGTGACTATTTTATGACAGATCAATTTGTTTTTACATCTGGTTTGGTCTATTAGTAATGTTAACCTCTGCTTTCAATGGAAAAAAAAATCCATTCCTCTCGCTATTGGTTTAGAACAAACTTTGCATCGCTATGTGAGTCCCTGGGACAAGAACATTTTTGCAATCTTTTTATAATGTCACGGAGGGTCCAAAAGGATTTGAACTTCTTGTTCCTTAGATCTTTGCTAGAAATGTGGAAAGACTTTTGAAATCCTGGCATCAAACTCTGCCAAATTCTTCTGAGCTCTGTCGTGAATCCTAGCCATATAAAATACTTCTTTTCTGAGCCTGTTTCATTACACAGACGGCAAAAAATGCAGAGTCCTGGATGGAGATCCTCTTTGTTTTGCTTGTTTGGATGTGAGAAGGGTAATCTTTGCTTTTTATTCTAGTTCTCCCTTTGACGTCTTTTGTGTTTTAGGAAAAACATCCAGGCTACTCTAACTTAGACAAACTCCTCTCACAAAGGCTGCTCTGTTAAACATCTTTTAAGAGTTCATTTTGATGGGATTGAGAAGCTTTGGCAGACGAGAACAAAGAGATCGTAAAGACAAACTTATTTTGCAGTCATTGAGACTTGATAATGTCTGTAGTCTTACCCTAAACAATAAAAGTAATATATAGTTGATGCTAACAACAGTGCTTTTTTTCTTGTGCTTTATCCATTGTGGTTGCCAAATTGTAACAAAAATATGGTCAGGTATGAGCCTTCCACTGGCCATACACATTAAATATCTTTTGGCCGAACCTTCAGTGGGTCCAGCCAACCATCTAATGTGTATAAGAGCCTTCTGACGGCAAAGAGCTACCTAATGTATATAGCTGGCCTTAGACCCCATAGAATAATGAAGATGTATAAAGCTGTCATGTGCATGAGGTTTTAAGGCTAGGTGCATGTACTCCAGTTAGACTACAAATTTTATTCTCACAAATATTCACTTAAAGGAGCTATCCCATGATTAAAGTAAAAATGGGAACCAGACATAATGTAGTACATGATGATCTCTTTCTAATAAAGCTAGAACCAGCTCTGTGCCTCACACGGATCCAAAAATCTTTCTATTCGTTGCTCCAACTGCTCAGCTACGTTCATTTTCAGCTGGCAGCTCAGGGGGCATGTCCTTTCTGAGGGGGCGTGCCCATGTGCTGCAGCTCTCTCCCTATAATTGTCACAGCTTCTAACAGTAGATACAGCTGGTTGTAGTAGGAGGATGGAACTGAGCATGTGCAACCACCTCAGCAAGGTGGACAAAGAACAAAGGAAAAGGATCAATAGCTGCTAGTGCTATACATATGTATTGTATTGAATAAATCAGTTGCTATACTATATTTTTACTTTCATACAATTACAAAACTATTTAGATCCAGGTGATGGTTTGAAAAATGTTGAATATTTTTTCATGGGACAAGCCCTTTAAGACTAAATCCATATGTTACAACAATTCATTTGTATATGGAGATTACTCTCTCTGATACCATTTGCAAATGTCCAATTACAGTATATTGAATATTCCTCTGTCTAGAAGCCTTTGTAGTAATCCAGAGGAAATAATGGGGTCTTCAGAGTGAGAACCTACCCACTCTTGGTTTTGTAGTAACATGCTGTCTTGGTTTCATTATGTACGTCATAGGTTTATTTCTGGTTTACAGCCATTAGTGATTTGGACATTGTTAACTAGAGCGACCCAGGAGTAACAGATCGTTTTCAACTGAGGCATCAACACCATAAATCCTTTACACAGGCTGGCCTCACAGTGTACCTAACTGATTTGTGTCCTCCTTTGATATAGGATAGGATCCTTATGTCTATTCAGCTGATATCATGATTGCAAAATGCAGTCACTTCGAGCATGCACACACAAAAAAACCTTCTTACTGCGGGAGCTCTTGGTGTTGCAACCATAATACAAACCCCCAAAAAGTGGTCTAAGGTCTGATTCATGAAGCCTGATTGAAACCTGAAGGGTAAATATGGTCATCAGCCAGAGTTATTTATGGTATTTTCTACAAGGCTAGACAGATTTATATAAAATCAATAGATTATTGTAACAGCTTATTAAACGTCTTCTGTAAGTTTACCTTGAAGGAACTGAAAAATCAAGCAAAATGCTGTGATCTACCAGAGAGCTGTGCATGAATTCTCGGCTCCTGCCCAGTTCATGCACTTTTTCTCATTTACCCTAAAAATATAATTTCATCTTGCCTACGTTTTCCTTTTCCCGTCCTTTCCTTCCTTAAATTCTGGTGTTACTATGAAAATCTTGGCTCATTACACAGTAGACAGGGTGTGCCACGCAATTGTCACACAAACTGAACAGAGTCTTTGCACACAAAATGAGACTGGCATGCAAAAAAAAACTAATCTTTTGTAGAAACATTCATGTGGCACTGAACAGTCAAATATCCCAATTTATATTTCCATCTGTAGAATTTTTCGCTCCCATTAAACATTGTGAAAGCATAATGCACAGTCTTTACAAGATTTAAAATAGCTGGAAAGTACCCTAGAACTTTCGTGATGTTCCTCTTTTGGTGATCATTTGTGGAACTTTAATATGGATTGCATAAGTATGCTCTGTGTTGGAGATGTGGGCAGTGCAATTTACTTTTAAAGGGGATGTCCAGGACTGAGATATTGATGTCCTAACTCCAGAATACATCATAGACATCTGATTGGTGAGGATCCGACTCCCAGCACATCTGTCAACTGTTGGAAGGGGCTGTAGCGTTAAACCAAGCATTGCCACGTCATCCTCAGCCTGTGACGTCATGTCCATCAGTCACATGGACCTTCTGCAGCTCAGTCCCATTCAAGTGAACAGCCACTATGTGTATAATGCTGGGCCTGGTACTCATCTGAGAACTCTGATTCCTTTAAACAGCCGATCGACAGGGGTGCAGAGATTAAGCCCCCATTGAGCTGATATGGATGATCTATCTAGAGGATAGGTCATTAATACTTAAGTCCTGATACAGCCCTTTAATTGCAAGTACCACAAGTTCTGTGTTGTTGGTGATATGGATCAACTCAAAGTCTGGGAAAGGCATGTATGTAATATTTTTTTATATTTCTATATTTTCTAATACTTTCGGACCAAAGCAGCAATCTTAGGGGGAAACGTTGCATGGGAATGCCAGTTTAAATGCATTATTTCTTAGGTATAGTTTATATATCGGTAGTGTTTCAATAATTTAAGGTATATTGAAGACTTTGGACTCTGATATGAAAGAAGTGTTTAGCCAGTAGCTAAATCCTACAGTCCTATGATCCTACAGTAGCACTGGTGCCTTGCACAATAAAGGTCCTGGGTCTGAATTCGACCAAGGGCAACATCTGCATAGAATTTGTATGTTCTCCTCATATTTGTGTGGGATTCCTCTGTGTATTTTGGTTTCCCTCAGAATCTCCTCCAAGTTAATTTGAAATTTAGATTTTGAGCCTTAAAAGGGACACTGTTTAGTGACAATCTGTGTACCAAGCTGAGAAATATTTTGGGGCTATATAAATGAGTAAACTTAATGAATAAAACATAAAGTAATAACCTCCTTCTGTTGGAATGATGACTTGTGTCCATTACTGTTTTGTTCCCTCAGGCGGGCACGGGGGAGTGACTCACCCTGCTGATCCTTCTGAGGCGGTGGCCCAGACCCACTTGCCCTCAGCTGCCTACCAGCAGCGGGTTTGGCCGCAGGTGTCCTATGTGTCTTCTGCAGGTTGTGGCCCCTGCTTCTCTGTGCAGGCCTCCTAGCTTGTCTCAAGGTGTTATGCATGCTCTCTTAAAGAGCCAGTACATGCACCGTAGTTTCCTTCAGCCAATGGCTGATCATTTGAGGGTATTTTAAGCACCTTCCCCTATGCGGGGGGGTATCTGAGCTTTAGGTTTCCTATGGATGTAGCAGAATTAACAGTCACAGTCCTAATATGTTAACTAGATGTGATAACTCACCAAGTCTATGTGTTAACTCTGCTGAATTTGCATAGACTTAATCATAAGAAGTACAGATGCAGCAGAGTTAACAGTCACAGTTATAACGCGTTAACTAGATGTGATAACTCATCAAGTGAAGGTGTGTTGCTTAGTTTGTCTGCCTGTGTACTGACCTCTTCCTGTTTACTTACTCTGACCCTCTGCTGCCTTTCCTGACCCTAGCCACTTTACAATATTAACCCTTTCCTGCCTGCCCTAACTTTTGATCTGTTTCCTGACTATGAGTATTGCCTGATCCCTCAATGTTTTGCATTGGTGTCTCTGACCCCAGTGAGTCAGCTGCCAACCACACCGAGACTATTCTGAGAGGTAGTGGCCTGGTGATAAAGATCTGTGTGGATATAATCAGCATGTGATCCTTGGGGGTCTTGATATCCAGTAACGGGTGGTCACCTGCTTTATGCCCTCATACCTATTAACCAACCAGTGACATCTACTCCTTCACAACTGTAGATGTGCTGTTTAAATATCTCCTTCACATGCTTGCAAGACGACACCACAGTCCAATGGACCTAAGTTTTACATCAAAAAAAATCTGAAAATAGTTTTTAAAAATGTGCTTTCCAATTTATTAAAAGGCATAGTCTTTCTCCTGACAGCATGTGTCTGTGCAATTAGATCCATCACTCACCCAGATGCCTCCAAAGCACCGGCAGTGTATCTTTTAGCCTTGAAAGGCGGAGGTGCTTTTTTTTTGAACACCTACTATTTCACCGAATGAATGCTACTATTGTAATACGCGAAAATCGTCTTATTTTCCATTGGCAGTTGAACAAAGAATTTAATTATGAAGGATTTTTGCCTTTCATTTTTTTCATGTTTGTGGCTTTGGTCCCAGGCATAGGGTTGACAACACAGAGAGATGCTGCTATTTTGGGCTTTATTGGGCACTAATTGATGTCTACTAGTAAAGATTTTTCCTCAATCTGATTAACTGTGTATGTGCTGCAGTCAGTCAACAGCAGATTTATTCATTCAGAATTATCTATTACACTGCGTGCAGAATTATTAGGCAAATGAGTATTTTGACCACATCATCCTCTTTATGCATGTTGTCTTACTCCAAGCTGTATAGGCTCGAAAGCCTACTACCAATTAAGCATATTAGGTGATGTGTATCTCTGTAATGAGAAGGGGTGTGGTCTAATGACATCAACACCCTATATTAGGTGTGCATAATTATTAGGCAACTTCCTTTCCTTTGGCAAAATGAGTCAAAAGAAGGACTTGACAGGCTCAGAAAAGTCAAAAATAGTGAGATATCTTGCAGAGGGATGCAGCACTCTTAAAATTGCAAAGCTTCTAAAGTGTGATCATCGAACAATCAAGCGTTTCATTCAAAATAGTCAACAGGGTCGCAAGAAGCGTGTGGAAAAACCAAGGCGCAAAATAACTGCCCATGAACTGAGAAAAGTCAAGCGTGCAGCTGCCAAGATGCCACTTGACACCAGTTTGGCCATATTTCAGAGCTGCAACATCACTGGAGTGCCCAAAAGCACAAGGTGTGCAATACTCAGAGACATGGCCAAGGTAAGAAAGGCTGAAAGACGACCACCACTGAACAAGACACACAAGCTGAAACGTCAAGACTGGGCCAAGAAATATCTCAAGACTGATTTTTCTAAGGTTTTATGGACTGATGAAATGAGAGTGAGTCTTGATGGGCCAGATGGATGGGCCCGTGGCTGGATTGGTAAAGGGCAGAGAGCTCCAGTCCGACTCAGACGCCAGCAAGGTGGAGGTGGAGTACTGGTTTGGGCTGGTATCATCAAAGATGAGCTTGTGGGGCCTTTTCGGGTTGAGGATGGAGTCAAGCTCAACTCCCAGTCCTACTGCCAGTTTCTGGAAGACACCTTCTTCAAGCAGTGGTACAGGAAGAAGTCTGCATCCTTCAAGAAAAACATGATTTTCATGCAGGACAATGCTCCATCACACGCGTCCAAGTACTCCACAGCGTGGCTGGCAAGAAAGGGTATAAAAGAAGAAAATCTAATGACATGGCCTCCTTGTTCACCTGATCTGAACCCCATTGAGAACCTGTGGTCCATCATCAAATGTGAGATTTACAAGGAGGGAAAACAGTACACCTCTCTGAACAGTGTCTGGGAGGCTGTGGTTGCTGCTGCACGCAATGTTGATGGTGAACAGATCAAAACACTGACAGAATCCATGAATGGCAGGCTTTTGAGTGTCCTTGCAAAGAAAGGTGGCTATATTGGTCACTGATTTGTTTTTGTTTTGTTTTTGAATGTCAGAAATGTATATTTGTGAATGTTGAGATGTTATATTGGTTTCACTGGTAAAAATAAATAATTGAAATGGGTATATATTTGTTTTTTGTTAAGTTGCCTAATAATTATGCACAGTAATAGTCACCTGCACACACAGATATCCCCCTAAAATAGCTAAAACTAAAAACAAACTAAAAACTACTTCCAAAAATATTCAGCTTTGATATTAATGAGTTTTTTGGGTTCATTGAGAACATGGTTGTTGTTCAATAATAAAATTAATCCTCAAAAATACAACTTGCCTAATAATTCTGCACTCCCTGTAAAGGCTTATCTCACAAACTTGAAACTATTTTTACTCGAAAATCTGGGGGGCTTGCTTACCTTCCTGTTGGTGGGCAGCAGCTCATCAAGCACTTGCATCTCCCAGGATGTATAGAAGTTAGATCTTGTTAACCTCTTCTTCCCTTGCATAGAAAATAGTCCCTCATACATACTGTAGCTCCAGAGATGCTCATGGTATGTAATACCTCCACAATTTCTATCTCCAGTGTCTAGAGACATATAGCTGTACATTTCTATGACTTTAGAAGTAGAGGTGATTGAATGAAAGATGTCTGAGCAATTCACTTGCTTCTCTATGAGATCACTATGCCATCACTGTAAGGAGGGGAAGGGAGCAGGGAAGATTCCTAGCATATGGATCCACCTCTGAATGCAGGAGCCGATGGACCAGAAGTATAAACAGCAGGGGGTGCTACCAGAGAGGAAAATGTAATCTGCATGAAAACAAACAATATTTTTTTGCATAGATATTGAAATAATACTTAGTTTAAAAGGCTCTATTCATTGCATAGTAAAACTTGTGTCAGGATAACCCCATTAGATGCTATTTTTATGTCATGACCCATACTTTTTATTAAACAGGTACGGCGGTTCTTTTGCTATTTAAAACCATTTTTATTTAATTAATTTAAGCAGTGCTTACATATTCAACAACTCTGTCACAACCCAATTTAACCTGTCTATATATTTTTGAAGTGTGTGAGAAACTGGTTTACCTGGAGGAAACCTATGAAAACATTGGGTGAACATATAAAGAGCTTGACCTTGGTTTGATTCAAACTGTGAAGCAAGAGTGATAACCACTGAGCCACCATGCTATGGTTATATAACTCAGAAACATTGTACACATTTGGTGTCTATGTATGCTATTTACCTTATGTACTACTGATCAAGGGCATAACTTTTGGGGAATCCTAGAGCCTATTGTGGCCAAACGTCCATTTGCCCCATATAAAGAGACTAGTACTGTGAACTACCAATACATGTTATAGGAGGCCATGTCACATATTTTGATCTGGAGTCCAGGAGCTTCATCTAACGCTTCTACTTATGTTTAGGGAAATTAGGATTTATGAAAATAACTATACATTTTATGTACATTATCACCAAACCATATTGCTATAAATCACTAAACCAGCCTTCCTAATATAGACAGACTGAGCGGCTCTGCAGGACGTCCTCACCTGCCAGAATTCACACGGAATTGTGTTTCATCAGAGGTGATGGGGATTGGGAGGGGAAGGACATTTCAAGAGGGCATGACTTGTGTGGTGAACTGAGCAGAGCTGAAAGAGCAGCTGTTCTCAATTCACTGCCCCAGGCCTCTTCAGTAGGAGAAGTTCAAAGAAAGGCACATTTCCTGTTTGTATGACATCTCTGGTTTTGTAGCCATGGGCAGTCTCTTGGCCACTGTGGTATGTGCAATTTTAATATAAATTAGGGGGAAAAAAACTCATTGTGCATTTGATCTGCTGGAACAGATGTAATGCTTGTCCTGGTTAACTTTGTTCGGCCGGTCTAAGACACTTTTAATAACAGGATACAGATAGCACAGATGTGCTAAAATCCTTATAAGCTTTAATCAAATTTCATATAAAAGAGAAACTGTTACATAGAAGCACTTCATCTATCAGGTATGTGTTGCTTTGATGTGGAGGCTCCTGCTATGTCTCAGGTAAAGGCTGAGGTCTGGAGATTTGGACCTCCACTCTTTTCTTGTGGCGTCTAGTGTCAGTCTTATAAGGTGTCACCAATTTACTTCACTGTTCCTGTTTTGAGGGCAATACAAAATGTATGTTGTTTGAAAAATGTATGGGTAAAGGTCAGAATATCCGAGCCCTGGACCCTGGCAAAGTCAAAGTAGGGCATATTTCACTAATAAATAAATCTCCCCTTTACAAGATATTCTTTAAAGTAAAGGTGTCCGTACACATTAGAGGAAATTCAACTGTACTCCTTTTGTTGGGATTGGCCAAATCTCTCATGCGTACGGTGGTGTCCCATCTCTCTTCCAGTGGTAAATGTTGGGGGAAAGAACAGTCAAGCATGATGGATTTCAAGATGCCCAAGTTGTCTGGTGGTCTCTTAGGCCATACATTAGTGGTTTCAGTTGGCTGTTTTCTGAGTGACTTGTCTTTCATAGTTGGTCTGTGAAGGTTGTCATCACACATGAGCACTGCAGTCAGTCAATGGTCTCAGTGGTCTCACTGCTATGACTGGTGATTGGCTGAAGTGGTCACACGTGTCATCATGACATGACATCAGACCTGCAGCACTGTAAAGAAACATCGTCAGGGAGCACCAGAGAGGTAGGTCTGGTACATCAGGGATCTAATTGGAAAGTACTGCTTATTTTATTATTTTATACAACTTCTAGCCATAGTCCCATATTTTCTTGATCCTAGACATCCCATTTATTAACATGAAATTGCATCAGATGCCTTAAAATTATTAGGATATGCCATAACATTTATTTGAGACCCATACACATTAAAAAAACGAAGAGGCAGAGGTTCTCGAGATGTTTTCAGTGGAACTCCTAGCCACCCGCCCTTCAGAGATTGCAACACAGCCCCAAGTAAATTGTGATATGTTGTAGTTCTCTGCACAGTGGAGTCCAGGAGTGCCACTGTGCTCAGTGAATGGTTCATTCTAAGGATTCTTGGTGTCCAGGGAGTCAGATCCCTATGATCAGTAAGTAAGTAATTATAGTGATATACCATCTCTTACTTTAGTATGAAAACCACTTTCATTAACCTCCATCAAGTCTACAGTATTTAAATAGTATTTTTGTAATGTCGCTGAAATAAACCGCTGTAAGAAGGTACCTGGAATCATCATGGATGGAAGGTATGTGTCACCGAGGTTCCTGGCCTTGGTGAAGTAAGAGATGGTATTTTATATGTCAGCAGCAGCTATTGCTAATTGACACCATGAGATTTAGCATGCCTGTCAAAGCTGACCCAGGACAGCTCTTACTGGGAGTAGTCAAAGTGCTGGGTGGGTGACTACTCCCCATGTTCCAGACCAGGTTTTGCCAGGCATAAAAACCAGCCAGCACTGCCAGGTGTGGTGGATTTACCTCCCTTTGACATTGGAGCTCAGGAGTCTGTGTGCTGTGAATTGAGGGCTCTGCTGGGATTTGAGGTTTGAGCTGGGCTGGAGGACTCAGGCCCCTCTAAAAGCGAACAGGCCTCCTATGGACTTGATGAGGCTGAACTGCTAACAGGGTGTGAATTAACACCCAGGAGAAAAGGTGATTTTTATTGTTTATGGACTTTCCTTGTGTGTGAACAAACACCAAGCCATCTGCGTTTTGTGATACACCTTATCTGCATTTTGTTATACACCAATGTGTGAATAAACACCGCTGTTTGATTAAAGAACTGTGTACCTAGCCTCTATACTGCATCAGCTAGTCCTAACTACCAGAGCAAATCCCCACACCGCCCATAATGTTCGTAAAATCCCTATTGATGAGGACAAAATCTGGAATGAATATGATGGAAATATGCCTTTTTGTGAAGTCCCTAGTGTCAGAGTGGAATGTGACACAAGAGAACACCCAGGTTTTCACTTCCTTCTAACTTTATTGCAAAAAGTTCCCTCTTGGGTTTTTCTCCATCTGTTCTATTTTAGACTATAGCTTTAACTCTTTATGTTCTGGGGACTGGGACTAAAAAATATTATGAAAGTTCTTCATCTTCATCTGCGTTTACTTTTAGAGTATTTGGATTTGTGTGGCAGCGAGACGGAGAAAATACAGGTCTGAACACTGCCATGTTTTTTTGGACCAGCAATGTACTCATTATGCTGTGAATTTTATGTACTGTGGAAGACTTTGAGTAATTCAGGAGGAGTTCTCTAAGGCAGCACATTCCTAGTAGCCAGTCTGTCTCAGATTACTCAAGTCTTATGTTTGGTGGTTGCGTGAACTGTGCCCATGGTATTGTCAATGTAAGCTGCCCATAAACATTAGATCAGTGATGGCCAGTTCGCATTGTTCGCCCGCGAACATATGCGGGCTGCCATCTTTTTTTACAAGTCCGGCGAGGCGCAGGTAAGTCCTTACTTGTACCTGTGCCGCGAGCCGGTCTGAAAACAAGTGTGGTCAGCGGGAGCAGGCAGTTCCGAGAACAGCCACCGGGGGCCTTCATCGGGCTGTTCTCGGAACTGCCTGCTCCCGGTGACCGCATTTGTTTTCAGACCGGCTCGCGGCACAGGTAAGGGCTTACCTGCGCCTCGCGGACTTGTGAAAAAAGATCGCAGCCCGCATGTGTTCGCATGCGAACAATGCGAACTGGCTATCACTGCATTAGTATTGGCAGATCTGTGTATTGATACCTACTGAATGATAAATACAGTGTATAAGGAAATAGAGTTATAAGGAAAGGAAGCCTCTATCAGCTTTAAACATTAAATACCCTACTGACTGACTCCAGGCCATGCAGATTCTGGACCTTCTTGGTTCTTCCCATTCTCTGTCTCTCTCTGAAGTTCTTTTAGATAGCAATGACTTTTATGTTCAGAGATGATTATTCTCTGGAGACCAGGTCTAGTTTTTTGAGGAGAGAGCTGCTCTCAGTTCCTCAGCTAACCCACTACAAACTGAGCTAGAGGCAGATATATGTCTACATATAACTTCCTACAGAGGTTGAGTCAGGATTGTTAACCCCAACAGATCCATACAGAGTTATGCTGGTACGTTACAATACATTTACATAACAAGAACAGTTTGCAAGTACCCTGTTCTGGAAGCTGCATGTCTCACTTTTTCCATTGAAATATACAAGCAAACACACATAGATGAGACTACTGGGAGCTATCTTATGTCTAAGTCTACAGTGAATATTCACTCAAGACCTGGGAGCCGTGCATTACTATTTTTGATGGCAACAGGATTTCTCAGTCTGTTCTTGGAAGTACAGTATATTCCATTTATTGGAGGATGTCCAGTACTCTGCCCTGAGAAAGTTTAGAGAAGTAAAACGCTTGGTATTACAATCTGCCGCTATGTTCCAGCTGAAATAAACATCTCTCCAGTTTGGAAGTCACTCATACAGCTCGAATGTAGAAGTCCGCATTGCCATCTGATGTGTCTGTGAATGCCAGCAGCCTCGAGAATATGATAATCAATCATTACAATATGCTCTTAACATACTGTGGAATGGATTTTTGCCATTTGTAATTGTTTCACGTTGTAACTCAGCAGATGTGATTTGTTATCTCAAATACTGAAAAGTTTATGCTGCCCACCAGAAGCTCAATGCACAGAAGAGCCCGCTGCTGATGTCATGTACTAATACATATCTGTCACACTGGTTAGCTTCTCATCTTTGGATACAATTGAATATTAGACATTTAAAGAAATACACAATGTGTTTTTTGAAGTTTATTTATGACTCTCACCCATTTGACAATCTAATGTGCCCAATCCATTTGTTTCCCATGGTTGGTTGAATTTGTAGTTGTAAAGCTTACAGTTATCCTGTGTCTTTGGCCACCTTATCCTAGAATTTAATATTGGTGGCCTACTGTATCTTCGTTAAAGTCCATCAATGTCAGATCAGTGAGGGTCCAAAACCCCTGCCAATCCACTGTTTCATTGTAGTTTTGGTGCCAGAAGTACACAACTCTTTTTTTTGTGTAGTGGACAGTGCTGGTAACTGCAGCAATGCTCCCGTTGAAGTGAGATGGAGCAGCTCTACAGTTACCAGCTCCTTCTAATACTGTATTGTTCTTATACGGGCTGATCGGTGGAGTGCCGGGTGTCTGACCCCTGCCATTCAGATATTGATGGCCATTCTGAGGATATGCCATCAATTTAAAAATCCTGGACATACCCCTTTAAGGAAATGTTATTCAAGGTAATTTATCATCCCCTTATGCCATGGATTTGGCTTTAAAAAGTCGTAAAACCCTGTTTTGTGAGTTTTTAAATGCTGTTGCGACTATATTTAGTTGCAACTGGCAGTTTGGATGGGGCCATTGGCCTGGCATATTTATTATTATTTACGTCAGAAACTGATGTGAATGATGACTAAAATCTATGCCAACTATGACGTAGATTTGGAGTAGATTTCAGCCTGGAGGAGGCATTTAATTTATGACATAAATTAAATACCTGCCTCGGTAGCACAAGCCCTATCAAGGGCAGAGTAGCACATTCCAGTCTTGATAAGTCAAGGCCCATAACTTAACTGGTGGCGCCAATGGTCAGAGATACAATTGCATCTCTATTATAATGACCATTTAAAGTTGTAAAACCTGAACATGCAATTTATTCCAAATGGTTAAAATCTTTCCTTGGTCACTAGTTGATCTCATCCCAGCCAGATGAAAAAGTTTTACACAGAAATGTTAACGGTATGGTCCAAAACGACTCTGCGGATGTGTCCTGAACAGATAAACGTTCCAAACAATATTAACTATCAACATATTTTTGGAAAAATGTATTTGCATCCATGTCAATCTTTAGAAGGAACAATTGACCTACAATCATAGAATTGTCCCACGAGAAGCGTGGACAGAAACTGCAAGCTACGCGCTTTAGCATCCTGGGTTATAGGATCAGTTGTGACCTTTCATCTCAGCAGGGTAGGTGTTAAGAATTTATAAAATCTCATTCCCTGTGTGACAACTTCAGTATAGAAAATAAGATGAAAGACTTTTGTGGGGGATTATGGAGATAACAACAGAAATGTCATAAAGACATCCTCTCCACCTCCTTCTAAACGCACCATATGATATTCATTGTTTGCACAAACACTACATCTGCTGGAAGCCAAACATTTTGACAGTCAAGCTCAATGTGAGCTATTAGCTGTCCCACAGACACACACCTGCCGCACTATCGTGGCCTCACACGAGTTGGACAGTGAACACACATTTGTAGAGTCTTGATAACCGTCCAGAGTCTGATACTGAAATAGGCTCTGGGACGATGGCCAGTAATTGTTGGCCTCCGATCAATGAGATCTGTCGTTGTGTTTACGGATTGCTGGTATGCGGAGTTAGATCTTCATACCATGTCCCCGTTACTGGCACCCAGATTTAGAGATTAGTGCTTTATCAATATGTCATCAGCTCTTTTTTCCCCTTTGTGCTTTTAGTGTTTTTTTTTTTTTTTTTGGTATCTTTGACATATGATGCTAATTGAACTGCTTTATTCGAATATTTAATTTCTCATTTGATTATGTACATCATTTTCTTTAAATGTATGTCTTTAATTATTCCAATATGTAAATGTATTGAGGGTGGATTTCTTATCACCAAAGTGGTAAGTGGAGCAATAGGACTGTGCGGTGAACTGCAATATTGTCATAAAAAGACAACTTTGGTGAGATTTTAGGGTTGTTAGGGTCGGGGCGGACTGGGAACTTAAAGTGGCCCTGTAAAAAATACTAAAAGTGGCCCCATTTTGTAGTCGGGTCCAAATTGATGGAAGGCAGGGCCAGAAATACCATATTGTGGCACACTATACAACCCCAACAGAGCCAAATACCACAGTCCATCATAAAATACTGCCAGCAGCACAAAATACATCCCCAAAAACGTCCACTGGCTAGCCGTGATGAGGGCCCATAAGCCCACCGGGAAATTTCCCTGTAAGTTCTATGGCCAATCCGCCCCTGGTTAGCGTACATCCACATGGTCAGGTTCCTTGATGCAGTTTTGGAAGCCAAGATGAGGAGGATCATAAAATGAGAAAAAGTATAAAGGACAGACACAACTTCTCCTCTTTTTTTTTAAGTCACTCCTGGTTTTGGCTTCCAAAACTGCATCAGGAAACCAGACCATGTGGCTGCACCCTTATAGTTTTTCCATATATGTGTAGCTTTATGTACAGTGTATGTAACATGGTCTACTGGAGAAAAATGTACCCCATCAACAAAAGAGGTTACTTTCTAACTATTAGTTGAAAGGTACCTGAAAGAATATATCCATTTTAATCTAAAATCTTTAAATTTACATCCAACTTACCCTAAAAGACCTGATGTAAAGGGGTCTTGTTCTAACGTCTATATATGTTACACATCAATTTATCTACATTTTGTTTAAAATGTTTTGCCCTCAGAATGACTACACAGTTAATAAGGGAGGGGAGGCAACTAAGCTACAACAGTCCTCCAGGCTCAACGATGCCTAATTTTTAGGGAAGAAGGTTGGTCTATGGAGAACCTCAATTTGATGATAAATGAAAGGAGGACAACACTTTTATCATGTAAAAATTAGAGAACACGTATAAGCGCTAATCTGTAAACCCATGTTTCATTTTTGACTGAGATAATTGAAAGTAAGGCTCCTAATAGAGGTAATTTATTTTACTTGGCTTACAGGCAGGAGTAGGTCAGTACATATTGACTGACTGGTTTAAAGGAATTGCTGGCGTAATCATATTAGAAGATTATGACTGGTAAACAGGGTCATACTATTGCACTCTGAGAATATCATTTTTGTATGATAAAAGGAGGAATTCTGTGAAGTATACCATTAACTTTAGAGTTCAGATTGTGACACCAGTGCAGGTGTCTGCCATAAACTGTCTAATTGGCATTGTTCGTTTTGGCATGACGTATGATAAGTGAGGTGTTGCTGGTAGACATTCGGAGACTGTGTCAAAACTGTGAAAACTTCTTTGTGTAGATGCTGAATTGAAGTGATGTGCGGGGATCACTTAATGGGGCTTTATTAAGGCAAACACAAAGCAAACAGCAGTGCCTTCTCCCTTTGATCAGTGGAGTGGTCTATCCAGGAAGCTTGGAAGCCTGAGACAATTCTCTCTTTCATCTGCCTGGCTAACTGCTGCCCTGCTGATTACAAACACAGATGCCAGTATGGAGGAGGATAGGATCGGGGAGAGGGTGGGAGGATACAGGAATGTGAAACAGGAGGGAGAAATTGAAGAAGGGGATATTACTATATATGTATTGCCTTTAAAGGTGCATTTCCATTTCATAATGAGGTTTGGCACAACCATAAAATTATAATACAGAAAAAAAAAATAATGAGCCCAAATGACCTAAAGCATCCAAACATGTGTTTCCATTATTTTGGCCGACATCCAGGAATGTATTTTATAATAAAACAGAAATGTTCTTGGAAAGTCTCCTCATGCCCTAAAGTGTATTCTGCAGAGTTGAACAAAATTTGATACATCGCTTAGTCCTGCAATTGTTCTTTGTGGCTTCTTTTGGACATCATGAGCAAAATCTATGACAAATCAAATGAACTGAACTGGTAATTTTTTTTTTATGATTAATACTCATTTATGCTCTTATTAGAAAATGAAACTGAGAGAACATAGGGGGTGATTTATCATCACATATACCTCACTTTTTGGTGTAATAGATGCAAATGTTGTTGCACATGATTTTTGCATCAAAATCTGAGGCTTTTCTCCACTCTTTGAGAGCGACGGGAAAAAAATGTGGTGGTGGGGAAGCGGGCAGGTCGGCAGGCCCAGCTCAGTTATCATTGTCCACGCCAGTTTTTGGCATGGGAAATGCCTTAAATCTATGCCAGTAAGGGATTGGACACAGATACAAAATACGGTTGTGAGGCCTAATGCGTATATGTTTGTCAGGATATATAGCAAAAAACGACCTTTATACAGTTATTGTATTGGAGATAGAAAAGGTATATATAAGAAATATGAAACGAGAGCCTGCTGTTAACACTTTCAATTGCAATATCTTTGGGTTATATGATATGAAATTCTCCATAGCAAAACTTAGTATGGCTTGCCCAACCAAGCTTCCCAGTATGTATGCATCAAACTCTCCGAGCCAACATGGAGCACAAAACGCCACTCCCCAGATATTATAATCTAAAAAATGGAAGAAATTTTTAATATAAAAAAAAAATGATTAAAAAGGTCGCCCCTGCCTCACCCACTTTATCTGACTTATATGTCAGAAAAAGTGTTACAGGTGCTTCATAAATATGGCTTATTCGGAACACTACTTCCTTTCAGATAATATACTATATTATAAAACTGTCTGCCTGCAGCCACCACAAGGGGGAGCTCAGTGCATGGGAAATTATATAGCTCCCATTGAACTTAAGGAAAACTGTAAAATGTTCTATGCACTCTAGTGGTAGCTGCTAGGAAATGCAATAAATCTATGTCAAGAACAGGAGAAGCAGTTCAGCACCCTACCCCTGGGCCTTTAGCAGTCACGTGGTCCTCCTCCATGGTAGGTACACCAATAAGCATGCTATGAATAATAATTAAAGGGGTTTTCTGGTACTTAGGTATTGATGATCATATCAGTGGGGGTCCCCAATAATCAGCTGTTTTGGTCAGAAATGATACAGTGGACGGGAGGCTTCATCCACTTTGTACTGCTGCTCAGCTCCCAGTCACTTGTTTTGGGCAGCCACTGGCACTGGAAACTCTACAGTGGATTCCTAAGCTTAGAAAGGCAGGATTGCTATCAATCATGATGTGATTCTGGTAGATTGGACTGCTTGGACAGATTTCCTTTCAAGAATACCTTGTGAAATAAATGGCCATCAATTTTTTTGTCAAGATCCGACAGCTGCCCTTGGCATGGCACTCAGATATACAGTACAGACCAAAAGTTTGGACACACCTTCTCATTCAAAGAGTTTTCTTTATTTTCATGACTATGAAGGCATCAAAACTATGAATTAACACATGTGGAATTATATACATAACAAATAAGTGTGAAACAACTGAAAATATGTCATATTCTAGGTTCTTCAAAGTAGCCACCTTTTGCTTTGATTACTGCTTTGCACACTCTTGGTATTCCCTTGATGAGCTTCAAGAGGTAGTCCCCTGAAATGGTCTTCCAACAGTCTTGAAGGAGTTCCCATAGATGCTTAGCACTTGTTGGCCCTTTTGCCTTCACTCTGCGGTCCAGCTCACCCCAAACTATTTTGATTGGGTTCAGGTCCGATGACTGTGGAGGCCAGGTCATCTGGCGCAGCACCCCATCACTCTCCTTCATGGTCAAATAGCCCTTACTTTCAAAGTTTTCCCAATTTTTCGGCTGACTGACTGACCTTCATTTCTTAAAGTAATGATGGCCACTCGTTTTTCTTTACTTAGCTGTTTTTTTCTTGCCATAATACAAATTCTAACAATCTATTCAGTAGGACTATCAGCTGTGTATCCACCTGACTTCTCCTCAACGCAACTGATAGTCCCAACCCCATTTATAAGGCAAGAAATCCCACTTATTAAACCTGACAGGGCACACCTGTGAAATGAAAACCATTTCAGGGGACTACCTCTTGAAGCTCATCAAGAGAATGCCAAGAGTGTGCAAAGCAGTAATCAGAGCAAAAGGTGGCTACTTTGAAGAACCTAGAATATGACATATTTTCAGTTGTTTCACACTTGTTTGTTATGTATATAATTTCACATGTGTTAATTCATAGTTTTGATGCCTTCATAGTCATGAAAATAAAGAAAACTCTTTGAATGAGAAGGTAAGTCCAAACTTTTGGTCTGTACTGTAGCTAACATAAGTGGTGTTTTTTTCTTCAAAAATACTTGAAGGCAACTTATAAGGGGAAACTCCCTCTGAACAAAAGTAGAGACAGTTATCTCGCCGTCATCTTGGAATGTGTGCAGACAAGCCGTTCTCTCTATAGCGTTGTATTTTATTGTATTTTGCTCCTGCTGAATGAGTCTGCTGAAGAGATTCGTGTTAAGACGTCCTATGGTGAATAAAAGCAATCCTGTTACAAATAAAATCCCTAGGAGTCACTTTGTTTGGCTAAAAGGGAAAAAAAAAAAACAAAAGCAGGCTTTTGGCGCAAACCCATTGAAGTGCTATGTTCTGAGTTCCCATGGAATTATTTTCAAAATCACTTAAGAGTGGTCCCTTTAATGTTTGTTTTAATGGCTGAGGTTGTGCAGATTAGCGAACATTGAGATTTTACACCTGACTTTTTTTTTTTCTAATGCGATTGCTGCAGATGGTTGAAAAGTCATCAATCCAAGGCAGATGATCTGTGCTTAGGAATTTAATGAGTTACTGATTATTAACTCATAACTAAATGGAAAGTACACCAAGACTGGCTTTTAATATTGCTGTTTTGATGCGTTTTGTTGTATGCATTTTTGGAGCCATCGGAAAAATGAATGCGGGTTTTACCACTACGGATGAAACCACTTTCACCAGTTGTGTGTTTATCTGATTCAGTTTCCTCAGTGGCTCCAAAAAGACATCAAAAAGTAATCAAAACCACAGCGTGAAAACCTCGTCCTGTCTAAAAGCTAGAAAATCGGGGGAGATTTACTAATCAAAATGTGCCAGAATCATGGCCAAATTTACAACAGGGAAATAATACATGGAGCCTATCTGGGTATGGGTATGCTTAAATTAACAACAAAAAGCCATGTGGCCATGTTTTTTTTTAAAGATTTAACCCTCCCCCCCCCTTTATTTAAAACCTCTTTCTGAGAATAAGACCTTTTAATTTAGGTCATCTCAAGTATATATTTTATATACTTACCTTTGTTTCCTCAAGACCATTATGACTGCTACTTCTGGTTCACAACTATACAGTATGGTACCGATATACATTTAGGTATCCTTCATTTACCAGCTCATCGCACTAGAGCTATCCCCCACACTGTGAGCGCCACTGGTTATCTACCATCCATACATACATGAGCCGCTCATCTGGGATATCTGCAATTCTGCAGAGCGCTATGTCCTTGCGCATCTCGTCTATGTGCAGAACATGCAAATTTACAACAGAAAACGTATATACTTCGCACCAAGTTGTGTTTTAGATGCTTTTTAACCTCATCTGACAAGGGTACATGGTTTAACAGGAAAGGTGGTGAGGCCTGTTGGACAGTGGACATGGCTTTAAGATGCAACAATGTATTCCAAAATTGCACCAGAATTTTGGGCAGAAAATTCCTGCACAAAGTAAGCCCAACTAATAGGGCTTTTTCATACTGGGGGTCACTTATCAAGAGACTTGACCGACTGTACAACAATTTAAAGTCACATGACAGGTGTTTAAAAGTTTTTGTCTGTTGGTCAGGACAGGGGCAGAGCAGGGACCGCGCTGAAAATGTACTGTTTCCAGGCATACATGTTGGAAAAAAACTACAACAGCCTGGGGTTGGTGTAGTTTTTCCACTGGCCACAGGGCTTAAGATGAGACAAAATTTAATAAATGAGTCGAATCCTCTGGCTACGCAAGAGGAAACAAATGGCGACATAAAAACACCAGTCTTTGTAAATGTGCCCCACTGTCATTCCAAAATGTTTTTGTATTAATAATATGCCATACAGATTAGCGCTAGTGTTCAGCGTTCAAAGCGGAATTCGGTCTGAAATTTAGGAAAACTTCAATTAGAAACTAATCTGAATTTTCTCGTACTTCCTGTTAACAAATCATGTTTTCATAAAATGGTGGCTGCAAGTGTTACAAAGTGAAAGTAAGAAACCTGGGAACACGAGATCACCCATAATGCCGTTCAACCAGCCAATCAGCAGATAGCCATCTCCTGTGATGTCCTAGCCCTATAATACATTACGCACGGTCTTCGCCATGCTCTAGGGACTTTGTTGCTGAAAACGATTAATAGAGAATACTGGAGTAGGAGAGTATAGGGAGAGTGCAGAGAGGGTGTAGGGAGAGTGCAGGGACAGTGCAGGGAGAATGCAGGGAGACTTGCGTTAGTTTTATTTATTCCTACATTTACTTATTCCTACATCAGCCGTAAACTAAGATATGTAATTCAATACCAATAATGGATGGATTACTTTTTTATCATTATTATTAGTATGACAACTAATCAAATTTCTTGGTGAACTTTGGCGAAGCTACCGAATCGAATTTTTTAAAACTTCGCTCATCTCTAATGCCCATATTCCCCTGTTTTATTTTTTGTTTTATTACAACTAATAGGGCTAGACAGGCTATAGATGCACCAAATGTATCATACAACTTCATCCACAGTTTGATCTCAGCAGCAAACATAGCAATTAGCGGTAAATGGATCCCTAACGCGAATCAGAGTCTATGAGTTCAAGGAAACTACAGACACAACATGGATGACATCCGAGTTTGGTCCTTGGATTTAATTGACCATTGGTAGGATATGGTCGGGAAAATAATTTTCAGTCTAGCAGTGTCCGTGGAACACGGATCAAATACTGAGGGGAAAAAATGAAAACATGGACCAACCACGGATCCTTCACTGACATGGTCATGGCTGAGCCACTGACCATCTATTCACCCTTAATATACAACTCCATTCAAATGCATGGAATCGATTTTCAGTCTCAGAAACTTTCACTAACAATTCAGCCACATGTGAATATATACTAATACGGGCTCATGCACACAAACGTATGCCACCCATTCTGTGCATTGGGGACCACAGATTGCAGTCCCCCAATGAACTGGCACCATCCGTGTGGCTGGCATAAATGGATGCAGACCCATTCGACTTGTATGGGTCCATGATTCCGTCCACACCACAAAAAAATTGAATAAGTAAAAATTTTTTGCAGTGGGGAGACATGGACAGAAAACCCACGGAAGCACTCCGTAGTGCTCCCGTGAGCTTCTGTGCCTCTATTCCACACCACACCTTCCAGATTGCGGACCCAATCAAGTGAATAGGTCTGCATCCGTGATGTGGTGCACAAACGGCCTGTGCCCGTATATTGCAGGCCCGCTGTTTGCGGGCTGCAATATGGGCCCGGCTGGCACACATTCGTGTGCATGACCCCTACTTTAGGTCCGCAGTTATCCTGGACCTCAGGTGGGGCTGGACGCCAGCTAGCGGTACATTTGAATGTAACACTCAATCATCCTAACAGTGAGCTATCACTCACTACAGGTATTTCTGTATCTACCAGCCCCACCTTTATCTACTAGCCCATTTTTTGTGAGCAGTGCACCAATCTTGTGTACCCCCTGATGAACCTAATGACTGGGGGAAACGCGTCGGGGTGACAGGGTACTTATTTATTTGTTAGGGATAACCAGGGTAATCCAGGGTAGGTATGAGGACGGAGGGCCACCACCTTTAGGTGATGCCACCGGGCTGAGGATCAATCAGGATTATAATAGGGAAAGTGTTGTCCCCAAATGATTGCTCTCTGCATGCCACTTACTCCTGGGCCCTTTTTTCATCCTTTTTTGTGTGTATTGTTTGACCAGTACGGTCGTTTTAAAGATATCAATAAAATTTATGATTTTAGGGTTCTAAAGCTTATTTTCTAGGTGTTTTTTCATATTTAATAGGACTCGTCTATCTACTTATTATCTGAATATTGTTTGCCTTGCATGACCCCTACTTCATATGAAAATGGGTTTTCTTCACGGCCCTTTGGGTGTACTTACGTGCAGTGTTGTTAATACATTCACACATCACTATTTCAAAGACGTGTTACAGTTTTCTATAGTTTTCTATGGAAGCAGATTGGGATATTTTACAAAGCCTCCCAAATATAAGATGTGTTTCTTATGTGGTTTATGGCCGCACGTTTTTTTTTTACATGTTTCACAACAGTATTAAAAGAAAGTGCAACACAATTTGCTAGTGTCTATAAATCATAATATGCTTCAAAAAATACTTTTCCAATCTCTGCCACCTCTCCTGATATGTCTTAGTAACCACTTGCACAGTAATAATTCAGGAGCATCCTTTCATATAATTGTATGTTGTGTCATTGCTCTATTATTCCTAACAGACGTTTATGTATGAACTGCCAACAGTCTGGAATAAAGGTGCACCTGGGTGTTACCAGTTGGGGGTGTGCCCCCAGCACAGTCTGAAACTGGCAGCACGGATTGTATGGTGTCAGACTGTGCAGGGACAAACCCCCAGGGGTACCTTTATTGCAGACTGCTGGCAATGTATTCATAAATGTCTAGTAGGAATAATAAAGGAATACCACAACAAGGAGTGATAGGAACAGGTGCCACAGAATTGTTATTACATGGGGAATGCAGGTAGTTACTAAAACAGACATGTCAGGAGAGGTGACAGGACTTCTTTAAAATATTTGTCCATAATCATATAAAGGAATAACTGCCTGTATATGTAGTGATCATTTGCTATATATATATATATATATATATATATACACCCTAACTGATAAAGTGGTCCCAAGGTAGAGGTTTTATTTAACTGATTGCGTATTGCACGATGTATATTTTTTACGCAGAGGAACGTAGAAAATTTTCGGGTTTATATTCTCTGCGTATTTCACCAATTTGCATACAAATTATTTTAATACATTTTGTTAAATTATTTTTTAAAATCCATTTAATACTGTAACTACGTTTTCGCTTCTGCTGGTTGCTGCATCTGCTGAGCATCAGCATCCCTCCCCCTACACCTCCTTCTAAACCAATTAAGAAATTCTTTTAGAGTCAGGAAGTGTGTTATGAGTTTGGACTTCAAGACGGAGCAGCGGAGCAGGGGGAGATCAGAAAAAGGACAAGTCGCTCTGGTATCAGAAGAGATAAAAATATAGAAACAGAATGCAAAGAATGTTAATTCCTGTTAAAATGTATATTTACGTATGTGCAGATAGTGGAGGACAGAGGACTAGACAGAGAAGCAATGTGGAGAGGCCCTTTTCCTAAACATAAAGGGGTTAAAAGAAGGCGTAAAGGATTTTTACAATAACTTGACATGGTAATAGAAACCAGGTTTATGCTACGCTGCATGTAAGGGGAAAAGTCCATATGCCTAGGATTCTTTTTCTCTTATTTGAAAGAGCTCATTTAGTGAATATTTCCTGCAATCTTCAGTCTACACTGGGGAATTTTGTCTGATTTTGCAGTAGTTTGTGGTTGTGCCATAGACACAGTAATATTAGATGTGGTACTATTAGAGATTCTACACGACAAATAACTTCTAGCCAATATGATTCATCTTTTGCCGGAATGACATCATATGTAAAACATATAAAACCCGATATATACATAATAAAAGGTTTCTCCAGATTCTAGATATTGATGGCCTCTCCTTAGGATAGGTCATCAATATAAGATAGACGGGTATCTTACTTGAGTGGGACTGAGTTGCATATAGGCCATGTGATGTGTACAGGGATGTCACATGGCCTGGGAAGAGGTGCTTGGGTGCTCGGTAGAACACCCGAGCTTCGCGAAGTGTTCTATTAGAGCACATGAGCACTTTGGTGCTCGCTCAACACTAGTGGTAAACAAGTCTGGATTTTTCCCTCCAAAACATGCTCTTCCTTAAACCTTATGGTAGATTTGGAAAATTACTATCTTTTGATTAATCGCTAGGAAGTCCCCAAAGTCTCTCAGTGTTAATTAACCCTTTCTACAGTGCCATGCAAACAAAATAAAGTGAAATAAAGTAAGGAGATGATGACTTTGCATAGAGGAAACAGGGGCAAATCTCCACAAATGTCCAAACTTAAAAGTATTCCTGCTCCAGGGAACTAAAGGAGCAAAAGTCAGCAACTTTATTGCTTAACAGGGTTTTCTGGGAGTATGAAATTGATCAGTGGGCATCTGACTCCTGGCACCTTCGCCAATCAGCTATATGAAGAGGCTGCTGCACTCCATTGAACGGTGTGACCTCTTCCTAGGCTACGGATGTAAATTCTTCAAGTTCATTGGCCAGTGCAGCAGTGATAGCGGTGTAGTGAAGATTTTGTGGGACCAATCACTAGTCAGCAGTGTGGTCATCTGACTTCATGGTACCATCTTGGTTCGCTTGGAACCCTTCCAGATCAGGTACCAAAAAAGTACCAGGTACAGTTTTAAACTTGGACCTAGTTGAAAAACAAAAATAAAACATGGTAGGGTCTAGAAAAGTCAAGCAAATTACTTTTAGTGGAAAAAGTACTTAATTAACCATTAATATGCCAAAAATTATACAAATCCAAAATTGTGATTAGAGATGAGTGAAGTTTAGAAAATTTTTATCTGGCAACTTTATCGAAGTTATCCAAGAAATCTGATTTAGTTAGGAATCAATTTGTCATGAATGGCTAAAAATCAGGTATACCCAGGCCACTCTGCCTTAGGGTAAAGCCAGCAAAAGATGAGGATGGTCATCATCAAGAGCTGCCCCCCCTAAGGGGGGGGGGGGGGGCAGACGTAATGGTATCAGTTGGCACGCTGGCACCAGAATAAAAAAGGCTTTCATCTTATTGGTATTGAATTACATTTTTGCCTTATGTAGGAATAAGTAAATGTAGGAATAAATAAATAAAACTGATGCAGCATAAATCTCCCTGTACTCTCCCTGCACTCTCCCTACAGTCTCCCTGCACACTCTCTGCACTCTCCCTCCACTTTCCTTCTCCAATGTTCTATTAATAATTTTCACCAATGTTATCCCTAGCGCATGAGCACTTGCCACGTTTCTCCCTATGCTCAGCTCACAGGACAATGGCAGAGACCGCGTGGGATAAGGGTTTTATGGGTCTGTGACATCACAGGGGTTGGCTAGTTGCTTCTTACTTTCACTTTGTAACAAGAGCAGCCGCCATTTTAGGAAAACCTAAACTAATTAACACGAAGCGCAAGAAAAATTGGATTCATTGCGAATCGAAGTTTTTCAAAACTTTGGACCGAATTCTGCTTCAAATGTTTCGCTTCGCTTAACACTAATTGTGATCAATACCATTGAAATTGATGAATGCTGATATGTAATTACAGTTTTAGAACAGTTTCAGTATTTCGGTGTAAACTACAAACTATTTTAACAATATAATTCCTTTTTTTTTATTATACTCAGAATCCATGGCATCAGTGGAAGTGTACATGTAATGCTCGGAGAGCTTATACTGAGATTTTTGTGTCTCTTACTAGATGGGTTCCAACAGGTGTAGCCAGTCATTTCTACTGTAAGATGAGCGCTATTCTGCTATTCTGGAAACTAAGCGTTGACTTTCGAAATCTCCTTGGTCACGGGTTTTTCCAAACTGTTTATATACTATTATTATCTGCTCTATTGGAAACAATGTTTTTCCACTGATTATTTATATATTTATATGATACAGTACTCTTAAATCCATTTATAATATATAGATAAGCTTAAAGCTTATATTGTTTCTTGTGAATGATTTAGTGCCTTTACAAGGGGATATTCATTATGATTTCTCAGAATCCAATGAATCATAACAATTGTTGCTACCTCTAATACGGCTTTTACCAAAAATGTCAACGAAACTGAGAAAAACTGTTTGTGTATATCTTATCTCCCCACCGGTGAGAAATACATTTCCTCCGGGTTATTTTTCTGCTGCATGCTAATAGTTACTGAGAAGCAACTGGAAGAAATTTAAATGTCATGTGCAAATCTCAAAAAAAAATTAAAACCTTTGAAAAATCTCTTGACTGATGGTCTTTCAAGATGGCATCCATGAATTTTAAAATAATTTTATGGAACATGCCGAAGCATAAAACTAATTTGGAACACCCTTGGGTCACTTAGGATCTGGCAGTATTACATAAATTCTGTGCTGAGTTATTCTGTCATTACAAAACTATTTAGGAACCGTGTCCTTAATTTCATGGCTCTAAGCTTGGATTTGTGCACGAAAATGCCATTCATTCTGCTGTTGGCATATCTGGCACCGTCATCGGTGGATGCAGAAGTAGGAGGCACATTCCTTGTAGAAAATAGGCATCAGAATGATAGGGCGTAACATGCATTGTGATGGTGATATATATTACTGGACTTTGCGTAAACGTATTTAAGAAAAATATTTTCTTAACACATTTTTGTCAGTTTGTGGGAACAAAATTCACTGTCATGCGCCTTTATTAGTTATTTTAAAAATGTTCATACTTTTTGTTACTAAATCTATTTGTTTCATCCTATTTTGACAGGATCCATCAGGGGATATCTGTAAAGAGAACATAGGTGATGAACATTTTCGTTTGGAAGGTAGGAACTTCAGATTTTTTATCAGCATTTGGTGCAAAATATTGGTGTAAAGTTTATTATCCATAAAATGGGGTTAATGTCCTGTGGGATCAAAGGATCAGGCAAGCAGAAATCCAACATACAGGATCCTTCTTTCGCCTAACATCTGCTGCCAGGGGAGCATCAGGGCACCCCGATAGTTGGCCATAATCGGCAGAGTCAGTTGACTTTCCTCTAAGCCTGAGTTCAAATCACTGTTTAACTTTCCATTCCTCTAATCCGTCAGAAGAAAAAAACAGGATCCTGTAGAAAAAAATGGATCCTGTTGCATCAGTTGTCATTCGTTTGAGCCATTTCTGAGATCCGTTTTTTTAGACAGAAAAAACGTCCTACATGCAGTACTTTTTTCAGTCTAAAAAACGGATCTCAGACAGAAATGGCTCAAACAGATGACAACTGATGCAATAAAGATCCTGTAAAAAAAAAAATCCTGCAACAGGATCTGTTTTTCACAGGATCCTGGTTTTTGTTTTTTTGTCTCTTCTTCTGACGGATCAGAAGAACGGAAAGCTAAACGGTGATGTGAACTCAGCCTAATGTGTATAGGTACCTTAGTATATTATTATTATTATTTATTAATGAATCTGCCCCACTAAATACACTACATAAGGACAATTTGTATTTTATGGCACAAAACAGTCAGTCTAACAGTCTATATCCATACATTCAATACAAACTAATACAAACATAGGTGACAGCTTCTCTATAATAGTACAGAATCTCTTCCCGAGAAGCATGCCTCATGATCTGGTAATGAATATTGTACGCGCAGAAAGCAACAAAAAGATGGACCTGGCAGCAAACCTTTGTAAGGCTTCATGCACACAGACATGTTTGTATTTCGGTCGACAAACAACGGATCTGTAAAATACATACCTTCTGTCTGCATTCTGCATTTTTCTTACATCAATAGAAAGATCTATTCTCATCTGCAATACAGACAGGAATAGGACATCTTCTATAATTTACGAAACAACCACATGGATCTGTGAAATGTTTGTGTGAGTTTGCAATTCACAAAAAATGTGGATAGCACGTGGATAAAAACGAAAGTTGCGTGCATGAAGACTAAATCACTTTTCAGACACATTTGTATGTATTGGAAAAATAGGCACAGGGGTTTCATAAATAGGCATTGCTCCCCAAAGTTTCATGCTGACTCGAGCCGTTCTCAGTTTCGAGCTCTACAATAAGTGGATATCTCTCTTTATTAGAGAGCGTGGGCTGCAAGGTGTAATGAGCGGTTGGTACTGTTTTTCCTTGTGAGGCTTCTTCCTTCTGGAGGAGGGCTATTGCATGTAATCCTTATTAAAATGCTAACACAATCCTGCTTTGAGTTTGAAACTTGGCCTTTTCTTTTTACTCATACGCTCTGCAAATCTTATTTTCACTATCTAAACTATGTGTGATGTAATGTTAATAAAGAGAAACATAAAGGACAAAGACAGTTTGTAGACTAAGAATTCTTCAATGTACTCCGATTCAGTGTAGATCTAATGCCTCTTTAATTGGCAGACGTCTGCCTGTCTTCAGGGGGATCAGTCATGGCAATTTATTAATGTTCAGCCATCTCTTGGGAGGTCTTCCTCCAGCTCTGATCTTGAGTTTTAAACCATCTAATGGCTGACATCTGATACATTCCACATGAGAAGTTAGTCAATTAAAGGGGTTATCACATGAAGAGTATCCACAGGATAGGTGATAAATGTTGGATTGGGACTTGGTGGCCCCCAAGTCCCTTTTCTGAATGGAGCAGTAGAGCGCAGGTCAGTCCACCGCTCCTTTCACTTCTATGGGACTGATGCAGACAGCACTCGGTTCCATAGAGGTGATGGACTGAAACATGAACTACCACTCCTTTAAAAAAAAAGACTCAGGAACCCTCTGTTCTCGAGATCACTGGAGGTCCCAGCATTCAGACCCTCCTTGCAATCTAACATACAGAACTGTTCATGGGATAACCACTTTAAGTACAGGTAGAGGGGATTCAACAACTCCAAATAATGGACTGGGAGTGGAAACATTAATAGCATTATCAAAGGGGTTGTCCAAATGTTTTATACTGTTGACCTATCCTCCAGATGGGTCATCAGTATCTGATTGGTGGGGCCTGACTCCTGGTACCCCTACCAATCAGGCGTTTGAAGATGTTGTTCGAGTTCCAGTAAGCACTGATGTTACATTCATCAGTCACATGGCCTAGGCTCAGCTCAATCCCATTCAACTAAATGGGACTGAGCCATGAGGCCAAGCACAGCTGCTATTCAATGGACGGCGGTTTGCTTGGTAAGCTGCGATGAGGTGGAGGCCCTCCCCAGAGCACAGCTACCTCTTCAAACAGCTGATTGGCATTGGTGCCAGTTGTTGGATCCCCACTGATCACATACTGATGACCTATCCTGAGGATAGATCATCAGTATAATAAAACACTCGGAAAACCCCTTTAATAAAACATGCAGGAGGTAGTAGATGAATAGAAACGACCACATTATTTAGGGAGCAGAAATGCCTTACGGTAAATGCAACCTGTGCTGCTGCATAGGGGCTCAGTGGATGAGGGGGCCTACCGTCAGTACAAAGTTCTCTTAGTGTCTGACAACATACATTTGTATTGTAAAGGGATTGGTTACCATGAGTTGGATAAATGTAAGCTTTTATAGGATAAAATAAAAACTCAGATAAAAGAATGGGGGAGGGGGTTAAAAGGGGTTGTCTGAAGATGATAACCCCATTCACATGCCACATCATGGCTCTCTGTGCCAGGACGGAGAGCATCTCAGAACAGCCATTCGTTGTATATGTGTGACACTGGCTACAATAGGTTAATGCCACATGTTCAGGTGTTTTTATGCCGTTTTTGAAGTCAAAATCAGGTGTGGATCATATCAGGAGAAAAAATATCAAGGGTAGATACTTCTCCACTTTTTAAAATCCACTCCAGATTTTGGCTTCAAAAACTGCATGAAAAAACCTGAACGTTTGGCAGCACCATAGAGAAGCCCAACTGTCATGAGATCACCTATTAAAAGCAAGGAAGCGAGTTGTGGCTATAGATTATTGCAGCATGCATAAGCTTGTGAGTAAGGCTTAAGAAGTGATTGAATCTTTTATGTGTATTTTCATTTCTTTATGTACATGTTAACGGTTCTCTAGTGCGTAGTGATCCTATAATTTGGTCTCGGCTGTGCTCCGTCTGACTCCTGTCTTGCCCACACACAGTGAGTTATCAGTACTTATCAGAGATCACATCTTCCACAGGGCGCAGTGCTCATCTGTCCGCATTATATACTAGACTACATACAACCCCTGCTAGTTTGTATTGTGAATAAACATCTGACAGGGATCATAGAGGAGATAACAGGCGCTGGAATTCTTGCTCATTAAGATGTGTAGACCACACACAGACGATGACAACAGCAGAATTTCTTATCATATTACATATAATTGGGCAGATCACTTTGTCCACACTCTATAATAGTACAAGCCAGCCGATCCAAGTAATGAGTCTCTGAGTGTGACCCCTATGACACCTACAGATATTTTCATTTCATCCTTTATAATTTCCAGCGCCTCTCTATTATGTGAAGGTGGAAAAGACAGATGTTGGGAGAAAAACTGTGGGGACTGCAAATAGTCAGTCTTTATCATGATGCAGTTATAGTCTTAGTCACCCAAATGGTTTATAATGTTTTATTATGTATTAATGTCATATTATGTTTTATGTATCTATTGTATGCTTCAGCAATGATAAGGTATGGTTGACATTAGGAATGGGACTTACCATTACATTCCTCCTCTCTTGGTAGGAGTGGGCAGGTCCTACTTCCTGCCAGGAGGGGGAGCTCTAGAGAGTTCCAGAGTTAGCTCCCACTCCAGATCAGCTTGATTGTGAGGCCACTACTCCAAGGAGACTGCAGGGTACCAGAAGTTCTGCAAGCTACAGCATACAAAGTCAGCAGAGTAATCAGCACTACTGCAATACAGACTCTGCTGCAGGTGAGGGAATAACAAGTTAAAACACTCATCACCACAGTTCAGAACAGGCACATGTAAAAGTCTGCATTTCACAAGTGGACACCTATAGCCTATAGCCACAAGTGCAAAGTGTCAGCAAAGGGAAATCAGGAGAAAAAGAAGGTTTACTCTAGCGTGTGATGGTCTGAGGTGTCTTGCTATGTGGCACAAGGGTCTTTGGGCCCCCTCAGGCTCCTGGGCCCGGTAGCAACTGCTACCTCTGCACCCCCTATAGCTTCGCCACCTACGTGTTCTCATTTGGTTGCTGTGATGCTCCAGTTGGAGTTCCTCAAGCTTCTTGTGTTGCAATTGGTTTCACTCATGTCATTTCCTTTTAATTTGAAAAGAGGAATGGAGGAAAACAAAAGTCACACAATTTCTACTGTAAGCTAGTTGTGTAAAAAATATACATGTAACATGCTCTGTAACATGCAAAAATAAAAAACTGTGAGACAAGATTATCTGCTTTTTACTTTTATCCTGTATTTACAGTTTTAGTGTTTCTTAATAGTTATGTACGGAGTAGTAGTCCTGTATCCATATAAATGTGTGTTCCTTACTGTACCTCTATATGCCTCCAGCTTCGTATGGTCTACTGTACCCGTGGCAATGTATGTTCTTTACTGTAGCGCCCTATGCCTCCAGTTTCATATGGTGGCATAAAGAATTTTTCTTCGAATACCCCCTAATTCAGTGTAGCATTAAGTTGAACACCAAAGGAGAGATGTTAAAACACCATTTTTATTGCATTAAAAAGTTGCCGTATGCCATATTTCTGTGATAATTTGTGACTTTTTGAGCTTCTCTACACTTTTATAAGGAGTCAAAAAATGGTCGGCCTAGAGGGAGGGGTAGCGTTTTCCACGGCCCACTAAATTGCTATAATTTATACCAGAAACTGGTGTTAGTTAAAGCTCAAGTCTATGAGAATCCTTACCTGGCGTTGATTTCAGTTTCTGGAGCACGAAGGGCCAGAGATGCCCCAAATTTATTAAGAAGTATCTTAAGCCAAGAGCGTAGGAAACCCCAGTCATGATAACTCTCCCCCAAAGTACCTTTTGCCAGGGGTGAATTGGCCATAGACCTTACAGGGAAATTTCCCAGTGGGCCAATGGCCAGGGGGCCGCCTGGGCCCACCTCACGGCTGGCCAGTGGAAGTTTTTGGGGATGTATTTTGTGCTGCTGGCAGTATTTTATGATGGACTGTGGTATTTGGCTCTGTTGGGGTTGTATAATGTGCCACAATATGGTATTGCTGGCTCTGCCTTCCATCAATTTGGGCCCAACTACAAAACAGGGCCACTTTTAGTATTTTCTCAAGGGCCACTTTAAGTTCCCAGTCCGCCTCTACCTTTTGCTGTGTAGTGCCGCCATACAGCATCCTGCACACTGCTCGATCATTTGTGCTTGAGGTCCCGAGAGTGTTAAAAGGTGAAATGGTAGATCTGTAATAGCCTTCTATGCGGGTCCTGGCATTCCTGACTACCCCTAAAGATCCTATTCTATATAAGTCCATGGACTTTGCTATGTAATTATATTCTTATCCCTGTCAAAATGATTTCATGCTCTCGAGTAATGAATTCAGTCTAATGAGTGTAAACAAAACACTGATAATCACTATTGTGGAAAGGAATTCACAAAGTCTTCATACCCTTGTGCACGCTGTGAATGTCTGCTGCACGCAGAGGCTGAAATGCGTGTAAAGTCACCATGTATAACTGTTTGCTATAATATTCACCCATGAGAGCAGTGGTTTATTTAAAATGAAATGGGCAGACGTAAAAAGTGCTCTGGGACTCACACATGTCCGCTCTGTAAATGTCTTATTAGAATGGAACTAAAATCATAATTGTTTAACACAGAAGAATATGAACCTCCTACTTATACTGACTGGAAGACTTGCAAGGGATCTTCCTGAATGCTGTGATAAAGCCAGGTTCACATCTGCTTTTGGTAAGGGCGCATTTAAATGACCGTAGTGTTTTGTAGTCCGCAAATTGCGGACCCGCAAAACACAGATACTGGCCTGTGTGCGTTCTGCAATTTGAGGACCGCACATGGCCAGCACTATGATAGAAATGCCTATTCTTGTCCGCACAATAATAGGACATGCTGTATCTTTTTTTCGGGGCCACAGAACGGAACTACGGATGTGGACAGCACACCGTGTGCTGTCCACATCTTTTGTGGCCCCATTGAAATGAATGGGTCCGCACCCATTCTGCAATATTGCGGAACCATTCATACGGTCGTACGGCCCTGAATCTGGTAGCCTGTTCTGGCAGAGGAGCGGACTACTGGAGTTACCATATCCCGCATAGCCACACCCACGGGTTTCTGGCACAAATGCTGGGAAAATACCACATGCAGTGGTATTTCTCTGGTGGGAAACCTGCATTTATGTTGGAAACCCACCAGATCCTATTTAAGTGATGAGGATCCGGCCGTTCCTGTCTATGCTGGGTGCGGTAACTCCAGTAGTCCGCTCCTCCGCCAGAATAGACTACCAGATTTCCAAACCAGAGATTGAATGAAGCCTAAGGCAGCACTTAAAGCACATAGTAGGGCCAATTAAAACCAGATTCATTCTACTTGAGTCTCTTTCAATCAAAGGTTACATGGGACGAATCACATGGCCTTTTGTGGCCAGACATGATATTTTACCGCCATGAGAGTGGCCACTCAGACCACCCTCAAAAGCTGGACACTACAACCTCACTACCAGCTCCGCTACACCACACAATGACTCTGTTAGGCCTTGCACTCGCCCCCGCTGACGGATATTGAAAAAATGAAATGCAGAACTTCAAGTCAGCTGCGGAGAGCAGGAGGGTGACTTTAAGACAGCACAATGCTTCTGTCAGAGCGTGAGATGGTAAAAAGGACATCCCTACAATCATCCAGGCCATTTGCCAGACGGAGGGCATAGGGACCTCTGGCCACCCTACTGGCCATGCACTGAACTGCTTCCTGATGCACAGTTATAGTCTCTGAAGCCTGCACGGGGTGAGGAAGAACGGGTCACTGCCTACAGACTTTTACATGTTACTATGTTACTAGATGATGTCGTGGGAGAGAAGGATCGGGTGAAATTAATATTTTTTCCCGAACCTTTTGTTCTCCTGGGAAATAAATTGACGGTGGATTTCTCCCCTCTCCCTATTGACTACATGTTCGATCGAGCCAAACAAGTATATATATGAGGCAGTCAGAAGAGATAGCTGTCAGCAGGACTATCGTTTGTCCGACAACTATTGAATGCGTATGGTCAGCTTAAAGGGATTGTCTCTGAGACATTGGTGGCATATTGCTAAAATATACCACCAATGTCAAATAGGTGCAGTTCCTACCTTTGGGACTTGCACGTATCTCCTGAACAGGACCACCAAAGTGAGCAAGTTCAGCCGCACATACGTGGCTGCCCTATATTCATTTTTATGGGACATCCAAAAATAGCTGACCTCTGGCTCAGGTATCTCGAGCAATCTCATACAAGTGAAGGGAGCGGTGGCCGCACTTGTGCAGTTCGCTCTCCATTCATTTCTAAGGGACGTTTGAAAAAATTTCAGAACTTCTATAGAAATGAATGCTACGCTCTTCTTCACTTTCTGGAGATAGATGTGGGTCCCAGAGGTGGGACCTGCACCTATCTGACATTGGTGGCATACCCAAGCGATATGTAACTAATGTCTCAGATGAAACAATCCCTTTAAGTATACACATGTATGTGTATGGATTTTGGATCAAGAACCCTTTCTCTGTTGATGCTTAGAGTGCCCTTCCCAAATTTTGCTATTGGGTATAGTACAACTAATTATGCCTCTTAATTGATTTTTTAAATATTTTGCAATAAAATTCTGAAAAAATAAAACCGTGATCTGGGAAAAGTATTTTCAAGGCTCTGAACTTCTATACATGTGGATATTATTGTTCTTTTTCTTCGTATTAGTTGCTTCATTACATTTCACTTTTATGTTGTGCCCCGTAAGCATGATACAATAATACCTCCATCTACTGTATAATAATTGAAGTGAAAAGTGTTTGACGGTTCCATCCCTAAGCATTTGATTTGTCTTTGTTTCAAGCTAGCATGTAATTCGCATTAAAATATGCAGCGTTGGTGGATTCCACTGTTCCTCTAAAATTTTCACATCCTCACTGATCAAAAGCGAATCTTGCTGCTATTTGTACATAGAATCCAGTCTAAAGCTGATAAGATCCCACATCTTTTTATAGTTGGTTGAAGGAGAGAGCGCTTTGATGTTTTCAGGGAGGGATAGAGGGGGGTAAGATTTTCCATAGGGGTGTTTGGCTAACACAACAAACACTGTTTAAAAATGTAACTTTGCTTAATTAATTAGCGATTCTGTTTAATACCCCTCTGATCTCCGTCCAACAAGGTATTTTGAGCCTTGAGAAAAAGAACTTCAAAGTGCTGTTTAAGATGGTCTGAACAGGGGTGTTAACCTGTTCCTTGCTGGAGGAGTGCCAGCATCTTTACCAGGCAAACAATTAAGTTGTAACGTCTTTGGGGCACAGGTTCATTGCACTTAATAAACGCAAGTTGGTTGGCAGCATGGTTATACTGTATACAAATAATACTTCATCCCATACCCTGCATATAACTGGTGAAAACTCTATGGCTGCTAGCACTTTTGTAGGGGTGAGATATTTTGTTTTTGCCCAGGTTAGGAGTGATCTGCCACTCCCCAAAATCCTCCTTAGATGTTTGATGAGAAGACATCAGGGTTTTTCCTAATAGTTCCCTTGAAACTCTTAGTACTCACTATGAATAGTGGGTTATTAATCTCTCTAAGGAAATTTCTTCTGCTCCCAGATATTACAAAAACCAGTAGAAGGAGTATTCATTTTATTTTAATCTATATAGAAATCAGTGGAACTGATGACACCCTCACAGAAGCTAATAGTGTAATGAAACAGAGGAAAGAAGCATCTTGAAGCCCAAGACCTCTTCCATCACTGAACTGAGGACCTCAGGTCACTAAAGCCTGTATTACACTGCCTGATTTTTTGGAAGATAATCGCTAACAAGCGCTCGCATGAACGCTAATTAGCGATCATCTTGCAGTGTAATACTTCCTCTCGATTGCGTGATGAACGAGCAAGGAGCTCGATCATCAGGCAATCCAAATCTTTTGGCATGTTATAAAATTATCGTTTTCCAGCAGCAGATCGTGGTGTCTAATCATAATCTGCCGCTGGCAAACCACTGTACAGCATAGGGGCGAACGATGGCATAGTGATCACTCCTCCCCATGCTGTGGAGGAGATTGCTGCATGTAATAGCAGCAGTCTCCTCCGCTAGCCAGCAGGCGATTGCCAGGAGGGAATGCTTCCCTCCTGCCAATCGTCTGCTACATCAGGCTGTGCAATACAGCCTTAAGGCTTTGGTATTGTGTTTGAGACTTTCTGGCTGTCACAGATGGGAGTCCTGGACAGGTTGGACTTTAACCTCTTCTATCCTTAATTTCTTCTGAATGTTTCTGGTAAATGTCTTATATCCTTGCTATAATGCAATTTTCTTATGTTTTATAGTTGCTCTCCCACCTGAGAAAAGTGAAGGTCTTTTTACCTGCGAAGAAAAGAAGACAGGAGACAAAGACTCAGATGGACGGGCAAAAAAACAGCTGAAATTTGAAGTATGTCTTCTCTTCACATCATCATTTGAAATGATAAGATTTTTAGACACTTTTCTATGCATACTGACAGGTATGCTAGTCTTGAAGGGGTTGTCCAAGATTTTGATATTAATAGGAGTGAATGGGAGCATCACTGCAGTTACCAGCTCTGCCCACTACACAAATGGACTCAGCGGTGTAGCTGCTTGTTCCAGTGCCCAAAGCAGCTGATTGGCGCGGTTGAGGGGTTTCAGACCCCTGCCAAACTTAGGCCTCTTTCACACTGACGTGTGTGATCCGTGGCCGTATTGTGGCCCGCAAATCGCGGGCCGCAATACTCGGCCACAGTTCCGTGTGCATACCGCATCACGGATGCGGACCCATTCACTTCAATGGGTCTGCAAATCCGGAATCGCGGAACGGCCGCACGGAACGGGACCCCTCGGAAGCACTACGGAGTGCTTCCGTGGAGTTACGTCCCGTACTTCCATTCCGCAAAAAGATAGAACATGTCCTATCTTTTAGCGGAACGGGCGGATCGCGGACCCATTAAAGTGAATGTGACCGCGATCCGATGCGGCTGACCTACGGCTGGCGATCGTTCATTGCGGCCCGCTATTTGCGGGCCGCAGCACAGGCACGAGTCACACACGTCAGTGTGAAAGAGGCCTTATAATGATGGCCTGTCCTGAGGCTATCAATATCAAAATCCTAAACTAGCCCTTTAAAATGGTTGCAAAATGATGCAAAGAAAACCTCATGTTCTTGAGAACCCAATAAAACAATGGCCCATATTTTTTATCTCAAAACTTAGCATCTAATTCTTGAGAAATCCTCTGAACCTAGCAAGGGAGTGTGGCTTACTGGAAAGGGGCTTGGCTTCATGGGAGAGGGGGCCATGGCCTAATATGCGATATTTAGTGCCAAATGATGTCACAATTCTGGCATAAAACCATGTCTCTGTCTGTTTATAGTTGGTATAAAGTTAGACAAAAGAGTCCAGCCATGCATCACATTTTTCATCCAGCCTCAGCCACTGTGATAAATCTGGTGTAGGTCTAGATAGTGTTGGGCGCGAATATTCGAATAGCGAATATTAATCGCGAATATCGGCACTTCGAGAATTCGCGAATATTTAGAATATAGTGATATATATTCGTATTTTAGAATATTCTAGAATTTTTTTCATCTGAACCCATGATCCCTCCCTGCTTCTTGCTTGTGGGC
Organism: Bufo bufo; assembly: GCF_905171765.1. NCBI lineage: Eukaryota > Metazoa > Chordata > Amphibia > Anura > Bufonidae > Bufo > Bufo bufo. The sequence continues at coordinate 98,804,899 of NC_053398.1, forward strand.
CAATGAGAAGGCTGCAATGTCTTTGTCTGAGCTTAGCAACATCCATAGCAACCAATAGGAAAGCTGCCTACCCCTTACTATATAAGAACCTCCCCGGCAGCTATTTTCTACAGTTTTTTTAAAGTTCGGAGAGAGAGAACAGTGTCATTGCTGTGCTCTGTGCTTTCCACTCGTTACATTAGATAGTTAGTTAGATAGCTTATATATATAATACAGATAGTTAGTGAGAGATAGTCAGTGTAGGTTATATCCTGATATAGTGTAGCTGATAGGTTCTGCTGTCCATACATACATACATGCTACAGACATAGTGCTGTAATGTCGCAACAATACATAGTGCACCGATCAGTAATATCTACTCAGACCTGATAAATCTGAAGTTTCACATATTGCGCCAAAATATGCGCATCATTAATTGCCGATTAGCGCAATCGCGAATATATTGGAGCACTCTATCTGCATATAAAGCCATTTTTAATGTTCTGCCGTGCCAACCATTTTTTACAGTCTCTGGAAACTTCTAGCAGCTTGGAAAATGTAGCAAAAGTGACCCACGCCTGTATTGCGTGTGCTTTATGCGACTATTACATTGTCTATTTTTGCAATCAAGAAAATTATAGTGAATTCTCAAATTCGCGAATATATGATGAATATTCTATAAAATATTAGGTTTAGTAAATCTGCCCCAGTGTGTTGCCTGTTTGTTCATTTGTTCATTTAAAAGAGCACTAAGTAATACCAAAAACTTTCATTAAAAGCTAGTCTCATAAAACGAACACCTGTCCATATGCCTACTTAGGGCATATGGAAGTCATCAAGGGGAGTCCCCCACTTGGAACCTTCCTCTGTGAGCCAGAACAAAAAGCCACTTTGCTCTTAATGGCCTTCACATAATGCTGGATTTCCCCTGTAGCAGGAGAAAAGTAAAGCCAGGCATGTCTATAACAGCTGATTGCCAGGGGAAGGTGTAAAGTCAGGCCCATGGCACATCAGCTGATCATTGGATTTTTTTCATAAGACAACCTCTTTCCACAAATTGTGGTCGTTCTCTCTAAACTTGATATAGCATTTACTATGTATAATCACAGTAATCTCATAAATATCTCATCAAAGTTCCATATGCATCTAAAGCAAAAGACATCACAGAGTACACAGTACTAAAATAACTTTTAATGGCTAATATGCTGAAAAGTGATATCAAATGAAAACTCTAGAAACAAAAGGGGTTTCACAAAACTTCAACGACCATGACACCCCCATGGTCAAACAAATTTTTCAAAATTGAGTATACAGTCAGGATAGGAAAAGATGAGGGAAGAGTCAGGATATTTATTAGCATAGATAATAATATGAATACGGAATTATGTCGCACTCGGGTGATGGGGAATCGCTTAGAGGTGCTCCCACTGGCAGACAACACCCAGTCTGACAAATCAAAAATAAGTAATAAATAAATAGTAGTGGGGCACTCCCTATAGTATTGGGATTTTATTAAATGTAAGATAAAATTCAGATAATAATTGTTACAATTGTATAGATAGGTTAATAAAACAAATATTGTACTCAAAATAAATAGCAGCACTGATAGAAAGTGGATATATATATTAAAACCACATACACGCGTGTTCATGATAAAATATACATCCAATTGGTCAGTTTCAATCTCCATGCCTCCTGGCACTGATGAAGGGGTCATCTTTCTAAACCCCGAAACGCGTTTGGTATTTCCCCTATCTCCAAGAAACGCACATCGACCGATTGAGGAGGCGTGGACGCTATTACTGGAAATACCGAACCGCTTAAGACAACTTTCGCTCCACGCCTCCTCAATCGGTCGATGTGCGTTTCTTGGAGATAGGGGAAATACCAAACGCGTTTCGGGGTTTAGAAAGATGACCCCTTCATCAGTGCCAGGAGGCGTGGATGCTATTACTGGAAATACCGAATTATCAGAGGTCTGGTAGACTGCTGGTTCTAGAGATTGAAACTGACCAATTGGATGTATATTTTATCATGAACACGCATGTATGTGGTTTTAATATATATATATCCATTTTCTATCAGTGCTGCTATTTATTTTGAGTACAATATTTGTTTCATTAACCTATCTATACAATTGTACCGATCATTATCTGAATTTTATCTTACATTTAATAAAATCCCAATACTATAGGGAGTGCCCCACTACTATTTATTTATAGATAACAATATGGCCTCCTGACCCTACAATGTCACCTAGAACCCTATTTCTGTGAGGCACCCCACAAGGGAAAACCAACACAGAACTGGAACCTATCCCTGTCTGTACCCTACAAGAACCTTATGCGTTCCCAGTGAGTTTCCCCCCCCTGAGTGCGTGTTCATCAGTGGACGAGGGGTAGAGGAGTAAGAAATCCTCCCAGATAGAAAAGAATTGGTCTAAAGCCAACGCAATGATGTACCAGACATGGCACAGACCGATTGATGAGCATATAGGTGGCCACAATCACCAAACCCTCAATGGGGCACTCACTGCTACCACATACCAGAATGAATATTTAGGGGCCCCTCTTCAGCCCCAGTTGAACCTTGCACTCGGGAGAAACTCATCCAGACAACATAGAGTATTTGTAGGGTACAGACAGTTCTGTGTTGGTTTCACCTTGTGTGGTACCTCACAGAGATAGCGTGTTCTAGGTGACATTGTAGGGTCAGGAGGCCATTTTGTTATCTGTGCTAATACATATCCTGATTCCTCCCTCATCTTTTCTTATTTTTTTCCTATCTTGACTGTACACTTCATCTTAGGGTACTTTCACACTTGCGGCAAAGGATCCGGCAAAACACTGCCTGCCGGATCCGGCAAAATGATGGCATTTGTCAGACGGATCCCGATGCAGATCCGTCTGACAAATGCATTGAAATGCCGGATCCGTCTCTCCGGTGTCATCTGGAAAAACGCAGACCGGAATGCCGGATCCGTTTTGCAGGAACACTTAATGACGGATCCGACACTAATACACTTCATTGTAAATTAATGCCGGATCCGGCATTCCGGCAAGTGTTCAGTTTTTTTGGCCGGAGAGAAAACTGCAGCGTGCTGTGGTATTTTCTCCGTCCAAAAACCGCACAGTGACTGAACTGAAGACATCCTGATGCATCCTGAACGGATTGCTCTCTATTCAGAATGCATGGGGATAAAACTGTTCTTTTCCGGTATTGAGCCCCTAGGACGGAACTTAATACCGGAAAAGAATAACGCTAGTGTGAAAGTACCATTAAAAAGTTTGTTCCAGCAGGGAGGTATCATAGTGATTGCAATTTTTTTGAGACCCTTATGTTTTTAGAGTTTTCATTTTCTATCAATTTTTTGCATATTAGTCATTAAAGGTTTTGTTTTAGTACTGTGTACTGTGTGTATTCTGTGATATGTACATCTAAGGGGGAGATTTATCCAAAGGTGGTGTAAAGAAAAACTGGCCTAGTTGCCCACAGCAACCAATCAGAGTCCACCTTTCATTATCCAAAGGAGCTCTGAAAAATGAATGGTGAAATCTGATTGGTTGATATGGGTAACTAAGCCAGTCTTCCTTTACACCAGTTTTGATAAATCTCCCTATGGTTAAACCATAACATGTCGAAAGAATAGGAGAATCCAAGTGTGTAATGATGAATTAATTCTGGAGAATATCTGGACATTCAGAGTGCAACACATTCGCTGGTTCTAGCCCAGGCATCATGTTAATGCGTTTGGTGTCCCCCTGATAGTTTAAAGCAGAGCTTTTTTTAAGACACTTTTTATCTCTGATCCAGACCTCCTCCTCTTGCTCCCGTTTTACCTTCTCACAGAGAATCAGCCTAGTTACGAGTACCATGTAATGTGAGACTGGTACCGTTTGCAATATCTCAGGCTGGCTTATTACAGTCAGGAGGCTTTGAACTCAGTAGGAGACACAGACTCTTTAGAACTGCCAGAGGGAATGGATTTCAGTCAGCAAATCTAGCAGGTAACTGGGCTGCACACAACCGTGGGCTATTCTGAGCGGCTTACTTTGCCGAGTTTAACTTGATGTATTTTAAGCACCCATTCACCGTCTCTATATCCAGAACAATATAAGCAGCTAACAGGCTAACTTCCCTGTTGGTTGTATTATTTGCAGATGTATATATATATGTATGGGGTCACTCTGTTGTGCCCATGTTTCTTTTGAATTTTCTCCTCTTATTTCGCCATTAAAGGAAATGTGTCATCAGAAAATGACCTGTTGTGTAAATCACATTTTCATGTTTAACATATTTTTAAAGAATGTTTGGTGATGTTAGTTTCAATATCTATATTTAAAAAATTAAATAAAATCCTGCAGTTTCTCAACCTAATAGTAGGCGCCATTTCTGCACAGATAACTTTACCGCAGTTATCTGCTTATCTGTCATTCTAATCCTGCCTGTAATGATATCACCTCTGTGTATAGATAAGACAGGATCCTCCATTGACAGTAGGTGATTGTCAAAGCTTATATATTCCTTCCATGTACAATGCCCTCTGCACAAGTCACAGAGCATGCCTAGAAAACTCTCCCATAGAAGTCAATGAGGTCACCTCCTGATCATTGTGTCTATGGACCATGTGGCTGCTAAAAAGCTATTTTCTAAATGCTTTCTAAATGTTGTTTAGGCATTAGCAGGTCAGGCAAGATGGCCGCCCCCATAGTTATGTTCAGGAAATAGTAATCATAAAATTAAAAAGAGATTAGAAGAAAAGGATATGTGTTGCTATCTGGTTTTAACTGGTGGGGGGAAAAATGGTGACACATTTCCTTTAAGGAGTACCTTCAGTTTGGGATATTCCCTCACACAATACAATACATGGGTCCTATAGGGGTAGTTCTTGCAAAAAAGACGCTCAATATTCATAGTATATAAGAGAACAGAAAATCATTGAAAATTAACTCGTCCATCCCACCCCTCTAGAAGGAAGAAGTCTGAAAATACAATGTCGGACCCTTTAAAGAGACTTGAAAAATGACTCAGGATTTTAGCCGAACCAGAATCTCCCCTAAAAAAGAAGAGACACCCATATCTTCTTCTTTTTGGTGGAGACTCTAGCTTTGCTAAAATTCCTAGTCAAGTTCCAAGTCTCTTTAACCCCTTCCTGACACTGCATTTTTCCCGATTTAGCGTTTCCCTTTTCCACTCCCTGCCTTACGAGAGCCATAACTTTTTAATTTTTCCTTTCACATAGCCATATGAGAGCTTGTTTTTTTTGTGGGATAAATTATACTTTCTAATGGCACCATTTAATATTGCATACGATGTAGAAGTAAGCTGGAAAAAAAAGGGGGTGGAATTGGGAAAAAATGCAATTCCGCCATATCTTTATGGGTTTCATTTTTACTCTGTTGCCTATGCTGTAAAACTGACCTGTTACCTTCATTCTCTGGGCCAGTATGATTACAGCGATACCACATTTACATTGTTTTCATTGTATTTTAATGCTTAAAAAAATAAAATGTTTGAACAGATTTTTTTCTTTTGCTATATTTAGACTCCCTATAGTGGTCACTTATTATTCATTTTTTGGAAGGTCAAACAAAAAAAAACAAAAAATGACAAAATTTTTAATCAGCCAATTTATTTATTTATTTATTTTTTGTATTATGGCGTTCACCATAAATATTTTTATATTTTAATAGCACAGACATTTTGGGACATGGCAATGCCTATAATCTTTATTTTTTTATTGCTTATTTATTTTTATTTTTGTTATGGGGAAAGGGGGTGATAATCCTAGGCAAACCTTCCTCCTATGGCAGGATCGTCCGACACTAAAGGGTTGGGCAGATTATCTGCCCAATCTTTGTTAATGAGCGTTAGTATGGCAGTGTAATACTGCCACCGATTGCCGGATAAACGAGCAAACGCCTAATTGATCAAACAATCAATGTTCAGCTGGCAATCCAGATCTTTTAGCATGCGGAAAGATCAGGATTTTCTGATGGCAGATCATGCTGTCTAATTACGATTTGGTGCCGGCAAACCACTATACAGCATGGGGACGAGCAGTGGCATAGCGATTGCTCCTCCCGATGCTGAGGAGGATATAGCTGCATGTAATACCAGTGGTCTCCTCCTTTAGCAAGTAGGCGATTGCCGGGAAGAAACACTTCCCTCCCGACAATGGTCTGCCTGATCAGGGTGTCTAATACACCATTAATACATATGGGGGACTTTCAGCTGTTGGGATAAAAGAATTAGGAGCTATCACTTTCAGCGCCTCTCCAGTGAGTTAAGCTGCTACTAGAGATGTCTAGCAATGGCTTCTTCTCTCTTCACACTGAAAACACATACGTGTTCATATCACAACTATTTGGGTTCCAAAGCAACTCATTTAGTTCTACACTACTTTAGTCTGTAACTGAGAAATTACTTGTTATAATCCACTTTTACATGACTTTAACTATATAGCATTCTGTATAGCATAGATCACATAACATATATAGAGTTTCCAAATCTGATATACACATTACATTTTACTCAGGAACTTCAGTGTGATGTTTCGGTGGAAGAAGATAACCGCCAAGAGTGGACGTTCACCTTGTATGACTTCGACAACAGTGGAAGAGTAACCAGAGAGGTACACATTTTCATTATCTTTGCTGGTGGGCTCTAAGATGTATTTATCTCTTGCACATTGTGCAACCCTACATCTAAATGGGATTGAGTGTAGTGTTGAGCGCAAATATTTGAATAGCGAATATTAATCGCGAATATCGGCACTTCGAGAATTCGCATTTTTAATATTGTGATATATATTCGTAATTTCGAATATTCTAGATTTTTATTTCATCAGTAACCTCCCTTCTTGTTTATGGGCCAATGAGAAGGCTGCAATGTCTTTGTCTGAGCTTAGCAACATCCCTAGCAACCAATAGGAAAGTTGCCTATCCCTTACTATATAAGAACCTCCCCAGCAGCCCTTGTATGCAGTATTTTGCAGATCTGAGAGAGACAGCAGTGTTATTACTGTGCTCTGTGCTTTCCTGGGTCATTGCATTAGATAGTTAGTTAGTAGAGATGTCGCGAACATAAATTTTTCGTTCGCGAACGGCGAACGCGAACTTCCGCGAATGTTCGCGAACGGGCGAACCGGGCGAACAGCCATAGACTTCAATAGACAGGCGAATTTTAAAACCCACAGGGACTATTTCTGGCCACAATAGTGATGGAAAAGTTGTTTCAAGGGGACTAACACCTGGACTGTGGCATGCCGGAGGGGGATCCATGGCAAAACTCCCATGGAAAATTACGCAGTTGACGCAGAGTGTGGTAAGTTGAATTCGCAATGCGATTAATATAAACTGCATTAATCGCATTGCGAATTCAACTTAGAGCTAAGTTCCTAATGGTTGTATTGCTAGAATTGACGATTATAACGAATATAGCACTATATTCTCAATCTTCGTTATATTCTAGCAATACAACCATTAGGAACCCAGCTCTAAGTTGAATATAACCTGCATTAATCGCATTGCGATTACAACTTAGTCAAATTTGTGACACTGCAGCTTCAGAATGAATCTAAGATGGATGCTGTCCTTGCTTTTTGATAGGGGTGGGAGGGTCTGGGAGGGAGGGTATGCTGATTGGCTGGAATGTGTCTGCTGACTGTGAGGTACAGGGTCAAAGTTTGCGCAATGATGATGTATAGGGGGCGGACCGAACATCGCATATGTTCGCCCGCCGCGGCGAACGCGAACAAGTTGTGTTCGCCGGGAACTGTTCGCCGGCGAATAGTTCGGGACATCTCTATTAGTTAGTTAGTTAGTTAGTTTATATATATAATACAGATAGTTAGTGGGAGATAGTCAGTGTAGGTTAGATAGTGATATAGTGTAGCTGATTCCAGTGCAGGGTGTTAGGTAGTGTGATAGGTTCTGCTGTCCATACATACATGCTACAGATATAGTGCTGTGATGTCACAAGTTCACAACAATACTTAGTGCACCAATCTCTAATAAGTTGTCAGAACTGTTAAAATGTGAAGTTGCACGTATTGCGCCAAAATATTTGCATCATTAGTGCCGATTTCGCAATCGCGAATATATTGGAGCCCTCTATCTGCATATAAAGCTATTGTAATGTTCTGCTGTGCCAACCATTTTCTACAGTCTCAGGAAACTTCTAGCAGCTTGAAAAATGTAGCTATAGTGACCCACGCCTGTATTTCGCGCGCAGTACACTAATATTACATGGCCGATTTTTCGTGATCAAGAAAATAATCTCGAATTCGCGAATATATGACAAATATTCTACCAACTGTTAGCGAAATATCGCGAATTTGAATATTGCCCCTGCCACTCATCACTAATCGAGTGTTGAGAGCTGCTGTGTAACTCACACGGTTTCCAGAAATATCTTGTACTTATTTCTAGCTGACATAGTCATTATTGTATGATGCTGCTGTTTCATCAGGACAACTTTAATGACTGTCCTTAACATTTAAAAAAAATGAGTGAAAGAAGAATGGAAAAGCTAAAAGGCTGACAAACCTATTACATACAAGAAGGCTGTTGTGCATAGTAGTAATGACCCTAACTGTGACCCTATAATATCAGCACTTCTGATCGTATACTATTCGCCTTCTCAAATTAATGCTTAAGAGATGTCTCATTACAGGATGACACATTCCATGACTCTATTGCCAAGTCAGTGTAGAAAACACCCAGCTCCTGATGGCTTTGATGAGCTGTTCAGTCCTCTCTTTGTGCGCGTGTTAAGATAACCGCATGTCTTTAATACTCCTGTTAAAAAGAATTAGCTAATAGAGTGTTTTTCTCCATTGACAGTTCAATTTATTTTGCACTTGAGTTCTCTTTCTACAACTGACAGGCTGCCCTGTAATTATCTTTGTAGGAAAAACGGCTAATCGGACTGTGATAATTGAATTAATGTTTTGTGATCCATGAAAAGTGTTTGAGGTTTAAAAGGCCTGGATCACCCTCATCTGCTGCTGACTTTATTAACTCCTTGCTCATTCGCAGTAGTGTTCTTGTCTCTTTAGTTCATTTTATGCTAAGGAGTTCAAAACTCTCCTTGAAAAAGTACAAGGATTGAGCCTTCAACCGTGTAGTATGGCGCTCCTTCTGGTACATTTAATTAGAGGTTCACATAATAATGCTCAAAGTTTGCATTATAAAATGGTGATGGTAGGCTTAATATGATTTCAGGTACTGTTTTTCAATAGGCCCTATGTTTTTTTTATTTATTATGGTCATGGTCAGGGGTTGTATGTAGACAACCCTAAAAAATTTTAGCAAACCTTTTTTGTCTGGTGTAGATAGTATAGGGGTAACTAAGACCTGCTCACCTTTTATAGTTTGCTTGTTTAGGCACAGTGGTAATGTGGTAAGCCGCAATGTGGTAAGCCCACCTTAATGGTAGAAAGCTTGTGAGGAACATGCTGCCACATGGTATCATTTGTTAATGACCAAATAGATAAGTAAGACGTTTATTTAGACTAGATGTTTCGAAGTTGGACTGTCTTCTTCATCAAGCCATATAATGAAGAAGTTCATCTGACTTCAGTGGGGCAGATTTACTAACCCTAACAATTAGACTGTGAAAACTTAGACTAGACAGTATAAAGGTGTGCCAAATGTATCAAAGTGGATAATGCTGGATGATAAATTTGGTGTCTCTGTAGACATTCTTGTCTAACTATGCAACACTTTTTGGTTCGCTTACCTTGCACCAAAAGTTTACGGTGCACATTGGTGCATTTTAAGCCATACCACTTGGATCGTTGGTGCAAACACAAAAATCCCTATTTCCCAGTGGAAGATCGTGCTGTGTAAAAATGATCTGCTGCCGGGAAACAACGATTGGATATAAGGAAGAGCAATGGCATTAGCGATCACTCCTCCCCGTCTCTAGAGGAGATCGCTGCATGTAAATTGCTTCAGTCTTCTCCACCAGAGATCATCAGATTACATGTCTTAAGTTTTAAGAATTAGGCTGTATTATCCTGGCCAAGGGTCGACCAGATCATCGCGAAAAAGTGTTTGTTGGAACACTCGTTAGTGATGATCTGCCTGTGTAAAGGTGTCACAAAAATCATTGTTTACTGGCCGACTGATGGCATTAGCGATTGATACTTCCCATACTGTGAAGGAGATGTCTTCATGTAATTGCAGAGGTCTTCTTCTCTGACAAGCAGACAATTGTCAGCGGGGAACACTTCCTTCTCTACAATCGTCAGCCTCATCTGCCCTTAGGCATTTCAAGGAATAACCATTCTAAATGCATATGTTTTTGGAGCTCTGTATTCCCACCAAATTGTTTCTTACTTTTTTGTCAAAAGATGCATATTTTGAAAGGAAATGTGAATAAGGCATTTTGCATGTGTCTTTACAGCATAACTCATAAGTTCTGTTTATCTAGGACATTACAAGTTTACTACACACCATATATGAAGTATTTGATGCATCGGTGAATCATTCCTCTAGCTCCAGTAAAACCCTTAGGGTCAAGCTATCTGTGGCGCCAGATGCCACTCTGAAGAAGAGGACTGTATTGCTCAATCACACAGGTAATACTCAACATTCACATTTGTAGCCTATCATATAGAAAAAGATGGGGACAAATTGCGTAATGCATTGGGTGACTTTCAATTAGCATGTACAGAAGTGACTATGCACTTTAAAGAGGACCTTTCATTACGATAAAAAATCGAAACTAAGTATGCTGACATGGAGAGCGGCGCCCAGGGATCTCCCTGCACTTACTATTATCCCTGGGCGCCGCTCCGTTCTCCCGGTATAGGCTCCGGTATCTTCAGATTTTCAGCTCAACCGGGAGGAGCCTGCTCTTGTTCTCCTGGGCGTCTCCTTCTCCCAGGCTGTAGCGATGGCCAATCGCAGTGCTCAGCTCATAGCCTGAGAGGTTTTTTTTTGGGAGAAGGAGACGAGTTGAGCCGAAAATCTGAAGATACCGGAGCCTATACCGGGAGAACGGAGCGGCGCCTAGGGATAATAGTAAGTGCAGGGAGATCCCTGGGCGCCGCTCTCCATGTCAGCATACTTAGTTTTGATTTTTTATTGTAATGAAAGGTCCTCTTTAAATTAAAAGATCTGGAAGGTTCTCCAATAATGATGATCTAATGGGAGCCATTTGAACAGAGCTTTTAATAAAATATCAGGACACCGTGAGAGTTTTTGGGAGTAATTTTGCTAACACTGTATCTGTGGATATCCTGTACAGTTACATGTATGTCCAGCTTATGACTGATAGTTTGTGTAATTCCAGAGATACAGAATGGAAGATACAGAACTGAAAGCAAAGTTAATGAAGATCTTAAGAAACAGCGTAGTTCTTCACGGTAAATTTTAGGGACTGCAGTGTATATATATATATATATATATATATATATATATATAATGAAAAAAACCTACATATATAGTGAATGTCTTAAAAGTTGTTTCACAACATTTTTCAAAATATTTGAAACTTCCCATGGTATGGAGCACAGGCAATGATCCATGGGAAACAAATATGCAAAGAGGTATCTCCCAAAAAAGAGAACCCTCTCGCCAGCGCCACATATTGGAAATGGCTAACTATGAGTCAAGATTCAACTTTCCAATAAGCCTTGTGATTTGGCAAGGGAATATAGCCAAGCATGGCTTTTCTCTTGTCAAATCCCAAGGCTTGTTGGAAAGTCAGATCTTGACTCATAGGGGGCCACTTCCAATAGGTGGCGCTGGTGAGATGGTTCTCTTTTTCAGGAGATACCTCTTTGTATATTTGTTTCCCATGGAGCATTGCCTGTAGGGCTCCATACCATGGAGTGCTTCCAGGAAGCCTCCATACAGGACTGGTCACCCTTTGGAGATTCAGCTCCCTGCCTAAGCCGCTACCAGACAGAGAGAGAAGCATTTCCTGGCCAACAAGACTCTGTACATATACTCTGCATACTAGGCTCTATCCATAATGTGAAAGAGCACCCACAGACAACACATATATTATATTGTCTCCCTATTTCTCTCCCTCCCTTGAATTCCAAATCGATTTGCTAATCTAATATATATATACAGGTGAAACTCGAAAGATTTGAATATCGTGCAAAGTTCATTTATTTCAGTAATGTAACTTAAAAGGTGAAACTAAGATATGAGACTCATTACATGCAAAGCGAGATATTTCAAGCCTTTATTTGTTATAATTTGGATGATTATGGCTTACAGCTTATGAAAACCCCAAAGTCACAATCTTGAGGTCCCCTTTGCTCAGGGGGTATGGATTAATTAGCTGACTAGAGTGTGACACTTTGACCCTAGAATATTGAACCTTTTCACAAAATTCTAATTTTAAGTTGCATTAATGCAATTCCTTTTAAGTTGCATTACTGAAATAAATGAACTTTTGCACGATATTCTAATTTTTCAAGTTTCACCTGTAATTGTTACGAAATTCATGCCACTTTGCTATTCAAACTTGTTGAAAAGAGGCAGTACATCAGCATCTCTATTCACCTATTGTTGAACTACTGAGGAGTAATGATACTGTATCTTAGTACAGATTTATAGCATAACATATCTGGTAGTTTACAGAGATGAAAGCAAGGGTCCCAAGATCTTCCAAGAATATTTATGTTGGCAGCAGCTGATGCCTTCAGATCCTTGTTGTCTTACATTCCAAGCATGGTTGTAACTCTTATGTCTGCACTGGGTCTCTATGTGGAGAGACTCCCGGCGATGGATTAGTCGTTCCACTATGATAAAAGTATTCTGTGGCCTTCAGAAGCCAGAGCAGACAGTCCTGGGATTTACTGTGTGCAAGATATATGAAAGGTGAAGGCAGATAAAGGAAAAGATAAAAGAGAGTGTTATGGCTGAAAGTTAAGAAATGTTATGCTAGGGGGTAGAAATGTGTAGGGCACAGCTTTCAGATGACAGTCTAAGGAGTCTCTACACAATTCAGCTACGCTGAAGAATTATTATTATAACGTCTATGAGTAGGCAACATGCACTTATGTTTTTAGAAGAAAACTCAACCCATGAAATGGAATCTCACTCAGAAGTGACCGCAATGCTGTGCTTTATACAGCCCATTTGTCAAATGCTCTAAAATGCACTTTTCATTTCACACAAGCGTATGTGTAAACAGAATAAACATCTATCCAACACATCTGTATTTATGGAATATATAGTGTCCATATGTCATTCCAATTGCGTTTCTATTATGGATCTGTAATATTGATGGGTTATTTTAAAATGAGGAACAGATTAGACACATCAGAGAGTCTTTAGGAAGTACACATGCTATATGGATGTAATACTAATGACATACAATACGGAGAATATATGAATGTATCTGTATTTTAACAAGCCATAGGCTTAAAGGGGTTTTCCAGGATATTGATGACTTTTCTGTTGGCTAGGTCATCAATATCATTTTGACTCCCCGCACCTCGCTAATCAGCTGTTTTAAAGAGTTTTTTGAGCTCCGGTGATATCTCCGGTCTTAGATAGGACCCTACTCTATAATGACTCCTCTACTTGTGCCAATTGGCCTCAAATGAATTCAAGGAGGAGTGGCTCTCTCCATTTTGGTTGCACTCCTAACAAACCTATTTTTCCCACAGGCTGTTTGTAGTTAGTGCATATATAGCTGGAGCCTGCATTCCCTGAATTCATTTGAGGCCAGTTGGCACAAGGAGAGAAGTTATCATATAGTAGGTTCCCATCTAAAAGAGGTCACCTTGCCGTGGTATATGGGCATAAATGAATTTGATCAAAATATATTTGCCAACTACATTGTACTCTAAGTCTACTTTCACACTGGCGTTTTGGCTTTCCGTTTGTGAGATCCGTTCAGGGCTCTCACAAGCGGTCCAAAACGGATCAGTTTGCATTCTTATGCAAATGGGAAAGGATCCGCTCAGAATGCATCAGTTTGCCTCCGTTCAGTCTCCATTCCGCTTTGGAGACGCACACTAAAACGCTGCTTGCAGCGTTTTGGTGTCCGTCTGATGAAACTGAGCCAAATGTAAGTCAATGTAAGTCAATGGGGACGGATACGTTTTCACTGACACAAGCTGGCACAATAGAAAACGGATCCGTCCTCCATTGACCTTCAATGGTGTTCAAGACGGATCCGTCTTGGCTATGTTAAAGATAATACAAACGGATGCGTTCAGAATGGATGCAGACGGTTGTATTATCTGAATGGATCCGTCCACGATGGATCCGCACAAAACACGAGTGTGAAAGTAGCCTAAGAGTGTTTTGCATTTCATTTTTTTGACCCATACTGTAACAGCTGCTTCTACCCCTAAATTCTGAGTATTTCCTCATGGAAACTTCAAAAAATAAAATAATTACAAAATCAAAAAGCAGTGCAATTATCTGACGAGGCTTTCAGATGCTGAATGTTATATTCTAATCAGGTCTGGGATCAAATTTACTGTTTAAAGCAAAGTCCAAAAATAAATGATCAGACAGCAGAACGCTAGAAAAAAATCCCACAGCTTGTAAAAAATAATGTCTCTGCAGATGCTTTAATCTGTTTATAGATGTTTTGTGAGTGGTTCCCAGATGTATCCTGTTCTTTGTTATCTTCTGTAGACATAACCCAGCTGAAAATGAAACAGAACAGACAGAATGTCTCCGGCAGTGTGTGGATGAGAACATTGAACGGAGAAACCACTACTTGGATCTTGCTGGAATTGAAAACTACACATCAAGATTTGGGCCAGGTGTGTATGTGCTATTACTGCCGGAAAATATGAGTGGATGCGGGGAAATGCTCATAAAGGGATCAATCATTTCCATGGAGTAAGGGAATATTCATGGACAGGGTAGAACATGCTCTTTTAGAATATGGGAAAACTAGAATTTCCAACTGCTTTTGATCAGTAGTAAGACACATTTGGCTATATTTTGAATGATTTTATTTTTTGAACAGTATGAACACAAACTACAAGACTCCTTAAAGTCTTGTGCAGTTATGAAGCAGTTTGGGTTTTGGATAGTTCCTTTATATGCAAAGCTGATCTACACACATATACAGTATACAGTATATATACAATTCAATACACTCACGGTGATCCACTTTCAAATATAGCGTAAACAAACAGTAACATCATATCCCTTTAAAAATATTACTTTATTTAAATAGTCATAAAAGACATCAAATACATACAGTAGGGAGTCAATAGTAAGTTGCCACCTCATCTCTACAAGTATACATAAACTGACAGTGGGCTCAATATATTTAGCCAAATCTATACAATGAATGAACCAATGACCGCTGACACTAATCTGACGGCGCAGGTGTACATAAATTAAATAACAGGGTGCTAGCTGCGTCCCCCTATTAGATATAAACACTGGGCCTAATGAAAAAGACTGGACAATGGCCTATAATGTGAATAACATACAAGAGCAGAATCAAACACGCCATATAATGAGAGCCTAAACTGACATTACCTCTAAAGAATGGAAGAGATACGGGTGGCTCCTTCCCCTCTACGCGTGTTTTGCGTGTCTGCTTCATCAGGAGGAGAGCTGCCTAGTAATGGGCTTCTAGTGACCACAAGTGACCACTTTGGATTGCCATAATTTTGTGACGACCAAAGTGGTCACCTTGTTTGTTAAATAAATGTTAATATCTCATACTGCTAGTGTATCACAGCACTGGATTTCAGCATTATGATTACATGTATGACGTCACACTGTATTTTAGCTTGTTGGCCATCCTAACAAAAAGTCATTATTTTTCCTACTCGGCACTGTGCAGCCTCCAAGTCATATGGAGTAGCAATCCGGCCAGGAGTCCTTATTGTGTAATACCTCCATGTGCTTCATATTCCATATTGTGGCATACAGAATTTCTTTACATTGGGACTTTCTCCATATGCACTCTATCTGTGCCACCTTCCATCAGAGGGTGTATTTAGGAGTTATTCTCCCTTAGACGCATTGCTTTATGGAGACACCATATGGCAATAAATGAAGTGCCTACTTCATAGAACGGAGCTCTGTGTGCCTCCATACAGGCTTCATGCACATGGACCGGCTACAATTTTAGAATTGTGAGTAATATAAGTAACTCACAATGTGGTCAGATGTAATTGCAAAAATCTAAAAAGAAACCTCTCATTTTACCTCCTCTGTAGGAGTACTAGCAGTATTTAGCCTTCATATTTGGGGACTGTATACATTCAGAGAACTCAAAGAATTCAAGAACTCAAAGAATTCAGTTTTGTTGAAATAAGAGACACAATGTCGTCTCTTTAAAAAGAAATGAAACATTTTTTTAACATAAGATATTTCAACCATTTAAGTATCCGGTAAGCCTAACATATTTACGGTAATATGAAAAAAAAAATTATTAAGAATAATGGTAACAAATAAAAAGAAGGTAAAAGTACTAATCAATTATTGAAAAACTTCTATGGATATAGAGAAGGTCCAATAAATTTTTGCAAAGACTACAATTTTAAGCCATGTATTCATGATTGTTTACCTAATACTAAACATGTAAAAATTGCCACACCGCATAAAGACTCTTCATTGGATGACAATGAAAAAGGGCACAAAGCCTAACATTTCTTTAGCTAATTATTTGTCATGTAATAATTACCACATACAAACGCTGCTAATCAGCTTCCATAGGCCTCCATATTGGATAATATCCAATACAGGTCAAGTGCATGAGTCAGACAGGTTGGGTTGTACAACTTTAGTAGCACAGAAACCCTCTAGTACACAGTGGTCCATAAAAGTAAGAGTTTTATTATTTCAAGTTAAAAATCAAGATTTGCAGATACTATTTCTCATTGTGGACAGTGTCTAGAAGGCGTAAGGAGTCTTATAGGCCTGGATTCTGATAAATAGATATGCAAATTAGCTCTCTTTTCAAAAATAAAGCAAAGCTGAGTCTCTCCAAGTTAAACTTTAAGGCCTCTCCAAAAGGTCGAGCATTGACTTATAGGATGGCTACCTTACATTTGGTGGCATTAGAGGCTCAGCTTTTCTTTTGGAAAAGACAGCTCATTTGCATCAGTTAAAACTCATACATTGGATAGCTGACGTGTTTTGGTTTATAATAGCCTGTAGTCATAGCTAGACTCGGACTGGCCCACAGGGGTACAGGGGAATCCCTCGGTGGGCCTGCAGTCTCCCACTCTCTGCACAAATGGCACATAACACATTAGACTTACTTCACTACATACAAATATTCAATGTACAGCACCTCAACCAGCCTATGTTCAGATAAAAAACCTTGTTAGATTATTTATTATATTTGAATGTATCCATATGGAGGGCCCCCAAAATAAATTTTACTGGTGGACCCTCAGTCCGACACTGGTCATAGATATCTACTGTATGTGCTTTTAACTAAAAACAATAAAGCTCCTGCTTTGATGGACCAGTGTGGTGCTTGTATCATTTAATGTAACAGTACCGCCTAGAGCAGTGGTGGCGAACCTGTGGCACGGGTGCCAGAGGCAGCACTCAGAGCCCTCTCTGTGGGCACCCGCGCCCTGGAGAAAGTCTAAGGCGCACCAATATGCCTTAGACTTTTCATGCCATTCATCAGCGCGGGGTGCACTATGAACAGCACAGGCAGCACATTGAATGCAGGCAGGCTATTATAGCTAGGTAATAAAGTACATGGAAGAAATACTATACTGGACTGTAGTATTCAAGTGCAATTGTTGTGTTGGCACTTTGCGATAAATAAGTGGGTTGCAGTTTGGGCACTCGGTCTCTAAAAGGTTCGCCATCACTGGCCTAGAGGTATTATTTACCTGTTGGAAATTATTCAACAGACAATACATCTTTATTTCTACAATGCAATTATTAAAAATTAAATAAAACGGAGTAAATTGTTACTAGAACTGCATACCGAGAAATGATACCTCTGGGTTGTTGATTAATTGTCTGATCCCTGTAAAAATAAATGAGGCTAAAGCAAACTATTTCTTTTTGTATTTCACAGGCTCTTCTGCAGCACCTGAAAAACCAGATTCACATACAAGAGCTTCTAATCAAATGAGGTCTCGTTCTCATGAACCAGAAACTCTGCATTTACACCAGAGAAGATCTCAAGCGTTGGATGCTGGACATTTCAATCTATTAGACCCTTCTCATCCAAAGATGGTAGAACTTCAAAGGCAACGAGGTCAAGAATCTAACAGACATTCTGTCAGAAGTCCTAAAGCCTCAAATAAGAGTGGAACAGCATTAAATGGTCAGCCAGGAAGGACAACAAGGAGCAAACCCATCCATGGTGTGCAAATTCCTGTGACTTCCCCAACTGCACTTATGGGCCAGAGCTATCCTTACCACCATTTACCACCTCAACAACCTCATAGAAGGAGCAAGCAGAAAACCAAGGAAGGCCACCAGATGTGCAAAGCTTTCCAGTCACCTATTAACGTAGTGGAAAAAGAGCATGTGAGGGATTTACCAAGCATGCTAATGTACGATGGCCATAGTGGACACTTGATACAAAGACATGAGCATCATCATCACCATGAGCATCACCACCACTATCATCATTTCTACCAAACATAATTTGGACCATTTATTCCGCATCTTAAGAAGAACTCCAGAATTTGGTGCCTGTTCTGAAAAGGAAGTTGCTTTGTTCGGAACAAATTTGTCTGACGTACATTTCGTTAACAAAATTATTGTAAAATGGCAATGTGGACCCAAAAAACCCACTGGTGGATATGCCAAATATATTTTGAACTCAAACTAGCACTTCTTAGAATTTGGACCGGCCGTGGAAGATTTGCATTTAGTGGTGTTTTTTCATCTAATACTCGGACTGTTTGCACACACGCCTTTAACTAATCGGTTTTGGACACCAGACAATAAATAACAAAAATCCCCACAAACAGCACACTACCTCTAGTATTATTTTTAGTTTAAGGCGGGTAGACCTAAGTGATATATGTCTATAGGTTAATTGTTTACCTTATCCCTGTTTAGGAACACAGGAAAGCCAACATTCTTCACTTTTCTATACTGTATCTAAATCATTGGTAATATTTATATGTACAGTAATTTTAAGTTGTCTTTTTCACATGGAGACTAATGACAGGTAGAAGAAATAAGAACTTATGATGTTTTATATTATCAATTTTCAAAGTGTGAGGTGTCTAAAGAGAGATTATCTGGGTAAAAGAAACCCTGTACCATACGGCCTACCGGGTATGCCTCATTTATTAGCTACAAGTAGAAAAATCTTAGTCTAAAAGACTGCTGGTTTCTATTGAAAAATGAATGTCCATGGGCTCCTTGTAATGGTTCATTTTTTTTGCAGCTACACTACAGGTAAAAATGGACACTTACATATCAGGTCCCTCAGTGATAAAAGCTGATCATATTGGCTACCAGTTAAGTAGGATTTCAATCTGGCCATCTTTCTAGTTTTAAGATCACATCATAACTTAGGCCCCACTTCCCAGCATAAGGGAGCTCATCACATCGCTTTGCGTACTGTTTCTGGTGTTATAATATTTGCAAGTGTAAAAGGCAACACCTCAATTTTTCCCTAGGTTCTCCTCAACAGACAGAGAGTTTTTACTTCTTTTTTTTATATATTTTTTTCCTTTAAGCCTTATCAGGTATATAGTATAAATATATATAAAGCTATATAAAAGTATATTATATATACACTCAGGTACTTATTTTGCGTTTAAACAAATCTGTGGTTTGGTTATTTGTAGCAGTCTGTTCTTTTTTAATTATTATAATTATTATTTTATTTCAAAGAGTTTCTATGTATTATAACAAAATCTTGTGTTAAAAACATTGTTGTTTTCGGGACAAAATTACCAATTTTTAAGGAAAAAAAGCTGATGTGAAGGAGAATATTTAATTTTTTTTTATAATCACCTTAATGGAAAATAAAGCAAATCATAGGACTGTCCCTGTTATGCAGGTTACTGTCTTTCACACAGAAATGGCTGGCTGTGGAAATGCTATTTTGTAAAGTGCATCAAAATATGTGCAAAGTAAAAGCAGCCATATTTTTGGACTTAATGAGTTATGGGACTGCAAGCTGTCAATTCACTAAGAACTAGTAACTTTTTTCTGGTCTTGGCATCAGGCACACCAACATTTTAATGGATTTTAATGCCACTTCTTTCATATTCCCACTGATGATGTCACATGCAGAGTGCACTAGAACTGGAGCTGACATCTTTAAGACTGTTGCTTGGATTGTTTCATACTTCGCTCTTGTGTTTGTAAAATAAAAAGGGTAAAATTCCCTATAAAAGTGTTACATAACCAGTGAAACCTCTTTGAGCTAACCACTCCCAATTGGATTGAAAAATGGTCTTATGATGGGGTTCTTCTCAAAGGAGATACACATTATGCATAACATATGGTGGAGCTGAAAATCTGTCCCAGGGCATTTGGTCTAGATAAGATAGTGGCCTTCTCAAAGTCTTTTGGAGAGGTTTCACTGTATATATTAGCCTAGATACTCTGTTTTCAGATGAGTCCTGAAATGATGAAGGTAAAAGGACATATCTTCTTTTTAAATCAGTAAACTTTCCCACATTGTCAACCTTTTTCTATTATGGTGTTAAAATATTGATGTTCTGGAGTACATCCGGTAGTCCTACCTTAAAGTATTGCCTAGTTTGTATGTTACAATTGCCATAATGTCCAGAATAGTGCTAAAGGGGTTCTCTTTATAGGGCTATAGTAAGACAAAGTGTAGCACATTCATAGACGTGGGGTAAATGAGTTTATATCCTACGTTAAATGGACAAACATTTTTGTAAACATAACCCCCGGCAACCATGCTTGCCAGATCAGCAACAAAGTTACAGCATGCCAGTTATATATTATTTATATGTTCTTTAATAGAATAAAGATAAAACATACATAAAATTTAAAACATTGAGGTCCTTACTTCCTTAAAAAAATAAAATGTGTAACTTGTGGTGTAGTGCTACCCTTATATGCCAGATGCTCAGTGGTTCATTTATGTTTCATTGTCATAAGGGAAGGTGCTTTTTAAACTTGGAATATGGTTAGCAATGCATGTTACCCTTGCTGCGGTGAAGTACCAGTAACCCTACTGCCTATTTTATACAGAAAGGGATGCATCCTTGGAGAGTTTGCAAGATGTGTCCAATCTAAAGAGATGCCACATACCAGATTTTTTTTTTATCATGACCATTTCTTCAACTGTAATTTCAACTGGGAATCCATTTGCAATCTGAAAACTCAGGTCTTGCTTGAGTGCATCTTGCACTTTATCCCTACCTGAGGGTTCCTATACAATATCCATATTGCTGTCTTCAGGGTCTCCATCTGGAATAGTATGGCCATTGTATGTTTTTGGCTCTTTGTTGGTGACTATGAAATTGGAAGGCTTGCTTGAGGTAGTTATTTGATCCTCATAAAGTTAGGCTTTGATTATTAAAAAAAAAAAAAAACATTGTAAAGTGATCCCCCTCTATAAAACTCTGTCCCTTCAAGAAACAGATTTAAATGAATTCAAAGCATCAAATTATTTTTGAGGGCCATCCTTTAAGGACTCCAGTGTCACCTTTTGTAAATTATCCAAGAGTTGCGTTGGCAATATTAAATTCTTAAAGTCTAGTAAGATCAAAAATGTTGGTGAAACAGTAAATGCAATTCTATTGGGATGTCATGAATTTTCTTTACAAATAGGCTTTTTTCCTCTTCTTTTTTATTTTAATAATGGTAAATATTAATATTAGTAGTAATCCATCCCTCTTGACCCCGGTTTTGTGGCTTTGGTCCAGGATTGGTTTTGTCATGCTATGTAATTGAGCACAACATAATACTTCGCCAATCATGATGACTTAAAGATGACCCTTTTGAGTTTCCTGTATTAAGGATTGGAGTAGTGAAAGTGTTTTAGGTGGCAAGCACTTAGAAATTACTGCATTTGTATCTTTAAAATAAAGGGTTTCTCTACTGTTGCGTCAGTATGAAAAAGAATAAACCTGTTTTATAACATAAAAAATATTTTCTAATCTTGGGCAACCCCTTTATATTATAGATAATTATATTCCCTTTCAAAATATCAATGTTTCCAAGTAAGACATATATCATGGAGATCTGATGACAAAGGTGATAGCAGAGAAGACCCTTAGAAAGTCTTCAAGGGGTAGGTTATCAATATTTACATATTGATGACCTATCCTTAGAATAGGTCCTTAATATGAGAATGTTTGGGGTCTGACTCCCAGCACCCCCATCAATCAGCTGTTTTGAGGAGGCTGCAACATCCTCGCAGCTCACCAACACAGCGAAGTACATCGTATAGTGGCTGTGCTTCGTATTGCAGCCCAGCCCCATTCACTTTAATGTGACCAATGAACGTGATGCCACGTGGCCTAGGAAGAGGCCTAAGCGCCCATAGAGGGCCACAGCCTCTTTGTACAGCTGATCAGCAGGGGTCTAGGGAGGAGAGATCACCAAAGGTAAATCCCGGAGAACCTTTTTAATGTAAAGGGAGTCTGAATAAAAAGTACTTTTGATCCATATGTAAATGAACAATTAAATGCACCAAGGCAGGCCCAAGCCATTCTGTGCACCCATTGTCCTCCTCCTTCCTCTGAAGGCCCTTACTATCCTTCTTAATTGACACGGCTAGGTCCCTGCATGGTTGTCTTGCTGGCCTGGTCAATTAATAACAGGGAGGTGCTGGCAGAGGAAGCAGAAGGAGCAAGGGTACATAGAGTGGCTTGAGCCCAATCCTCAGAGCACTAAACTTCTCATGTGCATATGGAATAAAAAATACTTTTTTTTCCAGAAACATAAATTGCTAAGTGAAAGATATCAATACATTCTGCTGAGCTAGCCCTACAACTCAATACATTTCCTGGTGATAGACTCCATTTAAAAAATGGAACAAACCAGTTGTCAAATGATCTGTTGTCTCCGTACGTTATAGCCAACAATACTGCTCCTTCTGATACATAACACGTAAAGTAGTGTACAATAAAAAACACCATAAAGGAAGCATGTGTATATATGTTTGTATATGGTAGAGGTTCCTTTGAGGAATAAATATTCTAGAGGTTGAAGCATGGTGAATACTGAAGTAGTTATTAAATATTAGGTTTCAGAAAGTTTTTCTGTGATGTGTACTAGATGACTGTTACTGAAAAAAAATAATTAGGAGATGTCATTAGTGAATTAGGCACAATTTTAGAAATGGGTATGATTCAAGAGGAATTTACATTTTATTGTTCAGTCTAAAACATTTCCTAAGAAGGTATATAGCTGGGAAATATAAATGTAATATATATGTATTTTGCTTTAGCAAAATTGATGTCACACCTTTGCCGGCTTAGTTTTAATGCTAAGGACATATTTTTATTATCTCCTGCCTGTTCACATATCAGTCGAGTAGATCTTGGGAATGATGCCAACGGCTGAAGGCGAGTGTGATATTTTTGTGGGAGGCAGCGACCTGTTACGTTATTATATTCATTTGGAAGAGTACTGCATGTAATAAGGATAGTGTGATAGTCATCAGGTTAATGGACACGTAATAAGCCACTAAGTAGCATATATAATTTATAATAGGCTTGTATAAGCCAGATATGTGAAGAATGTGTTAAGCGTAGGGCAATGTGCTGGCAGCAGCAAGCAATATTGCCCTCTCGTTAGGTCAACGGGACTGTTGACTCTGGTTGTCCTGGATGCTTTATAGAAAGTATGTTGTAGTGAATTGTATCCCCGTCTCAGTGTTAATGAACGGGCCTTTAGGTGACATGTTTACTCCTGCCAAGCCCAGGCATGTGTCAGAAGTTTTCATGTCTCTCAGGCCACAGAGAGGACATGTAACAGAAGCCTCATTATGTTGTGAAAGGTCTCTCATGCAAGTATGTCGAAGAGTTAGATGATGAAAATGTAAGATTCCCCAAAGTAGAAGAAAGATGTAAGCCTGCTATCAAACTGAAGCTGCTATCCAGCTGTCCCTATATTGCTCTGTGGGTGCATATAAATGCAGTGGGGACAATATAAGGATGACAAGGAGGTTCCAGTATGCAATCAATTTTAAAAATTCCATGTCATTTCAGTTTAAAGAGTCTTCCTAACAAAGCTGTAAATGAGTGTTGCTAAGGAGAGTCTGTCTTCTCTAACAAGTCAGGAAGGGTGACGGGCAGTCATAGTTAAAGGGGTATTCCCATTACATACCATGGGGGCATATCACTAGGATATGCCCGAAATGTCTTATAAGTGCGGGTCCCACCGCTGGGACCCGCACCTACAAGGAGAACGGAGCGGGTAGAGCTGTGGCTGGAGGACCCCAGGTTTCCCGGGTTCCGTCCACTACCAAGCACTGCTCCCATACAAGTGAATAAGAACGCACCGCGCGGCCCCTGCTCCTATTTATTTCTATGGGGCAGATGGAAATAGCTGAGCCAGCACTCGGCTATTTTCGGCGGCTCTATAGAAATGAATGGAGGTCGGTTGCGCATGCGCAGTGTGCCCTCCGTTCATTTCCCCGCCCCGTTATTGTTGTAGGTGCGGGTCCCAGAGGTGGGACCCGCACCTATCAGACAATAGGGGCATATCCTAGCGATATGCCCCCATTGTATGTGATGGTAAAACCCCTTTAAGGCACATGTACGTACATAGTCAGGGACTGGAGTAGTGACAGGAGGCGGCTGGGAGCCTCTGTATTTTACACACAGGCGTCTTCAGTGCTCAGTAAAATGCTGAAGACAGCCTCTCCGCAGGAACAATGTTAGAGCTTTGCTGAGAAAACTCTTAACTCCCTGTTTTCTAGAACAAAGAAACATCTTTCCCTAATGAAGTATATTACAAAAACGCTTAATATCGCTGTCCCCACAATATATTAAACATAAACTGAAACGACAGTTACACTTAAGTATCCTTACACTTCAAAGACAGTGCCTTTGGATTTTATGGAAGCTTGAATAAAGATGCAATTTTTCCAATTTAATGAATGCTGGAACTTCCAAGTCAGCTGCTATCAAACTGGTTTAGGAACACTGTAGTGATAAATACACCTCTATGTAAAACAGGAATCTATTAGTCAATTGGGGTCATTTATCAAACTAGTGTAAAGTAGAACTGGCTTAGTTGCCCATAGCAACCAATCAGATTCCACCTTTAATTTTCCAAAGGAGCTGTCAAAAATGAAAGGTGGAATATGATTGGTTGCTATGAGTAACTAAGCCAGTTCTACTTTATACAAGTTTGATAAATGACCCCAAAAATGTCCTCTTACCATAAGATCCCATGAACACAATTGCTTTATGGGGCAGGGGCCCCAATAGATGTACATTTCGGTATTACCTCTGCCAGGTAGAAAACATTAAAATATGTTGTACGATAATGAATGCTATTTAATTTGCAGCTACTTATAAATTTACTAGTCGTATGCATTATTTAAAGAGAACCTGTCTCCAGAAAATGTGATAGAGCAGGAGGAGCTGAGCAGATGGATATATAATTTTATGGGAAAAGATTCAGTAAAACTGTAAATTAGACATTTATGTCTCTGCTATTTCTGACTTCAGTTGTACACAGGGTAGTTGTTATCAGTGATTGAAAGCATTCAGTGGTATTTGTGCAGGGGGGTAGTCTTAAATTCAGATAAAGTAAGAATTATAGACATCAATCTGCTCAGCTCCTCCTGCTCTATATCATGCTGCCTGCAGATTGCATTTTGTGGTAACAGATTATCTGTAAGTTTATTTATATGGCAATTGGTGCAGAGGCAGATTTTGTACGCCATATGTGTAAGAACGTTTTCCCCATTCTGATTCCAGCCTCCGGAGCACTTGTGTGATTCCCCTTCAAATTTTCAGTTGCTAGTCACAACACGACATGGGCGGGATCTTTGTCAGTGGGGTGGGCGTGGTCAGTTCTACTTAAAATTTTAATTCTCATTTGTTTACTGCATTTATTTGAATTATTATTTCTTTTTAATATTTAAAATACTTCTAATTTTGCTCCTTTGCTTTCTATAAAAGTTAGAAAAATAAGGGTGGGTTCACATCATGTTTTTGCCATCCGTTAGACATATATGTTGGGGGGGGAACAAAGGATACAAAAGCATAATACACCACGCTTTTTGTAACCTGCAGAGTCGATTAACTTATACAGTACGTTTTTTTTTTTTTACAATGGAACTCTATGGTGAACGCATGCCACAGTATTTCATCAGTCTCAGGCATCCGTTAGCATATGTTTTTTCATATACCATAGTTAAACGGATGGCAAAAATGTGATGTCCAATTTACAATACGTAGAACGGAATATTCATCCTAATTATGTTTTATTAGATATGATGTTGTTAGCCAGAAAAAACAATAGGCTAAAGCAGACTACGTGAGGTCCATCTATTTTGTGCAAATAACATTAAGGAAAAGCCGCAAAACAAAAATAGACCACCATGACCACCAGGCACATGGCAGTACAGTATGAGCCAGAATTCTATGGATACTATAGTCAATATCTGTGTGACATGCATGGAGCTTAACCCTTAAAGCTGCTGATATAATTTTAGTGGGGAGGGGGTGGAGGTAGAAGACCACTGCTGGGGAAGGAATCAGAAGTAAGGAATGGTTAATAACCTTAATTGGTTGATTTATTGCTTTCGTGCTGTAGCCTTCAGGAACAGTACATAATACATATGGTTATGCTGGAACCAATTTTTTATTTTTTTAGTTTGATGTATTCTTCTTACAGACCTTCACACGTATTTTTAATATGGCCCAAAGGTGACTTTTTTTTTTTATATTGCATGTTTATTGCTATGTGTATACTTGATCAAAACTTTTCAAGAGACTACTTAATAATTCTTCAAACCAGTTACTCTGAGTACGTTTTCTTAAACTGAGACCTCATGTTGTATCATTCGTCAAAGACCCCGAACCCAAGATTAGCTGTAAAATACTTTGAATATCTGATAATAGAGACCTTTACTGGCCCTTTAAACAGTAGTGGCTTTTACATATGTACCTTTGCATTTTCACCTTTACTTTTGTGCCATTTTGAAAATACAGATAATGGACTAGAGCAACTTTTCACGAGTGACGTTTTATATCACTGAACAATTATGACTATGCCGATTGCCATGCTGCTGGCTGGAGGATGGATCAGCTACTACCCACCAACCCCACCGATCAGCTATTTTCTGCAGCCCCCCAGCACCGGAACGAACTAGCACTTTGAATGGAACAGGAAAGACGATGTGTTACTGCTGCTCAGCTCCCATTCACTTTAATGGGAGCATGGCCACTACGCTTTGAACAGAGCAGTGCTTCCTGCTCTGTTCAAAGCGCTAGTTCCAGCAGCGGAGGCTGCAGCAAGCAGCTGATTTATGGGTGGTGGGGTGTCGGACCCTCACTGATCAGATATTAATGACCTATCCTGATAATAGGTCATCAATATCAGGAACCTGAACACCCCTTTAATATGTGTTTGATATATGTTCAGGTGGGGGTGGAAATTTATAGGATGCATAATTTGTACAGGAACAAAGAGACATAAACCTTCACCACTGTATGTAATATATAAACTGTATTTCTTATTTAATAGCATATCTGTCTCTCTTTAACGAGTATTTATCTTTTATGTTGGTGTCATGTAAAGAATCATTTTTGTATCCTGTGTTCGATCTATTCTGTAAGTGACTTTGTAGGGACACCAGTGTTCAAACCAAAATGGCTTATTTTATCACAAGGGAAGCAGGAAATGTAACCTTAGCTCCACTCGATGTCTCATGGTAAAACTAATTTAAAAATTAGAATTCGAATGGTTAAAAACAGAGAACCTAGAATCTATCTCAAGAAATTGTGATCCATCCTGAGCTCCATAGAAAATGTACTAATAGTTTGTGATATTCATGAAAAATTAGGAATTTAAAGGGCGTTGTATGGCCTTTAAGAAAACGTTACCCAATGTTAAGGGAAGCCATAGTTTATGACAAAGTGGCATCAGCAACGTCAGATATATAGCGAAACAAAGACCATATCATTCAGAAATGTTGTATCAGTTTGTATTCCGTGAAATTCTGACTTATGCATCAAGCAGTGAATTAAATGATCGTTTTTTTCTTACCGTCATCACTAAGAATCTGCATATTGGAAATTTTAGTGTTCAAGTGGAAACGCTCTGTGAAATCAATTTTCTACTATAATCTGACCACTAGGTGGCAAATCTGCCACAATTATTTTTTGGCTTGCTAGGGCATTTGCTACCATCTTCCACAGATACAGATGTTCTCTAGGCATAACAGCTATGTCAGTCATGTTGCTGTAAATTTTTTGTAAATAAAATAAATGCTTTTTATTATACTTTTACAGACATGTTACATGGAATTTTTATGAAATGAACTGTAGACAGTCATGAAAGTGGATTCATCCTAAAGAACCCTTTACGTGGGAAAACTATCAGGCCGTACAGTACAAATGCTGATTCTCTATAAAAAGCCCATTTAAAGGTGCCGCTGATTACCCCCATTCAATGGTTGAAAGCATCATTGATGCTGATGCCAAAATCATTGTTTCTGGGCAGCAGATTGTACAGCGGAAACAATGATCTGCTGCCCTGAAACAATGAATCTGCTCCTCATAAAACTGGGGTGATTGCTGAAGGTACAGTAATCGCAGATCTCACTTACTCTGATGAGCAGGCAAATATCAGGAATGAACATTTCATTCCTGATAATTGCCTGCTCAGTCGGCCTGTGTAAAACTGGATTTTTGTACTCAACGTAAAATCCTTTTCTCGTAGGATGCATTGGGGGACACAGCACCATGGGTATACGCCTAGCTACTACTAGGAGGCTACACTAGATCAGTGTTTCCCAACCAGTGTGCCTCCAGCTGTTGCAAAACTACAACTCCCAGCATGCCCGCACAGGGAGTTGTAGTTTTGCAACAGCTGGAGGCACACTGGTTGGGAAACACTGCACTAGATAACAGAAAAGTTGGCTCCGCCCAGGTGGGCTTTACCCTCTCCACAGCCACTAAGCTATTCAGTTTGTACCAATAGCAGTAGGAGAGAGAAACAAAAGCGAAGAACCAACATATCCTCGACCGGGGAATGAAACGAGAACAGCAACCCGGTGACAGGAAGAGACAAGAAAAGAAAGGGTGGGATCTGTGTCCCCCAATGCATCCTACAAGAAAAGGATTTTACGGTGAGTACAAAAATCCTATTTTCTCGTGAATTGCAATGGGGGACACAGCACCATGGGACGTCCCAAAGCAGTTGGGTGGGATTGAAAAGTCATGCAAAAAGTCGGGTGCATAGGTGAAGGAGAACCATGTGACCCAACAGGACCAGGAGAGATCCAGCATGAAATGGTCCCAAGGAAAAAATGGGAGACCGTAAGGATCCCAAGGGCAAGTGCCCGAGAAAAAGGCCTGCCAGAAGGAACAAGGAAAACACCCAGCTCCACCCAAGGTGAGAAAAAGAAAGCGCTAGAGGACAGGAAGCAGGGCAGATGTCCTGCACGAGAACCAGGAGGTAAACAAGACTGCCCTAGAGTAAGGATCTGGAAGAACCAGGGCTCCCCTGAAGAAACAGGGGAGTAGTACTGCCACGTGTGTTGGTAACAACCTAGCTCTCTGCCTAGAGAAGGATGCTGCAAGATGAGAATCCATAAGAGAAAAAATGAAATGAATCCAGCAAAGGAGAAAAAACATCGGCCATGGTTGACTAACCAGCCCAAGTGTAGTGACTAGCAACTTTATAACGCTCTCCCAGAAGCGTCAGGAAAAGCAGCCTGACACAATCTTGAGAAATCAAGACTACTGAGAGAAGACAAGTTACATCATTATCACACAACTTGGGATATTTGGAACACATTTATTAAAAATGACTTTATCTTAAAGTTTCTATAATTATCTCTTGATATTATACATAAAGACAGACGAGTCAAGCTCGCAAAACGAGCCCTGATAAACCCCCTTACCCTAAGTTTATCTCTTACCCTCCCCCCAGTTATCTTTGTTAAGATATTTTGATATATTAAAAGGCATACAATATGCACGTATCTACATCATCTATGTAAAATCAATATTACATATACCATGCATGAAGATTAATGCTATGTACCTCATGATTTAATTCTCAGACTCTAGATTTGTTAATAAAGACTACGGTCCTTTCTGGAATATTAATTAAGTATATAATGTCTGTTGTTATATGCATACAGTTGAAATGAAATATATTTTGTCACAAGAAATGATTATGCCTAATATATGAAAAACTTTCAATAAAAAGAAAATGTTACAAAGGAAAAGCAGCCTGGATTCTGCTACAGGTGGGGCGGGACTACACAGACATGTAGAAACCAGCTTTCAACCAGCACAGTGAAACCACCAGGGAAGAGAAAGGAAACCGACAGGTGCAGACAATGCAAGGCCCAAAGGAACTGCCCTTGTGTCCCGTAGCACAACTAATCAGAGAACATAAGGGGGTACAATGAACACCCGGACCATGAGTGAACTACGGAGCCATGTCTGATACTCGAGCAAGCAGTTGATAAATTCCACCCACCAGCAGGTGAGTGGCGCTCAGTAGCCCTGTCACAGCCATATCAGAGAGGACGTCCAACAATGACAGTTGTCCTTCCAACACCCAGAGATTCTGTATGGTGAAGAACCTCCAGAGATGACCCGAAAACTGCAGTCGCGGCTGTTGCCGACAATACTTCGTACCCCTGCAGGATAGAAGATCCAGTGGTGATTATTGTAAACTACCAGGAATAGGCCACTCCGTGGAAAGAAAGCAGAGAGACAATAATAACAACGTGAGTACTCCATAACATGAGCAAACCTAGCACAAAACCAACAACCACCTGCCCATGGTGAAGGGAGTGTGGTTGGTTGTGGACCACCCCGGTCGGATCTGAAAAAGCCACCCATACACTGGATCTAACAGTCGCAACACTAGTCCTACGAAGAAGGGGGAAATCTGGACCACCCCTGTGAGACATGGTTACCAGGTACATGCTGTAACCACGATGGTAAGTTGTAGACAGTGCCCTGAGAAGGTGCTAGATGGGTGTTATAACCAGAAAAGAGGAATGAATACAGCGACTAGTGATGGAAACATCACTCCATAGGACAGACAAGAGCCCGGAGGAAGGAAGCACCCAGTAATGCAGAAACTGTATGGGCCAGAGATTGCAGCATATGGCCCAGCATGTGGGATACTGCAAATACCCGCCTATAATAGGGGTAAAGTGGCTGCACGTTGCACTCTAATGAGAATGGAAACAGAGCCACAGCATCCAGGAATGCTACAGTATCTGGCGATGGTACAAGCACTGTACCTGTAAGGCAGAAATACGGCTGTGTAGTGCAGAGGTAAAACCAGACAGGTGAAATGGGTACAGCACCTGGAGGTGGTAGAGGTACTCCACTTGAGAGAGGAGCAACGTGGCTGCATGGTGCACCCTAGAATCCGAGAGGTGCAACGTCAACCGCATTAGAAAGGGACCTATACTGCGCCCAGGAAGGGGGAAACAGGGCTGCATGGTGCACCATAGACCAAGAGAGGCGCACACTATAATCAGGTAGGTGCAATGGTCACGGCAAGTGAAGGGCCTCCATATCTCGCCTGGAAAGGGGGGAAATTGGGCCACATGGAACACCATAGAGCCAGACAGGAGTAATGGATACATCACCTGGAGATGGTGCAGGTATTCTACCTATGAGGGAGCAAGATGGCTGCTTGGTGCACACTAGAACCAGGAAGGCGCTATTGCTACGGCAATGGAAGTGGCTTCTATATCTCGCCAGGAAAGGGAGAGATAGGACCGCATGGAACACCATAGAGCCAGACAAGCGTAATGGCTACAACATCAGGGGATGGTGCAGGTAGTCTACCTATGAAGGGAGTAAGGTGGCTGCTCGGTGCACTCCAGACCCAGGAAGGGGAAATTGCTACGGAAATTGAAACTGGCCTCTATATCTCACCTGGGAAGGAGAAATAGGGCCGCACGTAGCACAATATAGCCAGACAGGAGAAATGGCTACAGCATCTGAAGATGGAGCAGGTACTCTACCTATGAAGGGAGCAAGGTGGCTGCTTGGTGCACAAGTTCACAGCAATACTTAGTGCACCAATCACTAATACGTAGTCAGACCTGTTAAAATGTGAAGTTGCACGTATTGCGCCAAAATATTTGCATCATTGGTGCCGATTTCGCAATCGCTAATATATTGGAGCACTCTGGAAACTAGAGCCTGGAAACTATAGGCCGGTAAGTTTAACATCTGTTGTGGGTAAACTGTTTGAAGGTTTTCTGAGAGATGCTATCTTAGAGCATCTTAACGGAAATAAGCAAATAACGCCATATCAGCATGGCTTCGTGAGGGATCGGTCATGTCAAACAAATTTAATCAGTTTCTATGAGGAGGTAAGTTCTAGACTTGACAGCGGTGAATCAATGGATGTCGTATATCTGGACTTCTCCAAAGCATTTGACACTGTACCACATAAAAAGTTAGTATATAAAATGAGAATGCTTGGACTGGGAGAAAACGTCTGTAAGTGGGTAAGTAACTGGCTCAATGATAGAAAACAGAGGGTGGTTATTAACGGTACACACTCAGATTGGGTCACTGTCACTTGTGGAGTACCTCAGGGGTCAGTATTGGGCCCTATTCTCTTCAATATATTTATTAATGATCTTGTAGAAGGCTTGCATAGTAAAATATTAATTTTCGCAGATGACACTAAACTGTGTAAAGTAATTAACACTGAAGAGGACAGTATACTACTACAGAGGGATCTGGATACATTGGAGGCTTGGGCAGATAAGTGTCAGATGAGGTTTAACACTGACAAATGTAAAGTTATGCACATGGGAAGAAATAATGCAAGTCACCCGTACATACTAAATGGTAAAACACTTGGTAACACTGACATGGAAAAGGATCTAGGAATTTTAATAAACAGCAAACTAAGCTGCAAAAACCAGTGTCAGGCAGCTGCTGCCAAGGCCAATAAGATAATGGGTTGCATCAAAAGGGGCATAGATGCCCGTGATGAGAACATATTCCTACTACTTTACAAATCATTAGTCAGACCACACAGAGTACTGTGTACAGTTCTGGGCTCCAGTGAACAAGGCAGACATAGCAGAGCTGGAGAGGGTCCAGAGGAGGGCAACTAAAGTAATAACTGGAATGGGGCAACTACAGTACCCTGAAAGATTATCTAAATTAGGGTTATTCACGTTAGAAAAAAGACGACTGAGGGGAGATCTAATTACTATGTATAAATATATCAGGGGTCAGTACAGAGATCTCTCCCATCATCTATTTATCCCCAGGACTGTGACTATGACGAGGGGACATCCTCTGCGTCTGGAGGAAAGAAGGTTTGTACACAAACATAGAAGAGGATTCTTTACGGTAAGAGCAGTGAGACTATGGAACTCTCTGCCTGAGGAGGTGGTGATGGTGAGTACAATAAAGGAATTCAAGAGGGGCCTGGATGTGTTTCTGGAGCGTAATAATATTACAGGATATAGCTACTAGAGAGGGGTCGTTGATCCAGGGAGTTATTCTGATTGCCTGATTGGAGTCGGGAAGGAATTTTTTATTCCCCTAAATTGGGGAAAATTGGCTTCTACCTCACAGGTTTTTTTTTCCCTTCCTCTGGATCAACTTGCAGGATAACAGGCCGAACTGGATGGACAAGTGTCTTTTTTCGGCCTTATGTACTATGTTACTATGTTACTATCTGCATATAAAGCTATTGTAATATTCTGCCGTGCCAACCATTTTCTCCAGTCTCAGGAAACTTTTAGCAATTTGAAAAATTTTGCTATAGTGACGCCTGTATTTCGAGCACATTACACGAATATTACATTGCCGATTTTTCGCGACCAAGAAAATAATCTCGAATTCTCGAATATATGAGTCTATATATATATATATATATAGTCTACCAAATATTGGCGAAATATCGCAAATTCTAATATTGCCTCTGTCACTCATTACTAGTCAATTCTACAAGAGTTTCCAAAAACAATTCAAGGTAATGCTGTCACAAATAATGTCATGTCTGTGTTGCGTTATTTGCAGAAAATTTGCCAAACATCACGCATGGGGTAAATTTGGTGCATCTTTAAACTAATACCTTTGTCAATTTTATTTATGCCACTGCCCCACTGAAGTAAGATTGTGCTGCTTTTGCAACTTTTAAAAAGACTCTGTTGATTAATCTGGTGTGTACTGAATTAACATATCTAGACATGCCTTTCCACCCACTTTTCAAAAGTAATTAGGGTAGTATGAAATCACAAAAGGATGATAAAATTTGTGCAAAAATGGAGTGCACCAAAATGTTCTCCTTTTTTTTTTCAAAATTGGCCATAGGATGGAGGATGTCATTGAACTAGAGATGAGAAAATTAATTCAAAATGAATTGGATTCATTACAAACGTCACAAAAAGTCTTCTGCCAAACAAATTCAAAGTTTTGGCAATTTGCTTCGGATGAATCACGCAAAACTGTGCCCATTATTTTACTGTGAAAATCTAAGGGAAACAGGGCAGATAGGATGATGATGGAGGATCACTTGACTCTGGGATGGCGGGGGATTGCTCACAGCCACCCTGACAGCCAGCCTGTGAGCCAATGAGGAGGCAAAGTGTTGACAGGTAGTGATGGACGAACATCTGCCGGGACGGTTCGCGAACGCGATCGCGCAAATGCGATCAAATGTTCGCGAACCGCAAGTTCGCGGCGGGTCCCATTCATTTTAATGGCAGACGAACCTGAAAGACCTTCAGCTCATATTTGCAGCCAAGAAATAATTACTAGAAGTCAAATTTGCGATCTCCATTTATAATTTTTTTAATGCGAAATATTGGCAATATATTTTTCACGTACGCGCATGCGCAAATGCACTATACATTACCCAAATGCACTATAAAGAAAGTATATTGGTATATAACACCCCGCTTCAATCTGTTTTTTTGGGGGGCGACTGGTATATCACACCAGTAGAAATTATTTGTTCCAATAGTGCTTGTCCCTCTATATACCTGCAGTATCGCAGCAGAACCGCACACAACTGCCGCACAATACAAATGCACTATAATCTACTTTCTAACATAGAAAGTATATTATAACATTGTACAAAGAAGGCAATCCATTAGAATATACATAAAGATAAAACGTAACCTTTAATAATTTTATTGTGAGGGTCCATTCACACGTCCGTAAGTGTTTTGCGGATCCGCAAAACACGGACACCGGCAATGTGCATTCCGCAATTTGTGGACCGCACATCGCCGGCACTATAATAGAAAATGCCTAATCTTGTCTGCAATTGCGGACAAGAATAGGACATGTTCTATTTTTTTACGGAAACGGAAGCACAGATGCGGAAGTGCGGATAGCACATTCCGGCCCCATTGAACATGAATGCGAAACGGATGCAGACCCATTTTGCGGACGTGTGAATCCAGAGGACCCCCGCCGATCAGCTGTTTTAGAAGGCAGCGGCGCTCCAGCAGCGGCGCCGCCTTCTCACTGTTTACCGCTGGCCCAGTGACGTAACGACTAGTATCAACTAGCGTGGGCGGGCTAAGCTCCATTCAAGTGAACAGAGCTTAGCCCCGCCCACGCTAGTTGATACTAGTCGTGACGTCACTGGGCCAGCGGTAAACAGCGAGAAGGCCGCTGCACTGCTGAAGCGCTGCTGCCTTCTCAAACAGCTGATCGGCGGGGGTCCCGGGTGTCGGACACCCGCCGATCAGATGCTGATGATCTATCCAGAGGATAGATCATAAGTTAAAACAAAGTGCAGAACCCCTTTAAGCAAAAAGCATAGATGTGGTAGGCAACAACAAGTGCTCGGCGGCACTAAATCAGGTGCTCAGCGGCACCAAATCAGAAACCATATGTCCTACCACAATCCGGTGGGTTCCAGTGCACATCCATGAATCCCGGAGGGAGAGCAAAAACCATCTATCCCTGGGCTAGATGATGATGTGGTATTGAAGGACAGGGTGGGCAAAGAACTGTCCCTGATATTGCCCTACAGGGGGGTGCTATTCTGGCCCTGATAGCCTAACCACAGACCACCCGCCCTGATAAGAGCGACCCTGTCCGGAACCTAACTCTATATAAAAATGGTCCTAGTAAGCCCCTAGCCCCTAGGCCCCTGACTTCCAGGTGATCACTATATAGATCTATGTGTTTTTGACTCATTATAAAAGTATATCGCACCCCTCTGTGTATCACACATATAGATAGCAAACCTATACTAGTCCTTAAAATGACTTTTGTGGCCCTATTAGCTAGCGTTTGGTGTCCCTAACAGCCTGTCCCTGCTCCACACAGCAATCTCTCCCTACAGTGGCAAAACACTGAATGTAAAATGGCGGCCAGATCAGGTTTATTTATAAGGTAGGGGGTGTGTCCATGTGCTGAAATGTCTCAATTGGCTGTCCTGTACCACCTGATGGATGTGTCATGGGTCAAAGTTTTTCATAATGTAAAAGAATATGGCGGGCGCGAATTTCTCCATATGTTCGCATGTTTGGCGAATCGCGAACATGCAAAGTTCGCCGTGAAACAACCGCCGGGCGAACCGCAAGGCCATCTCTATTGACAGGTCCTTAAGCTGTGTGCTGTGTTTAAAGCACAGATGTCATTTTGACCTCAGCCTTCCATGTGAGAGGACGTGTAAGCCTTTTCTCTGGCAGACGATTACAGACACAAGCCAGCCATGTAAGGGTGTTCCAGGTATAGTTTAGGGATATATTTAGTTTGGTAGATTGAATTAATAGGTAGAAAAGTTTGTTTCATCAAAAAAGGAAAGCGTAAGGTCAGAGTTCTGTGTGTGTGTTCTACAGTGAGGGGGGCAGCTGTTAATTCAATGCATTTTATTGTGTTAATGTTCAGTACAGTTTAATTCAACACAATGAACAGTATCAATATACCCTAGCAAATTGTCAACACCAGTCTACTGTGTGTTTGTAGCAGAGGAAATAAAAAAACTGTTGCAATTTTGCTACCATTTAATAACCAGTGTACTAATCTGTGACTTGTAATAGTTTAAAGTGTAACTGCCATGTTTTAATCAAAAAATCCATTTTAGCATATGTTAGTGCTGCTGCAGCATTATGCATAAAGCAATCTTTAGTTTCTTCACATACCACTGTTTTGAGTTTTCCCCTTAGTTACGGCTGTTTTAACCTCTACAATATGAGGACCTCCTCAAGATGGCTCCTCTGCCAGTTCTCTGAGGCCAAAACTGCTTTCCCTCACTTTCCATACACACTTGCTGTAGCCAGCAGCTCCCTGCCAGCCAATCAGATTAGATTACTAAGAGACACGCCTCCTAACTCTGAAGCCTAATGCAGCCATACAGTGTAAAGGACCTCCCCTCCGTCTCCTTGTCCTCTTAGTTGGAGACAGACAAGCCATAGCAACTGTCTTTTAAGGGAGCAGTGGAAAGGGACAGAGGACATTAATGAAACCTGTTATTATAAGGTAATTACAGACAGGGACAGGGACAATACAAATCTTTCACGGTCCACTTGGTCAATGCTTTTTGTAGCAACAGTGAGTCAGGCTCTATTGACACCTCCACGTTTGTGCCAGTCTGGTTCCTACACCAGGCACTTATACGCCTCCTCTACCTCCTCTTCCAATCACATCCTCCCGTCCCCCACAGAAACAGGGCAGAGTGTCCCTTCCACTCCCTCTCCCCCTCCCTCTTATTGTATGTGTAAACTGAAGCATTGCCATGCTGTCTTAGAACTGATAAGCATTGGTGAGAGTAGTCACACAATGGATCAGTTGCTAAAGTGCATCAAGCAGCAACCATCCCACTGGCTGTCACTCGGCCAACTACAGCTAGGCACGGTGGTCAGCAACAATGGCAGGAACATCATGGCTATGCTGCATTTGGGGAAAATTACACATGCTCCTTGCATGGCACAGCCATTCTTATTTGGCAAGGAATGCCCTCCTGCCCATTGCACCACTTGATCCACGATGTTCCAATTCGCAGGAATTCCACCTTGCATATGCTAGAGTGTCTGTATAAGTAGCATAAAGCAGTGAATGATTTCATCATGCACCAGACCACCACAGCAGGAAGCATGTGTTGTTTTGAGGACAGGCAGTGGCAGTTCATCAGAGATGTGTATTGCAGTACAAAGACGCCACTAGATTTGTTAGTAGTGACAACTGTAGCATCAACTATGTCATGCCCCTTATATTCATATTAGATCAAATGCTCATGCTAATGCAAACGGAATGGTGAAAAAAGAACAGCTTCCGCATCTTGCTGGCCACCCTGTAGATGTTGAGGACCCACAAGGACAAAGTCCCATGGAGGAAGAAGCAGAGGAGGAGGAGGATGTGGAGGAAGAATCAGAGGAGGAGAAGGGGCAGTGGTGGAGGACAATGATGCTGATGATGATGATGTGATGATGACACTGGCCAATTATTGTAGTGGGGGTGGAGCTAGGTTCTAGGGCAGGCATCCTCAAACTGCGGCCCTCCAGTTGTTGTAAAACTACAACTCCCACAATGCCCTGCTGTAGGCTGATACCTGTAGGCTGTTTGGGCATGCTGGGAGTTGTAGTTTTGCAACAGCTGGAGGGCCGCAGTTTGAGGATGCCTATTCTAGGGCATGCTGGCAAGCATGGCAAGCTGTATGTTTGCTTGCTTACGTACTGACAGACATATCATTAGCATGAAGCATTTTGATGATTACTGGATAGCCAAGCTTTTTCCTGTTGCTGTAAGGGAGTTACTATTGCTATATTACCAGGATACACTGTGTAGACAGCATGCCGCCCACGTGTCTGACCAGAATGCCCCTCTCCACCACCCACTGTGTCACAGACCTCCCGACGTCTCTACTACCACAAGTAGCAGAAGTTGCTGCAGCCACTTCAGTCTAATGAACATGATGGAGTCTTGTTTCATATGCCGGGCCAGGCTGATACAAAACAGCAAACAAATACGTTTTTTCTGAATAATCGGGTTCATTCCTACCTGGACTGTGGCCTCTCTCTGGCACATACCCTGTTCCCTGACCTCATGGAATTATGGGCAGACAGATAGGAACAGTGGCCAACAATGGCCCAGTTTGCCCTCTTTGTACTACAGTCCTGATCAAAAGTTTAAGACCACTTGAAAAATGGCAAAAAATCATATTTAGCATGGCTGGATCTTAACAAGGTTCCAAGTAGAGCTTCAACATGCAACAAGAAGAAATGGGAGTGAGACAAAACATTTTTTGAGCATTCAATTTAATGAAAACAACGAATATACTGAAACAGGCTGTTTTTCAGCTGATCAAAAGTTTAGGACCACACCTCCAAAAAATAACTAAACCCCCCAAAACAGAAATCCAACTTCCAAACATGAAATCAGTAATGAGTAGCTCCGTCGTTATTGTTTATCACTTCCAAAATTCGTTTCGGCATGCTTGATGGAAGCGTTTCCATGAGGTGAGTGGGAACATTTCTCCAAGTGATGAAGACGGCCGCACGAAGGCCATCTACTGTCTGGAACTGTTGTCCATTTTTGTAAACTTCCCATTGCCATCCATCCCCAAAGGTTCTCAATTGGATTTAGATCAGGGGAACGCGCAGGATGGGCCCAAAAAGTGATGTTATTCTCCAGGAAGAAGTCCCTTGTCCTGCGGGCATTGTGTACTGTAGCGTTGTCCTGTTGAAAAACCCAGTCGTTACCACACAGACGAGAGCCCTCCGTCATGAGGAATGCTCTCTGCAACATCTGGACATAGCCAGCGGCCGTTTGACGCCCCCTGCACTTCCTGAAGCTCCATTGTTCCACTGAAGGAAAAAGCACCCCAGACCATTATGGCGCCCCCTCCACTGTGGCACGTAGAAAACATCTCAGCTGGGATCTGCTTGTCATGCCAGTAATGTTGGAAACCATCAGGACCATCAAGGTTAAGAAAAATTCTCATCAGAGAATAAAACTTTCTTCCACCTTTGAATGTCCCATGTTTGGTACTCTCTTGCAAAGTCCAAACGAGCAGTTCTGTGGCGTTCAAGGAGAAGTGGTCTTTGAAGACGTTTTTTGTTTTTGAAGCCCTTCAGTCTCAGATGCCGTCTGATGGTTATGGGGCTGCAGTCAGCACTAGTAAGGGCCTTAAAGAGGACCTTTCACCAGAATAAAGTATCTAAACTGACTATACAGACGTGTAGAGAGGCGCCCAGGG
This sequence comes from Bufo bufo, assembly GCF_905171765.1. NCBI lineage: Eukaryota > Metazoa > Chordata > Amphibia > Anura > Bufonidae > Bufo > Bufo bufo. Next base: position 98,845,122 of record NC_053398.1, read on the forward strand.
ATCCCCCTGCACTTACTATTATCCCCGGGCGCCGCTCCGTTCTCCGGTTATAGCCTCCGGTATGTTCATAGTTAGGCTCCACCCAGGGGAACCTGCCGGCGTCTCTTTCTCCTATGCTGTAGCGCTGGCCAATCGCAGCGCTCAGCTCATAGCCATTTTTCAAGTGGTCTTAAACTTTTGATCAGGACTGTATGTTGTCCAGCCTCCAATGTCATTTCAGAGAGGGTTTTCAGAGACGTAACATCCAAACCGACAAAGTTGTCATATGCAAATGTACAAAACATCACTGCCTGCTTACCATCATGTTCCCTAATGTATGGCGGCAGCTGCTGCCACTGCTGCTACTCCCTCCACTTTCACTACCATTACCCCTGCATAGCTTAATTTGTAGACCATTTGTTCAGAATAAGCCACAGTTTTGTTTCCGAAATACCATTTGCCCACATTAATTTTTGGAACATTTTTAATTTTAAAAACCATAACAAAAGCGATGGTGTGTTTTTGAGCCTAGATCCAGCTAGATGTATCATGTATAATTAGCACAGGGCATTTTAGTTTAGCTCCAGTAAGTGAGACAAATAGAGGGATCGCGCTGCTCCAGCAGTTATCTACATAGCGATAGTGGAGGAGATAAGGCACGCTGAAGGCTTGAGCAGTGTGACTATAGCTTAGAACTTGTTCTCCTCCACTGCCCTTATTTGTGAGCTACCAGAACTGGACAAAAATACAAGTAATTTAGTGCCTGTAAATAGTGACATCAATCCTTGCCCAGGCTGGCTGTATTACTTACCGGCCTAATTAACCCCCTTGGACCCGCTATACTTGGATATCGTGGTCAGCCTTAGGGGCTTGTTGTTTGGGGGACATACAGTCAGATCCATAAATATTGGGACATTGACACAATTCTAACATTTTTGGCTCTATACAACACCACAATAAATTTGAAATGAAACGAACAAGATGTGCTTTAACAACAGACTGTCAGCTTTAATTTGAGGGTATTTACATCCAATTCAGGTGAACGGTGTAGGAATCACAATAGTTTGCATATGTGCCTTCCACTTGTTAAGGAACCAAAAGTTATGGGACAGAATAATAATCATAAATCAAACTTTCACTTTTTAATACTTGGTTGCAAATCCTTTGCAGTCAATTACAGCACGAAGTCTGGAACGCATAGACACCACCAGACGCTGGGTTTCATCCCTGGTGATGCTCTGCCAGGCCTCTAATGCAACTGTCTTCAGTTCCTGCTTGTTCTTGGGGCATTTTCCCTTCAGTTTTGTCTTCAGCAAGTGAAATGCATGCTCAATCGGATTCAGGTCAGGTGATTGACTTGTCCATTGCATAACATTCCACTTCTTTCCCTTAAAAAACTCTTTGGTTGCTTTTGCAGTATGCTTTGGGTCATTGTCCATCTGCACTGTGAAGCGCCGTCCAATGAGTTCTGAAGCATTTGGCTGAATATGAGCAGATAATATTGCCCGAAACACTTCAGAATTCATCCTGCTGCTTTTGTCAGCAGTCACATCATCAATAGATATAAGAGAACCAGTTCCATTGGCAGCCATACATGCCCATGCCATGACACTACCACAACCATGCTTCACTGATGAGGTGGTATGCTTAGGATTATGAGCAGTTCCTTTCCTTCTCCATACTCTTCTCTTCCCATAATTCTGGTACAAGTTGATCTTGGTCTCATCTGTCCATAGGATGTTGTTCCAGAACTGTGAAGGCTTTTTTAGATGTCGTTTGGCAAACTCTAATCTGGCCTTCCTGTTTTTGAAGCTCACCAATGGTTTACATCTTGTGGTGAACCCTCTGTATTCACTCTGGTGAAATCTTCTCTTGATTGTTGACTTTAACACACATACACCTACCTCCTGAAGAGTGTTCTTGATCTGGCTAACTGTTGTAAAGGGTGTTTTCTTCACCAGGGAAAGAATTCTTCGGTCATCCACCACAGTTGTTTTCCATGGTCTTCTGAGTCTTTTGGTGTTGCTGAGCTCACCTTCTTTTTAAGAATGTTCCAAACAGTTGTTTTGGCCACGCCTAATGTTTTTGCTATCTATCTGATGTTTTTTTTTCAGCCTAATGATGGCTTGCTTCACTGATAGTGACAGCTCTTTGGATGTCATCTTGAAAGTTGACAGCAACAGATTCCAAATGCAAATAGCACACTTGAAATAAACTCTGGACCTTTTATCTGCTCATTGTAATTGGGATAATGAGGGAATAACAAAGACCTGGCCATGGAGAAGCTGAGAAGCCAATTGTTAACAAGTAGGAGGCACATATGCAAACTGTTGTAATTCCTACACCGTTCACCTGATTTAGATGTACCCTCAAATTAATGCTGACAGTCTGCAGTTAAAGCACATCTTGTTCGTTTCATTTTAAATCCATTGTGGTGGTGTATAGAGCCAAAAATGTTAGAATTGTGTCTATGTCCCAATATTTATGGACCTGACTGTATATTATTAGGCTTGCAGATATGTGTATTGTTTGAGCACCGAGTGATTTAATTCACATCCAATAGGGGTTTCTTCCACCCATTTTAATGAATGACACTTTACCAAAAAAATATTAGTTTTCTTTTTTAGCGTCTATAGTTCTGTGAGCTTTATATAATTAGTGACGCAAGTTGCTTAGTACAAACAGCTGTGACTTTTGTGTTTTTAAACTGGCTGTTAACACCACCACCCACGTGTTTACCCATAGCTATATAGGTTGAGAGAATTTCTTGAAATTAATTTTATTTTGATTTATCTGATTTGGGTACAAATTGGTTCTACCCAAATGGAGAAAGATAGAAAATTGGCCAGCCAACACATAACACTCTTCTGGAGATAGACATGTGCAAATCAAAAAAATTGAGTATCTTACACCACCAAATATAACATCACTATTCGAAAATCAATGCTTAGCGTTTTAAACAAGCTTAAACATAACTTGATTTATAACTAGAGTTGAGCGAACACCTGGATGTTCGGGTTCGAGAAGTTCGGCCGAACTTCCCGGAAATGTTCGGGTTCGGGATCCGAACCCGACCCGAACTTCGTCCCGAACCCCATTAAAGTCAATGGGGACCCAAACTTTTCGGCACTAAAAAGGCTGTAAAACAGCCCAGGAAAGAGCTAGAGGGCTGCAAAAGGCAGCAACATGTAGGTAAATCCCCTGCAAACAAATGTAGATAGGGAAATGAATTAAAATAAAAATAAAATAAATAAAAATTAACCAATATCAATTGGAGAGAGGTCCCATAGCAGAGAATCTGGCTTCACGTCAGCAGAGAATCAGTCTCTTCATGCCATAGCAGAGAATCTGGCTTCACGTCACCCACCACTGTAACAGTCCATTGTCATATATTTAGGCCCCGGCACCCAGGCAGAGGAGAGAGGTCCCGTAACAGAGAATCTGGCTTCATGTCAGCAGAGAATCAGTCTGCATGTCATAGCAGAGAATCATGCTTTACGTCACCCAACACTGGAACAGTCCATTGTCAGATATTCAGGCCCAGGCACCCAGGCAGAGGAGAGAGGTCCCGTAACAGAGAATCTGGCTTCATGTCAGCAGAGAATCAGTCTGCATGTCATAGCAGAGAATCATGCTTTACGTCACCCAACACTGGAACAGTCCATTGTCAGATATTTAGGCCCAGGCACCCAGGCAGAGGAGAGAGGTCCCGTAACAGAGAATCTGGCTTCATGTCAGCAGAGAATCAGTCTGCATGTCATAGCAGAGAATCAGGCTTTACGTCACCCAACACTGGAACAGTCCATTGTCAGATATTTAGGCCCAGGCACCCAGGCAGAGGAGAGAGGTCCCATAACAGAGAATCTGGCTTCATGTCAGCAGAGAATCAGTCTTCATGTCATAGCAGAGAATCAGGCTTTACGTCACCCAACACTGGAACAGTCCATTGTCAGATATTTAGGCCCAGGCACCCAGGCAGAGGAGAGAGGTCCCGTAACAGAGAATCTGGCTTCATGTCAGCAGAGAATCAGTCTTCATGTCATAGCAGAGAATCAGGCTTCACGTCACCCACCACTGGAACAGGCCACTGTCACATATTTAGGCCCTGGCACCCAGGCAGAGAAGAGAGGTCCCATAACAGAGATTCAGGCTTCATGTCAGCAGAGAATCAGTCTTCATGTCATAGCAGAGAATCGAGCTTCATGTCACCCACCACTGGAACAGGCCACTGTCAGATATTTTTAGGCCCCGACACCCAGACAGAGGAGAGGTTCATTCAACTTTGGGTTGCCCCGCAATATAATGGTAAAATGAAAATAAAAATAGGATTGAATGATGAAGTGCCCTGGAGTACAATAATATATTGTTAAGGGGAGGTAGTTAATGTATAATCTGCACAAGGGATGGACAGGTCCTGTGGGATCCATGCCTGGTTCATTTTTATGAACGTCAGCTTGTCCACATTGGCTGTAGACAGGCGGCTGCGTTTGTCTGTAATGACGCCCCCTGCCGTGCTGAATACACGTTCAGACAAAACGCTGGCCGCCGAGCAGGCCAGCACCTCCAAGGCATAAAAGGCTAGCTCTGGCCACGTGGACAATTTGGAGACCCAGAAGTTGAATGGGGCCAAACCATCAATCAGTACGTGGAGGGGTGTGCACAGGTACTGTTCCACCATCTTATTGAAATGTTGCCTCCTGCTAACACGTTCCGTATCAGGTGGTGGTGCAGTTAGCTGTGGCGTGGTGACAAAACTTTTCCACATCTCTGCCATGCTAACCCTGCCCTCAGAGGAGCTGGCCGTGACACAGCTGCGTTGGCGACCTCTTGCTCCTCCTCTGCCTTCGCCTTGGGCTTCCACTTGTTCCCCTGTGACATTTGTGAATGCTCTCAGTAGCGCGTCTACCAACGTGCGCTTGTACTCGCGCATCTTACTATCACGCTCCAGTGCATGAAGTAAGGTGGGCACATTGTCTTTGTACCGTGGATCCAGCAGGGTGGCAACCCAGTAGTCTGCACACGTTAAAATGTGGGCAACTCTGCTGTCGTTGCGCAGGCACTGCAGCATGTAGTCGCTCATGTGTGCCAGGCTGCCCAGAGGTAAGGACAAGCTGTCCTCTGTGGGAGGCGTATCGTCATCGTCCTGCGTTTCCCCCCAGCCACGCACCAGTGATGGGCCCGAGCTGCGTTGGGTGCCAGCCCGCTGTGAACCTGCTTCATCCTCATCCTCCTCCACCTCCTCCTCATCCTCGTCCTCCTCGTCCTCCAGTAGTGGGCCCTGTCTGGCCACATTTGTACCTGGCCTCTGCTGTTGCAAAAAACCTCCCTCTGAGTCACTTCGAAGAGACTGGCCTGAAAGTGCTAAAAATGACCCCTCTTCCTCCTCCTCCTCCTGGGCCACCTCCTCTTCCATCATCGCCCTAAGTGTTTTCTCAAGGAGACATAGAAGTGGTATTGTAACGCTGATAACGGCATCATCGCCACTGGCCATGTTGGTGGAGTACTCGAAACAGCGTAACAGGGCACACAGGTCTTGCATGGAGGCCCAGTCATTGGTGGTGAAGTGGTGCTGTTCCGCAGTGCGACTGACCCGTGCGTGCTGCAGCTGAAACTCCACTATGGCCTGCTGCTGCTCGCACAGTCTGTCCAGCATGTGCAAGGTGGAGTTCCACCTGGTGGGCACGTCGCATATGAGGCGGTGAGCGGGAAGGCCGAAGTTTTGCTGTAGCACAGACAGGCGAGCAGCGTCAGGATGTGAACGCCGGAAGCGCGAACAGACGGTCCGCACTTTATGCAGCAGCTCTGACATGTCGGGGTAGTTGTGAATGAGCTTCTGCACCACCAAAATCAGCACATGCGCCAGGCAAGGGATGTGCGTCAAACCGGCTAGTCCCAGAGCTGCAACGAGATTTCGCCCATTATCGCACACCACCAGGCCGGGCTTGAGGCTCACTAGCAGCAACCACTCGTCGGTCTGTTGTTCTATACCCCCCCACAACTCCTGTGCGGTGTGGGGCCTGTCCCCCAAACATATGAGTTTCAGAACGGCCTGCTGACGTTTACCCCGGGCTGTGCTGAAGTTGGTGGTGAAGGTGTGTGGCTGACTGGATCAGCAGGTGGAAGAAGAGGAGGAGGAAGCTGAGTAGGAGGAGGAGGAGGAGACAGGAGGCAAAGAATGTTGCCCTGCGATCCTTGGCGGCGGAAGGACGTGCGCCAAACAGCTCTCCGCCTGGGGCCCAGCCGCCACTACATTTACCCAGTGTGCAGTTAGGGAGATATAGCGTCCCTGGCCGTGCTTACTGGTCCACGTATCTGTGGTTAGGTGGACCTTGCCACAGATGGCGTTGCGCAGTGCACACTTGATTTTTTCGGATACTTGGTTGTGCAGGGAAGGCACGGCTCTCTTGGAGAAGTAGTGCCAGCTGGGAACAACATACTGTTGGAAAGCAAGCGACATGAGCTGTTTGAAGCTGTCTGTGTCCACCAGCCTAAATGACAGCATTTCATAGGCCAGTAGTTTAGAAATGCTGGCATTCAGGGCCAGGGATCGAGGGTGGCTTGGTGGGAATTTACGCTTTCTCTCAAATGTTTGTGAGATGGAGAGCTGAACGCTGCCGTGTGACATGGTTGAGATGCTTGGTGACGCAGGTGGTGGTGTTGGTGGTACATCCCGTGTTTGCTGGGCGGCAGGTGCCAACGTTCCTCCAGAGGCGGAGGAAGAGGCCGAGGCGGCGGCAGCAGCAGAAGAGGCCGAGGCGGCAGCAGCAGAAGAGGTAGCAGGGGGAGCCTGAGTGACTTCCTTGTTTTTAAGGTGTTTACTCCACTGCAGTTCATGCTTTGCATGCAGGTGCCTGGTCATGCAGGTTGTGCTAAGGTTCAGAACGTTAATGCCTCGCTTCAGGCTCTGATGGCACAGCGTGCAAACCACTCGGGTCTTGTCGTCAGCACATTGTTTGAAGAAGTGCCATGCCAGGGAACTCCTTGAAGCTGCCTTTGGGGTGCTCGGTCCCAGATGGCGGTGGTCAGTAGCAGGCGGAGTCTCTTGGCGGCGGGTGTTCTGCTTTTGCCCACTGCTCCCTCTTTGTCTTTTGCTACGCTGTTGGCTCGGTCTCACCACTGCCTCTTCCTCCGAACTGTGAAAGTCAGTGGCACGACCTTCATTCCATGTGGGGTCTAGGACCTCATCGTCCCCTGAATCGTCTTCCACCCAGTCTTGATCCCTGACCTCCTGTTCAGTCTGCCCACTGCAGAAAGACGCAGCAGTTGACACCTGTGTTTCGTCATCATCAGAGACGTGCTGAGGTGGTATTCCCATGTCCTCATCATCAGGAAACATAAGTGGTTGTGCGTTAATGCATTCTATCTCTTCCACCCCTGGGGAAGGGCTAGGTGGATGCCCTTGGGAAACCCTGCCAGCAGAGTCTTCAAACAGCATAAGAGACTGCTGCATAACTTGAGGCTCAGACAGTTTCCCTGATATGCATGGGGGTGATGTGACAGACTGATGGGCTTGGTTTTCATGCGCCATCTGTGCGCTTTCTGCAGAAGACTGGGTGGGAGATAATGTGAACGTGCTGGATGCACTGTCGGCCACCCAATTGACTAATGCCTGTTCCTGCTCAGGCCTTACCATCCTTAGAACGGCATTGGGCCCCACAGAACAGCCACTTCCTCTCCCAGCACCAGAGGGTCCACTAACACCACCACGACCATGTCCGCGTCCGCGTCCCTTACTAGATGTTTTCCTCATTGTTACCGTTCACCACAATAAGAAAAATATTATTCGGGCCAATGTATTGAATTGAAAATCAGGCCTTTTTTTACAGACACCTAACACTATCTGGCTATCTATTTAGGTACCGTATTACACTAATACAGGCACACCAGTAATGACAGATTTAGCTGAATACAAATTTGAGGCCTATTATTTAGGCTCTGGGTGACAGGTATACGTTTACGGACAGAATTAGACTTGGATCTGCACTGTAGCGTGTGTGTGAAGTTCTTGAGAATGACCCTATCAGCACCTTGAATCTAATCTACCCTTTTAGGGATAGATTTAAAGTAGGCCTGATACAGCAGAAACCACTAATTTTGAGAATTGCAAAATTGGGAATTGTTTTTCAACCCAGAACAAAAACTGTGCTTTGTTGGACATTAAATAACTTGACCAGCTAAAACAGTAATGACAGATTTGGATGAATATAAATGTGAGGCCTATTTTTTAGGCGCTGGATGACAGGTATACGTTTAATCACAGAATTAGACTTGGATCTGCACTGTAGCGTGTGTGTTAAGTTTTTCAGAATGACCCTATCAGCACCTTGAATCTAATCTACCCTTTTAGGGAAAGATTTAAGGCTACTTTCACACTAGCGTTCGGGGCTCCGCTTGTGAGCTCCGTTTGAAGGCTCTCACAAGTGGCCCCGAACGCATCCGTACTGCCCCAATGCATTCTGAGTGGATGCGGATCCACTCAGAATGCATCAGTCTGGCAGCGTTCAGCCTCCGCTCCGCTCAGCAAGCGGACACCCGAACGCTGCTTGCAGCGTTCGGGTGTCCGCCTGACCGTGCGGAGGCAAACGGATCTGTCCAGATTTACAATGTAAGTCAATGGGGACGGATCCATTTGAAGTTGACACAATATGGCTCAATTTTCAAACGGATCCGTCCCCTATTGACTTTCAATGTAAAGTCTGGACGGATCCGTCTGAACAACTTCCACACTTAGAATTTTTTCTAAACTATAATGCAGACAGATCCGTTCTGAACGGATCCAAACGCCTGCATTATAGGAGCGGATCCATCTGTGCCGACACCAGACGGACCCGCTCTGAACGCAAGTGTGAAAGTAGCCTAAAGTAGGCTTGATACAGCAGAAACCACTAATTTTGAGAATTGCAAAATTGGGAATTGTTTTTCAACCCAGAACAAAAACTGTGCTTTGACGGACACTAAATAACTTGACCAGCTAAAACAGTAATGACAGATTTGGATGAATATAAATGTGAGGCCTATTTTTTAGGCGCTGGGTGACAGGCTCAACTTGCCCCTGGTGTAGTATATGGCCAAAAAATAACCACACTATTGATGGTTAAATGCACTTGATGAAAGCTTGACCCTGATGTAGGATATAGCAAAAAATAACCACACTATTGATGGTTAAATGCACTTGGGTGACAGGCTCAGCTTGCCCCTGATGTAGTATATGGCCAAAAAACAACCACACTATTGATGGTTAAATGCACTTGATGAAAGCCTGACCCTGATGTAGGATATAGCAAAAAATAACCACACTATTGATGGTTAAATGCACTTGGGGGACACAGGCTCAGCTTGCCCCTGATGTAGTATATGGCCAAAAAATAACCACACTATTGATGGTTAGAGGTGCAGCGTACTCAAGTTGTGTTTAGAAATGTTCCTGGGTGTTGTAGTGCAATAGACACTAACCTGAGACGGCTGACTCTCTGCAAGGGCAGGTGATGGTAAGAAATGTTCGTGACGCCAGTGCCAATTAAACGGTGGCACGCCGTTTGCTGATAGCAGGAATAACTGAGGAACCACGTGATGTTAAAGCAGAACTCAAACTTTAGTAGTTATCATATAGGGACATTAACGGAAGCGCAGTTCCTTTGCATACAGTTGATTTTCAATACAGTTGATGCAGGCAATATATATGTATATAGCAAGGTGACTTCAGAGTGTGAAACACAGGACTTGCAGTACAGGCAGCTTGCACTCTATTCCTGACTGATCCTGGAACATAGAAACTCTTCTCCAAGGTCCAATGCCCTAGCTCTGGCGTATATCCTTGGTTTTATCTTTATAAAGTACCTCCTCTGTTGTCTTGAGTACCTCTTGCTTTTCTTGGCTTGCCTCTGTCTCTCTCTCAGTTTCCTCAGGCTCTTTAACTGAGGTGTTCCTGCTTCTGCATATGTGAACTCAGGAGGGGAACCTTCTCCTTGAATCTGGAACCCGGTTACAGGGGCTGCAAAACCCTCTCCTGGTCTGCAGGCTTCAGGCCTGGACTTGACTCTGACATGGTCTAATCTCCAACTGGTTAGACTAGACTACTCCCCTTAGACTGACTTTCCCTTCCCTGACTGGGCCTTATATAAACTAGGGCTCCCTAGCTCCCTCCCTCATTTTAGGATGGGATCCTACATACCGTGGCATCCAATTTGGATCCTCTGGACCTAGTGTTCTACCTCCCGAGGGGTGGTCCTCAGCCTCAGGGGTTGCCCGTTTAACTGCCAGCACGTGGATTCTGTGTGTCCCAGCTTTTTGCAGTATGTACACACGGGCCACTTACGATCTCTATTACGCCTCCCAGGATCCCTGGGGTGAGTCTCTTGGTAAGGAGGTGGGAACGGCCTAGGAGGTGACAGGAATTCTTCTTCTGTCATTATGGGTTTTTCCCATTCCTCTATTTTTCTGCACACTTTCTCTAGACTTTTAGTGAGGTGATTTACTTGCTCTGTCAGCATGGCAATAGTATCGGTAGCTGACACTTGAACAGCTTGACCGGCCTGAGCTTGGTTAGTGATAAGCGGTTTTGGCTTGCAGGCTGATGACTCAGGTGGGGTGCTTAACTCCGTAGATACTGCTGACCCCAGAATTTTTATAGCCAGTTCTTTAAAGTCCAGAAAGGCACTGTTAGGGTGCTGTGCGGACAGCATCTTTAACTGGGTCCTTATTTGCTCACTAGACACCCCGGTGATAAATTGTTCCCTTAGGGTCTGGTCCTGGTTATCAGCCTCTTTGGGATCTATCTGAATTACAGCCCCTATAGCCTCCTGAAGTGATAGGGCATAGTCACGGAGGGACTCACCGGACTTCTGTTTCTTGCCAAAGAAGTGCATCTTTATCTCTGAAGCAGTCCTAGTTTCAAAAGTGGCTCTGAGGTGGGTGAATATCTGTTCTAGAGTACTCCGCTCAGTAGCAGGCCAGGATAATACCTCCCTGCGGGCAGCTCCCTCCAGTTGCGCTAGCAGGATTTCCATTTGCTGGTCGGCATTTATAGGGTACAGTCGGAATAGTGCCAGCAACTTTTCTTTAAAGTCTCTTAGGGTATGAGTCTCTCCTCTGTAGCGGGGGAACCATGGGGCCCCGAAATAGTAAGGCATGGTAAAGGGCATCATGCTGGGGGCTGTAGGATGATTAGGAGCCGCAAGCTCTCCCGGGGCCGGCTGCTCAGGCACTCCCGGTTCTGACATGGTAGTCTATTGAGAGGTGGCCGCTGGCGACTAAAGGGGCCGGAACACTCCCCTTCCCTCCGGTTACAAGTGCTTACCGGTATCGCCGGGCTTGCGCAGGCCAAGTCTCGAGAGATCCCGGACGTCCTGAGAACGCGGTGACGTAGGAGAAGCAGGGCCGCGGCGGTGCGATGATGACGAGGGGCGGGATTCTCTGTGTCTTTGCAGGGATCCGCCCACGAAGGTCCTCAGCAGCGCGGGAAACTTTACTCCAGGCGGCCGGTGGCCATCTTGGTCACCATTCCCTGACAGCAAGCAGGGTTGTTGAAAAGTCCATAAAACCACACTCCAATGTGGAGATTTTCTTCCTCTTGATAGCGCAACACTGCACAGCGCTTTTTGGAGATTTTAGGCACACTTTGGGTATGTTTTTCAGTCCACAAAGTCCACTTTAATAAAACAGGCAATTTGTCACTTTGGTCACAGGGCAACTGTATAAGGCACAAAGTTCACGCTTCTTGCACTATAAAGCGTGCGTATCCTGTTCGTGACGCCAAAAGAGAGGTGCAGCGTACTCAAGTTGTGTTTAGAAATGTTCCTGGGTGTTGTAGTGCAATAGACACTAACCTGAGACGGCTGACTCTCTGCAAGGGCAGGTGATGGTAAGAAATGTTCGTGACGCCAGTGCCAATTAAACGGTGGCACGCCGTTTGCTGATAGCAGGAATAACTGAGGAACCACGTGATGTTAAAGCAGAACTCAAACTTTAGTAGTTATCATATAGGGACATTAACGGAAGCGCAGTTCCTTTGCATACAGTTGATTTTCAATACAGTTGATGCAGGCAATATATATGTATATAGCAAGGTGACTTCAGAGTGTTAAACACAGGACTTGCAGTACAGGCAGCTTGCACTCTATTCCTGACTGATCCTGGAACATAGAAACTCTTCTCCAAGGTCCAATGCCCTAGCTCTGGCGTATATCCTTGGTTTTATCTTTATAAAGTACCTCCTCTGTTGTCTTGAGTACCTCTTGCTTTTCTTGGCTTGCCTCTGTCTCTCTCAGCTTCCTCAGGCTCTTTAACTGAGGTGTTCCTGCTTCTGCATATGTGAACTCAGGAGGGGAACCTTCTCCTTGAATCTGGAACCCGGTTACAGGGGCTGCAAAACCCTCTCCTGGTCTGCAGGCTTCAGGCCTGGACTGGACTCTGACATGGTCTAATCTCCAACTGGTTAGACTAGACTACTCCCCTTAGACTGACTTTCCCTTCCCTGACTGGGCCTTATATAAACTAGGGCTCCCTAGCTCCCTCTAATGACTAAGAGCTGGAATGACACCCCTAGCAGGCCTGTACATGCAAATTTAACAGTAACAGGGAAATACATAGCATTACATTCAATTACATTTTATAACCAACCTCCCCATAATTAAGGGGACACGACAGCACACAAAGTGACCCTTTTGTAGTGACGGGCATTACCGTCCCTGTACACTACAAATGCACTTGATGACAGCTTGACCCTGATGTAGGATATAGCAAAAAATAACCACACTATTGATGGTTAAATGTACTTGGTGGCAGCTTGTGCTGGCGCACCACAAGCCACAAAATGGCCGCCGATCCCCCCAGAAAAAAGTGACTGAAAAACGCTCTGGGCAGCCTAAAAACACTGAGCAATTGAATAGCAGCAGTTTAATGATCCACAGCTGTAGATCGATCACTGAATGAAGTCTTTTGGAGGAGTTAATCGCTGCCTAATCTCGCCCTAACGTCGCAGCTGCAACCTCTCCCTACATTTGTATCAGCAGAGTGACATGCAGCGCTACGTGACCCAAGCTTATATAGAGGCTGGGTCACATGCTGCACTGGCCAATCACAGCCATGCCAATAGTAGGCAAGGCTGTGATGGCCTCTTGGGGCAAGTAGTATGATGCTTGTTGATTGGCTGCTTTGCAGCCTTTCAAAAAACGCCAAGAAAGCGCCGAACACCGAACTCGAACCCGGACTTTTATGAAAATGTTCGGGTTCGGGTCCGTGTCACGGACACCCCAAAATTCGGTACGAACCCGAACTATACAGTTCGGGTTCGCTCATCTCTATTTATAACTAAAACATCATCATATCTACAAACAACTCTTTCAGGGTGACTGCCCTTTATCAGAACAGAGCAGAGAAAGTTGGCCTGGCAATTCTTCTCTGGGTTTCTGAGAAAAATAGATGGAAAGAAAGCTAATTTGCATGTCTCCCAAAAACCCAAAGATATGCAAATTCATTTTTTTCCAAAAGGAAAAGAAAGCTAAGCATCTCTTGTGCCACCAGTTGTAAGATATGCTAATTTGTATACATTTCCAAGAAACTCAAAAGAGCATTGCTGGACTACAATATTCTTCACACATACTAGACACACTCCATAATGAGAAAGAGTACCTCCAGACCCTAACAAAGGCCCCAATTTTCTCTGCTTTGTTCTGATCAAGGGTACTTATCCTGAAAGAGCTGTTTGCCGATGAGATGATGGCTTAGCTGATATCCAACATATGCCTTAAAGGGGTTGTCTGAGTTAAGTAAAAAAATAAATAAAGCAATGTAAATCTGATGGTCTGCAATATATACTTAAGCTAAGCAAGTTTTAGGCAAAAGAAAAATTATATTTACTCATTTCCCTAGTTCTGTTCTGGCCCTTTGTTGATATGCAGTTGCAGAGCTGTGGGGGCATGTAACAACAATCTCTACCATATGCTGATCGTAAAAGGGGTTACACTTAGCTGAAGAATCCAGTGGGAGGAAAGACACAGGGCAGACAGCTCAGCCAGCAGATCACATTACAAGGGGCAAGATCAGCAGTTTAGCAGTGCAGGGGGCATGACTTGTCACTCCAACCAGCACACCCTTCACAGTGAGGTTCCGTGCACATAGGCAGATCTGCTCCTCCTGCACCCTCAGGCTTGTGCATGGAACATCATCAGAGCAGGGAGAGAAGCTGACATCACAGGTCATATGATGCTCATTTAACTAGGAGAACAGGGTCACTGTAGATGAAGTAAGTGAATTGAAAACCCCTTACATTTGCTTAGTTAGAAACATTAAAAAGAACAAAAAATCTACTTGGACAACTGCTTTAAGGCCTGTTTGAAAGGATAAGCATTGTGCTTTTGAAAACTATGTTACATCAAGTGGTGTGAAATGCTCAGTTTTCTTTTTCTTTATGGAGAGAAAACTGATTTGCACATCTGTGTCTCAAGAGGAATGTTACACATTGGCTGGCCTAATCTCTTCATCTCACTCAAGATTCTATCTTACCAAATCCCCAAAATTTCTGATTTTAATGAATCGGATGTAAAAAAAAAATTGGGTTGAATTCCGAATCAATGGAATTGATTCACTTGTCTCTGCTATATATGTCAGTGTAACTCTGACATTGCTGTCATCTCATTACAGAGCTTAAAAGGGGGCAGAGAGAAGGAAAAAGTAAAAAAAAAAGAAAAGACAAAGATGAGGGAAAAAAATGTGAGTCCTAGGAGACCTGAGTGCCTTATATCAATTGTCAGTCCAATTAAATCACTTTTGTTTCAGGTAAAATTGATTAATCAAATTTGTGGATCAATTCTTTTCAAATTTAAAAAAATATGCTCATCTCTACACCAAATAATAAGACAACAATTTAGCAGAAAATCACTGAATACATTAAAAATAGCTTTTTTATCAATATACAAAATAAGTACCGTATTTTTCGCTTTATAAGACGCACTCTAAACATTTGTGAAGCATGGGTCTAATGTTAATTTATTAATAATTATGACAAAAAAATTAATAAAAAAAATTAAAAGTAGTTTAAAAAGAAGAAAAAGATAATCCTCTAAGAATAGTATGAATAGTATGAATATAGTGAGTATACCCACTGATGAAGGAGCACGGGGCTCCGAAGCGCGTCTGCGAAATGCAATAGCTATATAGCCGCAGCAGGCTAACAAAAAGCAGTACTAATTAAGGCGCCGAAAAACTTTGAATCCGGACAACATACAAGTGGAGCAAGTATTCCCTCACATCAGCAGGATTACTTTCGACCACATCTAAATTTAAAAGCCCGCTCCCGATCACGTGGGACGCCACATGAAACGCCGAGCTGGGACGCCCGGGAGAGCGTACATCGCTAGCACGGATATTATACTAACCATGTGGGATGCCGGGACGCTGAGGAGAGCAAACATTGCCAGCATCGCTGTGCAGATCCACACCGCAGATCCCTATTGACACATCATTTATCCAGGAGCGGTAATGTACCTCTAACATTATTAAAGGTCCAATAAAACAGCAATATCATTGTGCGTTGTTCCATGAAAGGAACAATATTGCTTATATAAAATACCTTGATATACAAAATTTTTTTATCCCTTTGGCCCTTGGAAGGCCTGGAAAGTATACCCTTGGGAATACAGTGACCGACATATCTGAATGACGATTTGATTGATATAATAGAACGCTAATATTGGCATTTCTGATCAATTTTGAGACTAATCAAATAGAAAGTATCTCTCTTTTTTCCATATCAAGATCCCATCATTTGGATCCAACATTTTGGATACTTGCAGGATCCATCCCTTTTACTCCTCCATACAGACTAAATATTGCTGCTATTTTCACTGTTGCTGCTATTATCCTTGCTGCTACTATAGATATATACTTTCAATTGTCGCTATAGGATCCCTGCCGTCACTCATTTATTGCTGACATTGACCTATTGCTGTTTTTAGCAGTTTTTTTATAGCTGCTATTTTTGGATACTATTTATTGGTGGTATCGCATTTCTATTGTTCATTGATAATACTTTATCAACATCATTATCACACTGTTATGATTGATGATATCTCATTGCTACTGTTTATTTCTTTGACGTGACTGTCGTAATAATTGCATATACATATTGGTATATGGACTGAGGGTAATTCCTCCTCTCCCCCTTTTCATATATAAATCATTGAGTTATCTACCTTATTGATGCACCCATATTTATTTTTGTATTGATATATATTCATACTATTCTTAAAGGATTATCTTTTTATTCTTTTTAAACTCTTTAATTTTTTTATTCATTTGTTTGTCATAATTATTATTAAATTAACATTAGACCCATGCTTTGCAAATGTTTAGTGTGCCATCCATTTGTCTTCTAATTACATTCCTTGTTTTAATAATGCGGTGGATACACATTTGGATAGAGCACCTTATTCATTAATCCGAATAGGTGAGCCACTGATTATACACATTAGTTAATAATAAAGGGCTGATCTGAGGTCTGATAGGGGTTAATAATAAAGGGCTGCTTTGAGGTCTGATTGGGGTTAAAAAGAAAGGGCTGATTTGAGGTCTGATAGGGCTCTGACATGGAGGGCTGATATGGGGGTCTGATATGATGTCCTGATATGGGGGTCTGATCTGAGGATCTGATATGAGGCCTGATGAAAATGAAAAAAAAAAAATCTAATTTTCCTCCTCAAAAATCTGGGGTGCGTCTTATCATCGGGTGTGTCTTATAAAGCGAAAAATACAGTAATATTAACTTCACCAACAAAAATTACCAATGTGGATCAGGCCACCGTTAAGGTGTCAGTATGAGTATAATCTGGTTGTGTTATTATAAAGCAGGAATGCTCAACCTGCGGCCCTCTAGATGTTGCAAAACTGCTACTCCCAGCATGCCCTAATAGCTTTAGGCTGTCCAGGCATGCTGGGAGCTGTAATTTTGCAACAGCTGAAGGGTCGCAGGTTTAGCATCACTGTCATAAAGTATTAGTGAATTAGTGAAACATGTACACCACCAGATATTATTTATGCTGTAATAAACACTGCATACGCTATTACTATTACTCTATTTGATAAAAAATGGAGTGTGCTACAAACCTGGGACCTGACAAATATTAGCACACCAGTGCAGTGTCCCAGGGAATCACTGCATTATTGCTAAAAGGGTTCTTTTAATGTTACAGAGTTAAATATTGAGATTTACTGTCAAAGTACTTATTTCTTTGTACACTATGTACTCCTAATAGCAATGTATGACAACAAATAGTTAACTAATTGTCAGACTTGGCTCTCCCCATAGCCCTTAACAGGAACAATTAATTCTGAACTGTGGGCTTCCAAGTCTGTTGGCGCCCATGACACAAACAGCAAAACTCCCTTCCTTTTCCCACCACATGTCTCTGGTTATACTTATTTTGATAACATTCTACATGTACATGTACATCACACATTTTTATATAGGGAGGTTTAGGGTTAGTAATAAGACTTCTGTTATAACCCTGGGACACTAGAGCAGCTCGGCAGTTAAAAGGGTGACAGAGTAGGTCATCAATATCAGATTGGTGGGTGTCCGACTCCTGACTACAGCATGTGCACTGAGAGAGTTTTCAGACCCAATGCATACACTTAATATACACATAGTCCCAGTGTTATCTTAGTCCACTGGTGTACCAGGAACTCCCCCAGTGGGTCCAAGCTGAAACCTATAACTCCCCTCATCTTCTAGGACCTATATCCCCTCTAATTATGAACATGGTCAGGGACAGCCTGTCACCTTATCCCCGCACAGCTGAGGCTGTGGATGAGAGGGTGATAGTCCACCCACTCTATATAAAAAACAGCAACAGCAGCAGGCACAGTTCATTGGGATGGGAGTGGGGGCTATGGCACACTACATAATAGGCAGCAACAGACATAGTTCATGGGGAGTATGATACACTATACAATACACAGCAGCAGGCACAGTTTATGGGGAGTATGGCACACAGTATAATAAGCAGCAGGGACAGTTCATGGGGGTATCACACACACTGTATAATATACATCAGACACAGTTCACGGTGGGTAAAGTATGCTATATAATACACATCAGCAGACACAGTTCATGGGGGTTATGGCATACTGTACAATTAGCAGCAGCAACGACAGTTCATGGGGGATTGTTGCACTATATAATTTGCAGCAGCAGGCACAGTTCATAGGGGTATGGCACACTACAGTATATTATACGCAGTAGCAGGCACAGTGCATAGGGGAGGTGTGGTACACTACATAATAAACAGCAGGCACAGATAATGGGGGTATGACACACTATATAATAAACGGCATGCACAGTTCATGGGGGCGTATGGCACACTATATATTAAACAGCAAGAACAGTTCATGGAGTGGTATGGCACACTAGATAATACCACAGAAAAACAAAAAAGTTCGCCAGCACATCTAAAATCTTTATCCATTATTGTCACATCCTTAAAATTATTATATGGATAATAAAAAAGACTCTTACACACTTCGAACACATAATTGAGTGTTCAAACTGCATAAGGGTCTTTTTATTATATTATACAGTGTGGGTCTAAACGCTGTAAATGTTTCAACATGATATCTAATCAAGTAGAAGTAGTGAACATTTCCACAACAGGGGAAGTGTCCATTTGCAGCACCATATGGACTGTGGATCCACATATATTATTTATATGCTTCAATGCCCGTGTGGTTTACAATACATAGGAAGAACCACCCAAACAGTTAGGGAAAGACTTAGCCAACATCGTTCCAATATAAAACGGAAAGTCAAAAACCACAGTGTTTCTGGGCATTTAGCACAGGCCCACAACAGTGACCCAACATCTCTTCAACTTCCCCAATTGAGTAGGTTCCACAATCATACCAGCGTACCTGTAAAAAAAGAGATGTATTGGATTTTTCAATTTAATACATTAACGCTAGGTTGGAATGAGTCCTTGGAGTATACTAGCTACTGATGCAAAATTACTTTACATGTAGCAGTGCATTAGGCTGGAAGGAGTAAGATATAAATCAGTATGGATAACCACATAGAAATTTCAGAATAATCAGGAAACGACCACATCATGTGAAACTGAACACCGGATCTCTGCCATCTTCCAATAATCTCTTATGTTTTATTTAACCACTTCCAGACCACCACCCAGTGGCATGCCCAGGGTGTTTGGCAGGTCATTTCTCTGGCACCCCCCTTCCCCCAATACTTGACCACATACCTCTTACATCCAGGGACATCTCCTGTCATGTAAACCTTCTCTTTCCTCTTCTCCTCCGTTAGACCGCCATGACAAATTCTTTCAGCCACATCTCGTCTCTACAGAGTTTGTAACACAGACACGTTAGATTTCTAAATTTTTCCATCAACTCCCCCCCCATCCTGGTGTCCCCACAGTGTCATCCTGCTGCCACTCCCAATACTGTGCCCGTTGTGCTCCCCAATGCCCCAGGTACTATACTGCTGAAAAAATAGTGACCCTAATAGACATAATTGAGGTCATTTATCAAACTGGTGTAAAGTAGAACTGGATTTCCAAAAGAGCTGTCAAATATGAAAGGTGGAATCTGATTGGCTGCTATGGGCAACTAAGCCAGTTCTACTTTACACCAGTTTGATAAATTACCCCAAATGTCCCTATAGTGTCTACAGCAGCTATAATGTCCCCTAGTAATAATAACACCCTATATTGTGCTCCAGGTAATAATCCTTGTATAGTGTCCCCAGAAAAATAGAATGGCCCCTACAGTGCCTCCCCAATAGCAATGTCCCCCACGCTGCCCCCACACAGTAATTTCCCCCACACTGCCCCCCACACAGTAATTTCCCCCACACTGCCCCCACACAGTAGTGTCCCCCACAATGCAGTGTCCCCCACACAGTAGTGTCCTCCACACTGCCCCCCACACAGTATTGTCCCCCACACTGCCCCCACACAGTATTGTCCCCCACACTGCCCCCACACAGTAGTGTCCCCCACACTGCCCCATACAGTAGTGTCCCCCACACAGTAGTGTCCCCCACATTGCCCATATAGTAATTTTCCCCCCACATAGTAATCCCTCCCATAATAATTTGCCCCCACACAGTATCCCACCATATCCCCCACACACATGTCCTCCTGTGTGCATCCCCCTCATGTCCCCCAACTTGGCACATAAAATAAAATTAAAAAAATTGCCCCCACACAGTATCCCACCATATTTTCCCCCCCACGTCCTCCTGTGTGCACCCCAGCCCCCTCATGTCCCCAAAAGTTGGCACATAAAAGAAAAAAAAAAGAAAAAAAACTAAAAGCTAAATACTTACCTGCGCTTGCTCGCAGAGTTCCGGCACAGGCGCGCGCGATGATGGTCATCACGCGCGCCTGCACCGGGATTTCACTACTGCATAGGCTTCAGGCAGGGAACTTTGTGCTCCGCTTCCTTCTTTGCCGCAGTATGTGGGTGTCAGCACTTCAGCAATGAGCACTTCCATCTGTATTGATGGAAGCGCTCATTGCTTCTGGGCCTGCTGGCACCCCTGTGAGAGACGGCACCCGGGGCGGCCCGCCCCCCCCCCCCCCCCCGGGCACGCCACTGCCACCGCCACTGCTGCTGGCCAGGACCAACATTGCGCCCACTCATGCATGCAGCATACGCCATAGCCGCCGGGTGCCTGCTGTTTCATACAGCTGAAACCCGCGGCTTAAGTCCGCGACCATCGGTAATGCTGATTGCGAACTTTTAACTCTTCAGATGCCGTGGTCAAATCTCCCCAATCTCCGATGCACTATGCGGTAGCTTCAGTCCTTCGGAATGAACTAAAACTACCACACATTAGTTCCTATGGAGACCCTGTCTGTGGCAGGGCTCCATAGGAATACATTGAAACTCTCATCTGATGATTGCTTGTTAGAGTTCCTTAAAGGGGTTTTCCAAGTTATATTTATTGATGACTTATCCTCAGGATAGGTCATCAATATTAGATCGGCGGGAGTCCGACACCCGGCACCCCCGCCAATCAGCTGTTTGAAGAGGAGGCACGCCCCCTGCCAGTGCTGCCTCCTCTTCACTGTTTACCTTCTAGCCCATTGAAATGAATGGGATGGCTTGGGTGTCATTACACCTGCTCACCACTACAGATGCAACGGCTAGAAGGTAAACAGTGAAGAGGAGGCAGCACTGGCAGGGCGCGTGACTCCTCTTCAAACAGCTGATCGGCAGGGGTGCCGGGTGGAGGACCCCCGCCGATCTGATATTGATGACCTATCCTGAGGATAGGTCATCAATAAATATAACTTGGACAACCCCTTTAAAGGAACTATAAAATAGTGTTAAATAAATACACATCATGGGTCTCACAGCATGCAAAAACACCCGTACTATTAAAATATAAAAATATTTTTCCAATAGGCAAGCTCAAAACTCAAAATGCCCCTTCATCCCCCACAAAAAATAAAATAAAAAGTAATCAAAAAGTCTTACACACCCCACAATGGTATCAATAAAAATGGGCCCTCACATAGCTCCATACACATAACTACAAAAACGTTATAGGGGTCAGAATATGGCGATGAAAAGAAAAAACATTTTTCAACTTTTTTTTTTTCAGTATTAAAATGCAGGAAAAACTATACATGTGGTATCGCTGTACTAGCACTGACCTGGAGAATGTAAGTAACAGGTCAGTTTAACAATACAGAGTACGTTGTAAAAACAAAACGCATAAAACTGTTACAGTTTTCCGTTAGTTTTTTTCAAATTCATCCTATTTGGAATTTTTGGTGTGCATTATTAATGGTGGAATTAGAAATTGCTACTTGTCCTGCAAAAAACAAGCCCTCATGCGGCAATGTAAACAGAAAAGTAAAAAAGTTATCACCCCAGAAAGGCAGGGAGTGAAAAACGAAAATGTACTAGACAGTTCTTTTTATGAATTTTTATTTGAAATACTATATTTTAGTATTCTTATTTTTACAGTGGAGTTTTTGGTATATACTCAGGATTAATGTATTTTATGTATATTTTCTTAATTAGGATGATTTTTCTAGGATTATTGTAGTTCTGTCTTTAAAGTAGCTGACCGGACCTGAACTATAATTTATACCACATGTGATGCAATCGAGGTAGGATCCCGCCATATGATACCAAAAAATTAAAACTCAGTAAGTTTTTTTTCCAGATATCTATTCATTTAGTAAATTGGAGATTTATTTTAATAAATATTTATTTAATACATATCTAATATATTTATTTCATCTCTATATATCCCTAGAATATTAAATTACTGTATCCATTCAATTTATCTATTCAATGAATCCATTTAATTGGAGGATGTTTATTTAATTAAATATTTATTTAATATCTACTTAATATATTTATCTAATAACCCTTAGAATATTTATATATTTATGTATTCAATTAATTGATTTATAGTTATTTGGATACATATTTATTCAATTCAATACATATTTATCAATGATAATTTACTCAAACAATTTTTTGTATAATTTTTCTTTGCTTTTTTTTGTTCTTTCCAATTATTCCAATCTTTTTCACTTTCATTAAACTGATAACACTTAGAACATTTAATGTATATATATATATATTTTTTTTTTTTTAGGTTGCATAACATGGTGCGTTCAAGGCTGGAACGCACCACACCAGAGAGGACCCTATGTGAGCCTTATTCTTGTGCGGCGCTTTACAAGCTGGAGTACGAAAGAGGTGGTCCCCATGTTCAAATGCGTCACCCAGCGTCGAGTTGGCGGGTTTGGTGCGTTCCAGGTTGGAACATATCACACCATAAGAAGATCTCTATTTTTGCTCAGATTGGAGATAACAGATGTCTCATACTTATTTAAGATGCTCCAATTCACTGCCCATACCAATCCCCTTATTAGCGATGACACAGCGTTTCAGGTTGGAACACATTAACAATGAACAACTGGGACTTTCAATCCCGAGATGTGACTCTTACTATGGCAGTATCCAGTCTTTTGCAAGATGCTACCACCAATCAGCTAACCTTAATGTGTCCATTTTTTATTGTTTATGTTGTACTCCTTATGAACGGGACTTTATTTCCCCAAAACGGTCGAGTTGATTTCCAATAAAGAGCAGTTGATGACGAGAGAGCCCTTCTGTATTATCTGGGACAACATCATTGCTAAATATCTACAAACGACCTTGGCGAGGGAGAATTAGGACTGCAAGTGTCTTAAGTTTATCTTGCAGACCACCTCCCTGGTGGAGTGAGTAAAATTTTCATGGTATCAATAAAAGTACTACATGTGTACTACATTTTTTCCTTCATTTAGACTGCTACAGGCATTAAAGGGGAGCATAGGCTGTGCATCGGTTGTCTGTATCTGGGACTGGCTGTAATGGCGGCATCTTTGGCTGATGAAGGCCATAATGGGAGCATCTGTGGCTTGTGCAGGCTGTAAGGGGATATCAGGGATATAGAAGGGACAATTTACAGGACCTTTTATGACAGTATTTTTTAAATACTTATGGGATTTTCTGACATTCAAATGATATTCAGAAACCCCTTTTACTGTGCCAACTATAGAGAAACAAACTTACAGTCTTGAAATAGTCTGCTTACATAGTTAAGGCCAGCTGGGGCAGTGGGCACAGTTATAAGTTTTCCAAACTTTACACAAATATCACAAAACTCCTTGAAGACACCACAAGAAATGTAAAATGTTCTCCATCTTCCTGCTCTACTTTTCCATAGCTAACATTCCAAGAAACCCATTTGGACATAGGAGCTATACAGTTATTTGGTTGTAGCAAAAATCTGTATATATGTAAAAGCTCTATTTACCCACATCATGCTTCTGAAGATAGGATGCATTTACACAATTTGGCCACACATTCTGTAAAAGAAGAAGGAAATATGTTTCTTTTAAAACTTAAAGGGAACCTGTCACCGGGATTTTGTGTATAGAGCTGAGGACATGGGCTGCTAGATGGCCGCTAGCACATCCGCAATACCCAGTCCCCATAGCTCTGTGTGCTTTTATTGTGTAAAAAAAAACAATTTGATACATATGCAAATTACCCTGAGATGAGTCCTGTCGCTGACTCATCTCACATACAGGACTCATCTCAGGTTAATTTGCATATGTATCAAATCGATTTCTTTACACAATAAAAGCACACAGAGCTATGGGGACTGGGTATTGCGGATGTGCTAGCGGCCATCTACCAACCCATGTCCTCAGCTCTATACACAAAATCCAGGTGACAGGTTCCCTTTAAACCTGTCAGCACTTTCTAAGCCTATTTATCCACTCACTTTCTATGAACACTTTTTAGTACATTAATAATGATATTAAAATTGAATCTGAGCGAACAATCAGTTCGTAGAAAAACCTAAAATAAATGTTCCAGCCATATATGTAAATGCACCTAAGATGAGTCCTGTCTCCTCCATGCTTCAGAGATGAGTCCAGCGTTCTCTGACTCTTGGAGTGCAGCCATGCCCACAAACGTATAAGACACACCCTCTACGATTGCTCATCTCCTCCCCTTCTCTTCCAAGTCTTGCAGCTGCGCAGTATACATTATATGTTCAGTAGTGTTGATCGCAAATATTCTAATCGCTAATTTTTATCGCGAATATCAGCACTTTGGAATCGCGAATAATCTAGAATTTTTTTTCATCAGTGAGTGAGGTGACTGGTTCTGCACATGCGCGGGATTTGGAACGTGAGTTCGGGAGGAGGGTAGGATCTTTAGATTCTGTCACTCTTATAGTGGGAGGTGGGGTTAGGAATGGGAAGTGATGAGATAAGCATTTAATTTACATAACTTGAAAAAAGCGAAAGTGGACTTTAAAAGAAGTACTTGGAGGTGTTTAAAAAAAAAAAAACTAGGATGATTAGGATGGGGGCGAACTATCTCAGGATGCTGATGATTCTTATGGTTAAAAGCCGGTGACAGGTTCCCTTTAACAGGGATTGTAAACATTTCTCTATGTATACCTATGCCTGCTGTATTTTTACACTGTAAACCATTGGTCACCTAAGGTAACACACATAACTTCCAGGGTAAGAGGAGGTGAGCAGGCACCAGCATAGTTTAGATAAATCTGGCATTACAGCAGTGTATACATGTGTAAATACATTTGTCAGAGTTGGCAGTCTCAAGTGTACATATATACCATACTAGCAGAATGACATGGCTTTGCATAGATATATTTCATCTATTTCATTTAATGTTGGTGTGTGATTAAAGATATCCACAATGTCCCACATAACAGTGACCTCCACAGCTCCCTGCCCCTTTAAAAGAGACCTGGACATCACTATGTCCCCTTAACAATGACCTCCACAGCACTCCACCCTTAACAATGACCTCCACAGCACCCCACCCCCTCAACAGCGACATCCACAGTGGCCCACCCACTTAGTGGATACCTCCACAGTACCCCACCCTCTTAACAGCGACCTCCACAGCAGCACTCCCCCCTTAAGAGTGACCTTCACAGCACCCCACCCCACAATGGTGACCTTCACAGCACTCCACCCTCAGCCCATTAAAGACAGACAGTATTACTTTATAAAATACTTATCAATCAACATTTCTCATATGTCTACTTTATGTTGGCATCATTTTGTAAATGGTATTTTATTTTTCCAGGAAGTTAGATGGCTTTCAATTTTATATCTAATTTTTTGATTTTCCCCAAAATTTCCCAAACCCATTTTTTAAAGGACCAGTTCATTTATGAAGTCACTTTTGGGAGTTTACAAAAATAGAAAGTTCAAAAAAATTACCACATTTTAGAAACTACACCCCTTAAGTTATTCAAATCTGATTTTACAAACTTTGTTAACCCTTAAGGTGCTACATAAGAATTAAGGGAAAATATCAGAAAAATTTCAAAATTTCTCTTTTTTTGCAGATCTTCCATTTGAATCCCTTTTTAACTGAAATATAGCAAAGGTTAGCAGCAAAACAAAAGTCAATATTTATTATACTAATTCAGTAGTTTACAGAAACACCCCATATGTTGTTGTAAACTACTATATAGGCACATGGCAGGGCTCAGAGGGGAAGGAGCTGCAAATGGCTTCTGGAGGTAAGATTTTGCCGGAATAATTATCAGGCATCATGTCACAATTGAAGACCGTCTTTTGCACCCCAGAAGTGGAAACTCTAAAACAGTGACCCCATTTTAGAAACTACACCTCTCAAGGAGTATTTCAAGGATGTATTGACTATTTTGCTCCAATAAGTGTTTCATAGAATTTAGAAACACTTGGTCATAAAACTGAAAAATTTATTTTGTTTTAAGAAAATGACATTTCAGGTCCAAATTTTTTATTTTCACAAGGGGTAATGAGAAAATGCAGCCCATATTTTCCTCCCCATTCCCTCCTGAATGCAGCAACACTCCATATTTGCTTGTATACTGCTATATGGGTGCACCACAAGGGTCAGAAGGAAAGGAGCATCAAATGGCTTCTGGAGGGCAAATTTAACAGGAATAATTTTTCAGGTGCCATCAGACAGTTGAAGACTGCCTGAAACACCCCTAGAGTGGAAACCACCAAAATTGACCCCCATTTTGCAAACTACACCACCCAAGGAATATTTCAAGGGGTGTAATGATTATTTTGACCCAATAGGTGTTTCATAGAATTTGAAAACTCTTGGTCGTAAAAATGAAAATCATTTTTTTTTTCAAGAAAATTACATTTTAGATCCAAAATTTTCTGTTTCACAAGGTGTAACTGAAGAAAATGCATGCATAATTAGTTACCCATTTCCTCCTGAATGCAGCAACACTCAATATGTGTAAAAAATATATAGCAACACCCAATATGTGCTTGTATACTGCTATATGGGCGCACTGCAGAGATCAAAAGGGAAGGAGCACCAAATGACTTCTGGAGGGCAGATTTCAAAGGAATAATTTCTGGTACTGTGTCACATTTGAAGACCGTCTGAAGCACCCCTAGAGTGGAAACCCTAAAAAAGTGACCCCCATTTTAGAAACTACACCCCCCAAGGAATATTTCAAGGGGTGTAATTACTATTTTGGTCTAATAGGCGTTTTATAAAATTTAGAAACATCTGGCGTAAAAATGAAAAATTAAATTTTTTACAATTTCTAAGAACAAAATCTTCTGATACGTTGCCTGGATGATTAGCCGCAGCAGGTCCGAAGGTGATGTTGGTACAATTCACACTCAGTTCAATGCGTTTTAATGGACTGCGCAATTTTCAAGGTAACCACTCCAAGTTACAGCTATCCACTCCTACACGTATGGGTAAAATATTAGTCTCCACAAGAATCTTTCCTCCTCCAATAATTCCTATGTGATGCCATAAAATCACACTGATAGTGAAGTACTGCTGTTGTTAGTTATATGAACACCTGATATTATACTCACAGGCGCACAGTAGTATGCAGGCACTTCAAACAAGCGCCATAGGAATGAGCAAAGTCCTCCTTCCCGATGGTGATCCTATAAGGAGTTCGCTCTAATAGTGAAGCACTGTCTCCAATATATATAAAAACAAGTATTTATTATACTCAAAAAATTCCATAAAAGTATAGACCAGGGGTGTACAACCTTTTTTGGTCTTGGGGCCGCATTGTCACATCGCACTTTTTTAAGGGACCGAAGAAAAAAAAAAAAAAGTTAATAAGCGCCTGTTTGCATTAGCCTATTACACAGGCTAATGACTGAGGAGGAATGATCACTACCACAGTCATTACTCCCTCATTCACTTCTATCGATTACCAGTATCACATTCCTGATTACACAGTGAGATGTCCTGACAATAATTATACATCCTGATAAAGTATGCAAATCAGCCGACAACGAGTGATTCCTTGTTTATCAGCTGATCAGTGGCACAATTATACCGGACAGATATCAGGAATGAGCGCTCCTATGAACACTTGTTCCTAGTAACTGTCCTGAATATCGTGCTGTGTAACAGGGGCTTAGAGATTTTCTGGTAAAAAATGATTTTTAACACGTTCCTGCAGAAGATTCATACTTCATACATGCTCCTGCTGCCTCCATCTTCTGGTTCCGGGCTGTTTGCATCCGGTTGGATATGGGCATAGTCACTTGTACCTCTCCAGCCAATGACTGGCTTCAGTGGTGATGTGGCCACAAGCAGCGTTTCACCGCTAAAGTCAGTCATTTGCTGGAGAGGTGCTCCGAGGCAGGAGGATGGAGACAGCGAGAGCAGCACGGAGTAGGAATCTTCTGTATCACGGGCCATGCTGCAGGAACTGGTTTAAAATCATTTTAACTAGGAAACTCCTTTAAAGTGGCGACGTTTCATTCCTGCCTCCTATTCACAAATGAGCGCTTTACTTCACTGCAGAGGACGGCGCTCACTGGTTATTACCACCTTCTGCACCCCCAGATATACTGTAGGTGCCCTGCAATAACTAGTAAGCACTTTCCCTGAGGGCTCACGCACCCATTCACTTCTACGGGGCCGCAAAAGATGCGGACAGCACTCCATGTGCTGTCCGCATCCGTTACTCCGTTCTGCAAAATGCAGGGCACGTATGGCTGCTGTCCTGCGGACCAAAAGAAAAGGTACGGTCGTGTGTATGAGGCCTTACTAGCCGGGAAAGCACTTATTGGTTAACCCTTTAATGACCAGGCCTGAAAAGACCTTAATGACCAAATACTTTTTTGTTATTTAGCGCACATGATTCAAACACTTGTAACTTTTTTTATTTTTTTGGACTACCAAAAGAACTTTTGCAGCTTTTTATTACATAACACAGGGCTTTTTAATATATTTAATTTTTTTGTTTTATTAGGGGGAAACTGTATATGATATTTTTATTCAAACTATAGGTCGTTATTTAAATATGCAAATTATTATAATTAGTTCCCTATATGCTTTAGATCGTTTTATTATACAATATGCATAGTTTCACATTTTTGGTTGGTGTGGGCTTTGGCGTGGGCGTTTTTTTCATTTATGTATTTTACTATATTTTTTTTTTAAACTTATTTTTTAATATATTTCTGCTACAAAAAGACCTTTGGGGGACACTGACTTTTTTATTGTGCACATTTTCTTTTTTTTTCCTTTTATTTGTATTTTATTTATTTTATATTTTTACATTTTTTTATCATCACTTTATTATTTATTTTTAAAATTTATTTTTGCCACTTCTTTTTGCTAAAATGTTCTTGCCTTTTTATTTTTTTTAAAGACCTCTGGGGGACACTGACTTTTTATATATTTTTTTGCACTTTTTTTTTTCCTTTTTATATGTATTTTTTTATTGTGTTTTCAATGTTTTAATTTTTTTTAACTTTTAATATGTATTGTGACACAGTGAGAGGTTTGGTCTGGGAAAACAGGTATTTTCCTCCCAGGCTGTGCTGCTGGGCTGATTTACAGCCAGGTGAGGTCAAATACCGGACCGGATTTTAAGTGCCGGTCCGGGTTTTGGCAGCACCTGGCTGTCCTTAAATAGGTAGCTGGGCTCAGAAGACAGGTCTGTGTGCTGGGATCTGAGGCCTGTGCTGGGCTGGAGAGCTGAGACCCGTGTGTCAGGGGAACAGGCCGCCTAAAGCCTGTATTTGGACTTTCTGAAGCAGAACTGCCACCAAGGTGACTTTTTGTTATATTAACTTGCCATGGGGTGTGAAGTAACACCAACACTGCAAAAGTGACGTTTTGTTTTTGGCACCATGTGTGAATAAACACTGAAGTTTGAATTAAGAACTTGTATTTTGCCTCTGTACTGCGCCCGCTTATCCTAACTACCAGAGCAAATCCCCACAATATATTTGCCACATAATTTGTCCCCAAAAGGTCCATAAAAGTCCTTTTGGGACGCCGACTTTTTTTTTTTGCACTATTTCCACTGTAACTGGAGCATCCAAAGGAGCCCCAGTTACAAGGAAAACCAGCCTGCTGGGGTAGACTTTGTACAAGGCAGAGCTGGTGAGGCTCTGCATTCCTCTGACATGATCACCGGGTCTAAACTGCACCGCTCACCTGTGTGAGGAGAAGGCAGAAGCGCTGATACACTGCTTCTGCCTTCTCCTCTGGTCTCGTGCTGTCTCTGACAGCCGGGGACCCGTCCTGCTCCTGCTACAGTGCAGATGGGAGGAGGAGCTGTTGGAGGAAGAAAAACAACTGTTTGAATTGACCTCCACCAAACTACAGGAACAGACAGCTGTAGCTCTTAAACATAATGACGATCCGGACTTTGCTAGATGTGAGGCGTCATTACAGACCTCCGTTTAGAAATGTCAGAGCCTGATCAAGGAACGGAAACATAGGCAATTTGTCCGTGACCTTAGTGAGTTTAAAGAAAACAGAGCGTATATACAACATCAAGAACCTGTAGCTGGGTCTGAGATCTCGACGTCAGATGTTGACTCCTCGGACACAGATTCATACCCTAGGCCATACGGGGGGCCATCCTACAGGGGTTCATTTGGGCCTAGGAGACGAGGGGGAAGAAGATGGCCCAGGGATGGGAGCAGGGGAAGAGGGGGGCTGGCACGCGGGACTGGCTATCCAAATGCCTCCTCTTCTTCGTCTCCATCCTTTGCCTTCAACAGCATCCCGCCTCTACAACAGCCCTCTTTTTTAGAGAAGAGCCAGATCCCTTATCAACTATGGGACCGGGGCAGGACAGACAAGGGGCAATAAATGATCTTCAGATCATCAACTTGACCTCTAGGTCTCTTAGTGCGGTAGAGATGGGGGTTCTTAAGAGGGGACTCTCGCTCATACCTACCACGAACTTTAGTCTCTTCACATGGACTAAGGACCTCCATCTGTTCTGCAGGAGACTTAAATGGCACAAATTCTTTAAGAACTCGAACAGACAGACATGTGAAAGCCTCGGGCTGGATGAGGGGGACTTCATGGACCTCCAGATCCTTACTGAACTAGGTGAGGAGAGTGCACGTGATACAGGCAAGGGTCCTTTCACTGCATTAAAACCTAAGAGCAAAAGGATGCCACCCCCCTCAAACTACGAGTATGTTGACATCTTCCTCCAGATGGTCGTCACTGACCTTGATCGAATGGGTAAAGTCGATCCTAGGACCTTCAATCTTTCTCTTGCTGAAATGCAGGCATTGAGGTCACTGGAGAAAGATGACTCCATTATCATCAAACCGTCCGATAAAGGCGGCAATCTGGTCATTCTTGACCAGGATATCTATCTACACATGTGCCTTGACCTTTTAAAAGATAGGGATGGATATAGGATATTATCTACAAATCCTACTCCATCCTTTCTGGAGGACCTAAAACTGTTACTATTGGTGGGTCTTAACAATAAGGTCATTAGTCCATATGAATTTGAGTTTCTCCTCCCTGCAAACCCGTGTATAGTGACTTTCTACGGATTGCCTAATATACATAAAGGTACAACACCACTCAGGGGTCGCCCAATTGTTTAGGGGGTCAATTCCCTGACACAAAACTGTGGTGTTTACCTTGACCGGGTGCTGAGGCAGTTCGTTGTGTCCCTACCCGCATATACGAGGGACACAATGGACTTCCTTAATAAGATCGAAACACTCAATTTGGACCCTGACTGTCTACTGGCGAGTATCGACGTAGAGTCGCTCTAAAGCTCCATCCCGCACCACTACGGACTTATAGCCATTGAATACTTTTTAAGGACGAGAGGCACACACTGTGGTTTACACAACATCTTTACCTTACAGTTGTTGAAATTCACACTTACTCATAACTTTTTTTTGTTTAATGCATGTTTCTACCACCAGCTCAGGGGGACGGCAATGGGTAGTCCCTGTGCCCCCACCTATGCCAACCTCCTCCTGGGCTGGTGGGAAGATACATGTGTGTTCCCTGACCAAACGGTCTGGTGGGCTGACAACATTTTATTTTGGACATGCTACATTGACGACATCTTCGTGGTGTGGAAAGGGGGATCGGGGGATTTCAAAAGGTTTGTCGCCGACCTTAATAAAAACGAAATTGGCCTCCGATTTACCTTTGAACTGGACCTTGACACAATCACCTTTTTAGATGTTCGGGTGACTAAGGAGGGTGATAGGCTTGTGATGAACATACACAGAAAAGCCACAGCCACTAATTCCTTGCTCCACTGGAATAGCTATCACCCTGTCCCCCGGAAACGGGGTATACCCAGGGGCCAATATCTGCGAGTAAGGAGGAACTGCTCTGAGGGTGAGTCCTTCTTCAGTGAAGCAAGAGGATTACAAACAGGTTCAGGGCCAGGGGATATCCGCAGACGGTTCTGAAGGAGGCTTTCAAACATGCCCAGGGAAAGAATCGGGCTGACCTTTTGGTCCCGAGACAGAGAGCCCTTGAGAGACATCAACCACTGCAGATTATCTCCACCTTTGATGTGGCCAACCAAGAGGTGATGAGTGTTTTGAAGAAATATTGGCCCATTTTTTGGATGGACTCTGATCTATCCGATGTTGTCACTGAGCATCCCGCCATCACGTATCGGTGCTGTAAAAGTATTAAAGATCGCGTTGTACACAGCCACTTTACACCCCCAGCCAAAACTGGCACATGGCTGGATCAGAAACCTATAGGTGATTTTAGATGTGGCTCTTGTAAGGCGTGTGAATTTATTTCGACATCTAAGGTTATCACGTGCTCTGTGACCAAACAGACTTTTCAGGTCAGGGATTTCATCAACTGCAGGAGTAAAGGGGCAATTTATATCTGCCAGTGTACGTGTCCAATGGACTATATAGGTAAAACAGTGAGAGAGGGGAGAAGGAGGATCCTTGAACATTTTAATGACATAGTGAAGACGAATACAACACCGGTGGCACTGCATGTGAGTGTGCAATGATCATCATGGGGGAGACCCGAGATGTTTAAGATTCTCGGTTCTTGAACTGGTACCTCCATCTCCCCGAGGGGGTGACTGGGACAGGAAGATCCTTCAGAAGGAATGTGAATGGATACACCGGTTCCGGTCCCAGAGTCCCCGCGGGATTAATGAGAGATTGACCTTCTCTTGTTTTCTCTGACTGTTACCAATAAGGTAGCCGGTGCCCTGTCCTGGCTGTCTCTGTCTGATATGGCTGGGCCCACTGTAAAATTCAGTATCCCTTTACTGGCCAGATGCGGGAAGCATCTTAAACTTTAACATTGTCTTGATCAATGAATCTGACCGTCTCATTGCTAGGTGTGACACCCTCTACAATCTAAGGAGGGTGCCCATTGACAGTACTAGACTATGGTTCCACTAATCACTGTACTTCCTAACTGTATTGAGTTCCTTCCCTTTACCTTTATACCATCGAGATTGGTCATCTTTGACAGTGACATCCATTTATTGCCCTAGTGCTCTCCATGCGCTTTTTGTGGCTGTTATGTATATGCTCTAGTAAGATAAGGATAGTCTAGGTGTCAATTTGTATCTCAATGATCCAGACAGGTTTTTTTTCACTATATCTGTACCTGCGGTCCATTGCGCTTCACTGTCCGGAATCACGTGACCGGAACTGCATCTGCGGTCCACTGCGTTCTATGTACCGGAAACATGTGACCGGAAATGCGCACACGTACCTAGGACGAGTCTGCGTTCCATCGGCCGGAAATGACCCATTTCATAGACCGGAAGTGACGGCAATTGGTAGGCGACGCGGACGCGTTGTAGTGCATTGTCTGTGGGCGGGAACTCTGACTATTAGGAGTGTATTTAAAAGGGGGACATGGGGCGCATACGGTAGCGGGCCTCTGGAGGAGCTGGGACGCTCTACCTTAGAGATGGACGACTAATCATAAGTAGGATATATGCAAAGGTTTGGCAGCACTACTGTCCCAAATTAGGGAAAGCCATTAGGAAATACCTTTGGGGTAACGGTGGTGCACGCAGATGAGGATCCTGGCTGATGATCCCGACGTCAGACAAAAATACAAAAATCCGCAGCACTCGTCAGTGTAGTAAATCCAATAGTGGTTTATTCAATAAACAGCATGGTGATGCGACGTTTCGACCTATCTCGGTCTTTCTCAAGCAATAAAATGAATTAACAAGCATGTGCCTTATATAATACAAAGTGGGTGGAGCTATCCCTCCACCAAGTGGGATGGTACATCCATATACATATATATTCGTGGGTCATCATTTATAAACAAGGATCACTTCTGATCCAATACAGTGTATAATAAATACTCTCAGTGACTTATAATAAAATAAACACTCCTACATAATAATATTACCTCCTACATTGAGGTGACATCGCCGGGATTTTACACCATGTCCGCAATGTTTATGAAGCACGCTGAACTCAGCGTCCCGGAAGCTATAGTGCGCATGCGCCCTCATCCGCTGTCAGCCAATGGGGAAATTTCCCAAAATGACGTCAGTTGTTGCTAGTGTCTGTAGTAGCAAATGCGCTCCACGGCACTGCAACATCTGAGCATGTAGCATAATGATGACGTAAGGGGTTGCCATGGGGACACGGCCGTCCACAAAACAAAGTCATGGATCGTCCGTGTCGCCCCACATCCCACCCCATCAACAAGCAAGTGGCTCAAAGGCAGGTTCAGGCGGGCAAAAGCCCCCTCAGCTAAGTCATCATACCTCTGATCTTTAAAGGGGGTGATTCTCAAGATCCCACCATTAAGTTACGGGTTCAAGTCCCCATATACCCTAGATGTTATATGTGGTTCTTCCAAGGTGAATAATGATTTCCCTCAGTTATTCCCCCTCTATGAGGATACCACATACCCATACATACTTCCCCTTTTGGGAGATGTCCATGTCTTCATCCGTTCCATCAGATGAGACATGTATCCATTATTCAGGGGTTTCACAGTCGTCAGGGGTGTCCCACGGGCCGATCACTACAGAGTGACAACAGCCCATGTGGCACACTACGACCGTCCATTCACACACTAGTATATACTCAGAGGCCAAGGACTAGAGAGATGGACTTACTCCCACCAGCCATGCCCGGACACCACAAATACTAATATAAAAGACTTATGCTGTGTAATCCTCTTTTTAACCTCCTGTGTGGTCTCTCCCACATAAAGAAGCCCACACGGACACTGAAGGATACAGATAACGTAAGTTGAATTGCAGGTGTAAAACTGCCTGATCTCATACCTTTTTCCTGTATGGGGATGTACAAAGGTTTTACCTTTTGCCATGTTGTTACAATGGCAACAGCCAAGGCATGGGTAACATCCTGTTTGTTTATGTTGTTGCATGTTCAGGGGTTTGTCAGCATGTACCAGTCTATCCCTGACATTGGGACCCCTTCTATATGAAAACAGGGGAGGGTTTTTAAATTCCGGGGTATCTGGAAATGCCTGAGTAAGTAAAGTCCATTTTTTTCTAATCACCGTGGCAACCTGCCTGCTCAGCATTGTATATCTGGAAACGAAAGGGATTCTATTTTGTGCATTTGTTTTATTTTTATTTTTCTTAAGTAATGTTTCTCTTTCCATCCTACGGGCCCTATCCTGGTGTTTATTCGTCAATTGTGTGGGGTAACCTCTATTGATGAATTTCTGGTTTATTTCCTGTAATCTAGTCTCTACCCTTTCTTCATCACTGACAATTCTGCGTACCCGCAGAAATTGACTGTAGGGGAGTGATTTTATCATGCCCCGTGGGTGTGAACTATCATATTGTAGAATGTTATTTTTGTCGTTTTTTTTACATGAATATCTGTACCCAATGTTTTTCCCTGTACACACACTAGTGTGTCTAAGAACTGTAATTGGGTCGTAGAACTGACTCTGGTGAATTTTAACGCTGGATGGATGTTATTTAAATGCTCGTTAAATGCCTGCAATTCGGGTTCAGAGCCTGTCCATATAAAGAAGATATCATCTATGTATCTCATCCAGCCCTTCACTGAATTAAAGAAGCTGGATGGATACACAGATAGACTCTCTATGTAGGACATATAGATGTTTGCATAAACCGGTGCGGCATTAGACCCCATCGCGGTCCCCCTGTTTTGCAAAAAAAATTGGTCCTTGAACTTAAAATAATTGCATGTCAGTATGATCTCCAATAACGCCAGAATAAAATTCACCATAGCAGGTGTATATACGAGTTACGTAAGACATACCTGACTGCCTCCAGGCCTTTGTTGTGGTCAATACTGGTGTACAGACTGACCACATCAAATGAGACCAATGTGTCCCCTGGAGGTAATATTATTATGTAGGAGTGTTTATTTTATTATAAGTCACTGAGAGTATTTATTATACACTGTATTGGATCAGAAGTGATCCTTGTTTATAAATGATGACCCACGAATATATATGTATATGGATGTACCATCCCACTTGGTGGAGGGATAGCTCCACCCACTTTGTATTACATAAGGCACATGCTTGTTAATTCATTTTATTGCTTGAGAAAGACCGAGATAGGTCGAAACGTCGCATCACCATGCTGTTTATTGAATAAACCACTATTGGATTTACTACACTGACGAGTGCTGCGGATTTTTGTATTTTAATCGTAAGTAGGGACACACATCCCCAGGAGTCTTCATTACTCTGACTATCTCTGGTGATACTGAGTTTATATTTTTTATGACTTAGGACATCTAAGTGTGTTGATGCCATCTTGCTACTCATTGGACTTCTCTGATGTTTGTGGAGACTATGAGTTTCGGTTTCTAATAATGGTGGTCACTGGTGGAGATGAAGTTTTGGAACCTGCTGTGTTCTATAGCATATTATTTTTTTCTCCTCCACAGATGCCTCTATGGAATTATAACCTCATGGGATATCAACTTCTTTATGCTATGGTCTGCATTATGTCCAAATGAGATTGATCTCCTCCTGCTATCATCAAATGGCTCCCTCATCATCGATATTAATGTATAACGGACACTAATACATCATTATTGGTGGTCCGCACCCAAATTGCGGATATCACTACATCAATATTGGTATCCGATATCTATGATATCAATTGAGTTTACTTACCCCCTGATGATCCCACATAGTGGGGGAAACGCGTTGGGATATTCTTTTACGTCTATCTACTTATAGGGTGTAATTTACTACATATACCTTGATGCATTGTGAACCTTGTTGACTGTCATAATACAGTACTAGGGCTGTATACAGAGTCCATCAATTTACCCTATTTTTATAGGGGAGAGTATATGTATAGTATTTATTTTTTCATTTCTTATCCTTCACTTACAGGCACCTATTCAACCCCTACCACTGTGTTAGGGCTGTTGTAGGATCTTTTTAGTCCATGTTCGAGGACAGGGAGTCCCCACCATCAGGGGTCATCCCTGGGCTGAGCACTAGACTAGGGCGAGACTATACGGACAGTTCTCCCCACCCTTCAGGATATCTTTATAGCTGCCTGCTGTGGAACCATCTGAGTTTATTCTCAGTGATTTTTGTTCCGTGTGTCTAATTTATTTATTTTAAGGATATTCAATTAAAGCTTATTAATTTTAAGGGTTACACTAATTGCTGGAGCAGGAGCTTTAACCCTGCAATTGGGCAGCTCCAGGCAGAAACACGATCAGCTGTGTTTCTGCCCAGCAGGACGGAAGCCGCAAACCATGGCTGCAGGTTGTGCACCCCTGGTCTAGACAGTTCAAAGATAAAACACAGCAGTCTTTTGCACGCCTGCACCGGGTTTCACCTCAAGCTTCGTCAGGAGCATAGATCTCAATCATCCACACTTGTGTTTAAGTATCCACCCCAAACTCCTCCTTAGTTACGCTCTGTCAGAATGCTGCTCAGATTCACATTAAAAACATACATTCTCTTTTAAAATTATTACAAACAATTAAACAAGTCTAAAAAAAGGGTTAAGTTGTAATATTGCAAATTCTCACTAAATGTATTTCCATCCTTATCCACAACTAATATTGTTCCATTCGTAAAATCACTCCACCACGCAACATATCACATGACTATTTATCCAACAGTAGTGATTCAGATAGATCGATATATCTTAAGCCCTTATTTTAATGACAAAAATTGGGGAATGCTCATACCTCAAAAATAGAATCACACATCCTTCTTCTAAAGCTAATACATAATCATATGCTCATGGCTACTGCTCGTTACATTCTACTACCATAGACCCATTCATAAATACGTTCCAACACATGATCCGACACGTAGTCGGTCACATGGTTTTGCACCAACCAATCTCAGTTCTAATCCACCGATCAGGTACGCTAAGAGTAGTATATTCTATTTTCCAGTGTAGGGACACATTTTGGCTAGTAATGTACTTCCCATGTACCCTACCTTGCCTGACTACCGATTCTGCTCCTTGCCACGTGCCCCGACCTTGGGACTGCTACCTAGACTACACACATATTCAGCCTGCCCCGACCTTGGAACTGCTACCAGTACTATGCACATACTCTTGCCTGCCCCAACCTTGGAACTGCTTTCTATATTAAGCACATACTCTGCCTGCCCTGACCTTGGAACTGCTACCTGTACTACACATGTACTCAGCTTGTCCCGACCTTGGAATTGCTACCTGGAATACACACAAACTCAGCCTGTCCTGACCTTGGACAGTGTTCAGACTCAGCCTTTTGCCTGAGCCTTTGGTCCTTTGCTACTTCAGAAGGTAGCAGCCTGGTTGGTTCCTTGCTACAAAGTCCAGATCCCTGTACAGGGGCTAATTGGTGAATACAGGGGTACTGCCAGGACAATGCCTTTAGCCCAAAGTCAAACTGGTCATTTGGCACAGTGGGTCAAGACCCATTGTCCATTACACTCTTCATGATCCAGTTTAAAATACCAATTGGGTTGAAAAAGTGGCATCTGGAATAGGAATTTTCAACTAAGCCACATGAATGGGTATAAAAAGACAAAAATGCAATCAGGGGCACACCAAATGTATAGTAGTGTCAGAGTGCAAACCGCTGTATTAGTATTTAAACCATGTGTAATCAGAAAAAGCAAGACCGCATACAAAGGCTGCACATCTAAATATTAAAATGTATAATTTATTTAGCAACACAAGACAAAAAGTTAAAACCATTGTATACAATTCAGACCATGTGTTAGGACAAAACAATGCGTCCAACACAATCCCAATGATTACCAAGTCCTAAATATGGACAAAATTCATAATATGCGATAAATAAGACATCAAATAATGCAAATACTTATCAAATGTGGATACAGGCCAGCATGGTGCATAGTTGCAGCACCCCATGCGTATCGCTGGGTCAACCAGCTTCCTCAGGGGTCTCTAAGTCAATGCTATTATGTTCAGAATATATATGTGCTAGAAATCAAACAAAAATAGTAATCACTTGTTAGGAGGTACATTGAAGCAAACAAGGGAATGGAGAAATGATAGGTCGGCGACCCTGGTGCATAGTCACCGACGCTGTGCTATAAAATAAGATGGCGCTGCCCTAGATAAACCGGCGTACTTAAAGCAGGACTGCGCATGCACAAGATGGCGCACCGCCAAAAATGCGTTTCACGGTGCTTCATATGCCGGTAATACACTCCGAGTTGCATTCCATACAAATATTGTAAGAGAATATAAGGTAATCATCATACGAAGACAACTAGTCTAGTTCAGAAACAATTGGTGACAAGTATCTTAATACACAGGGAAAGAATATACTCTGCTCAAAAAAATAAAGGGAACACAAAAATAACACATCCTAGATCTGAATTAATTAAATATTCTTCTGAAATACTTTGTTCTTTACATAGTTGAATGTGCTGACAACAAAATCACAGAAAAAAAAAAATGGAAATGAAAGTTTTCAACCCATGGAGGTCTGGATTTGGAGTCACACTCAAAATTAAAGTGGAAAAACACACTACAGGCTGATCCAACTTTGATGTAATGTCCTTAAAACAAGTCAAAATGAGGCTCAGTAGTGTGTGTGGCCTCCACATGCCTGTATGACCTCCCTACAACGCCTGTGCATGCTCCTGATGAGGTGGCGGACGGTCTCCTGAGGGATCTCCTCCCAGACCTGGACTAAAGCATCTGCCAACTCCTGGACAGTCTGTGGTGCAACGTGACGTTGGTGGATAGAGTGAGACATGATGTCCCAGATGTGCTCAATTGGATTCAAGTCTGGGGAACGGGCGGGCCAGTCCATAGCATCAATGCCTTCGTCTTGCAGAAACTGCTGACACACTTCAGCCACATGAGGTCTATCATTGTCTTGCATTAGGAGGAACCCAGGGCCAACCGCACCAGCATATGGTCTCACAAGGGGTCTGAGGATCTCATCTCAGTACCTAATGGCAGTCAGGCTACCTCTGGCGAGCACATGGAGGGCTGTGCGGCCCTCCAAAGAAATGCCACCCCCCACCATTACTGACCCAATGCCAAACCGGTCATGCTGGAGGATGTTGCAGGCAGCAGAACGTTCTCCACGGCGTCTCAAGGCTCTGTCACGTCTGTCACATGTGCTCAGTGTGAACCTGCTTTCATCTGTGAAGAGCACAGGGCGCCAGTGGCGAATTTGCCAATCTTGGTGTTCTCTGGCAAATGCCAAACGTCGTGCACGGTGTTGGGCTGTAAGCACA
Organism: Bufo bufo; assembly: GCF_905171765.1. Lineage (NCBI taxonomy): Eukaryota > Metazoa > Chordata > Amphibia > Anura > Bufonidae > Bufo > Bufo bufo. The sequence continues at coordinate 98,885,634 of NC_053398.1, forward strand.
ACCCCCACCTGTGGACGTCTGGCCCTCATATCACCCTCATGGAGTCTGTTTCTGACCGTTTGAGCAGACAAATGCACATTTGTGGCCTGCTGGAGGTCATTTTGCAGGGCTCTGGCACGGCTCCTCCTGTTCCTCCTTGCACAAAGGCGGAGGTAGCGGTCCTGCTGCTGGGTTGTTGCCCTCCTACGGCCTCCTCCATGTCTCCTGATGTACTGGCCTGTCTTCTGGTAGTGCCTCCATGCTCTGGACACTACGCTGACAGACACAGCAAACCTTCTTGCCACAGCTCGCATTGATGTGCCATCCTGGATAAGCTGCACTACCTGAGCCACTTGTGTGGGTTGTAGACTCCGTCTCATGATACCACTAGAGTGAAAGCACCGCCAGCATTCAAAAGTGACCAAAACATCAGCCAGGAAGCAAAGGAACTGAGAAATGGTCTGTGGTCACCACATGCAGAACCACTCCTTTATTGGGGGTTTCTTGCTAATTGCCTATAATTTCCACCTGTTGTCTATTCCATTTGCACAACAGCATGTGAAATTGATTGTCACTCAGTGTTGCTTCCTAAGTGGACAGTTTGATTTCACAGAAGTGTGATTGACTTGGAGTTACATTGTGTTGTTTAAGTGTTCCCTTTATTTTTTTTGAGCAGTGTATTTATATATATGCCCATATATACATATATGTATAATATCATGATAAGCAGCCCAGATTTAGTAATCCAATCATGATCTAATATAAAATCATACTCCATAATTACTAACAATAAATGAAACAATTTAAGCAGTCTAAATATACCTGCACAAGAAAAAAACAATAATTTACACGGCGTGGATCAAAATCAGAAAACCATTGATTAGAATAAAATAATATAAATAAATAGACTTGTCAATATACACCTAATTTTGCATCATGATTGTGAAATCAACAAAAATGTCATAATTGTAAGTATATAATGATGCAAAATAACCTCCATCAAATGTGCCATACCTAATAATAAAATGCCCAATTTACATAAAAGAGAATTTTTTGTTAAAACCAGTGCTATAATTCATAAAAATAAAAATAAAAAAAGTTTTTTGTAAAAATAGTAATAAAGTCCCAATAATGAAGAATAAAGAAGCTCTTGCACACAAATGGACCTGCACCGGGGACGCCGACAGGGAGAGATGACAAATAAAAAGGGTAAGTATCAAATGTGAAACCACTAAAATGAAGGAATAATGTGGGATTGGTAATAAATACACTTAGTGGTAGGAGTCAAAATCAGCAACCAATAAGAAAAGAGATACATATGATAAGTAATAACCAAAAGAAATACATATAAAAATGTATATGCTAAAAAAAAAAAGAGAAATAAATAAAGATGATAATGGTGAGATAAATAATATATCTTGAAAAATTCATACTATATTAGGACTGTCAGTCACATACCACCCAATGTATTCTTAAATAGATTTTATAGGAACCCATGGATCTTCACAAACCAGCTTCTAAAGTGACTGTGCATATGACATCCTATAATGTGCATCCAACGCTGAAGTCATAGTACAAAATTGAAAAACCTAAAAAACAAATGTGAAAAAACATACAAAGGTAGAACCCTACTCCAAAAAGTGGGCAGCAACTGACAACAAAGGCTTCTCTTTCAAACGCCAGGCCGATGTTGGAGAGATGTTGTTGTGCCCTCTTATGCATTTCCTGTGTTGTTTGTCCAATGTAAATCTTCTTGCAAGGGCAAATCAAGGGATACACCACGTTTCTCAAACGATAATTCACGTAGTTTCGGACAGTAACAGTCTTCTGATCACCAAAGTTTATAAAGGTATCCAATCCCAACATAAATTGACATGCATTGGTGGGTGCCTCTCAACTTAGCTCCTCCGCCCGTTGTGTCAACTGAGCGTTGGAAGTGGCTTTGTATCAACTTATCCCTCAGATTCGGTGCTCTGTGGGCAATTAGATGCGGTTTGGTATCAATGTATCGAGTAAATTTGGTGTCCAAAGTTAGAAGATACCAATGTGTCCCCAGAATCCTGTATAAATCCATCCATTGGTTGTTATATCAAGTGATGGGACATACCTTGTTGTCATGGGTCCTAGGTTTCGGTTTCAACAAATCAGAGCGATTCGACTCCTTAGCCAGACAGTAGGCCTGTGAAATGATCTTTTTTGGGTAACCACTCATGTGAAAATGTAAATATAAGCCCCTGGAAGCATCTTTAAAATCAGCCATAGATGTACAGTTACGGCAAAATTTTCGCAACTGGCCCTTAGGTATTCACTTCCTGAGATGGGCTGGATAAAAGGTCTTATAGTGGAGCAGGCTTTTGGTGGCAAAATATTTTCGAAATAAAGATGTCACAATACGTGCCCCATCAATCCGGATACTCAAATCCAAAAATTCAACCTCCAGGTCCGAGATCTTATTTGTGAGAAATATTGTACCAGTTTTGATTTAACAAACTTATGAATTGTTCGCATTGTTCTCTTGTTCCCTGCCAAATGAACAGGACATCGTCAATATAACGGTACTAGCCCACTATGTGTTCCCGGAACATAGCCAATGGGTGCACGTTTGTCTCCTCCCACCAACCCAAAAATATGTTGGCGTAGTAGGCCGTACAGCGGGCGTTTGAAGAAGGTACAGTCAAACACAAAATATTTATGATTTAAAATAAATTCCAAAAAAGGCGCACCAAAAAAGTATGGTGGGCTGGATCTTCTGTAGATGATTTAGCCAAGAAGTGTTTTGCGGCAAATAAACCATCCGTATGCGAGATTTTTTAATACAATGATTCAACGTCGCAGTGACCATCAAGGTATTTGGCGATGGTATAAAATCTTGTAGACTCTCAATCAAATGCATAAAGTCACGGACATAAGATTCCAGACCTAGGACAAATGGTTGAAGAAAAAAATCCAAATAAATGCAAGCCTGCTCGCAGAGACCACCAATTCCAACCACAATTGGACGGCCAGGAGGGTTAGTAAGGCTCTTAGGCAACATATAAAAAATTGGAATAACAGGGTGTTGAACCTCCAAAAACTGCAGTTCCCTCTTTGTGATAATATTCATATTGTAAGCTGTGACCAGCAACTTATCCAATTTATTTTTAAACACCACAGTAGGATCTGAGGGAAAGGAGTATAAAAAGTTCTGTTGTTAAGTTGTCTTTTTGCCTCACATAAATAGAGATCCGAATCCCACAGAACAACATGTCCACCCTTGTCAGCTTACTTAATCACAAACAGAGTATTCTGTCGCAATTTCTGAATAGTGATAAGTTCGGACTTCCCCAAATTCCTACCATAGATGGTGTTAGGTTTTAGTTTCTGGATTTCTTGTAAAATCGCTTGAAAAAACAAGCTAATGCAATGGGCGCCTCCCCCTAGGGCCTTCTATATACAAACCGGATTCCAAAAAAGTTGGGACACTATACAAATCGTGAATAAAAACTGAATGCAATGATGTGGAGGTGCCAACTTATAATATTTTATTCAGAATAGAACATAAATCACGGAACAAAAGTTTAAACTGAGAAAATGTACCATTTTAAGGGAAAAATATGTTGAATCAGAATTTCATGGTGTCAACAAATCCCAAAAAAGTTGGGACAAGGCCATTTTCACCACTGTGTGGCATCTCCTCTTCTTCTTACAACACTCAACAGACGTCTGGGGACCAAGGAGACCAGTTTCTCAAGTTTAGAAATAGGAATGCTCTCCCATTCTTGTCTAATACAGGCCTCTAACTGTTCAATCGTCTTGGGCCTTCTTTGTTGCACCTTCCTCTTTATGATGCGCCAAATGTTCTCTATAGGTGAAGGATCTGGACTGCAGACTGGCCATTTCAGTACACGGATCCTTCTCCTACGCAGCCATGATGTTGTGATTGATGCAGAATGTGGTCTGGCATTATCTTGTTGAAAAATGCAGGGTCTTCCCTGAAAGAGATGACGTCTGAATGGGAGCATATGTTGTTCTAGAACCTGAATATATTTTTCTGCATTGATGGTGCCTTTCCAGACATGCAAGCTGCCCATGCCACACGCACACTCATGCAACCCCATACCATCAGAGATGCAGGCTTCTGAACTGAGCGTTAATAACAACTTGGGTTGTCCTTGTCCTCTTTGGTCCGGATGACATGGCGTCCCAGATTTCCAAAAATAACTTTGAATCGTGACCCGTCTGACCACAGAACAGTCTTCCATTTTGCCACACTCCATTTTAAATGATCCCTGGCCCAGTGAAAACGCCTGAGCTTGTGGATCTTGCTTAGAAATGGCTTCTTCTTTGCACTGTAGAGTTTCAGCTGGCAACGGCGGATGGCACGCTGGATTGTGTTCACTGACAATGGTTTCTGGAAGTATTCCTGAGCCCATTCTGTGATTTCCTTTACAGTAGCATTCCTGTTTGTGGTGCAGTGTCGTTTAAGGGCCCGGAGATCACAGGCATCCAGTATGGTTTTACGGCCTTGACCCTTACGCACAGAGATTGTTCCAGATTCTCTGAATCTTCGGATGATGTTATGCACAGTTGATGATGATAGATGCAAAGTCTTTGCAATTTTTCGCTGGGTAACACCTTTCTGATATTGCTCCACTATCTTTCTGTGCAACATTGTGGGAATTGGTGATCCTCTACCCTTCTTGGCTTCTGAGAGACACTGCCACTTTGAGAAGCTCTTTTTATACCAAATCATGTTGCCAATTGACCTAATTAGTGTTAATTGGTCTTCCAGCTCTTCGTTATGCTCAAATTTACTTTTTCCAGCCTCTTATTGCTACTTGTCCCAACTTTTTTGGGATTTGTTGACACCGTGAAAATTGGAATCAACGTATTTTTCCTTTAAAATGATACATTTACTCGGATTAAACGTTTGATCTGTCATCTACGTTCTATTACAAATAAAATATTGACATTTGCCATCTCCACATCATTGCATTCAGTTTTTATTCACAATTTGTTTAGTGTCCCAACTTTTTTGGAATCCGGTTTGAATAAAACGCGTCCCAGATCTAGAAATGCCGAGTTGTATAGAGCGGTCTAAATGTCTCTTTATGTGTGTCACGATGCTACCACCTGCATACGGCTGGACCACAGGCTTTGGCTCCAAAGCAATAAATAGGGGGGATAATTGAGGGATTTGAAAGAACTACTTGTATGTAGTTGAACAGCAGCTTTACTTGAATAAACATTCTCCAAAACGGTTTACAGGTTTTATCTTGGTTCCAGCAGGCTTTAGCATTAAACTGGCAGGCTTCTTCAATAACTGCTTGCTTTCTCTCTCTCTGCTGCACTGATAAGCTGAATAGGTAACTTGGCTTCCTCTGTAAGCTGCACTTTCTCTCTGTAGTCTGACTCTAAGTTATGCCAGGGAACTTTCTTCCTGGCTCCTGAGGCTTCAAGCTTTGGCCTCCATGGCCAGCAGAGCTTAAGGTGCTCTGACTGGCGTGGGCACGTCCAGCAGAGACATGCCCCTGCACACCTTCACCAAGCAGGGGGTAAGCTAGACTAGACTAGAAACTAGTCCCCACCCTTCCTGCAGGAAGCGGGACTAGCCCACCTCTCCACAGAAGGGGGCAGAATAGAATGTTTAGTTCCATTCTATCTAAGTACAGCTCTGCCGTGTTTGCTGCCACCTGCTGGTGAACCAGGCACACTACATGTGAACATAACAGTTGCAAACAGATTAGGAATGCACATTGTATAGGACCTGGAATAAATACACAAGATGACATGAGGTTAGACCAATAAGGACAAGAGCAGGGTGCAGAAGGGGTAACACCACTCTGGGGTGTTACACTAATATTGGGGAACAGGCCGAGGGTAGGTGTATTGGTGGAGGGTCTTCGCAATGTAAAAGGCCTCCTACCTGTACTTGAGTCACTCGCCTGAAGTAAATCTATAAGATCCAGAAAGACTCCTCGTTCATCCTCTGCAAGTTGTTGGATCATTGATGGTTGATCATACAAAAGTCTAAAGTACACTCACCTAAAGAATTATTAGGAACACTATACTAATACAGTGTTGGACCCCCTTTTGCCTTCAGAACTGCCTTAATTCTACGTGGCATTGATTCAACAAGGTGCTGATAGCATTCTTTAGAAATGTTGGCCCATATTGATAGGATAGCATCTTGCATTTGATGGAGATTTGAGGGATGCACATCCAGAGCATGAAGCTCCCGTTCCACCACATCCCAAAGATGCTCTATTGGGTTGGGATCTGGTGACTGTGGGGGCCATTTTTGTACAGTGAACTCATTGTCATGTTCAAGAAACCAATTTGAAATGATTCGAGCTTTGTGACATGGTGCATTATCCTGCTGGATGTAGCCATCAGAGGATGGATACATGTTCTCATTCTGTTTACGCCAAATTCGGACTCTACCATTTGAATGTCTCAACAGAAATCGAGACTCATCAGACCAGGCAACATTTTTCCAGTCTTCAACAGTCCAATTTTGGTGAGCTCGTGCAAATTGTAGCTTCTTTTTCCAATTTGTAGTGGAGATGAGTGGTACCCGGTGGGGTCTTCTGCTGTTGTAGCCCATCCGCCTCAAGGTTGTGCGTGTTGTGACTTCACAAATGCTTTGCTGCATACCTTGGTTGTAACGAGTGGTTATTTCAGTCAACGTTGCTCATCTATCAGCTTGAATCAGTCGGCCCATTCTCCTCTGACCTCTAGCATCCACAAGGCATTTTTTCCCACAGGACTGCCGCATACTGGATGTTTTTCCCTTTTCACACCATTCTTTGTAAACCCTAGAAATGGTTGTGCGTGAAAATCCCAGTAACTGAGCAGATTGTGAAATACTCAGACCGGCCCATCTGACACCAACAACCATGCCACGCTCAAAATTGCTTAAATTACCTTTCTTTCCCATTCTTACATTCAGTTTGGAGTTCAGGAGACTGTCTTGACCAGGACCACACCCCTAAATGCATTGAAGCAACTGCCATGTGATTGGTTGACTAGATAATTGCATTAATGAGAAATGGAACAGGTGTTCCTAATAATTCTTTAGGTGAGTGTATAGTTGTCTGCAAAAGAAATAAGTATCTTTAACAAACTCAAATTTAAAAACACACATGGGTGAAAATGATAGTCTTTTTTCTAATACTGACTTCTCATCTGATTAATAACTTGGAGGGAGTCAGTTCTCTCATGCTGGCAATCTATTGTTGTAAGCATTTCTTGTGGAATGGCAGGTAACTGTTGCCCTTACGATGTTAAGGCCCTCTTTTTTTGGGATTTACGTATTTCGGATAAAAAATCCCCATCACTCATACTATTTTCAAGAGTATTGGCTACAGATTTTGATGTCGTATTATCGTTTCCAACCCTCCTTTGGCCACGTGTCTTGCCCATGTGTTTCCATTTAAAGTCCTGTTTCCTATCAAAATTCAATTTGTCTCGGTGGAATTTAAATTGCTTACCCACCATAATTTCCTTATCATAATTTTGGTGGTTATTTTGCATCATTATATTCACAATTATGATATTTTTGTTGATTTCACAATCATGATGCAATAGTAGATGTATATTGACAAGTCTATTTATTTATATTATTTTATTCTAATCAATGGTTTTCTGATTTTGATGCTGTGTGAATTTTTTTTTTTCTTGTGCAGGTATATTTAGACTGCTTATATTGTTTCATTTATTGTTTTTAGTAATTATGGAGTATTATTTTATATTATATCATGATTGGATTATTGAATCTGGGCTGCTTATCATGATATTATACATACAGTCAGGTCCATAAATATTGGGACATCAACACAATTCTAACATTTTTGCCTCTATACACCACCACAATGGATTTGAAATGAAACGAACAAGATGTGCTTTAACTTCAGACTGTCAGCTTTAATTTGAGGGTATTTACATCCAAATCAGGTGAACGGTGTAGGAATTACAACAGTTTGCATATGTTCCTCCCACTTGTTAAGGGACCAAAAGTAATGGGACATAATAATAATCATAAGTCAAACTTTCACTTTTTAATACTTGGTTGCAAATCCTTTGCAGTCAATTACAGCCTGAAGTGAACACATAGACATCACCAGACGCTGGGTTTCATCCCTGGTGATGCCCTGCCAGGCCTCTACTGCAGCTGTCTTCAGTTCCTGCTTGTTCTTGGGGCATTTTCCCTTCAGTTTTGTCTTCAGCAAGTAAAATGCATGCTCAATTGGTTTCAGGTCAGGTGATTGACTTGGCCATTGCATAACATTCCACTTCTTTCCCTTAAAAAACTCTTTGGTTGCTTTTGCAGTATGCTTTGGGCCATTGTCCATCTGCACTGTGAAGCACCGTCCAATGAGTTCTGAAGCATTTGGCTGAATATGAGCAGATAATATTGCCCGAAACACTTCAGAATTCATCCTGCTGCTTTTGTCAGCAGTCACATCATCAATAAATACAAGAGAACCAGTTCCATTGGCAGCCATACATGCCCACACCATGACACTACAACCACCATGCTTCACTGAGGAGGTGATATGCTTAGGATCATGAGCAGTTCCTTTCCTTCTCCATACTCTTCTCTTCCCATCACTCTGGTACAAGTTGATCTTGGTCTCATCTGTCCATAGGATGTTCCAGAACTGTGAAGGCTTTTTTAGATGTCGTTTGGCAAACTCTAATCTGGCCTTCCTGTTTTTGAGGCTCACCAATGGTTTACATCTTGTGGTAAACCCTCTGTATTCACTCCGGTGAAGTCTTCTCTTGATTGTTGACTTTGACACAAATACCTCCTGGAGAGTGTTCTACGATCTGGCCAACTGTTGTGAAGGGTGTTTTCTTCACCAGGGAAAGAATTCTTCGGTCATCCACCACAGTTGTTTTCCGTGGTCTTCCAGGTCTTTTAATGTTGCTGGGCTCACCGATGCTTTCCTTCTTTTTAAGAATGTTCCAAACAGTTATTTTGGCCACGCCTAATGTTTTTGATATCTCTCTAATGGGTTTGTTTAGTTTTTTCAGCCTAATGATGGCTTGCTTCACTGATAGTGACAGCTCTTTTGATCTCATCTTGAGAGTTGACAGCAATAGATTCCAAATGCAAATAGCACACTTGAAATGAACTCTGGACCTTTTATCTGCTCATTGTAATTGGGATAATGAGGGAATAACACACACCTGGCCATGGAACAGGTGAGAAGCCAATTGTCCCATTACTTTTGGTCCCTTAACAAGTGGGAGGCACATATGCAAACTGTTGTAATTCCTACACCGTTCACCTGATTTGGATGTAAATACCCTCAAATTAAAGCTGACAGTCTGCAGTTAAAGCACATCTTGTTTGTTTCATTTTAAATCCATTGTGGTGGTGTATAGAGCCAAAAATGTTAGAATTGTGTCGATGTCCCAATATTTATGGACCTGACTGTATATGTATATATGTGCATATATATAATTATACTCTTCCCCTGTGTATTAAGAATAAGATACTTGTCACCAATTGTTTTCTGAACTAGATTAGTTGTCTTCATATGATGATTACTTTCTATTCTCTTACAATATTTGTATGGAACGCAACTCAGAGTGTATTCCCGGGATATGGAACAACGTGGAATGCATTTTCGACGCCATCTTGTGCATGCACGGTCCTGCTTTAAGTACGCCGGTTTATCTAGAGCAGCGCCATCTTATTTTATAGCGCATCGTCTGGGACTATGCACTGGGGTTGCCGACCTATCATTTCTCCCTTCCCTTGTCTACTTCAATGTACCTCCTAACAGGTGATTACTATTTTTGTTTGATTACTAGCACATACAGTTGCAAGAAAAAGTATGCGAACCCTTTGGAATGATATGGATTTCTGCACAAATTGGTCATAAAATGTGATCTGATCTTCATCTAAGTCACAACAATAGACAATCACAGTCTGCTTAAACTAATAACACACAAAGAATTAAATGTTACCATGTTTTTATTGAACACACCATGTAAACATTCACAGTGCAGGTGGAAAAAGTATGAGAACCCCTAGACCAATGACATCTCCAAGAGCTAATTGGAGTGAGGTGTCAGCCAACTGGAGTCCAATCAATGAGATGAGATTGGAGGTGTTGGTTACAACTGCCCTGCCCTATAAAAAACACACACCAGTTCTGGATTTGCTTTTCACAAGAAGCATTGCCTGATGTGAATGATGCCTCGCACAAAAGAGCTCTCAGAAGACCTACGATTAAGAATTGTTGACTTGCATAAAGGGTTATAAAAGTATCTCTAAAAGCCTTGCTTTTTATCAGTCCACGGTAAGACAAATTGTCTATAAATGGAGAAAGTTCAGCACTGCTGCTACTCTCTCTAGAAATGAATGTTGTCACGAGGGTATCAAGAGCCACGTCTGACTCCGTTATACCCGGGGTCAGGAAGTCGCAGCGGGTGGCTGCGCGCTCTATAGCTAAAGATCATGGTGTTTCTTAGTTATTGTTTTCTGTGTTTGCCTTGCTATCCTTTTTGTCTCTCTCAGGGATCCGTAGCTTCTCCTCCTCAGCTGTTTCGTGTCTGCCACTCCCTACCTCCTTATATTCTCCCCTCACACTTCTCTAGTTGCCAGTTATAGAGCTTCCTGCCTGGACATCTATACTGACCCACTGGAGTGGTTAATCCTGGTTGTTGTTCCTGTGTGCTACCCTCCGGATCCCTGTTGGGCTTATTGTTGTCTCCTGTTGTCACCCACCTGGGATTATATGTTGAGTCTGTGTTGTCTGTCCTTCCCTTGGTGTTTTCCCTTAGAGCTAGTGGTGCGGACTAGTGTTCCCATCGCCCTGTTCACTACCTAGGGCTCAGCTCAGGGAAAGCCAGGGCTTTAGGCACGTGATCGGCGTACGGGTGAGGAACCCGTCTAGGGACGTCAGGGCAGCCAGGTGCCAGCCGCCAGGTGAGTCAGGGGTCACCATCTTCCCTCTCACTTGGGCAGGGCCTTCCTTGTTCCCTCCCTCTGTGTCACGTATGTGATAGCCACGCCGACCGTGATATTATAACTGGCCCCCTGGAGGGGGTAATGTTTGTGATCCGGTACCTATTTTACAAAGAGGAGTGGTTGTCTCTGCTGTACACTCTGTTCTAGAGGGAAAGGTGTTAGAGGCTCAGGGGGACGCCCCGGCCTCTTGCCCCTCAGAGAAATTGTTTGTACCGTTAAACCTGCGTCTTGAATTATTAAAAGAACATCATAATTCGGCACTTGCTGGACACCGGGGTAGTAAAGCAACCTTGGAGCTTTTATCTCGTCGTTTTTGGTGGCCAAGGTTGCGTCAGGATGTAATGGATTTCGTGTCTACTTGTTCTACTTGTGCACGCGCGAAAGTCTCTAATACACGTCCAGCAGGGTCTTTATTGCCACTTTTCATTCCCAATAGGCCATGGACACATCTGTCTATGGATTTCATCACTGACTTACCGTTGTCGGCGGGTAAAACAGTTATCTTGGTAGTAGTAGACAGGTTTAGCAAAATGGTACACTTTATTGCGTTACCCGCACTTCCTAATGCTAAAACTCTTGCTCAGGTGTTTATCAGTGAAATCGTGAAGCTTCACGGGGTCCCTTCCGATGTGGTTTCGGATCGGGGAACCCAGTTTATTTCTAAGTTTTGGAAAGCTTTTTGTTCCCGTTTGGGGGTTCACTTGTCCTTTTCCTCAGCTTTCCATCCTCAGTCGAATGGACAGACTGAGCGTACCAACCAAAACCTAGAAACATATTTAAGGTGTTTTGTGTCTGAAAACCAAGAGTTGTGGTCATCATACTTACCGTTAGCTGAGTTTGCCATAAATAATCATTATCAGGAGTCCACCGGCAAGTCACCATTCCTTGGTGCATACGGTTTTCATCCCCAATTTTGTACTTTCAAAGAGGGGGGGTCTTCTGGGGTTCCCGAAGAGGAAAGGTTTTCTTCATCTCTTTCATCGGTATGGCAGAAGGTGCAAGTTAACTTGAAAAAGATGAGTGGTAAATATAAATGCATGGCCGATAAGAAACGGTCGCCAGGTCCGGACCTAGGAGTGAATGACTATGTGTGGTTGTCTACTAGGAATATTAAGTTGAAGGTTCCTTCTTGGAAACTGGGTCCTAGGTTCATTGGTCCCTATAAAATAGTAACCGTCATTAACCCTGTGGCTTTTCGCCTGGAGCTACCTCAGACTTTTAAGATCCATAACGTCTTCCATAAATCGTTACTCAAGAAGTATGTTCCACCTCTAGAACCATCGCCGCTGCCACCTCCTCCTGTTATTGTGGATGGTAATCTGGAGTTTCAAATAGCCAGAATTGTTGATTCTCGTCGGGTCCGCCGCTCTCTTCAGTATCTTGTGCAATGGAGGGGTTACGGTCCCGAGGAAAGAATGTGGGTTCCAGCGTCAGAGGTAAACGCCAACAGGTTAATTCAGACTTTCCATGCCTCTCATCCGGAGAGACCTGGTCCTGAGTGTCCGGAGGCCCCTCGTGAAAGGGGGGGTACTGTCACGAGGGTATCAAGAGCCACGTCTGACTCCGTTATACCCGGGGTCAGGAAGTCGCAGCGGGTGGCTGCGCGCTCTATAGCTAAAGATCATGGTGTTTCTTAGTTATTGTTTTCTGTGTTTGCCTTGCTATCCTTTTTGTCTCTCTCAGGGATCCGTAGCTTCTCCTCCTCAGCTGTTTCGTGTCTGCCACTCCCTACCTCCTTATATTCTCCCCTCACACTTCTCTAGTTGCCAGTTATAGAGCTTCCTGCCTGGACATCTATACTGACCCACTGGAGTGGTTAATCCTGGTTGTTGTTCCTGTGTGCTACCCTCCGGATCCCTGTTGGGCTTATTGTTGTCTCCTGTTGTCACCCACCTGGGATTATATGTTGAGTCTGTGTTGTCTGTCCTTCCCTTGGTGTTTTCCCTTAGAGCTAGTGGTGCGGACTAGTGTTCCCATCGCCCTGTTCACTACCTAGGGCTCAGCTCAGGGAAAGCCAGGGCTTTAGGCACGTGATCGGCGTACGGGTGAGGAACCCGTCTAGGGACGTCAGGGCAGCCAGGTGCCAGCCGCCAGGTGAGTCAGGGGTCACCATCTTCCCTCTCACTTGGGCAGGGCCTTCCTTGTTCCCTCCCTCTGTGTCACGTATGTGATAGCCACGCCGACCGTGATAGATGTCCTGTAAAGATGACTGCAAGAGCACAGCGCAGACTGCTCAGTGAGGTGAAGAAGAATCCTAGAGTGTCAGCTAAAGACTTACAAAAGTCTCTGGCATATGCTAACATCCCTGATAGCGAATCTACGATACGTAAAACAATAAACAAGAATGGATTTCATTGGAGGATACCACAGAGGAAGCCACTGCTGTCCAAAAAAAACATTGCTGCACGTTTACAGTTTGCACAAGAGCACCTGGATGTTCCACAGCAGTACTGGCAAAATATTCTGTGGACAGATGAAACCAAAGTTGAGTTGTTTGTAAGAGACACACAACACTATGTGTGGAGAAAAAGAGGCACAGCACACCAACATCAAAACCTCATCCCAACTGTTAAGTATGGTGGTGGGGGAATCATGGTTTGGGGCTGCTTTGCTGCTTCAGGGCCTGGACGGATTGCTATCATCAAAGGAAAAATGAATTCCCAAGTTTATCAAGACATTTTGCAGGAGAACTTAAGGCCATCTGTCCACCAACTGAAGCTCAACAGAAGATGGGTGTTGTAACAGGACAACGACCCAAAGCATAGAAGTAAATCAACAACAGAATGGCTTAAACAGAACAAAATACGCCTTCCGGAGTGACCCAGTCAGAGTCCTGACCTCAACCCGATTGAGATGCTGTGGCATGACGTCAAGAAAGCGATTCACACCAGACATCCCAAGAATATTGCTGAACTGAAACAGTTCTGTAAAGAGGAATGGTCAAGAATTACTCCTGACCGTTGTGCATGTCTGATCTGCAACTACAGGAAACGTTTGGTTGAAGTTATTGCTGCCAAAGGAGGTTCAACCAGTTATTAAATCCAAGGGTTCACATACTTTTTCCACCTGCACTATGAATGTTTACATGGTGTGTTCAATAAAAGTATGGTAACATTTAATTCTTTGTGTGTTATTAGTTTAGGCAGACTGTGATTGTCTATTGTTGTGACTTAGATGAAGATCAGATCACATTTTATGACCAATTTGTGGAGAAATCCATATCATTCCAAAGGGTTCACATACTTTTTCTTGCAGCTGTGTATATTCTGGACTTAATAGCATTGACTTAGAAACCCCTGAGGAAGCTGGTTGACCCAGTGATACACGTGGGGCACTGCACCTATGCTATGCACCATGCTGGCTTGTATCCACATTTGATGAGTATATGCATTATTTGATGTCATATTTATTGCATATTATGAATTTTGTACCTTTTTGGCAGAATATATTTGTCCATATTTAGGACTTGGTGATCATAGGGATGTGTTTTGGACGCATTGTTTTGTCCTACACATGGTCTGAATTGTATACAATGCTTTTAACTTTTTTGTTTTGTGTTGCTAAATAAATTATAAATTTTAATATTGAGATGTGCAGCCTTTGTATGCGGTCTTGCTTTTTCTCATTACACATGGGTAAAAATAGAGCATGTTAGAGAGGCAGAGTCTTTCAACAGCAAAGATGGGCACTGTGGACCAATCTGCAAAAAACTGCATCTAGAAATTGTGGATCTGGAGAAATCCATATTCACATGGGACAAGGCCGACAGTTAATATTGGATGCTTATGATCTACTGGCTCTGCATTAAAAACACAAATGAGTCTGTAGTGGAAATCACTGTATGGGCTCAGGAACACTTCCAGAAATCATTGTCTGTGAACACAGTTTGCCGTGAAATCTACAAATCCAAGTTGAAGCTGTTTCATGCAGAGAAGAAACCATATGTTAACACAATCCAGAAACGCTGACTTCTTCTCTGGGTTAAAAAGTGGGAAACTGTTCTGTAGACAATTTGAAATTATTTTTGGAGACCACAGACGCCATGTTCTGCAGACTCAAGAGGAGTTGGGAGAAGAGTAAAACACTTGGCACATTATCAAACAAAAATATCTCTAAGAAGACCTAGCTCTGTTCAACAGCTAAAATCTTACATCAGACAACAATGAGACATTTCTCTCCCAAAACACCAGCAATTGGACTCATCACTTCCCAGACATTTAAAGACTGTTGTTAACCCTTTCACGCATTTGGACGTAACTGTACATCCAAATTGCAAGTAATTTACTGCAAGCTTCAACCTGTTACCGCATTGTCAGCCATGGTAACAGGGACAGGATCGCAACTGTCTCTGACAGCTGCCCGGCAAAGCTCTCTGACACAGGACCAATCACAGCGCTCCCATGCCGGTGATTGCTGTGATTGGCCAGTCATTGCAGACTGACCAATCATAGCGTTGAATGCTGCAGTTGCTGGCATCTCCAGCTCTGACAAGCCCCGTTCTGTCAGGGAGCTTGTCAGAGAAGGAGATCGCAACTGCAGAGATTAAGAAGCAGTTAATAAGTTATCTAAAAACCCTCCTTTCTACCCACCCACCACCCTACAAGTCAGCCGTACATCCACCCACCCACTCACCTCCGTGACTCTGAGCTTGTCAGACAGGAGATAGGCCTCTTGCACACGACCGTATCTATTTTGCGGTCCGCAAAAAACTGATCTTCAAAAAATACGGATGACATCCGTGTGTATTGCGTATTTTGCAGAACGGAACAGCTGGCCTCTAATAGAACAGTACATGTACTATCCTTGTCCGTAATGCGGAATACAGAAACGAATGCACACGGAGTAAATTTAGTTTTTTTTGCGGACCCATTGAAATAATAGTTCCGTATAAAGTCCGCAAAAAAAACCGGATCAGAAACAGAATGAAAATACGTTCGTGTGCAAGAGGCCATAAGAGGAGACCGCAGCTGCCAGAGAGAGGAGATCACAGCTGCCAGAGAGAGATCGCAGCTGTGAAGAGGCTCTAGGCATAAAAGCTGTAAAAAGTAAAAAAAAAAAAAAGTAAAAAAAAGTTTTAAGTTAAGAAAAATCCCTCTGTTCTGCCCATCCCCACCAGTCCTCCACACATCCAGTGACCAACCTCTGTGACGCTTATTGTGGACATCAGAGGAGACTGCAGCTGCAGAGCCTGTGAAGAGGCTCTGTGTGAGAATAAAAGTTGAAAAATCAATACTGATCAACCTCTGGGATCTCTGATATGAATCCTCTGATCTGCCCACACACCACCCACCCACCGAGTTCTGTGACGCCACAGTGTGACGTCAAAGTCTGACGCCACAGTCTGAAGTTAAAGTTTGACGTCAAAGTCTGACATCAAAATCTGACGCCACAGTCTGATGCCACAGTCTGATGTCAAAGTCTGGCATCAAAGTCTGACATCAAAGTCTGACGCCACAGTCTGACATCAAAGTCTGACGCTATTATGGCCAGAAGGCATTTTACAGCTGAGGAGGCATATGCAATACTATGCTCTGATATGGACACCGCCAGCAGGGCCGGTGCTTTCATAGTGGCAAGGGGGGCAATTTCCCCCGAGCCCCCAAGTCCTTAGGGGCCCTCAAGCCCACCACCTGACACCGGCAGGTCACATGGAGATGAACGCTTCCATTGTGGAAGCGTTCATCTCCATAGTCATCTGTATTGCTGTCCTCAGGACAGCAATACAGATGCCTGTGCTGTGGGGCAGGAGAGGGAGAGGCGTCTCCCTTCCCTGTTCCTCTGGGCACAAGGCCCGCAGCCTATCAGAGGCCATTGCAGGCGGAGCGATGATGTCATCTCGCCACCTGAGCCGTATAGCGCGGGACACAGGCCAGCAGAGGCCTGCATCACATTGCTGTGTGATGGAGGTAAGCATAAGTGTTTTTTTTTTTTTTTATACCGGACTTTTACTGCCACATGGGGGGAGCGGGAGGCACTTGATACTGGCACATGGGGGTGGGTTTGGCACTTTATACTGGCACATGGGGGGGAGGTTTGGCACTTGATACTGGCACATAGGGGTGGGGGGTTTGGCACTTTATCCTGGCACATGGGAGGGTTTGGCACATGATACTGGCACATGGGGGGTTGGCACTTGATACTGGCACATGGGGGGTGGAAGAGAGGCACTTGATACTGGAACATTATTATGGGGCACTATGGGGGCTTCTACTGAGGCCACAAAGAAGGGGTATTTTATATGGGGGGCTCTGTGTGGTACTAGTATTATCAGGGGCATTATCTGTTTATGCAGTATAGTATTGGGGAGCACATTGGGGGTAGTAGGAACGATTTGTCCAGAAGATGGGAGGATGATGGAAAAGTAGGAAGCTAAGATTTACTTTTTTTTGTTTTCAAACTGCAGAGACGGAAAATGGCGACAAAATGGTGGTCTGGTCT
The DNA here is from genome assembly GCF_905171765.1 of Bufo bufo. NCBI lineage: Eukaryota > Metazoa > Chordata > Amphibia > Anura > Bufonidae > Bufo > Bufo bufo. The sequence continues at coordinate 98,903,017 of NC_053398.1, forward strand.
GAAGGTCTGAAAGGAGAAGATGAGGACAGAGAACATCTACATCAAAGGAGACGTCACTGGATGTAAGAGGTATGGGGCGCTGTATTTCTGTAGTGATGGGGGGGACGTTAAAGTCAGCAAGTGTCGTGTGGGAGGGGGGCCCCTTATTGTTTTTCGCCCCAGGGCTCCATTTCACCTAGAACCGGCCCTGACCGCCAGTGAAGGTGAATCACAGTTTCCGCTTTCATCTTCGTCCAAATCAAGCAACAACGCTGATTCTTCCCCCCACCCCGTCTGCGCCATAGAGTTGTAGGTCCTGCTCTGCCTGAGCTGACATGGGTAGCAGCAGACAATTGCAACCCCAAACTGCCTGATTTTAGTTCCACCCCAGGTCTTAAATTTGACACCATTTTTTTTCAGATTCCCTAATAAATCTAATGGTAGAGCAGACAAACATTTATGCTGCTCAGTTCATTGGCCAGAATCCCAGCTCTTTCTATGCCAAAGGCAAACATTGGACCCCCACAAATGCAGCAGAACTACACAAATTTTGGGGCATATTTATTAGTTTTGGCATTATAAAAAAGCCAAGTATTTGCAGTTATTGGTCCCCAGATATAATTTTTAGCACCCCCCTCTACCGCGCACTTATGAGCCGAACACGTTTTGAGGCTATGCTCAAATTCCTTCACTTCACTGATAATAGTCTCTTTCTACCACCCGAAGACCCAAATTTTGATCGCCTCTATAAAATAAGGCCACTAATTAATCATTATTCTAGTACGTTTTCCCAATTTTATATGCCTGAGCAAAATATTGCTGAAGATGAATCCCTTGTTCATTTTAAGGGGAGGATCAAATTTAGGCAATATCTCCCAAATAAAAGGGCCCGGTAAGATATTAAAGTCTATAAGATCTGTGAGAGTGCCACCGGGTATACCTACCGTTTCCGCATCTATGAGGGGAAGGACACTAGAGTTGACCGCCCAGAATGCTCCCCATCGCTAGGCATTAGTGGCAAGATCGTATGGGATGTTACACATCCTCTACTAGACAAAGGGTATCACTTATATATAGATAACTTCTATAATAGTGTCCCTTTGCTGAAAGCCCTTTTGTCTAGAGCCACTGCAGCTTGTGGCACAATTTGTAAGAATCAGAGGCGTCTCCCCAAAACTTTCCTGGGACAATCAATTAGCGTGGGAGAGAACAGAGCTGTCTGCAGTGAAAATCTGCTGCTTGTGAAATATAGGGATAAGAGAGACGTCCTGATTTTAACCACAATCCATGATTGCAGCAATACCCTTGTCCCTGTACGTGGGTCCACCACTCAAGCCAACAAACCTGTTTGCGTACATGAGTATAATAAATTCATGGGCGGCATGGACCTTTCAGATCAGGTCATCAAGCCATACAACACCATGCGCAAAACAAAAGTATGGTACAAGAAGTTGGCTGTCCATCTGACCCAAGTTGCTCTGTACAATGCCTTTGTGCTCTACAGATATGCTGGCAATACGGATACCTTCCTGCAATTTCAGGAAAAAGTTATCAAATCCCTGATGTTTACTGACCAGGAAGCAGGTCACAGTGCATCTGGCAGTGATGTCTGCAGAATATTTCCTGGCCAGCATTTCCCCATAGATATTCCCCCCCACTGAAAAAAAACGGAGGCCCCAAAAAAGATGCAATGTGTGCTCAAAATGCGGAACTGGACACAATCCACCAATGTGAAACATGTCCCACAAAACCAGGCCTGTGCATTAAGGACTGCTTAAAAATGTTTTATACTTCCTTGGATTTTTAATTTTTTTTACTCCATATCTTCCCCTCATGCCACACATACTGGCCATTATTTTTTTTTTATTTAACTGACCAGCGCGATAGCTAACAAATTATAATATTATTGCAACCCCAAAAGCAAACCCACAGATATTCCCACAATATTCAGTATATTGTCAGCAACTGGAAAAGTACTAGAGGGAGGGTCTCTTTCACTTTGCTTGCATAGATGGGTGAAAGGAATGAATATAGGAGAGATGATTTGCCTCAGCATTTTGTCTGAGGTTTTGATAAGCTTTTTTGGGCCTATATTTTATGGAATGGTGGGTAGGTTGGTAGTAGGACCTGCCATCCCCCCTCCCCCAGTGCGTGATTTCCAGCTTTCCCTCAGTCACCTCACTATAAATTCTCACAAGACCCCTATATAATAATCATGAACGGTGTCACCTCAGGAACCAAAAATTCTCACTATACCCCTAGATGAATACCATGAGGGGTGTCACTTTCCACAAACTAAAGTTGTTGCTATACCCCTAGATGAATTACTTGAGGGTGTAATCTCCAAAATGGGGTCACTTCAAGCTGGTTTCTTTTTTTGGGTTCACCTCAAAGCCTCGGCATTTGTCCAGCAAAATCTGCCCTCCAAAATCCTAATAGCTCTCCTTCCCTTCCAAGCCTTGTTGTGTGCCCATACAGCAGTTTATGACCACATTTAGGGTATTGCCGTATTCAGAAGAAAAAATGTGTAACAAACTACGGGGTGCTTTTTGTCTTTGAATTCCTTGTGAAACAGCAAAAGGTGGCAATTTCTGTGAAACACCTGTGAAGCCAAAACAGTCACTGCACCCCTAGATAGATTCCTTGAGGAATGTAGTTTTTAAAATGTGGTCACTTTAAGGGGTTTTCACTGTTCAGGTACCTCTGGGTCTCTGCAAATGTGACATGGTGTCCCAAAAGCATTCCAGAAAAATCTGCTCTCCAAAATCCTAATAACCCTCCTTCCCTTCCAAGCCTTGTTTTGTGCTCATACAGCAATTAATGACCACAGATGGGATATTGCCGTATTCAGGAGAGAATGTGTAACAAACCACGAGGTGCATTGTGTTTTTGAATTCCTTTTGAAACATCAAAATATGGGGCTAATCCTACATTTCATTGCAAAAAATTCAATTTTTTAATTTTAATGCTGAGTATTAACAATTTCTGTGAAACACCTGTGGGGCCAAAACAGTCACTGCACCCCTAGATAAATTCCTTGAGGAATGTAGTTTTCAAAATGGGCTCATACAGCAATTAATGACCACAGATGGGGTATTGCCGTATTCAGGAGAAAATGTGTAACAAACCACGGGGTGCATTGTGTCTTTGAATTCCTTGTGAAACAGCATATTATGGGGCTAAAACTAAATTTCATTGCAAAAAATGTAATTTTTTAATTTTATGGCTCAGTGTTGATAAATTCTGTGAAATACCTGTGGGGCCAAAACAATCACTGCACACCTAAATACATTCCTTGAGGGGTGTAGTTTCCAAAATGGGGTCACTTTTGGGGGTGTCCCAAAAGCATTCCAGCAAAATCTGCCCTCCAAAATCCACATGGCGCTCCTTTCATTCTGAGCCCTACAGTGTTCCCATGAAGAGATTTATGACCACATATGACTTCTGTAAACTGCAGAATTAGGGTAATGAATATTGAGGGTGTTTTTTTTTTTTTTTTTGCTGTTAACCCTTGCTGTGTTACAGGAAAAATAGGTTAAATCTGCACAAAAAAAGTGAAATTTTAAAATTTCCCCTAAATTTTGCTGAAATTCCTGTGGAACACCTAAAGGGTTTACAGAGTTTGTAAAATCAGTTTTGAATAATTTTAGGGGTATACTTTCTAAAATGGGTGGTTTCTACTATGTAAGCCCCATAAAGTGAAGTCATAACTGAACTGGTTCTTAAAAAAGTGTTTTTTGGAAATTTTCTTAAAAATTTTAAAATTTGCTTCTAAAATTCTAAGCTTTCTAACATCCTACAAAATGATGCCAACATAAAGTAGACATATGGTTAATGTAAAGTCATATCTATTTTATGAAGTATCACTATCAGTCTTAAAAGCAGAGAAACTCTAATTTTGAAAATAGCAAATTTTTTCAAATTTTCTGCATATTTTGGGTTTGTTTATACATAAAGGTAAACATATCAACTCAAATTCACCACTAACATAAAGTATGACGTGTCACGAGAAAACAATCTCAGAATTGCTTGGATAAATAAAAATGTTCCAAAATTATTACCACATAAAGTGACACATGTCAGATTTTAAAAATGGGGCTCCTGCATTTGGTCCAAAAAGGCTGTCGCTTGAAGGGGTTAAAAGAAGAGGGGATGCTACACAATGGTAAACGTAGCCCTGTCCCAACATTTTTACATGTGTTGCTGTCACCAAGTTCTAAATAAGTTGTTTTCATGAAATGATAAAATGTCTCACTTTGAACATCTGATATGTCTTCTGTGATTTTGTGAATAAAATGTGGTTCTAAGATTTTCAAATCATTGCATTGTTTTTATTTACATTTATTTACATTTTGCACAGTGTCCCAACTTTTTGGGATTCGGGGTTGTAATAAAGTACCGTAATGTGTTATTGATGCAGTGTGCAATACAATGTATACACTAATATATCTTTAGCTGTTGAGGCAATGCTTCTCTCTCTACCTCTCATCTCCCAGGCATTTCAGTTTACCTCTTATCTCCTAACATGTGCTGCCTAAAAGACAAACTGTTGTATATAACAACTAATCACAGCAAAACTTTCATTTTTGCCAATAGCAACCAATAATAGAACAGCTTTCATTTTACTACACAGCTTCTCAATCTGCCTCTCCCTGCGTGTTCTCAGAAAATTAGGTCCTTTGTGATTCAGAGCGGTAATCTCCCTGCATGTGCTAGCTAAAATACAAACTGTTGCCAATAGGAACCAATTAGTGTTGATCGAGCACCAAAGTGCTCTGGTGCTAGTAGAACACTTTGGGATGCTTGGGGGCTCTATAGAGCACCAGAACACAATGGAAGTCAATGGGAGAACCCGAGCATTAAACCAGGCACCCCCTGCTCTGAAGAGGGGAGGGTGTCTGGTTCATAGGAAAAGGTCAGAAATTGATGGAAACACCACCGAAATGGTTCTGGAACAGCATGGGGAGGATGTCTGGATGCATCTTGGACTCCCAGGTCGCTGTTGGGAACCATATTGTCCGAGTAATACGCCACTTTTACAGACTGACAGTAATACGCACAAAACCGAAGATAAAATTGATTTTAGAGGAAAAATTGTTAGGAAACATTCTTTACTGTATATTTACTTGTATATAAAGTGCAAGTGCTGCCAAAAATTACAAGGTAGAGGCAATCCGATACAACCTGTATATCACATAAAGGAGGGCCTCATTCACATTGTAGTACAATTGTTCAGGTAGTGGGACTCCTACACTCATAAAGCCTATGCACCAAGTGAAAGGGCTGCCAAAAATTACAAGGAACCGGAACTCCAATACACTCTTTATTACACATAAAGAAGGGCATCATACACACCCTTGAAACATTATGATTGAACCATATACTCTTTTTTGTGGGGGAAGGGGTGCATGGGAATACAGTGTATTCAATACACCATAACAGCCACATTTAATGCCTTTATGTTCAGCCGCTTTCCTCTGGTGGAGTAGTGAAGTCAGGGGCAATCCAGGTCTTGAGTGAAAAAACGTATATAGAATACAGCGGCTCACCCCTATCACGTATGGATAGGTGCTCACCCTCGGGTCCTACCCTCAGGACCTAGAAGGAAAGTAACACGTATGAAAAATGAGGGGGCACACGCACACGGGAAACACTGGATGATTAGGTAAATATTATTTAATATTCTAAAAACAAACCCCTAAAATATACATAAAACTTATAATGTGACAACCTATAAATTCACATATATGTCAATACTGGTGGCAAAATCGTGTATACGCTGGCGTGAACACTGCTGTGGGTATGGTGAGATCACATACAGTCCGTGCAAGCAATATCCCAATTCAAGTATAGATGCATACGACTGCCAGTGTGCAAAACCGTATATGCACTGACATGAACACTACTGTAGGTATGGTGAAATCACATGTAGTCCATACAAGCAATGTCCCAATTAGTGTAAAAAAATGACCACACAATGTGTTCCAATAATTGTGGTGGTGTTGGATATCCGGAGAATCACACCAGTGATTCTATGAACTGTGTCCAAATGTAATGGAACACTAGTGTCCAATGTTCAGAGATCAGTAAAGCACACTTGGATAAACTTCCCAGTTACTCACAGTATCCAGCCGCTTGTGCTCACCCGGTCTCTCCCCTCCTTGCTGCCTGGCCGCAGCGCTGATTTCCCAGGTGGCCGTGCCTGGCCGACTGTGGCGTCCCACGTGACCTGGTGATCTGGGGTTCCGGGCGGACGCTTGGATGACGTCACTGCTGTGCGGCGGCAATTTCAAATTCGGAAGTGAATCTCTTGCGCTTACAGCTTGATATCCAGTTTCTTTAGTCTTTTGCTTGAATCCACGCTCACTCTGTAATGCCAGACGCGTTTCAGGGTCTTACACCCCTTCCTCAGTGGCCACCGAGAGAGTGGATTCTCACTCCTTTTAAATGGTAAAGACCCACCCACAATTGTGCTTTTTTCAGCTTGTTCCAATATGTGGAGTGGATTTGGTTGCTATTGCATTACTATTCCGATTTGTACATAAAACATAATTTAAAAAGGACATGATAATAAATATTACTCCCCATATAGTAACTACATTGTTAAAACATTAAAACACTGTTTTTAGAGTAGGACTGCAAGGTCAGAGATACATTTCGAGGAAAAACGCATCAAAACCGCAGCCATGTGAACTGCGTTTTGCATGCGGTTTCTGTGATTCAATGTTCTATAGGGCAAAGTGATCCCTCCCAAGGGACTTGGACCGAAACCGCATCAATGTATTTAGGTCTTATCTGCGACTATATGATTTATTGGTTTATTCCTCAGAATTCGTGTGTTGCTAGGGTAATTGATAGTTATGTATAAGAGGAGCCGTCCCGTGGGGAGGAGAATCACAGTGTCAATTATTGATCAAACTGCGATATCTCATCCCCACCGGACAACCCCCCACAATCACAGGAAACCGAAAACCTCCATCTCAGCAACACCACATTTTTTAGATTTTACACCGCCACATCACAAAGCACGAATAAGGAGCACACGCACTCCCACTCCATCACGACAAGAGACAAGAATACACAGTCACAAAACACAGGGTTATGTCCACGATTACAATTTGAGGGAGCGTCCGAGGGAATATGCACAGGGCAGGGGGCACTACCAGACACACAGACAGGAACACAGACACTATCACAACACAGCACATCATCACACACCAACAATCAGCAGATCACAAAGGCACGACCACAACGAAGAATTCGGAGAGGACGACATGCACAAAATGAGAAAACACAAGAATTAAAAACACCAACCACCAATGTAATAAATATCAGTGATATTGCACTTACAGAAATCCAGGTGCAACTTCTTAATAAGGGCCTTAAGTTTGCTCCTACTAATTCTATGGACAAATTCGCCACATACATAGGAGTGGAGAAATTCATCAGACGCCTATGTCTCAAAAAATATTTTCTCAAAAACCCCATTAATAGGGAGATCGATATGGGAGGGAATACAAATAGATACGTACATACAGATCTTAAAGTTAGATCTAAAAAATTCCCAAGGCAGGAGATCAGCAGTGAAATGGCCACTTTCAGGAACAATGTTGAACGTGACCTGAGAAGAATAAAAAGCCGCAAGGTTAACACAAATTTAAGCAGAGAAGAGATTAGGGCTATTAAATCCCTACAGGAAAAAAACAACATCGTAATTAGACCAGCTGATAAGGGTGGGGCCGTAGTTATTCTCAACACGACAGATTATATAGAGGAATGCTATAGACAGCTAAGATCAGAAAATACCTATAAAAAACTGAAGGGAGACCCCACACAGGAATACTATAACATTTTGAAAGAGTACTGTGCAAAGGGGGTAAAAGCTGAGTTCCTTTCTGACCAAGAAGCCAAGTTCATCCTGGATACTGAGAGGAGAATCCCAATGTTTTATTGTGTCCCCAAGATCCACCAGAACCTGGAAGCACCCCCAGGTCGCCCGATAGTGTCGGGGATTCAATCTATATCATGTAATCTATCCAAGTACATTGATCAATGGCTTCAACCTTATGTCAAGCGAGTGCCATCATATATCTGTGACACCACTGACATTATCAAAACACTGGAAGAAGTCAATTGGGTAGATGGGTGGATCTTGGGGACATTGGATGTTGGATCCCTCTACACAGTCATTGAACATACCAGGGGGACACAGGCACTATATGAGCAATTGTCAGGAGATGCTGGGCTCCCTGTGGAACAATTAGAATTCCTGTTAGATGGAGTGAGACACATTCTAGCTCATAACTATTTCTCTTTTGAGCAGGAGTTTTATCTGCAGTGTACCGGTACCGCCATGGGCACCAGATTCGCCCCCAGCTATGCCAACCTTTTTTTTGGCTCAATGGGAGAGAGAGACCATTTTACCCAGGCTGGGGACGGATCTGGTGCTGTGGCGGCGGTACATTGACGATATTTTGTTCATTTGGTGTAACACTGCGGAATCTCTTGATGTATTCCTTAGTGACATCAATAAAAATGACAAGAACCTTGTATTTAGTCCGACTATTAGTCAAGAAAAAGTAGAGTTTTTGGACTTAGAGATATGGATTAGGGATAGCAGGCTGCAATGCAGTACGTTTTTCAAGCCCGTAGCCAAAAACAGCTTCATCAGATTTGCTAGCTGCCACCTTCCGCGGTGGCTGACCAACATACCAACCAGTCAGTTCCGCAGACTTAAGCGGAACTGCACGGTTGACAGCAAGTTTGATGAAGAGGCTGCTAGCTTGAAGAAACAATTGCTAGAAAGAGATTACCCAGTCCAGTTGATAGATAAATCATTGGAAAAAGTCAAGAAGATGGAACGAAAGGGGTTTTTTGAGATAGGGGCACCACAACCGCGAGATGAAACACTAAGAAATATTCTTCCATTTAGCTCACAATATAGAGTGATGGAAAGAAGCATTCGTAAACATTGGGGACATCTGTTAAATGATAAATTAATTGGCCCACTTTTGAGTGATGTACCAAAAATAACGTACACAAGGGCAAATAATTTGGCAGGTAAAATAGCCCCAACTGTGAAAGGCAAAAAGGATAGGCAACAGCAACAAAAAAAATAATTGGTTAACAACCAATGGATTTTTTAAATGTGGCAGATGCACAAATTGCAAGATCACAAGTTTCCCTAAAAAAACAACTTGGGTAAAATCCACAACAAATTCCTTCAGTGTAGAGATACAGGAATGCCTAACCTGTGATTCTACCGATGTTATATATCTGTTGGAATGTGGGTGCAGGAAACAATATATAGGCAGGACCAAAAGGACACTCAAAAAGAGGGTAGCTGAACATGTGGCGAGTATCAAAAAAGGTTTAAAAACATACTCCCTATCGAAACATTTTAAAATTCAACATAATTGTGACCCAACTGGCCTAAAATTCACTGCCATAGAAAGGGTCAAAAAAATGTGGAGAGGAGGTAACCATATTGCACACATGTCACGACAGGAATCTCGTAGAATCTTCAAGTATGATACTATTATGCCGAGGGGTCTAAATGCCGAGATGGAGGTTTTCGGTTTCCTGTGATTGTGGGGGGTTTTCCGGTGGGGATGAGATATCGCAGTTTGATCAATAATTGACACTGTGATTCTCCTCCCCACGGGACGGCTCCTCTTATACATAACTATCAATTACCCCAGCAACACACGAATTCTGAGGAATAAACCAATAAATCATATAGCCGCAGATAAGACCTAAATACATTGATGCAGTTTCGGTCCAAGTCCCTTGGGAGGGATCACTTTGCCCTATAGAACATTGAATCACAGAAACCGCATGCAAAACGCAGTTCACATGGCTGCGGTTTTGATGCGTTTTTCCTCGAAATGTATCTCTGACCTTGCAGTCCTACTCTAAAAACAGTGTTTTAATGTTTTAACAATGTAGTTACTATATGGGGAGTAATATTTATTATCATGTCCTTTTTAAATTATGTTTTATGTACAAATCGTAATAGTAATGCAATAGCAACCAAATCCACTCCACATATTGGAACAAGCTAAAAAAAGCACAATTGTGGGTGGGTCAATACCATTTAAAAGGAGTGAGAATCCACTCTCTCGGTGGCCACTGAGGAAGGGGTGTAAGACCCTGAAACGCGTCTGGCATTACAGAGTGAGCGTGGATTCAAGCTAAAGACTAAAGAAACTGGATATCAAGCTGTAAGCGCAAGAGATTCACTTCCGAATTTGAAATTGCCGCCGCACAGCAGTGACGTCATCCAAGCGTCCGCCCGGAACCCCAGATCACCAGGTCACGTGGGACGCCACAGTCGGCCAGGCACGGCCACCTGGGAAATCAGCACTGCGGCCAGGCAGCAAGGAGGGGAGAGACCGGGTGAGCACAAGCGGCTGGATACTGTGAGTAACTGGGAAGTTTATCCAAGTGTGCTTTACTGATCTCTGAACATTGGACACTAGTGTTCCATTACATTTGGACACAGTTCATAGAATCACTGGTGTGATTCTCCGGATATCCAACACCACCACAATTATTGGAACACATTGTGTGGTCATTTTTCTACACTAATTGGGACATTGCTTGTATGGACTACATGTGATTTCACCATACCTACAGTAGTGTTCATGTCAGTGCATATACGGTTTTGCACACTGGCAGTCGTATGCATCTATACTTGAATTGGGATATTGCTTGCACGGACTGTATGTGATCTCACCATACCCACAGCAGTGTTCACGCCAGCGTATACACGATTTTGCCACCAGTATTGACATATATGTGAATTTATAGGTTGTCACATTATAAGTTTTATGTATATTTTAGGGGTTTGTTTTTAGAATATTAAATAATATTTACCTAATCATCCAGTGTTTCCCGTGTGCGTGTGCCCCCTCATTTTTCATACGTGTTGCAATCCAGGCCTTGTTCATTTTGATAAGAGTCAACCTGTCAGCATTTTCAGTTAACAGGCGGATGCGCTTATCAGATATTATGCCCCCAGCAGCACTAAATACACGCTCTGACAAAACGCTGGCAGCAGAGCAGGCCAGCACCTCCAAGGCGTTGAGCGCCAGTTCGTGCCACATGTCCAGCTTGGACACCCAATAGTTGTAAGGCACTGAGGGATCACTGAGGACGCTGACATGGGCTGCTACGTACTCAATCACCATCTTCCAAAACTTTTCCCTTCTTGTGACACCACTAGGCCGCGCATCAGGGTAAGGGTGCTGGCGGGGTGTCATGAAACTGTCACAGGCTTTGGAGAGTGTTGCCCTGCCTCTGTTGGAACTGCTTTGTGTTCCCCTCGTCTCGCCTCCTCGGTTGCCCAAGGAACTACGTACTCTGCCGCCAGCTTTGTCAGCTGGAAATTTGTGGAGCAATTTTTCCACAAGGACCTTCTGGTATTGCACCATTTTGCTAGTCCTCTCCACCACAGGAATGAGAGATGAGAAGTTCTCTTTGTAGCGGGGGTCAAGAAGGGTGAACAACCAGTAATCTGTGTTAGCCAAAATGCGTATAAAGCGAGTCCCAACAGACAAGAGTCCCAACAGACAAGACTTTGCTGTCCTCATCAGGAGGATGTCTCTCAATCTCCTCATCCTCTTCCTCCTCTTCGGCCCATCGACTCTGAACAGATGGAATAAACCTGCTATGGGTACTACCCTCTGTAGCGGAGGCAACTGTCTCCTGCTCCTCCTCCTCCTGATCATCATCCAATTCACGCTAAGAAGATGAACTGAGGGTGGTCTGGCTATCACCCTGTGTAATGTCTTCCCTCATTTTCACCTCTTCCACATACAAAGCGTCCTCCTTCATTGTGAGCTGCGAGCATTTCAGTAGACACAGAAGTGGGATGGTTACACTGATAATAGCGTTATCACTGCTCACCATCTGTGTTGATTAATCAAAGTTGCGTAAAACCTCACAGAGGTCAGACATCCATGCCCACTCCTATCTTGTGAAGAGCGGAAGCTGACTGGAAAGGTGATGACCATGTTGTAGCTGGTATTCCACTACTGCCCTCTGCTGCTCACAAAGCCTGGCCATGTGGAATGTGGAATTGCAAGCTCGGCTGCAGCATTGCCAGACCGGCGGCAGCTCTAGATGACTTTTGGAAACCTTCACCAGTAGCCCAGGCAAATTAGTGTAGGTTTTGAGAAACCGCTGAACCACTAAGTTGAATTAGTGGGTATGTGTGTAAGCTTGCCAAGCTCTAAAGCCGCCACCAAGTTACGGCCATTATCAGACACAACCATGCCTGGTTGTAGGTTGAGTGGCGAGAGCCACAGCTCAATCTGGTCCCTTATACCCTGCCACAGCTCTGCGGCGGTGTTCTGTTTGTCACCTAAGCAAATTAGTTTCAGCACAGCCTGTTGCTGCTTCCCCACAGCAGTGCTACACTGCTTATAGCTACTGACTGGTGATGCAAGATGAGAATTCAGAGGTGGAAGTGGAGGAGGAAGTAGAGGAGGAGAAGGGGGGGTTGCAGCCACTAATGTAGGTGGTGGCAGAAATCCTGATGGAAGTAGGGCCCGCAATCCTTGGCGTCGGTAGCACCTGTGCTATCGCAGGGTACGACTCGCCCCCGGCCTCCACAACATTCACCCAGTGTGCCGTCAGGGAAACGTAGCATCCCTGACCAAAAGCACTTGTCCATGTGTCAGTCATTAAGTGGACCTTCCCAATAACTGCGTTGGTCAGGGCACGGGTGATGTTACGGGACACATGCTGGTGTAAGGCGGGGACGGCACACTCGGGGGCGGACGGGACGGGAAAAATAGTGGCCTCACATCATGTCATTTTTAGCGCACAGTGAACACCGTAATATTAAAACCCCAAAACCTTGTCAGAATTGTGTTTGGGTTTTTTTCAGTTTCACCCCACAAAGAATTGTTTTCCTTTTTTCCAATAAAAGACACGATAATTAAATGGTGTCATTAAAAAAATGCTATATAGCCACAGCTATATGAATGGAAAATTCTAAAAGTTATGGCAATTGGAATGTGGGGGGGAATGAAAATGCTGAAACCAAAATGTGCCTGGTACTTAAGGGGTTAAAGAGTACCTCTCACCTTTCCGACATGCCTGCTTTAGTAACTATTTGCATCTCCATGTAATAGCAATTTTGGAGTATCTAATGTATTCTTATGAGTCTATGTAATTCATTTATAAACTTATATGAGGAATAATACATGAATGGCACAATACAGAAACATGAGAATAGATGAGCCAGAATTGTTATTTCCTGAGGAATGCAAAAAATTACTAAAACAGACATGTCAGGAGAGGAGACAGGGCTTCTTTGAATTATGATTGCCTCAGCACAGAACAATTTGAGTAATAGGTTTAGATTAGGGACAGTAAATTCCAGTAATTACTATTACCTGATCTCCAAGTAAGACAGGTCATATGACTTAGTCATTAAATTACTTGTATACTTGACTTTGTATGTCTGAAATAGAATTGCAGCTGTTGCTGAAACAAAAAAAAAAAGGGAAGGCAAGAGAAAGTCAGAGCAGCCTATATCCATCTTTAATTACTACATGATTCCGTACATTTACAGAGCATTCGGAAAGACCCTTACACTTTTTTCACATTTTATTATGTTGTAGTCTTGTGCTAAAATTAAAAAGTATTTTCCTCCATCAATCTGCACCCAATCCCCCCAATTTTAGAAATGTTTGCAAAGTGATTAAAAAGGAAAAATATTCTCACGGACATAAGTATTCAGATCCTTTGTTATGACACTTTAGCTCTGAGGTCCTCCGGTTTCTTTTTATTATCTTTGAGGTTCTACACATTGATTGGAGTCCACCTGTGGTAAATTCAGTTGCTTGGAAATAACGTGAAAAGACAGCGATTCACATCAGACATCCCAAGAATATTGCTGCACTGAAACAGTTCTGTAAAGAGGAATGGTCAAGAATTACTCCTGACCATTGTGCACGTCTGATCTGCAACTACAGGAAACGTTTGGTTGAAGTTATTGCTGCCAAAGGAGGTTCAACCAGTTATTAAATCCAAGGGTTCACATACTTTTTCCACCTGCACTGTGAATGTTTACATGGTGTGTTCAATAAAAACATGGTAACATTTAATTCCTTGTGTGTTATTAGTATAAGCAGACTGTGATTGTCTATTGTTCTGACTTGAAGATCAGATCACATTTTATGACCAATTTGTGCAGAAATCCATATCATTCCAAAGGCTTTTTCTTGCAACTGTATATTGTGTTCACAGAAGCAGAAAACATAATATGCCTTTAGGATTCATTATATAATGTAAGGTAAGCTCAATGACACAGCAGAAACAACAGAAAGCATAGAGTTAAACTGTTGTTGCTGGGCAGGAGCCTAGACCAATCACAGCCAGCCTCACACACAGCCTGTATGGGAAATTCCCCTAGCAGGAGCTGCTAGAATCATTAAACCAGAGGAGAGAAGCTGAACAGACATTCACTCCACTAAGAGCTGTGTTTTATGGAAGCCGAGAGGCCAAAATAGGTATTTAAAACAGTTATATAATGTTCTTACTGTTAATATAGTGATTAGAACTGTATACTGAACTAGTTATGTATGTGTTTACTAACAGTTCCACTAATTGCAAACTACAAAGTTCACAATCCAAATTCAAATTCCATATTGCAATCCAAATTGCATACAACCATACCAGGTCATGCTCAACCAATCTGCAAATAGTTACTGCTAACTGCATACTGCAAATTGCGACCAAATTCAGCAAGTAGAACTATTAGTTAAACCTCAGATATACCTCTCAGAGAGATCATAAAGTGCTTAAATAACTTTAGTGAGAGTACTGATACTGAAAAGAGAAATATATCCACCATTGTATGTTGAATGACAAGATTGAACAGTTGAACCACCATCTTATGCATACTGTCATTTTGTGATACTTTATTCAACACTTGTTTTGTACATGGACTATCTGCTGCGGAGGTGGCAGTGTTATATGAAGATAAATTAGAAACATAGAATGTGTCGGCAGATAAGAACCATTTGGCCCATCTAGTCTGCCCAATATAATGAATACTATGAATAGCCCCTGGCCCTATCTTATATGAAGGATGGCCTTATGTCTATCCCATGCATGCTTAAACTCCTTCACTGTATTTGCAGCTACCACCTCTGCAGGAAGGCTATTCCATGCATCCACTACTCTCTCAGTAAAGTAATACTTCCTGATATTACTTTTAAACCTTTGCCCCTCTAATTTAAAACTATGTCCTCTTGTAGCAGTTTTTCTTCTTTTAAATATTCTCTCCTCTTTTACCTTGTTGATTCCCTTTATGTATTTAAAAGTTTCTATCATATCCCCTCTGTCTTGTCTTTCTTCCAAGCTATACATGTTAAGGTCCTTTAATCTTTCCTGGTAAGTTTTATCCAGCAATACATGTACTAGTTTAGTAGTTCTTCTCTGAACTCTCTCCAAAGTATCAATATCCATCTGGAGATATGGTCTCCAGTACTGCGCACAATACTCCAAATGAGGTCTCACTAGTGCTCTGTAGAGCGGCATGAGCACCTCCCTTTTTCTACTGGTAATGCCTCTCCCTATACACCCAAGCATTCTGCTAGCATTTCCTGCTGCTGTATGACATTGTCTGCCTACCTTTAAGTCTTCTGAAATAATGACCTTTCCTCAGATACTAAGGTTAGGACTGTATCACTGATTTTATATTCTGCTCTTGGGTTTTTACGCCCCAGGTGCATTATCTTGCACTTATCAACATTAAATTTTAGTTGACAGATTTTTGACCATTCCTCTAGTTTTCCTAAATCCTTTTCCATTTGGTGTATCCCTCCAGGAACATCAACCCTGTTACAAATCATCAGCAAAAAGACACACCTTACCATCGAGGCCTTCTGCAATTTCGTAATTTCCCAGAACAGATCCCTGAGGTACCCCACTGGTAACAAGACCATGGTCTGAATATACTCCATTGACTACAACCCTCTGTTGTCTGTCCCTCAGCCACTGCCTAATCCATTCAACAATATGGGAGTCCAAGCCCAAAGACTCTAATTTATTGATAAGCCTTCTATGTGGGACAGTATCAAAAGCCTTACTAAAGTCTAGATAAGCAATGTCTACTGCACCTCCGCCATCTATTATTTTAGTCACCCAATCAAAAAAATCAATATGATTAGTTTGACATGATCTCCCTGAAGTAAACCCATGCTGTTTTTCATCTTTCAATCCATGGGATTTTAGATTTTAGAAGTTGAAGTTAATAAATAAGTCATTTCAAGCATTTAGTGTGCTCTTTAAACCTACTGTTTCCATAGAATGGCGCTAGAGGAATTACAGAGTAATAGACAGTCTGGTTAGACTAAAAGTCAGAGATATCAAAATTCTTCTAATGCCATAGCACAAAAGGCACTTCATAGTGCTGCGCCTGCCACACCCTGTCTATATAAGGTGTCAAAGCTGACAATTCATATCAGAACATATACCAAACCATGAGAAGGAAAGAACTGCCTGTAAAACTTAGATATTATGTGGAGTCACAGATCTGGAGAAGGGTAAAAAACAATTATGCTGCACTGAATGTTTCCAAAAGCAAAGTGACCTCTATTATTCTTAAATGGAAGAAGTTTGGAACAACCAGGATTCTTCCTAGAGCTGACTGCCCCAACAAACTAAGTAATCAGGGGAAAGGGGTCTTGTAAGAGAGGTGACCAAGAACCCAATGGGTACTCTGGCTGAGCACCACTGCCACATTCCACCAATCTGGTCTTTATGGCAAAGTGGCCATAAAGAAGCCTCTTCTTAGTAAAAGACAAAGAAGGTTTGCAAAAAAGAAGTTATAGGACTCTAAGACCATGAGAAACAAGATTCATTGGACTGATAAAACAAATAATGAACTTTTTGGCCTCAGTTCTAAGCATATTTGGAGGAAAACAGGCACTGCTCATCCAGAGGATAGATCATCAGTTTCAAAAAAGTGCAGAACCCTTTTATGGAATTTTAAAAGTGCTGAACTAACTGATTATGCATCGTTATCTCCTGGGAGCCAGCCCTGTGTTTGTGCACCTGTATCTATGTGCTGAGGTGAGCTGATCTAATTGCTTTTCATGTCTGAATACTTAGATAAACGCAATCTTTTTGTTTCTCTTATTCAATAAATTAGGCAAAAAGTTCAAACATTCTAGTTAAACTTTTTGAGTGTTGAGTAGAGTTGAGCGGACACCTGGATGTTCGGGTTCGACGGGTTCGTCCGAACTTCACAAAAAAGTTCGAGTTTGGGACCCGAACTTGACCCCGAACCCCATTGAAGTCACTAAAATGGCTGTAAAAATGTCATATAAAGGGCTAGAGGGCTGAAAATGGCATCAAAATGTGGTTAAGAGCATGGCAAGTGCTCTGCAAACAAATGTGAATAGTGAAATGACTTTAAATTACATAAAATACATCAAAATAAAAAATTATAATCTTGATCTAGGAGGACGAGGTCCATATGGAGTAGGAGGTTGAGGAGGCGGTGGATTTAGTGGTGTAGGAGGAAGCGGCAGTGGAGGAGGAGGAGGAAGCCTACACTGTTTTTTGGTTTTACATTTTGAATTTTTTTTAAAATTAGGGTACACCCCAAAACATTGGGAAATATAACCTGTGATAACCCCCTCCAGTCGTGCTAAACACACGTTCAGACAATACACTGGCTGCAGGGCAGGCCAGCACCTCCAAGGCGTAAAGGGCAAGCTCAGGCCATGTGCCCAATTTGGAGACCCAGAAGTTGAAGGGGCAGACCCATCATTAAGTACATGTAGGCGTGTGCACACATACTGCTCCACCATGTCGCACTTCCCTGTGATGTCCACGATCCAATTGGATATCTTCTCTATGAACTTTCGATGTTCTTTTATGTGCCTACCATGGTGATCACGGGTGGCGGGGAATCATGGTTCCAGGCCAGAGAGGGAGCCTGAGAAAGGGATACCACATCCAAGGGAGGTCAATGGATGAAATTAAATGTAATTGAGCGGAAATGTGGGACAAAGTATTGAAGCATAAGCTTCCAAGTTAAGGAGGGGGCGCGCGGCAATTACCCACTCCCGGGGAGGTAGTGACGATAAATAACAATACAGGACTCTTAAGATGCTCTGTTATTGGAATGATTAATAAAAAATTATAGGGAATGTCACTGGTGTATTTTGGATTTGGAAACGTTAGCCAGGAGAGTTGACTCTAGATAACTTCTGCCTGATCGCATGTCCCTGTGACGTCCACGATCCAATTGGATATCTTCTCTATCAACTTTCGATGTTCTTTTCTGAGCCTACCATGTTGATCACGGTTATCGGCGAATCAGGGTTCCACGCCAGAGAGGGAGCGTGAGAAAGGGAGACCTCATCCAAGGGAGGTCAATGGCTGCAATGGGATAAAGCGGAAATGTGGGACAAGTTATTAAAGCAGAAGGATCGAATGAAAGGGCCAATTAAAGACGAATTTTAGAAATTTAAGTCCCTGTCACCTATGCAGAGCAGGGGTTTATTCACGGCAAAAATTGTAAAATGTCAACCCAAGAATGTAACAGAAAAATTTGTGAAATTTATTAACCTGTCTACTAGGTAGAGCAGGAGTCTATCACAGCCAAATATTGTTGAATTTCACCCAAAAATGTAACAGACAAATTAGTGAATTTTTTTTAACCTGTCTACTAGGTAGAGCAGTGGTATATCACACGCAAAAATTGGTGAATTTCACCCGAAAATTTAACATACAAATTAGTGAAATGACATAAAATAAAATAAAATCCGTACAAAAAAAAAAAAATTATTTATGAGGTGGAGTTCCATATGGAGTAGGAGTTTGAGGAGGCGGTGGACGTAGCAGTGTAGGTGGAAGCAGCAGTGGAAGAGGACGAGTTAGCCAACACTGGTTTTTGGTTTTAATTTTATTTATATATATATTTTTAATTAGGGTACACTCCAAAAGAGTGTGAAATATCGAAAATACTAGAATGAGCAATTGCACTGTAGTATAACAATGGCTGGTTAAGGCCGGTATACATGTCTATTCTGCACAAGGTACGGACAAGTCCTGTGGGATCCAGGCCTGGTTCATTTTAATTAACGTGAGCTTGTCCACATTTACTGTAGACAGGCGGCTGCGCTTGTCTGTGATAACGCCCCCTGCCGTGCTAAACACACGTTCAGATAATACACTGGCTGCAGGGCAGGCCAGCACCTCCAAGGCATAAAGGGCACGTTCAGGCTATGTGCCCAATTTGGAGACCCAGAAGTTGAAGGGGGCAGACCCGTCATTCAGTACGTGTAGGGGTGTGCACACATACTGCTCCACCATGTTGGTGAAATGCTGCCTCCTGCTAAGATGTTCCATATCAGCTGGTGGTGCTGGTTGTTGTGGCGTGCTGACAAAGCTTTTCCATTTCGGCCATGCTAACCCTGCCTTCTGAGGTGATGGCGGTGCCCCAGCTGCGTTGGCAACCTCTTCCTCTTCCTCTGCCTTCGCCTTGTCCTTCCACTGTGCCCCCGCTGTCAGGTGGGAATGCCACCAGCAGCGCGTCTACCAGCGTCCGCTTGTACTCGCGCATCTTACGATCCCGCTTCAATGAGGGAATTAAGGACGGTACGTTGTCCTTGTAATGGGGATCCAACAGTGTGGCCACCCAGTAATCAGCACAAGTTAGAATGTGGGCAACTCGGCGGTCGTTGCGGAGACACTGAAGCATTTAATCGGTCATGTGTGACAGGCTGCCCAGAGGCAACGAAAATCTGTCCTCTGTGGGAGGTGTATCGTCTGTGTCCTCTGTATCCCCCAGCCACGCACCAGTGATGGCCATGAGCTGGTCTGGGTGCCACCCTGCTGTAAACATGGTTCCTCCTCCTCCATCTCCTCCTTCTCATCCTCCACCTCCTCATCCTCCATAACTGTGCCCTGGCTGGACAATTGTGTACCTGGCATTTGTGGGTGCAGGGACCCACCCTCAGAGCCACTTGTGAATGACTGGCCGGAAACCCTATGAAATGATCCCTCTTCCTCCTCCTCCTCCTGTGCCACATCCTCTTCCTTCATCGCCAGCAGCGTTTTCTCAAGGAGGCATAGAAGTGGGATAGTAACGCTGAGAACGGCGTTATCGGCACTGGCCATGCTGGTGGAGTACTCGAAACAGCGCAACAAGGAACACAGGTCTCGCATGGAGGCCCAGTCATTGGTGGTGAAGTGGTGCTGTTATGCAGAGCAACTCACCAGTGCGTGCTGCAGCTGAAACTCCAGTATCGCCTGCTGCTACTCGCACAGTCTGGCCAGCATATGCAAGGTGGATTTCCACCTTGTGGGCACATCGCATATGAGGCGGTGAGCGGGAAGGGCGAACAGACAGCCCACACTTTATGCAGCAGCTCTGACATATCGGGGTAATTTTTAAGGAATCTCTGCTCCACCAAATTCAGCACATGCGCCAGGCAAGGGATGTCTGTCAAACCGGCTAGTCCCAGAGCTGCTACGATCTTTCGCCCCCATTGTGACCCTCATAATCTTTAGGAGCAAAGGAGCAGAAAGTGCGGGCCGTCTTTTGTGCGCTTTCGGAGTTCTCACCCTGCTGCTCGCCTGTCTGCGCTGCAGCGTAACTTTGGCCTTCCCGCTTACTGCCTCATATGCGACGTAGCCACAAGGTGGAACTTCACCTTGCACATGCTAAAGAGACTGTGCGAGCAGCAGCAGGCAATAGTGGAGTTTCAGCGGTAGCACGCACGGGTAAGTCACTCTGCAGAACAGCACCACTTCATCGCCAACGAGTGGGCCTCCATGCGGGACGTGTGTGCCGTGTTGCGCTGTTTCGAGTGATCCACCAACATGGCCAGTTCCGATGACGCAGTCCTCAGCGTTAATATCCCACTTCTATGTCTCCTTGTAAAAACACATTGTGCGATGATGGAAGAGGATGTGGCACAGGAGGAAGAGGAGGAGGAAGAGCGATCATTTCCATGGTTATCAGGCCAGTCATTCACAAGGTGCTCGGAGGGTGGGTTCCTGCACCAACAAAGGAGAGGTACACAACTGTCCAGCCAGGGCACAGTTCTGCAGTATGAGGAGGAGGAACCGTGTTCACAGCAGGGTGGCACCGAAAGCAGCTTATGGGCGTCAATGGACCGTGGCTGGGGGGAAACAGAGGACACAGACGATACACCTCCCACAGAGCCTCTGGGCGGCCTGGCGTACATGAGCGACTATATGCTGCAGTGCCTGCGCAACGACCACCGAGTTACCCACATTCTAACCAGTGCTGATTAATTGGTGGCCACCCTGCTGGATCTCCGCTACAAGGACAGCGTGCTGTCCTTAATTCCGTCACTGGAGCGTGATCGGAAGATGCGCAAGTACAAATGCACACTGGTAGACGCGCTGCTGATGGCATTCACACCTGACAGCGGGGGCTCTGTGCAAGCACAAGGCAGAGGAGAAGGAGGAGGAAGAAGTCGCCAACGCAGCTGGGGCACCACCAGCACCTCAGAAGGGAGGGTTAGCATGGTCGAAATGTGGAAAAGCTTTGTCAGCACGTCACAAGAACCAGCACCACCAGCTGATACGGAACGTCCTAGCAGGAGGCAGCATTTCAGCAACATGGTGGAACAGTACGTGTGCACATGCCTACACATACTGACTGATAGGTCTGCCCCATTCAACTTCTGAGTCTCCAAATTGGGCACATGGCCTGAGCTTGCCCTTTACGCCTTGGAGGTGCTGGCCTGCCCTGCCCTGCAGCAAGTGTATTGTCCGAACGTGTGTTTAGCATGGCAGGGGTGGTAATCACAGACAAACGCAGCCGCCTGTCCACACCCAACGTGGACAAGCTCATGTTCATTAAAATGAACCAGGCATGGATCCCACAGGACTTATCCGTACCTTGTTCTGAGTAGACAAGTATACCGGCCGCACCTAGTCATTGTTATATGGTACTTCTCTTTGCATTCTCTTTTCTATTTCCCAATGTTTTGGGGTCTTCTCAAATTTATAAAAATAAATAAATAAAGGAAAAAAATAAAAATAAAAAAACAACAAAAACAGTGTTGGCTACCTCCTCCTCCTCCACCACTGCTTCCACCTACACCGCCACGTCCACCGCCTCCTCAACCTCCTACTCCACTTGACCTTCGCCTCCTAGTTCATGATTATTATTATTTTTTATTTTCCATCTTTTTTCCATTCCATCTTATTTTAAGTCATTTCCCTATCCACATTTGTTTGCAGGGCAACTGTCCTGCTCTTACCCCCATTTTGCTTCCTTTTGCAGCCCTCTAGCCCTTGCTAAGACTATTTTACAGCCATTTTAGTGCACCAAAGTTCAGTTCCACATTGACTTCAATGGGGTTTGGGTTCGAGTTCGGGTCAAGTTCGGGTCCCGAACCTGAACTTTGACCCGAAGTTTGGTCGAACCCGGCGAACCCGAACATCCACGGGTCTGCTCATCCCTAATTATGAGGTACTGAGTATAGAATGATGGAGAAAAACTTGAAATTTTTATTTTATTTTAGCACAAGGCATAACAAAATAATAATAAAAAAGTGAAAGGGTCTGAAGACTTTTCAAATGTACTGTAGGAAAGAAGGGATGCTATGAAAGTTATTTAAGGTCACAGTCTAACAGTGGCTAATGACTCACTCTGTAAGTTTGGCAGAGCTTTGAAGTGGTAGAACAAGGATAAACTATTAGAAATATAGTTCCCCATAAATCCATAAAAACTCTGTGTAGGGGTTAAAGGCTATGTCTACCTTTAAACCATTTTTATACATCAATGAATTTAAAACAAATTGGGGGAATTTATCATGAGGATAATATTTGAAATCAGTTTTCTTAGAGTCTCCGTTGGAGTACTCTGTGCCAAATTTATCAAATGGTACACGGTGTTTGTTAAATTTGGCTCATCTTTAAACCTAACACTTCTGTCTAGAAATGCTACTACAATTTTCTACACTACTCCTCCTTACTGGAGTAGCTTTGAGACTTTTTTTGAAACTTAAAAAAATAAGTCCAGTCATAATTCTGCAGTGAAACTCGTTAACATAGCTAACAACGGCCACTTTCTCTTCTACTTTTCAAAACTGGAGTGGTGTAAAGCCAAAAAGTTGCAGAAGACCTCACCAATTACCTCAAATAGTCACAAGAGACTTTTTTTGCGACTTTTTGAAAACAGAATTCTAAAGTACAGGGCTTGATAAATATTAGTGTTGGGCGAGCATGCTCGGCCAAACACCATTTTGACTCAAGCATCGCGATGTTCAGCACACCGCCGAAGCCATGTTGGTTACTGGCATTACAATGATTGGCTGGCTGAAACGCGTCATCGGGTGCTATATAGCATCCGATGACATGTGGTTCGGCTCAGTCTTAGTCAGGGAGAGCTGCAGCAGAAGGAACAGATAGTGTAGGGACAGGAATAGTTTTCTTTAATTAGGTAGGGTTCAGTGCTGGAAAAGAGAGGGAGGTATTAGAGACCCAAAAGTCCTTTTAAGGACTATTTATTTTTTTCTGGCTGCAATATATATTAGTAGCGCAACCTGCGCTAAATTATGTGCAGTTGTTTGGCCGCTGCTGACTGTGACACAACCTTTGCTACATCTGTTGTGTTACATTTGAGCATCCTTAATATCTGTGACATTCAGCGCAATTGTTTGGCCGCTGCTGACAGCGACATTACCTGCGCTACATCTCCTGTATAACGTTTGCGCATCCTAAATATCTGTGACATTCAGTGTAATTTTTTCTTAGCCGCTGGTGACAGCGACATTACCTGCGCTACATCTCCTGTATAACGTTTGTGCATCCTAAATATATGTGACAATCCGTGTAATTTTTTTCTTAGCCGCTGGTGACAGCGACATTACATGCGCTATATCTCCTGTATATCGTTTGCACATACTAAATATCTGTGACAATAAGTGTCATTTTTTCTTAGCCGCTGATGACAGCGACATTACATGCGCTACATCTCCTATATAACGTTTGCACATCCTAAATATCTTTGACATTCAGTGTAATTTATTTGCGCATACACTTACAAAACCTACGCTACTGTACGTGTGACATACTTTCAAGCATATATAACATTTAATATGAAGAAGGAGAGCAGTAAGGGACAGGGAAGTGGACATGCTGGTCAACAGAATCCTCACCCTGATCCTCCTTCCTCCCACCATGGAGAGTCTTGGCAAACAAGTGATCCCACACTCAGAAATTCCGAGGAGCTCTTTTCAGCGCAATTCCTTGATTTGGGCCTCTCGCCAAGCCCGCTTGAAGAGGGACATGAGGAGATCTTGTGCACTGATTCCCAAACTCTTGAGCATCCACAGTCACAAGAAGATGATGGTGGGAAACGGCAATTAGTGTTTCACAAGATGGATGATGATAATAATGAGACACAGTTGTCAATAAGTCAACGGCAATTAGTGTCTCAAGAGGTTGATGATGAGGATGAGACACAGTTCTCAATAAGTGAGGTTGTTGTTAGGTCAACAAGTCAGGAGGATGACCAGAGTGAGTAAGTGGAAGAGGAGGTGGTGGACAATGAAATCACTGACCCAACCTGGAAAGGTGGCAAGCTGAGCGAAGACAGCAGTAAAGAGGGGGAGGGATATGCAGCACCGTAACAGGCTGTAAGAGGCAGTGGGGTGGCAAAAGGGAGAAGGTGGGCCACACCAAACAGGCCCGCAACTGTTCTCCGGAGCACCCCCTTGCGACACTCTCCCTTACCAAGGGGCAGTTGTTCCGCAGTTTGGCGCTTTTTTGAGAAAAGTGCGAATGATAAAAGAATTGTCATTTGCAACCTGTGCCGTACCAAAATGAGCCGGGGCGTGAACACTAGCAACCTCACCACCACCAGCATGATCCGCCACATGGCATCAAAGCACCCTAATAGGTGGGCCGAATGCCTGGGTCCACAATCAGTGTCTGCGGGTCACACCACTGCTTTCTCTTCCCCTATGTTACGTGCTGGCCAATCCCAGGTCGAAGGCGCAGGCCCGGATGCCTCCCGCCCTGCACCTGGACCTTCGCAAGCACCATCAGCTAGCACTTCCACTTCTGTGTCCCAGTGCAGCGTACAGATGTCCATAGCCCAGGCCTTCGAACAAAAGCAGCCACACACCCACAGGCCATAGCACTAAATGCGCACCTTTCCATATTGCTGGCCCTGGAAATGTTGCCATTTAGACTACTGGACACTGAGTCTTTCCGCAGCCTGATGGCGGCGGCCGTCCCTCGTTACTCAGTCCCCAGCCGCCACTATTTTTCCCAGTGTGCCGCCCCCGCCTTACACCAGCATGTGTCCCATAACATCACCCGTGCCCTGACCAACGCAGTTATTGGGAAGGTCCACTTAACAACTGACACAAGGACAAGTGCTTTAGGCCAGGGACTCTACATTTCCCTGACGGCACACTGGGAGAACGTTGTGGAGGCTGGGAGCGAGTCATACCCTGGAATGGCACAGGTGCTACCAACGCCAAGGATTGCGGGCCCTACTTCCACCAGGATTTCTTCCACCACCTACATTAGTGTCTGCAACCCCCCCCCCTTCTCCTCCTCCACTTTCACCTCTGAATTCTCATCTTGCAGCACCAGTCAGCCATCAGTCAGTAGCTGGAAGCAGTGTAGCACTGCAGTGGGGAAGCGGCAACAGGCTGTGCTGAAACTAATTTGCTTAGGTGAAAAACAGCACACTGCCGCAGAGCTGTGGCAGGGTATAAGGGACCAGACTGAGCTGTGTCTCTCGCCACTCAACCTTCAACCAGGCATGGTTGTGTCTTATAATGGCCGTAACTTGGTGGCAGCTTTGGAGCTCGGCAAGCTCAGACACATACCATGCCTAGCCCACGTCTTCAACTTAGTGGTTCAGCGGTTTCTCAAAACCTACCCCAATTTGCCTGAGCTACTGGTGAAGGTGCACCGCCTGTGTGTCAATTTCCGAAAGTCATCTACAGACTTTTTGGCCAACTATTCGCCATAAACTCGCAAATTAGAGAATTCGTGATCTCCAGTCATTGTTTACTTGATTGCGAAAATCGGCAATGTAATATATTTGCCATAAATTTACGATAAATTTGCGATTACAATATTCAACACTATTCGCGAATACGAATATATAGCACTATATTCAAAATATTAGCAAATTCTCAAAATGGCGATATTCGCAATTAAAATTTGTGATTCGAATATTCGCGCTCAACACTACTTTGCATGTGGAAGAGGTGGAAATGGGGGAAGACAGTACACAGGGTGATAGCCAGATCACCCTCAGTTCGTCTTCTCAGCGCAAATTGGATGATGATGAGGAGGTGAAGGAGCAGGAGACAGTTGCCTCCGCTACAGAGGGTAGTACCCATAGCAGGTTTATTCCATCTGTTCAGCGTGGATGGACCGAAGAGGAGGTTGAGAGTCATCCTCCTGATGAGGACAGCAAAGTCTTGTCTGTTGGGACTCTGGCACACATGGCTGACTTTATGTTATGCTGCCTTTCCCATGACCCTCGCGTTATACGCATTTTGGCCAACACTGATTACTGGTTGTTTACTCTTCTCGACCCCCGCTACAAAGAGAACTTCTCATCTCTCATTCCTGTGGTGGAGAGGACTAACAAAATGGTGCAATACCAAAAGGTCCTTGTGGAAAATGTCATGGTCTTACCTTCTTGCTGTTCTCCTTCGTTTGACATGTGCGGGCGGTGAGTTGAGGCCTTGCATCGATTACAGGGGTCTCAATCGCATCACGATCAAGAACGCTTACCCGATACCCTTGATTTCCGAGCTGTTCGATCGCCTTAAAGGGGCCACGGTCTTTACCAAACTCGACCTGAGGGCGGCATATAACCTGGTAAGGATCAAGGCGGGCGATGAGTGGAAGACCGCGTTTAACACCAGGACCGGTCATTACGAATCCTTGGTTATGCCCTTTGGGTTGTGCAATGCGCCCGCAGTCTTTCAGGAATTCATCAACGATGTTTTCCGTGACCTGTTGCAGCAGTGTGTGGTGGTCTATTTGGATGACATCTTGGTATATTCTGAATCCATGGAGGCCCACATTCTGGATGTCAGACGAGTGTTGCAACGGTTACGAGAGAACAAGCTGTTCGGTAAGCTTGAGAAATGCGAATTTCACCGATCCCAGGTAACCTTCTTAGGTTACATCATTTCCGCTGAGGGGTTCTCCATGGATCCTGAGAAGGTTTCGGCTGTCTTACAGTGGCCCCAGCCCAGTGGTCTTCGTTCCCTGCAGCGCTTTTTGGGCTTCGCCAATTATTATCGGAAGTTCATCAGGGACTTTTCCATGCTGGCCAAGCCTCTCACGGATCTGACCAGGAAGGGCAGTAATTCCCAGGTCTGGCCGCTCGAGGCCATCCGAGCTTTTGAGGCCCTAAAGTCCGCCTTTGTGTCGGCTCCGATTCTGTCACATCCCAACCCTGGGTTGCCCTTTGTCCTCGAGGTGGACGCGTCTGAGACGGGAGTAGGCGCCCTTCTGTCTCAGCGTAGAACACCAGAGGGTCCTCTGCTTCCTTGTGGGTTTTACTCCCGGAAACTGTCTTCCGCGGAGTGCAACTATCAGATTGGTGACAGGGAGTTATTGGCCATCGTGCAGGCCCTTAAAGAATGGAGGCACTTGCTCGAGGGTTCGGTGGTTCCGGTTCTCATCCTGACGGACCACAAGAATCTGACCTACCTTTCTGAGGCCAAGAGATTGACACCACGTCAGGCCAGATGGGCTCTGTTCTTGTCACGTTTTAATTACGTGGTCTCCTACCTACCCGGTTCCAAGAACATCAGGGCGGATGCCTTATCACGGCAGTACTCCGAGCTGTCCAGGGAGGAGTCGATTCCGACTTCGGTCATACCTCCGAATCAGATCCTGGCCGCCATTCGCACCAGCCTGACCTCTCCCCTGGGTGAGCAGATTTTGGCGGCTCAATCTGGTGCTCCCTCTGGGAGACCCAACGGCAGATGTTTTGTGCCTGAGGAGTTGCGCACTCGGTTGTTGCGAACCTACCATAACTCCAAGACCGCGGGGCATCCTGGAAAAAATCAGCTGTCCTGGGCTGTTTCACGTCTGTTCTGGTGGCCTTCCCTACGTTCCGACATCGCCGCATATGTAGCGGCATGCTCCGTTTGTGCCCAGAGTAAGTCCCCTCGGCACCTTCCGTTGGGCCTTCTGCAACCCATAGCCACCGGGGAGCGCCCATGGTCACACCTGGGGATGGATTTCATTGTGGACCTCCCTGCATCCCGAGGCCAGACGGTCATTCTCATGATTGTGGATCGGTTTTCCAAAATGTGCCACTGTGTTCCTCTCAAGAAGTTACCCTCTGCACAAGAGTTGGCCACGATTTTTGCCAGGGAGGTCTTCCGGTTGCACGGTTTGCCCAAGGAGATTGTGTCGGATCGGGGGAGTCAGTTTGTGTCCAGGTTCTGGCGCGCCTTTTGCTCCCAGTTGGGGATTCATCTCTCCTTCTCCTCGGCCTACCACCCTCAGTCCAATGGGGCCACAGAACGATCCAATCAGGCCTTGGAGCAATTCCTTCGTTGCTATGTCTCCGATCACCAAGACAATTGGGTTGACCTCCTGCCTTGGGCTGAGTTTGCCAGGAACACGGCGGTGAACTCTTCCTCTGGGACGTCTCCCTTCATGGCCAATTATGGGTTCCAACCTGCCGTGTTACCGGAGGTATTCTCTCCCCAGGATATTCCGGCTGTGGAGGATCACCTTTCCGTCCTACGTGCTTCTTGGGTACAGATCCAGAAGTCCCTTGAGGTCTCTGCGCAGCGCCAGAGACTCCAGGCTGATCGCAGACGAGCGCCTGCTCCTTCCTACCAGGTCGGAGACCGTGTATGGTTGTCCACCCGCAACCTCAACCTTCGAGTGCCCACTCCCAAGCTGGCGCCTCGCTTTGTTGGTCCCTTCCGAGTGCTTCGCAGGGTAAACCCGGTAGCCTATGCCCTTGCGCTTCCTCCTGGCATGCGGATCTCCAACGTGTTTCATGTCTCCCTGTTGAAGCCACTGGTGTGTAATCGTTTCACTTCCTCGGTTCCTCGGCCTCGTCCGGTCCAAGTGGGCAATCGTGAGGAATATGAGGTGAGCAATATCCTGGACTCACGCCTGGTCCGCGGTCGGTTGCAGTTTTTGGTCCATTGGCGTGGTTATGGTCCAGAGGAGCGTTCCTGGGTTCCCTCCGCAGATGTCCATGCTCCTGCCTTGCTCCGAGCCTTCCACGCACGCTTCCCTCAGAAACCGTTTTGTGCTCCGCGGAGGAGGGGCCCTTGAGGGGGAGGTACTGTCATGGTCTTACCTTCTTGCTGTTCTCCTTCGTTTGACATGTGCTGGCGGCCATCTTGGTTTCTGGGTTTCTTGTAGCCTTCCACCCTGCGGCTCCTCCTTCCCACTGGGAGGAGCTGGATGCCTAGCTCATATATATAGGAGGTCTGTGGCTTCAGTTCCTTGCTTGGTCCTCTTGTGTTCACATGCTTCTAAGACTGCTGCTGCTTCTGGTTCCTGATCCTGGCTTCGTCTGACAACCCTGCTGGTTCCTGATCCTGGCTTCGTCTGACTACCCTGCTGGTTCCTGATCCTGGCTTCGTCTGACTACCCTGCTGGTTCCTGATCCTGGCTTCGTCTGACTACCCTTCTGGTTCCTGACCTCTGGCTTCGCAAAGACTCTGCTCGGTTTCACCATCCGTTTGGACTTTTTGCTTTACAGCTTTATTTTCAATAAAGCCTTCTTATCTTCACTCTTCTCTTGTTGTACGTCTGGTTCATGGTTCCGTGACAGAAAATTGCTCCAAAAATTTCCAGCTGACAACGCTGGCGGCAGAGTACGTAGTTCCTTGGGCAACCGAGGAGGGGAGACGAGGGGAACACACAGCAGTTCCAATAGAGGCAGGGCAACACTCTCCAAGGCCTGGGACAGTTTCATGACACCCTTACCCTGATGCACGGCCTAGTGGTGTCACAAGGAGGGAAAAGTTTTGGAAGATGGTGATTGAGTACGTAGCAGACCGTGTCAGCGTCCTCAGTGATCCCTCTGTGACTTACAACTATTGGGTGTCCAAGCTGGACACATGACATGAACTGGTGCTCAACGCCTTGGAGGTGCTGGCCTGCCCTGCCGCCAGTGTTTTGTCAGAGCGTGTATTTAGTGGTGCTGGGGGCATTATAACAGATAAGCGCATCTGCCTGTCAACTGAAAATGGTTGACTCTTATCAAAATGAACAAGGCCTGGATTGCCCCTGACTTCTCTACGCCACCAGAGGAAAGCGGATAACATAAAGGCACTTTAAATGTGGCTTTTATGGTGTATTGAATACACTGTATTCCCATGCACCCCTTCCACCACAAAAAGTGTATATGGTTCAATCTTCCTTTTCTCGTCCTCCTCCTCCATGATATCAACATGCTTATTAGGCTGCCCTCGTTCCTAATGTTTTAGAGGGTCAGCTCAGCAGCAGACCCGAACCCATAATGTTTTAGAGGGTCACCAGCAGTCCCTCGCCCCTAATGTTTTCGATGGGCAGATGAGCATCAGGCACTCGCCCCTAATGTTTTAGATGGTCAGATCAGCAGCAGGCCCTCGCCCCTAATGTTTTAGAGGGTCAGCTGAGCAGCAGACCTTCGCCCCTAATGTTTTAGAGGGTCGGCAGCAGACCCTCACCCCTAATGTTTTAGATTTTAAGATTAACAGCAGGCCCTCGCCCCTAATGTTTTTGAGGGTCACCAGCAGGCCATCAATCATAATTTTTCAAGGGTGTGTATGATGCCCTCATTTATGTGTAATAAAGGGTGTATTGTAGTGCCTGTTCCTTGTAATTTTTGGCAGCCCTTTCACTTAGTGCATAGGCTTTATGAGTGTAGGAGTCCAACTACCTGAACAATTGTACCACAATGTGAATGAGGCCCTCCTTTATGTAATGTACAGATTGTATCGGAGTGCCTCTTCCTTGTAATTTTTGGCAGCACTTGCATTTTATATACAAGTAAATATACAGGAAAGAATGTTTCCTAACAATTTTTCGTCTAAAACCGATTTTATCTTCGGTTTTGTGCGTAATATTGTCAGTCTGTGAAAGTGGCGTACTACTTGGACAACATCGTTCCCAGCAGCGACCTGGGAGTCCAAGATGCATCCAGATATCTTCCCCATGCTGTTCCTGAACCATTTCGGTGGTGTTTCCATCAACTTCTGACCTTTTCCTGTGAACCAGACACCCTCCCCTATTCAGAGCAGGGGATGCCTGGTTTAATGCTCGGGTTCTCCCATTGACTTCCATTGTGCTCTGGTTCTCTGTAGAGCACCCGAGCATCCCAAAGTGTTCTACTCGAGCACTCGAGCACTTTGGTGCTCGATCAACACTAATAAATATCCCTCATTATTCTTTTGCAAATAATCTTTAAATAATCTCCAAACTCAGTTTTAAAGTAATTATACCACCATATAGGATAGATGCCCAGAAACATAAGTATACCTTTCTTATAAAACTTCGGTCCTCTAATTCTGGGAAATGCATCTTCGGTGCATCATGGGTGAGGCCATACCGTTTAGTGCACTTGGCTTTCCCAGTGTCCTTGCTAACAGCTCTGAATTCTCTGGGACTATCAATCAAACAAGAGGGGGAGACAACTGGGTGGTGTTATGGTGAATCGATGGTGCACCAAATAGTTTCGCCCTGAACATGATGCTCTGAAAACTTTATTTGTATAAAAATGTTTTAAAGATTAGAGGGCCAGATTTTCACAAGAAAGGTGTGGCTATGTTTCAGTGCACTTATCCTTCATGGTGGTAGGCTTACTTTGAAACCAATTTTTGAGGTGACAGACTCCCTTTAATAAAAATATATGTTGTGCATACAGCTCCTCTGCCGACTTATGAGCACCAGATTAATGAAGCTCTTCATCATCGTTACAGACTATACAGGGAGTGCAGAATTATTAGGCAAGTTGTATTTTTGAGGATTAATTTTATTATTGAACAACAACCATGTTCTCAATGAACCCAAAAAACTCATTAATATCAAAGCTGAATATTTTTGGAAGTAGTTTTTAGTTTGTTTTTAGTTTTAGCTATTTTAGGGGGATATCTGTGTGTGCAGGTGACTATTACTGTGCATAATTATTAGGCAACTTAACAAAAAACAAATATATACCCATTTCAATTATTTATTTTTACCAGTGAAACCAATATAACATCTCAACATTCACAAATATACATTTCTGACATTCAAAAACAAAACAAAAACAAATCAGTGACCAATATAGCCACCTTTCTTTGCAAGGACACTCAAAAGCCTGCCATCCATGGATTCTGTCAGTGTTTTGATCTGTTCACCATCAACATTGCGTGCAGCAGCAACCACAGCCTCCCAGACACTGTTCAGAGAGGTGTACTGTTTTCCCTCCTTGTAAATCTCACATTTGATGATGGACCACAGGTTCTCAATGGGGTTCAGATCAGGTGAACAAGGAGGCCATGTCATTAGATTTTCTTCTTTTATACCCTTTCTTGCCAGCCACGCTGTGGAGTACTTGGACGCGTGTGATGGAGCATTGTCCTGCATGAAAATCATGTTTTTCTTGAAGGATGCAGACTTCTTCCTGTACCACTGCTTGAAGAAGGTGTCTTCCAGAAACTGGCAGTAGGACTGGGAGTTGAGCTTGACTCCATCCTCAACCCGAAAAGGCCCCACAAGCTCATCTTTGATGATACCAGCCCAAACCAGTACTCCACCTCCACCTTGCTGGCGTCTGAGTCGGACTGGAGCTCTCTGCCCTTTACCAATCCAGCCACGGGCCCATCCATCTGGCCCATCAAGACTCACTCTCATTTCATCAGTCCATAAAACCTTAGAAAAATCAGTCTTGAGATATTTCTTGGCCCAGTCTTGACGTTTCAGCTTGTGTGTCTTGTTCAGTGGTGGTCGTCTTTCAGCCTTTCTTACCTTGGCCATGTCTCTGAGTATTGCACACCTTGTGCTTTTGGGCACTCCAGTGATGTTGCAGCTCTGAAATATGGCCAAACTGGTGGCAAGTGGCATCTTGGCAGCTGCACGCTTGACTTTTCTCAGTTCATGGGCAGTTATTTTGCGCCTTGGTTTTTCCACACGCTTCTTGCGACCCTGTTGACTATTTTGAATGAAACGCTTGATTGTTCGATGATCACGCTTCAGAAGCTTTGCAATTTTAAGAGTGCTGCATCCCTCTGCAAGATATCTCACTATTTTTGACTTTTCTGAGCCTGTCAAGTCCTTCTTTTGACCCATTTTGCCAAAGGAAAGGAAGTTGCCTAATAATTATGCACACCTAATATAGGGTGTCGATGTCATTAGACCACACCCCTTCTCATTACAGAGATGCACATCACCTAATATGCTTAATTGGTAGTAGGCTTTCGAGCCTATACAGCTTGGAGAAAGACAACATGCATAAAGAGGATGATGTGGTCAAAATACTCATTTGCCTAATAATTCTGCACGCAGTGTAAACAAATCTGGTACAAATATTTTTGTACAAAATGTATTTTTCAAGCATCTCACATTTATAAAGTAGCATTAGCACTAGTATATTTTCTATAGTGAGTATGGCACTATTGTATTTGTGTTTGCAGAGTGCTGTTGCATTGTGTTTGTTTTTGCTGCGCATTGGGATGTGCTGACTAACCCCAATTTCTTTCTTTGCAGTCTGCATTGGAGGTGTGGCTGACTCCATTAGTTTTGCACTCCTAACTAACCTGTCTGTCCCATAGGCTGATTTTTATTACTGAAAGTATAAAGCTATAGCCTGGCACCAGGTGCATTCCCTAAATTTAATGGAGGCCACTGTGGCACCAAAAGAGGTATAACACAGTGTGGGCTCAGCATGCATTTAGAACCTGCATATCCTGAATTTAATGGAGGCGGGTATGGCACCAGAGGAGGTAGTATTTAGTGTAGGTTCCTGTTCTAAAGAGATCGCCTTGTCGTAGGCGGACAGGCACAAATAATTTTATACAAAATGTATTTGCCAAGAATCTCACATTTATAATGTAGCATTAGCATTAGTACATTTGCTATAGTGAGTATGGCACGACTGTATTTACTTTATTTTTTATATTTGCAGAGTGCTGTTGCAATGTGTTTGTTTTTGCTTTCATAAACAAATCTGTATGTTTCAGTCATGGACTACTGTACTTTTTTAGCAATGAAATGTGTGATCAGATCCTGTTGACATTACTTACGCATACTATGTGTATATCTCCGAGAAGAATTCTGAGCTGCCATGCTTCCCAGAAATCCCAGCCTTAAAGGGGTATTTCAGGATTTTAATATTGATGGACTATCCTAAGGATAGGCCATCAATATCTGATCGACAAGGGTCCGACCACCCCACATCCCTGAGCATCAGCAATATCAAAGTAGCTCCAATGCTGGAATTCATTTAAGTGGGAGCAGTGCTGCAGTTACCAGCTCTAGCACTCTACACAATGGATGGAGCTGTATAGTTCTGGCTCTGATTTTTGGCATCGAAGCTACTCTGAAACAGATGATCATTGAGTTGCAGAGTGTTGGACCCCCACCAATCAAAAATCTTTGTCCTATTATAAAAATAGCTTATCAGTATTAAAGGGGTTCTCCAGGCTACAGTTTTGTATGGAGCTGGATCCAGACAGCTCCGTACACAATGTAGTGACTATGTTCAAGTGAATAAGACCTATGCTGCTGTATGCCAGTGCCAGAAACTACATAGTGTACAGCGCCGTCTGCTTCTGTCTGTACACAGTTAGTTTCAGGCATCCTGGCAACCCAAAACAGCTGATTGGTAGGGGTATTGGGTATCATACTCCCACTGATCTGATATTGATGACCTGTTCTACAGTAAAGATAGGTCATCAATGTCTATAGCCCAGAGAACCAATTTACAATCGTAAACATTTCTCAAGATGGGCATCAGGGGACCCTTTTTGCAAGCAGTCCAGGCATTATACACAACTCCAGAAGCTTATCCAAAATTGTGAGTGCCCTACTTAACCCCCATCCACATCCAACCAGGTACACGGCAGGGGTGTCCTTTATCACCAGCATTGTTTGCTCCGGCAATGGAGCCACTGGCTATTAAAATTCAAAGTGACCCTGATATTTCTTGAGTTAAGATTGGACTTAATGAATATAAACTAAGTTTATTTGCAGATGATCTACTCCTTTCCCTAACCAAGCACCTCCTTTCACTTCTCAACTTACTAAAAGTGCTAAACTCTTTCTCTGCGGTCTCAGGGCTCACCATTAACCACTCCAAGTCTGAACTTCTCCTTTGTAATGTGTCCCCACAACTGTGGGCCCTCCTTTCACAGGAGTTTCACTTCCAGATAAAACAATATCATATACCCTACCTAGATATCTCTTTACCGACCCATCTGGATCATTTTTACAAAGCAAACTACCCGCCCCTATATAACAAGATCCGAGAGTACCTTAAATCCTGGAGTTCCCTACAGGTCTTATGGATTGAGAGGATACACATGACTTTCTAAGGTTTATTTAAGCTTCTAAACACCCATGTATTCCTAGACAGACTATGTTCCTCCACAAGATGCAGGGTGGACTCTCTGTCCCAGACATTGATAAATATTATAAGGCTGCCCATTTGGCACAAGTGTTCCTGACGCACCTGGAATCTTATTCACATCCATATGGATTTCTCTGGAAACCACAATTTTCTCCCCTTTTTCTTGGCCCTAAGGCCCTAACCTGGCTCCACTCTCTTTTATATTTGATGTTGAAGTCAAAGTCTCTGCTTTCCTACTATTCTCTACTTCTCTGGAGGGCTATCCATTTTAAATTTACACTGCAATTGGTTGTCTCTCAAGCGTTATATATACTTGGTAACTCTACCTTTGTACAAGGCTTCCAGGCCCAGCAGTTGGCACGGTGGACTTCTCACAATCTACAGTACGTACGCTACATGACTAAATCTCTTGCAATAAACCAATTTCTCTCTCAGTCCAAACATGATCTCCCAGCAGAGGAATTACATAATGCTAACCAAAACTTTTCTTTTTTTGCCTTCCCTAATCACTCCTCCTGACACTATACCTTACACTCCCTTTGAAAGAACTGCAATATATTTCCTGTATAAAAAAAAGGCCAGTTATCTAGATTCTACTGCCTTCTTAATAATGTCCCGGAAGATGTTAAAGTACCTTACACGCAAAAATGGGAAGAGGATAATGACACTAGCCTTTCAGTTTCTAAATGGAGCCACTGTTCCCAATCTTTAACCAAAGATAACTGGCAAACTACATTAGCATAAAAATCTATAAAGGTCCTTCATATGACTTATTTGGTCCCTTCACATTTGCATTCTATTTATCCAACAGTGTCTTCTTGGTGCTTCCGGGGCTGTGTGATCCTGAAAATACCATGCACCATACTTGGTGGACATGACCAGTTGTCTGTTGTTTTTGGAGCAAGGTTTGCACTTTATTGTCAACTATACTGGGCTGTACATTCCCCAAGAAGTTAACCTTCTGCTTGTTGGTAGATAAGCCCTCTTGGCTGACCTTTTCTAAGTTCAGACTTTGACAACAAAACAGCTGATCGGCGGGGGTTCCGGAAGTCGGACCCCCGCCGATATGATATTGATGAGCTATCCTGAGGATAGGGTCAACAATAGAAAAAAGCTGACAAATCTCTTCCTTAGCTTGCAGGCTGTCCTGGATTGGATCAACAGAATTGTCATGTATGAAAAACTAGGAGCTATTCATAATGACACCTTTGAAACCTTTCGAAAGCTTTGGGAACTTTAGCTATTTTCCCCACATTCTACAGACTTTAAATACTGCCTTAGCTTATTAGCTTGCCTAATTGGTGGGACCCCTCCTTATGTACCACTACTGTTGACCATGTAAACATAATGTTTACTTTTCGTTGTATCCAACACCATATTGACATTCTGGCTCATGTTCTTGTTATTTTTCTTTTACCTATTTGTATTATTGTATTCTTCTTCTCATTTTTTGTTCCTTCTTTTCCTTCTTCTGTTAATGTAAAACCAAATATGTGATTTTTGAAACATAAAATCTTAAAATACCCGTTTAATAGCTAAGTCAGCTTAAAGAGGACCTTTCACCAGATTTTATTAATTGAGATAAGTACCTGTACTTGCAGGGTACCCCCCGCTGATGCTGCCACTCTGCCTGTTTTGTTAAAATAGCGCTTCTACGCCGCGCTGTGCCCCCCGGTATTTCCCCTGCTCAGGAGCAATTGGGAGGAGACACAGTCTTTCTCTGTGGGCGTCTCCTTCTTCCCTGGCTGTAGCGCTGTCCAATCGCAGCACAGAGCGTCACAGCCAGGAAGAAATAAACCTCCCTGGCTGTGATGCTCTCAGATGCGATTGGACAGCGCTACAGCCAGGGGAGAAGGAAATGTCCACAGAGAAAGACTGCGTCTCTTCCCCATTGCTCCGATGCTCAGTATTTGCATACTGAGAGGGAAAAATACCGGGGGGCACAGCGCGGTGTCGTGGCGCTTTTTTTAACAAAACAGGCAGTGTGGCAGAATCAGCAGGGGGTACCCCGCAAGTACAGGTACTTAATCTCAATTAATGAAATCCGGTGAAAGGTCCTCTTTAAGATAGGAAAGGTAGAGGTTGATACAGGTACACAAGATGCAAGAGAATTTGCAAGTTCCCAAACAGACTAAGGCCACTTCACCCAGTGCAGATATGGTCAGTATCTGCCATCCATATTGTTAAACCAAAATCGGGAGTGGAACCTGAACAGAGAAAAATGTAGTGGGAAAAATATATAGAGGGATCAATCATTCCATTGGCACCAGCAAAGAGTCACACATTTGTACAGCTTTTTGTCATTTTATGTCACTCTCTCCACTTTTGAAAAGGGGACATGATTTGCTATGTTAATTTGGTGGCATATAACTTGAAAAAGGAATGGTCTCGGATTCAAATGGAGATCCTCTTAAAACTTCTTCTTTATTGATACATACAAATTATAGCAGACACAGCCACTTGGTACACAGGACAAATCGTTGACGCGTTTCGGGTACTGGACCCTTAGTCGTAACAATGTCACATAGTGAGACACTGGAATTTAAATGAATTCTATTCCAGTCCCTCCAAACTCGAAGGAGGAGGGCAGATTCTTCATTGGTTGTCTCACTATGTGTCACACCCATCATCTAGGCTGGTAATCACAGGATAGATGTGTTTCACATTGTGCTGGAACTCTAGATCAAATTAACCCCTCGGGAACTATAGTCCCGTTGTATTGACTGAAGAAAGGGGAAAGAGAAACCGCACAGTGTGAATATCATACTACATATAAAAACATATATTATCATAACTAATATGACCCTTAACCTGCCATTGTATTCCTGACTTAGGGGATTGCATTCATAGCTTCCACAAGAGTAATCTGCCTGGTTCCCTGAACTCAGAATTTACTGATAAATGTACATTAACTCCCTTTTCAGATTTAAACCTGCTGGAACTCTACTGTTAAGTCTGAAAATCCAGAACGCCTCCCGTAGGAGGAGTTTTTTACGATGATCGCCCCCTCTCGTGGGTGCAACCACCCTTTCTATCGCAAAGGCATTGAAGCTTTTCACTTTGCGAGCATGCATCTGCACGAAGTGTCTCGCTACATTTGAAATATTTAGTGCATTCGGATTATTTATATAATTCAGATGCTCCAGGAGTCGATTCTTGAATTTCCGAATTGTACTCCCATTATCTTATTGGCCTTGGCAGCAGCTGCCTGACACTGGTTTCTACAGCTTAGTTTGCTGTCTACTAAAATCCGTAAGTCCTTTTCCATGTCAGTGCTACCCAGTGTTTTACCATTTAGTATGTACTGGTGTCTTGCATTATTCCTTCCCATGTGCATAACCTTACATTTGTCAGTGTTAAACTTCATCTGCCACTTATCTGCCCACAAGTCTTCAATCTATCCAGATCCATCTGTAGCAGTTTACTATCCTCTTCCGTGTTAATTACTTTACACAGTTTAGTGTCATCTGCAAAAAATATTATTTTACTGTGCAAGCCTTCTACAAGATCATTAATAAATATATTGAAGAGAATAGGGCCCAATACTGACCCCAGTGGTACCCCACTAGTGACAGTGACCCAATCTGAGTGTGTACCATTAATAACCACCCTCTAAATTCTATCACTGAGCAAGTTACTTACCAACATACAGACGTTTTCCCCCAGTCCAAGCATTCTCATTTTATATACTAACCTTTTATGTGGTACAGTGTCAAATGTTTTGGAAAAGTCCAGATATACGACATCCATTGATTTTCTGCGGTCAAGTCTAGAACTTACCTCCTCATAGAAACTGAATAAATTAGTTTGACATGACCGATCCCTCATGAAGCCATGCTGATATGGCAGTATTTGCTTATTTTTATTGAGGTACTCCAAGATAGCATCTCTTAGAAAACCTTCAAACAGTTTACCCACGACAGATGTTAAACTTACCGTCCTATAGTTTCTGGGCTCTGTTTTTGGACTCTTTCTGAATATTGGCACCACATTTGCTATGTGCCAATCCTGTGGAACACGCCCTGTCAGTATAGAGTCCTTAAATATCAGAAATAAGGGTCTGGCTATGACATTACTTAGTTCTCTAAGGATACGGGGGTGTATGCCATCTGGTTCCGGCGATTTGTCTATTTAAATTTTTTTAACACACCGCTATATTTCTTCCTGGGTCAAATAGGACACTCTTAATGGGGAATTTACTTTAACATTCTGCATATCATCTGACAGTTTATTTTTCTCAGTGAATACAGTGGAGAAAAAGTATTTAATAGCTCTGTTTTCTCCTCATCGCTTTCTGCAACTCCTCCGTCATTACTCTGTAAAGGGCCAACATCTTCAGATTTATACTTTTTAGCATTTATAAAATTGAAGAACATTTTAGTGTTAGTTTTACTCTATTTGGCAATTAATCTCTTGATCTCTAGTTTGGCTGCTTTTATTTGTCTTTTACATATTCTATTTTTTTCCTGGTAGTTTTTCAGTGCTTCCTCGCTACCCTCCTGTTTTTGGTGCTTTGAATGCTTTCTTTTTGTTATTTATTGCTTTCTTTACAGTTCTATTTATCCACATTGTTTTTTTCTTGTTCCTTAACCTTTTATTCCCATAAGTTATGTACCTCTTACAATTAGATTTTAAGATGCTTTTAAAAATATCCCATTTTGTGGCTGTATTTTTTATATTTAAGGGCTTTGTCACAGTTAGTTAGGCCTATGGCCTCTCTTAGTTGGCTAAACGTTGCTTTTTTGAAGTATGGTATTTTTGTTCCTGCCTGAAGAAACACTCTTTTGAATGACAATTGGAAGGGTTTTACTTTATGGTCACTATTTCCCAGGTATCCCCCAACCTGCACATCTGTTGTTCTGTCAGGTCTATTGGTTAAAACAAGTCCAGTATGGCTGTCCCTTTAGTCAGATCTTTAACCAGATGCAGCATTTGATAAATGGTGGTACAACTTATGACAACATAGATTCATAAAAAAGGGGTTCTTGCGCAAAACTTTTGCAGCTTCTTAGGTTTTTCACAGCTCTTGCTCTTGCCACTTCTTTATTTTAAAAACTTGAATGGAGCTTAGTGGCATTGGTGGGGCCACAGGGGCCCTACACATTTACTGTAATTTACACCAGAAAACTTGTGTGAAGTTTAACTGAAATCTACAGTTTTTTCGAAATTAGAATTTCTCTACTTCTTAGGCCTCCTGCACACGACCGTTGTGTGCACCCGTGGCCGTTGTGCCGTTTTCCGTTTTTTTTCGCGGACCCATTGACTTTCAATGGGTCCGTGGAAAAATCGGAAAATGCACCGTTTTGCAGCCGCATCCGTGATCCGTGTTTCCTGGCCGTGAAAAAAATATGACCTGTCCTATTTTTTTCACGGCCAACGGTTCACGGACCCATTCAAGTCAATGGGTCTGTGAAAAATCACGGATGCACACAAGATTGTCATCCGTGTCCGTGATCCGTGTCCGTGATCCGTGTCCGTTTTTTCCTATCATTTCAATGGCAAACTTGACTTAGATTTTTTTTTTCATTTTTCATGTCTGTGGATCCTCCAAAAATCAAGGAAGACCCACGGACGAAAAAACGGTCACGGATCACGGACCAACGGAACCCCATTTTGCGGACCGTGAAAAAATACTGTCGTGTGCAGGAGGCCTAAGACAGATAATGATGCCTCATAAAATAGTTATTACTTCACATTCCCCATGTCTACTTTATGTGGGCATCATTTTGAAAATGTCATTTTATTTTTTATAATGTTTTTTATAATGAATTTTACATAAAATTTTGGGAATTTTTTTGAAATTTCCAAAACCCACTTTTTAAAGTACCAGTTCAGTTATGAAGTCAGTTTAATAGAAACGACCCATAAATGACTCAATTTTAGAAACTACATTCATATCTGATTTTACATACTTTTTTAACCCTTTAGGTGTTCCCCAAGAATTGAAGGAATATAGAGGAGAAATTTAAAAATTAGAATTTTTTGCAGATTTTCCATTTTAATAAATTTTTACTGTAACACAGTAAGGGTTAACTGCAAAACAAAACTCAATATTTATTACCCCGATTCTGTAGTTTATAGGAACAGCCCATATTTGTTCATAAACTACTATATAGATACACGATACAAAACCTACAAAGACTGCCAGGCCGCTTATGATTAAATGTTGCTTTAATACAAAATTACATATATTTTACAAACATGATTAAAAAGAGAATATGGTGCAGGAGAAAAGGGAAGACGACATCAACTGGAGGATAAACACAGCGGATACATGTCCATAAATCAGTCCATCTGTATGATGTATTAAAGAATAAAGTGCAAATGCAAAACATGTCATGTAAAATCCAAGGACATAGAACAATTGCCCATACTGTGTCTCCTTCAGGATGGCACCAACCCCAACGCGCGTTTCGGCTCACCTTCGTCTGGGAGGAGACACAGTATGGGTAATTGTTCTATGTCCTTGAATTTCTTCGCGGGTAATAACTTCAAAAATGTATTTCTACTGTAAAAAACCTTTTACTCGGGTTCCGTTCCAAGGTACGAGTTTGGTGAATTTTACCACTTTTACTGAAAGTATTTTTGAAAAAATAATCATGTTTTTGCATCATCATTTTCTGAAAGTCATCTCTTTTTATTTTTCTGGCAATAGACTTGTTTGTAGGCTAGTTTTTTGCAGCATAAGGTGATGGGGTGTATATGATTTTTGATCTGGGCGGTTTTTTTTAGTTTTTTTTTACACTGTTTACATGGCAGGATATATCATGTAATATTTATGGTCAGGGCTAGGAATGTAGTCGGCGTACGCAGAGAACCCTGCCCTGAACATAGTGGCTGAATTGTGCCGGGAGCCACGGGCGCGGGTACACCAAGAAAAGGGGGCAAAAACAACAGTTAGGTGCAACACTTTGTTGTGAACGATTACAAAGCCAAGGAACAAAAGGCTTGAGATATCTCTAATTGAGGATTCGGTATATATCTGGTGAAACAGGAGGACCGCCATCGCCCCATGGACCAAATGACATGAGCTGGCACCTGATGCCGGGATGCTACTGAGGCCGCCCCTATGCGGAATGAATGCCCCGAAATTACCTTGGGGTCATAACCTAGGCCCTGGGCGAGAGCACAGATGTAGGAAATGAAATGCGAGGTGTTGAGAGGTTTGCCTGCGTATGGCAGGAGCGGGCTGTCTGGCGGTGAAACCTGAATGTGTGAAAGTAATTGATGAAGCACCTGAACCGGGTACCAATTGTTCGAAGTCGGGTAGAATTTGACCTCTGTGGGGGGACCAGTCTGATTAGTTTTGGTGGAAGGTAGTAGGAGGTTATAATGGCCAATGCCCCAT
This sequence comes from Bufo bufo, assembly GCF_905171765.1. Lineage (NCBI taxonomy): Eukaryota > Metazoa > Chordata > Amphibia > Anura > Bufonidae > Bufo > Bufo bufo. The sequence continues at coordinate 98,945,919 of NC_053398.1, forward strand.
GACAAATGGACCTGCTGTTTGGATTAGACAGCATAAAGTGATGTTGTAGTCCGGCTAAATAAAGTTTGATGGTATTATGCGATAGAGACAGTTGTGAGTGACAATAAGCTAAGAAAGCCATGATATAGGAGGTTTCGGTATGATGACCCCTCGGATGGCTCTTGGTGAATTTATCAAAAGCTTTCAACCCGGCCTGATAATTCCTTGCCATATTTCTTAACCAGATTCTTGGCCTCGTCTATGAGATAATCTATTCCAGAATGAGTGTGCTGAATCGAGGAACGGGTGTGCCTGACTGATCCGCGTCGGGCATTTCCTGAAAAAAAACTGAAAATTAAAACGGGAAAGAGCATCAGCGGCCCTATTCTGCTCGCCTGAAATGTAAACACATCGCATATGAAAGTTGTGGCGGAGGGACAGCCAAACCAATTTGCGCAACAAGGCCATGATCTTGAAGGACTGGGCCCTGCCTTTGTTGACAATGTCCACCAGGGTCTGACTATCTGTAACAAAGGTCACAGAGGCGCTAGACCAATGGTGACCCCAAACCTGAGCTGCCGCCACGACGAGATACAGTTCCAGGAGGGGAGAGGATTTGAGTGCTGCTGAATCTGAGGCTAATTCCGGTGGCCATCCGGCAGCCAACCAGTGAGACCTAAAAATGGCGGCGAACCCGAACCCGCGGCGTCAGAAAATACAATGGGGGAAGAGGAGTCCCATTGTGGAACGAACAAAGAAATACAGTTCCAGTCGGAGAGAAAACTGTTCCACATGACGAGGTCAGCAATGGCCTGGCTGTCCAAATGGATGACGGAATCCTGCTCTGGGGCAGAGGGCAGAAGACGTAACAACCTGGAAAGAAAGGCCCTGCCCTGAAGCGTAATTCTAGTAGCGAAGTTTAGCATCCCCAGCAAGGATTGCAGTTCCACCTTGGTCAGGGAGTGGGACTGAACCGCCTGGGAGATGGCAGAGCGGATCCTGAGCAATTTCTCACTGGGAAGGCTAGCCTCCATCTTAATGGTATCTAAGATGATGCCCAGGAAGGTGACCCTTGTAGCCGGGCCCTCAGTCTTAGCGGCAGCCACTGGAACCTGAAGATGGGAAAAATGTCCAGGAGCGTGTGGGGAATGGATGGAACCTGCCTGGGCCTTTCAACGAGAAGAAAGTCGTCCAAGTAGTGGACGACCATGGATAAACCGCCGTGATGGATGAGAATCCAATGCAGGGCTTTGGCAAGTTGTTCAAAAAGCCAAGGGCTACTCTTAGACCCAAAAGTGAGCCGGTTGGCAAAGTAGAATTTATTCGCCCATTTGATGCCATAATACTTCCAAAGCTGCGGATGGATTGGAAGCAACTTGAAAGCATCGGCGATATCTACTTTGGCCAACCAAGCCCCGATACCTGCTTGCAGAATGTACTGAATAGCCTCATCGACTGAAGAATATTGCACTGAATATTCCTCAGAGGGAATAAGCGAGTTGAGACTGGGGATGGAAGACATATGAGGCACGGAGAGGTCGTAGATGAGACGCTTTTTATTAGAGGATTGCTTTGTGACAAGGCCAATGGGATTGATGCGCCAAGACTGGAAGGGAATCTCTAGAAATAGACCAATAATGAACCCTTTGTCGACCTCTGATTGGATGAGGGTAGCCACCGCCTCGGGGTCACTGGAAGCGGATAGCAAATTGGGGCCTACCCAGCAGCCCTGGGGAAGCGTGATGAGATCGGTATGGAAACCTTTTCTGAACCCATCCAACAAGAAGGTGACGAAAGGTCGGTCGGGGTGGTCCCTCAGAAATGCAGCCAGTAATTCCAAATTAATGTCGGCTAGTCAGGAATCCTTGGCTGCCTTCCTGGGACAGGAGGGACGGGGGTGGGCCCGAAAACACAGAGAACAGACATGAAGTGCTCGGCAAGCATTGAAGGCACAGCCCTTAGCATTGAAATTATTGCATACCTGGCTACTACCGAGGTACACAATTGGCCTGCCCAGCTTATCCAGGGAAGATGAAGACCTAGAGGACCCGGAAGGACCTGGCATTGACACTGACTGAGGGGAATGCACCGGGTTAGGGCACCACTCAGATGAATGGAAAATAGACTGGCAAATGGCACAAAGAGGGGACTTGAGACCCGCAAAGTGTCGACAAAACAGCTCCATATCAAAATCTGCCCAGTTTGACACAAACTGAAACTGGTTTAGGGCAGAAAATGAGCGGTGATAGTCATAGAATGCCGTGCCGCCGTACTTGTGCCCCAAATCCGTAACCCGGTATAAATAAGTGTCCAACTCTTCCCTACGACTAGGCTGAGCTGAGCATACAACATCTCTATAAAGGCTGAAGGCCAGAACAAATTCGGAAATAGATCATTTCCTGTTGAGACGAGCATACTTAGCCTTCAAAACCACAGAGACCTCTCCGCAGTTGATGACCCGGTTCTCAGAAATATCCTGGGAGGCAATAAGAATAGACGCCAGATTCACGTCCTTGCCTGCCAGGATATCCTTTTTGATATCCGGGACGAAATGAGAAGGTGCAATTTGGGCAGTGGCAGAAGGCCTACCTGCAACAGCCTGAGGAATGTCAGGGGTGACTGCCGAACCCGGAGATTGCGGCGAGGCCGCTGGCCTAGTTTCCAAACCTGCCACCCTAGACTGAATGTCCGCGACCGAGCTAGTGAGACCACTGATGGATGACTGGATCTGAGCTAGCGTGAGCTGTATTGAGCTGAGATTGGACTGCTCAGCTGTCGGACCCGGGGCCGTCATCAGTAGACGGTAGAATTCAGCCTTGCGGGCGGACGCGGGATGCCGAATCCCCCGGCGATTAAGCTCGGCAATCAGCTCTGGCACAGTCCAACTTCTCAAAGATGTGCTGCTGTTGTGTCCTGAGATGGAAGCTCCTGGCATGGAGATGTTGTCATCCATATCGGAAACGTGGGACATGCTTGACCTGAGAAAAAAAAAAAAGGCGAATTATAGCCACCAGAGCAACGGCAAAAGGGCACAGACGGATGCGGAGAAAGCGACCGGGAAGAATGTGAGAGACTGGAGGAGTGCGAAAGTGACCATCGGATGAACAGCCTACCTGGCGTGACACAAACGGATTTGGAAGCACGGCTCCAAAACGCCAAACGCTACGTCGAAACTAATGAAAAAGATGACCCTGAGTATCGAATCTGACGGCTGACCCCACCCCAGCAACCATCTCTAACCCGACTTACCTGGGAGCGCCTCGGAATTTGCCTAAACGATGTATAGGAGAAGAGAACAATTACTGCCCAATCTAAGGAAGGAACAAAACAACATCAGAACTGGAGATAATGACTAGGAACCACAAACAAGAAACAAAAAGAGGAAAAGACCCAGAACACATAGACACCCTGGGCGATCCAGGAGACACTGACACCCTGGGCGATCCAGGAGACACTGACACCCTGGGCGATGCAGGAGACACTGACACCCTGGGTGATCCAGGAGACACTGGCACCCTGGGGCGATCCAGGAGACACTGACACCCTGGGTGAACCAGGAGACACAGACACCCTGGGCGATCCAGGAGACACTGACACCCTGGGCGATCCAGGAGACACTGACAACCTGGGCGAACCAGGAGACACTGACACCCTGGGCGATCCAGGAGACACTGACAACCTGGGCGAACCAGGAGACACCGACACCCTGGGTGAACCAGGAGACACTGACACCGTGGGTGATCCAGGAGACACAGACACCCTAGGCGATCCAGGAGACACTGACACCCTGGGCAATCCAGGAGACACTGACACCCTGGGCGATCCAGGAGATACTGACACCCTGGGCGATCCAGGAGACACTGACACCCTGGGCGATCCAGGAGACACTGACACCCTGGGCGATCCAGGAACACTGACACCCTGGGCGATCCAGGAACACTGACACCCTGGGCGATCCAGGAGACAAGACCCAAGTAAGACAGAAAACAAGGCGAAGCTGTAGTGTGCTGTGAAACACATGCGCTGACAGAGGGAGACAGCTAAAAACCCACAGTGAGGGAACATTGCATCAGGTGAACCAAATTCCGCATGAGCAAGTGGCCCTGGCAAGCTGGCAGAGGATATAAATAAAAGCCATGCCACCCTAAATAACACAACCCCATCACATGCCCCAGATTGGGACTGTGCCGGCCGTACCCTGTGAATACACCGCAGGGCAGAAAACTAATCTAAAAGGGGCTCTGCACCCCCAGGCCAAACGAGAGCGCAGAACCCCCTCAAACCCCCACCTGCAGCCCAGCCACAGGGCAGAGTGCTTATATGGCTCTGCTTATCCCCTTGCCAGCCTACTAATAATGGTGACCATGGAGGCCTTTCACCACATCCCATCTTAAAAAAAGGGAAAAACGCGAACTGACCCATCATATCAGATGGGAGCCAGCTGAGCCCCGATTACCTGCTAGGCTGACGTGCGGAAGTCCGGACCTCAGGAGCGCGCTTGCGCAGATACGACAGGAAGAGAGGAAGGAGCGTGATAACCGGCAAGTAATGCGTGATGATCGGGCATCTGGCTGACCGCTGGCGTGGAGAATAAGTAGCCAGACGCCCCTCCCACAAATACAGGCTATCACCAGCCTTACCTATTTGTATAAAGCAGGTCATTAAGGATTCAGCAATATCAAATATGTCCATTTTTTTTTGGTTTCAGTTTTATACAATAAAAGCATTTTTTGAAAAAAATCATGTCTTTCTGAAAGCCATATTTTTTTTATTTTTCTAGCGATTGTCTTGTGTGCAGGCTTGGTTTTTGCAGAAAATGTTTTAATATATGCAAATGAGGCTGTAGGAGCAATAGGAGCGTGGCCATTACTCCTAGAGGCTCTGCTCGCTCTGCAACTGCCGTGCCCTATCCGCTTTGATTGACAGGGCCAGGCAGTGTAAACATCATCACACCTGGCCCTGACTTCTCCTAAAGTCAATCCAAGGGGAGAGGATGCAGCAGTTGCAGAGAGAGCAGAGCCTCTAGGAGTAATGGCCACACCCTCGTTGCTCCTAGAAGCTCATTTGCATATATTAAAACATCATTTTTCTCAGCAATGCGGGCACATATGAACATGGGACCAACACAGATGCCTTCAGCTGGCAAGCGCACATGTAACAGATCAGCCAGTGTCATAGGTACAAAACTGCTGACAGATTCCCTTGTAAAGCTGCAATGTTCTTACCTAGACTGCTGGTATTCAGGAACAGTGATTAGGATGAGAGAGCTACCACAGGCCCCCCTCCCACCTTTATCCCTTACCATAACAAAGGACACGGACACCGTTTTATGACTTCAACTTGTTTTACTGGGTGATAATCGGCCACAGCTAAACATTACAACTGCAAAAGTAAGCTCCTCCCCCAACCATTGCTTCAGTGCGGTGTGCCAACCCCTGGACCCCAGGGGGCACGTGCGCCAAATCTTTTATCACCAGCTCCTTTTGTCTAACTTGCCGCCAGCTGTGACTTCCAACTCCAATCCATAACCAGGAACCTCAAAAGAAAGAAAAACAACATGACCATCCAATCATAAACATTAACATACCACAAAGGGGAGGGAGGGCGGGACCAGCTTGCCTTCGCTGTAAAGAGGAAGGACCAGAAGCATGAAGGAAGTATTTAACCCTTCCCATTGCCACCTCCCCTTCCTGATTCTTCACTCCGCCACTCCTCTTTAACCCTTTTATTCCTTCTCCAACTTCCCACCCTTCTCACTCCCATTTTCAGCCCGTCGGGCCAACATTTAGTATTATGGGAGGGGGCCTTTATTTATTAACAACCAGTGAAGGGGTGAGGGAACCACCAGTCCCTCATCACCCTCCCTAAACCGTCGGGTGCTGTCCAGACTGCTGGTATTCAGGAACAGGGATTAGGATGAGAGAGCTACCACAGGCCCCCCTCCCACCTTTATCTCCTTACCATAACAAAGGACACGGACATCGTTTTATAACTTCAACTTGTTTTACTGGGTGATGATCGGCCACAGCTAAACATTACAACGGCAAAAGTAAGCTCCTCCCCCAACCATTCCTTCGGTGCGGTGTGCCAACCCCTGGACCCCAGGGGGCACGTGCGCCAAATCTTTTATCACCAGCTCCTTTTGTCTAACTTGCCGCCACGGAGGAGGACCGCCCTCTACACGGGACTCCGACCACCACCCAGCAAACAAAAACCTTGTTCAACGCCATCCTGTAGGCCAGACAAAAATATGTCCATACCAATATCCGTAAGGTGCACCCCATGCGGCCTCATCAGCGCCCTGTTATCACCTTCCAACTGCTGGTGCCTAACCACCACCCCACCTCGGGAGCGAACAAAACGAGAAATCCGGGCATTCAAGGTCCTACAGTACCTCTCCAGTGCCTCCCCATTCTGAGCTCCATGCCACCCCACTCGGGGCACCACCTCCGACCATACGATCACCAACTCTTTAAAGAAGGCCGGAAACCTCTCCAAATCGGAACACATAAGCACCATTAACTCTGTCAGCCGCAGGACGCAGAGATCGTTTCCACCCGGATGTATCACCAAGATAACCAGTCCCAGATATCACCCGGCACTGGTGATATCGGCAACCACACCCCGTTCCCAAACTGGTCCGTCTTCGATCTTCTAATAAGGACCCTAAGGGCATTATTGCCAAGCACAACATCCACATCCAACAGGCCACCAAGTCTGGTGCCGGAAGGAGCCACGAGATCCCCCACCCTTAAAGCTGCAAAGAAGGCGAGACTGAAACTAGCCACCGCCATAGAACGCTCAAATCCCGATGAACAAACATCCCCGCAATTCACAATCAGCTTGCACAGCAGGGTGAAAGAAATAGGCCGTCTGCTATCCCTTACTACGTACTCCCAATGCCAACCCTTCATAGCCTGCCTTACCACAAAATTCTTCGTCACATCCGTCCATCCACATAACTTAAATTAGAATTCCAACCTCTCCAACCGTTGCCGCGCAACCGGGGCAGAAACCCCCAGAGACCGCAGCCCTAATAGCCATTCCACAGTAACTTCCAAGCGAAGATCATCCCTACTCGCAACATCTCTTACCCCACGCACCACCAACCAGTCTGCCCAGGCCTTACCATGCACCTGTCACGTCGCCGGAGACACCGACGCACTCACAAGGGACATCAATCGCTGACCACTAGCTGCCACAGGTGCCGCGGGCATTCCGCTCTATCCAGCTCCTCCTCCGGAAGCAGTTCCCAAAAAACATGCCAATTGAAGCGAGAAAGAGCATCAGCAATACGATTTTCCACCCCAGGAACATGCCTGGCCCTAAAATAGATATTACGCTCCAGACAACGGATGACCAGGTGCCGCAGCAACGATAAGACTGGGAGGGATGAAGAAGACAAACGATTAATACATTGAACAGTCCCCAAATTATCGGACCAAAAACAAACGTTACGATTAGCCAGCCGCTCCCCCCAAATCTCCACCGCCACCACTATAGGGAATAGCTCCAGCAATGTAAGGTTCCGAACAAGCCCCGAGGCGCACCAATCCTCCGGCCACGAAGCTGCACACCACTCCTTGCCTGTAGACTGTACTGAAACCTGAACCGGCGTCATCAGACCACAATGCCAGTTCCGAGTTCGAAACTTCTGCCGAAATAAAGCAAGTATGAACGTTATAGGAACCTAAAAAGGAAAGCCAAACTTTCAAATCCGCCTTCAGAGACTTCGTAAGCCAGATATGATGCCGAGGGGACCGAACCCCCTGCGTGGCCAATGAGAGGCGCCGCGAAAAAACCCGGGCATAACTCGGCAAGCAAAACAAAGCAAACCCAAGAGCGATTGGAGTTGACACAAGGAAACCTTCTTCACTACCAAAAACCCATCAATCAAACCAACAAGAGTGTTAAAATTTTTCCAAAGGGAGACGGAACACCATAGCAACCGTATCTATCTCAATGCCCAGAAAGGAGAGACAAGTCACCGGACCCTCCGTCTTTTCCGCCAAAATAGGGACACCAAATCGCGCCATTAGCTCCAGAAACGTAGACAGGAGAAAACGACAGCCGTCACCATCCCCCAGTGCTACAAACAGGAAATCGTCAAGATAATGAATCACTGACGACATACCAGATTCGACACGCACCACCAATTCCAAAAATGAGCTGAACATCTCGAAATAATGGCACGAAATGGAGCACCCCATAGGCAAACACATATCATAATAAAACAGTCCCTCAAAACAACCCCCCAGCAGATGGAAACAATCAGGGTGGATGGGCAAAAGTCTAAACGCCGACTCTATATCAGATTTGACCATGAGAGCCCACTGACCTGCCGCCCTCACCAGAGCCACCTCCCTATCGAACGAGCAGGATAGCGTCATTAACGGATGAACCCCGAGGGTGAGATAGGTGATGTATGAGCCGAAATTTACCAGTCCCCTTTTTGGGAACCACACCCCATGGCGAAACCCGCAGGTTAGGGAAAGGAGGGGCAACGAACGGACCGGCAATCCTCCCAGCTGACAACTCCTTCCGCAACTTAGCCTCCAGTACCTCCGGGTTTTCCCTGACCGATTTAAGATTTTCAGAAAAAAACGGGGACCTCTGAAGAACAAACGGGATGAAAAAACCCTCCGAAAAACCTGTACTCAAAGTGGAAGCTGCCTCCCTATTGGGATACCTGTCTAGCCACGGACCGATCTCTACCACGCTGACCGGCGTCCTTTTGCTCAAAAGGGAAGGGAGGTTTCCCGGGCTTAACTTGGGACCTGGAACACCGGCCCGCTGGGTGGGGGCACCCACATGCCAAACATTCATGCTTGTATCTGCACAAACCAGCATACTTTCAGAATCCCTCATTAAACAACCAGCACGCACCTGGTCGTCAGACGGCCACTGGTCCCTGGGATGCGAAGGCCCCGGCCCCAGTGGCTGCCCCTTGAAAGGAAGGTGGACTTTGGGACACCATCAGGCGGAGCCAAACATCCGTCACCTTAACCCCCCACCCCAGCGCTGGCTGCAGCGCCAAACGTCTCCTAAACTCCTCATCGTACCTCCACCACGCACTGCCTCCATGTGCCTTATATGCGCTATAAATAGTGTCCAAGTAAATGAACAACTCCGAACAGCGCTCAGGGTGACGCTGACCCATAACACAACCCAGGACAGAAAACGCCTGTAACCAGTTGTTCATTGACTTCGACACCTTAACCCTCCGGTCATTAGGCTTATCCAAAAAAATGCTTCTCCCTGTCTACCGTATGCTGGTGCACTGATATTAGAGACCAAATATCCGCAAATTGATTGGACCAAATTTTTTCCTTCACCGCCTCGTTTAAGTGAGAACCTAAAGGACTGACACCGCAGAAAAACGAGTCCTTATGCACACCCGCCAACGCTGGGGGAACCCCACTGGAAGACAACGAAGCCTCAGGCAGAGTAGATCCCAACGCCGGCGGGTCAGGCACAGGAGCCGTGGGGGGCAACAAGGAGGGCAGCTTATCCAACAACGACTTCAATAACACCTCTAAACCCGTACTTGACCTGCCCGCCCCACAAGCCCCCGCATATTGGTACTCACCCGCTGAAGGAGGCATCGGTGCCGAAGCTTTCGGTACAGGCACGACTTCCCTGTGTACTGCCGAAGTAGCCAGGCTAGGGGCTCTGGACCCCTCTGCAGGACCCAGTCTGCTCCTTCTAGAACGCGGTGTTCGCACAGACTCCTCCGATGCACTCGAGGACCCGTCCGAGGACGACGGAGAGCGCCACCGAGAGTATCTGGACCGCCGACTATATCTGGACAACCGGGGCCGCGCCTGCTCCTACTCCTGCGGTCCCTGGACGAGGAGGGAGACAAGGACACCTCCCTGCGCCTGGGTGAGCGGACAGGGGAAGCCGCAATGGGCCGATGGGGAGGCAAAGGGGCCATGTGGGAAGGCCCAGCAGCGGGAGTACCCGCACCAGAAGCCTCCAAAACCAGAGCCACCGGCAGTGGACACCCAACCACATCAGAAGGGGGGGCAAAGTCTCGCCTAATGAGGATGGTGGAGCTGGCTGGGACTCAGGAGGGGTTAATGGGCGGTCATCCGCCGCCATAGCACTACCATTAGCCCCCATACTACTATCAACCGCCGCTTGCCACGCCGGAGACCACAGTGGCTGAAGCGGCGGAACCGGAAGGGGCGGAGCTAACTCTCGGCAGCGCGAACAAGCCGCCGGCCGGCGCCTTGAACCAGAGCTCCTGCTACTCCCAGCAGGAGCCGAAACAGGACTCCGGGAGGAGGCCGGACTGTGCCCTAATCTCACAGGAGGGCGGTGAGCACGAGCCGACCGCCGCTCAACAGGTATGACAGGGGAAGGGGCGGAGGGGGCTACTACTTGCGGCGTCCCCACCGCAAAAACGACAGGCGCATGAGGGACAGAGGAAGGGGGAGCAGACAAGCTTCCCATAAAGGAGCGAAGCCAGCCCTCCCCTCGTTACTAAATCTCGCCAGGAGCGCATTGCGCAGCTCAGCGTCTCCTGCGGCCATCTCTTGTGGGGACAGGCAGCCAGCACAACTCACCAGCTTGCCTTCGCCGTAAAGAGGAAGGGCCAGAAGCATGAAGGAAGTATTTAACCCTTCCCATTGCCACCTCCCCTTCCTGTTCCTTCACTCCGCCACTCCTCTTTAACCCTTTTATTCCTTCTCCAACTTCCCACCCTTCTCACTCCCATTTACAGCCCGTCGGGCCAACATTTAGTATTATGGAAGCAGGCCTTTATTTATTAACAACCAGGGAAGGGGTGGGGGAACCACCAGTCCCTCATCACCCTCCCTAAACCGTCAGGTGCTGTCCAAGAAGACAAGAAAAACACTGCAAAACACTGTAAATAAATCAATTCTAACCCAAAAAAATATATAAATAAAAATATCCATATACCTACAGTAGGTCCGAAAGCATTTTGATCACTTATGGACAATAATGTTAATAAAGCATTTTAAATAGGATGGGATTTCCAGCAGATGAAACCACCAGAATGAAAGCAGAAGGATTTAAATCCCTGGTTTCAGTTTATCAAATGTAATTTAGCAATTTCCACACGTTTATGAAGGAGTGCTTATGTTAACTGTGTCAGTGCCAGCATGGCAGTTTCCTTTGGGAATTTTAAAGTTTGAAGTCAGTTCAAAGCAAGACAGTATGCATTTGAACCAAGCTCTAACTTTGATCTCCACCCCATAAGGATCAGAAATTTTGGATCTGCATAAAGTGTGTGACTATTCGGATGGGTGTTAATCACATACCGCTCCCCCTTAATAAATTATTGACTGGAACCCTGCATCTCTGTGTACACAACACAAACATAAGTTAATGCTTTTATGAGTTCTGTTCATTCAGAATGCAAACCGGAACTGCTTTTAATCTCTTTTCATGGTTATAAGTAGAGTTGAGCGAACACCTGGATGTTCGGGTTCGAGAAGTTCGGCCGAACTTCCCGTAAATGTTCGGGTTCGGGATCCGAACCCGAACCGAACTTCGTCCCGAACCCGAACCCCATTGAAGTCAATGGGGACCCGAACTTTTGGGCACTAAAAAGGCTGTAAAACAGCCCAGGAAAGAGCTAGAGGGCTGCAAAAAGCAGCAACATGTAGGTAAATCCCCTGCAAACAAATGTGGATAGGGAAATGAATTAAAATTAAAATAAAAAAAATAAAAATGAACCAATATCAATTGGACAGAGGTCCCATAGCAGAGAATCTGGCTTCACGTCAGCAGAGAATCAGTCTCTTCATGCCATAGCAAAGAATCTGGCTTCATGTCAGCAGAGAATCAGTCTCTTCATGCCATAGCAGAGAATCTGGCTTCATGTCAGCGCAGAATCAGTCTTCATGTCATAGCAGAGAATCAGGCTTCACGTCACCCACCACTGGAACAGGCCACTGTCACACATTTAGGCCCCGGCACCCAGACAGAGGAGAGCGGTCCTGTAACAGAGAATCATTCATGTCATAGCAGAGAATCAGGCTTCACGTCACCCACCACTGGAACAGGCCACTGTCACACATTTAGGCCCAGGCACCCAGGCAGAGGAGAGCGGTCCCGTAACAGAGAATCTGGCCTTATGTCAGCGCAGAATCTGTCTTCATGTCATAGCAGAGAATCAGGCTTCACGTCACCCACCACTGGAACAGGCCACTGTCACACATTTAGGCCCAGGCACCCAGGCAGAGGAGAGAGGTCCCGTAACAGAGAATCTGGCCTTATGTCAGCGCAGAATCTGTATTCATGTCATAGCAGAGAATCAGGCTTCACGTCACCCACCACTGGAACAGGCCACTGTCACACATTTAGGCCCCGGCACCCAGACAGAGGAGAGCGGTCCCGTAACAGAGAATCTGGCCTTATGTCAGCGCAGAATCTGTCTTCATGTCATAGCAGAGAATCAGGCTTCACGTCACCCACCACTGGAACAGGCCACTGTCACACATTTAGGCCCAGGCACCCAGGCAGAGGAGAGAGGTCCCGTAACAGAGAATCTGGCCTTATGTCAGCGCAGAATCTGTATTCATGTCATAGCAGAGAATCAGGCTTCACGTCACCCACCACTGGAACAGGCCACTGTCACACATTTAGGCCCCGGCACCCAGACAGAGGAGAGCGGTCCCGTAACAGAGAATCTGGCCTTATGTCAGCGCAGAATCTGTCTTCATGTCATAGCAGAGAATCAGGCTTCACGTCACCCACCACTGGAACAGGCCACTGTCACACATTTAGGCCCAGGCACCCAGGCAGAGGAGAGAGGTCCCGTAACAGAGAATCTGGCCTTATGTCAGCGCAGAATCTGTATTCATGTCATAGCAGAGAATCAGGCTTCATGTCACCCACCACTGGAACAGGCCACTGTCACACATTTAGGCCCCGGCACCCAGACAGAGGAGAGGTTCATTCAACTTTGGGTTGCCCCGCAATATAATGGTAAAATGAAAATAAAAATAGGATTGAATGAGGAAGTGCCCTGGAGTACAATAATATATTGTTAAGGGGAGGTAGTTAATGTCTAATCTGCACAAGGGATGGACAGGTCCTGTGGGATCCATGCCTGGTTCATTTTTATGAACGTCAGCTTGTCCACATTGGCTGTAGACAGGCGGCTGCGTTTGTCTGTAATGACGCCCCCTGCCGTGCTGAATACCCGTTCAGACAAAACGCTGGCCGCCGGGCAGGCCAGCACCTCCAAGGCATAAAAGGCTAGCTCTGGCCACGTGGACAATTTGGAGACCCAGAAGTTGAATGGGGCCGAACCATCAGTCAGTACGTGGAGGGGTGTGCACAGGTACTGTTCCACCATGTTAGTGAAATGTTGCCTCCTGCTAACACGTTCCGTATCAGGTGGTGGTGCAGTTAGCTGTGGCGTGGTGACAAAACTTTTCCACATCTCTGCCATGCTAACCCTGCCCTCAGAGGAGCAGGCCGTGACACAGCTGCGTTGGCGACCTCTTGCTCCTCCTCTGCCTTCGCCTTGGGCTTCCACTGGTTCCCCTGTGACATTTGGGAATGCTCTCAGTAGCGCGTCTACCAACGTGAGCTTGTACTCGCGCATCTTCCTATCACGCTCCAGTGTAGGAAGTAAGGTGGGCACATTGTCTTTGTACCGGGGATCCAGCAGGGTGGCAACCCAGTAGTCCGCACACGTTAAAATGTGGGCAACTCTGCTGTCGTTGCGCAGGCACTGCAGCATGTAGTCGCTCATGTGTGCCAGGCTGCCCAGAGGTAAGGACAAGCTGTCCTCTGTGGGAGGCGTATCGTCATCGTCCTGTGTTTCCCCCCAGCCACGCACCAGTGATGGGCCCGAGCTGCTTTGGGTGCCACCCCGCTGTGAACATGCTTCATCCTCATCCTCCTCCACCTCCTCCTCATCCTCGTCCTCCTCGTCCTCCAGTAGTGGGCCCTGTCTGGCCACATTTGTACCTGGCCTCTGGTGTTGCAAAAAACCTCCCTTTGAAGAGACTGGCCTGAAAGTGCTAAAAATGACCCCTCTTCCTCCTCTTCCTCCTGGGCCACCTCCTCTTCCATCATCGCCCTAAGTGTTTTCTCAAGGAGACATAGAAGTGGTATTGTAACGCTGATAACGGCGTCATCGCCACTGGCCATGTTGGTGGAGTACTCAAAACAGCGCAACAGGGCACACAGGTCTCGCATGGAGGCCCAGTCATTGGTGGTGAAGTGGGTCTGATCCGCAGTGCGACTGACCCGTGCGTGCTGCAGCTGAAACTCCACTATGGCCTGCTGCTGCTCGCACAGTCTGTCCAGCATATGCAAGGTGGAGTTCCACCTGGTGGGCACGTCGCATATGAGGCGGTGAGCGGGAAGGCCGAAGTTACGCTGTAGCGCAGACAGGCGAGCAGCGTCAGGGTGTGAACGCCGGAAGCGCGAACAGACGGCCCGCACTTTATGCAGCAGCTCTGACATGTCGGGGTAGTTGCGAATGAACTTCTGCACCACCAAATTCAGCACATGCGCCAGGCAAGGGATGTGCGTCAAACCGGCTAGTCCCAGAGCTGCAACGAGATTTCGCCCATTATCGCACACCACCAGGCCGGGCTTGAGGCTCACCGGCAGCAACCACTCGTCGGTCTGTTGTTCTATACCCCGCCACAACTCCTGTGCGGTGTGGGGCCTGTCCCCCAAAGATATGAGTTTCAGAATGGCCTTCTGACGTTTACCCCGTGCTGTGCTGAAGTTGGTGGTGAAGGTGTGTGGCTGACTGGATGAGCAGGTGGAAGAAGAGGAGGAGGAAGCTGAGTAGGAGGAGGAGGAGACAGGAGGCAAAGAATGTTGCCCTGCGATCCTTGGCGGCGGAAGGACGTGCGCCAAATAGCTCTCCGCCTGGGGCCCAGCCGCCACTACATTTACCCAGTGTGCAGTTAGGGAGATATAGCGTCCCTGGCCGTGCTTACTAGTCCACGTATCTGTGGTTAGGTGGACCTTGCCACAGATGGCGTTGCGCAGTGCACACTTGATTTTATCGGACACTTGTTTGTGCAGGGAAGGCACGGCTCTCTTGGAGAAGTAGTGACGGCTGGGAACAACATACTGTGGGACAGCAAGTGACATGAGCTGTTTGAAGCTGTGTGTGTCCACCAGCCTAAATGACAGCATTTCATAGGCCAGTAGTTTAGAAATGCTGGCATTCAGGGCCAGGGATCGAGGGTGGCTAGGTGAGAATTTACGCTTTCTCTCAAATGTTTGTGAGATGGAGAGCTGAACGCTGCCGTGTGACATGGTTGAGATGCTTGGTGACGCAGGTGGTGGTGTTGGTGGTACATCCCATGTTTGCTGGGCGGCAGGTGCAACGTTCCTCCAGAAGCGGAGGAAGAGGCCGAGGCGGCGGCAGCAGCAGCAGAAGAGGCCGAGGCGGCAGCAGCAGAAGAGGTAGCAGGGGGAGCCTGAGTGACTTCCTTGTTTTTAAGGTGTTTACTCCACTGCAGTTCATGCTTTGCATGCAGGTGCCTGGTCATGCAGGTTGTGCTAAGGTTCAGAACTTTAATGCCTCGCTTCAGGCTCTGATGGCACAGCGTGCAAACCACTCGGGTCTTGTCATCAGCACATTGTTTGAAGAAGTGCCATGCCAGGGAACTCCTTGAAGCTGGCTTTGGGGTGCTCGGTCCCAGATGGCGGCGGTCAGTAGCAGGCGGAGTCTCTTGGCGGCGGGTGTTCTGATTTTGCCCACTGCTCCCTCTTTTGCAACGCTGTTGGCTCGGTCTCACCACTGCCTCTTCCTCCGAACTGTGAAAGTCAGTGGCACGACCTTCATTCCATGTGGGGTCTAGGACCTCATCGTCCCCTGCATCGTCTTCCACCCAGTCTTGATCCCTGACCTCCTGTTCAGTCTGCACACTGCAGAAAGACGCAGCAGTTGGCACCTGTGTTTCGTCATCATCAGAGACGTGCTGAGGTGGTATTCCCATGTCCTCATCATCAGGAAAAATAAGTGGTTGTGCGTTAGTGCATTCTATCTCTTCCACCCCTGGGGAAGGGCTAGGTGGATGCCCTTGGGAAACCCTGGCAGCAGAGTCTTCAAACAGCATAAGAGACTGCTGCATAACTTGAGGCTCAGACAGTTTCCCTGATATGCATGGGGGTGATGTGACAGACCGATGGGCTTGGTTTTCATGCGCCATCTGTGCGCTTTCTGCAGAAGACTGGGTGGGAGATAATGTGAACGTGCTGGATCCACTGTCGGCCACCCAATTGACTAATGCCTGTACCTGCTCAGGCCTTACCATCCTTAGAACGGCATTGGGCCCCACCAAATATCGCTGTAAATTCTGCTGGCTACTGGGACCTGAGGTAGTTGGTTCACTAGGACGTGTGGCTGTGGCAGAACGGCCACGTCCTCTCCCAGCACCAGAGGGTCCACTAACACCACCACGACCATGTCCACGTCCGCGTCCGCATCCCTTATTAGATGTTTTCCTCATTGTTCCCGTTCACCACAATTTTGAGAATGGCAAATTTGGGAATGCTTTTTCAACCCAGAACAAAAAGTCTGCTTTTACGGTCACTACAAATAACTTGCCCAGCTAAAACTGTGCAGATTTGGTTGAATAGAGATGTGAGACCTGGTTTTTTTTGCGCTGTGTGACAGTTATAGGTTTAATCACAGAATGACACTTCTATCAGCACGCTAGCGTGTGTCTTAGGTTTTTCTGAATGACACTATCAATACCTTCAATGTAAGATTTTCTTTTTGGGATAGATTTCAAGTAGGCCTCAAATACCACAAACTAGTTATTTTCAGAATGGCAAATTTGGGAATGCTTTTTCAACCCAGAACAAAAAGTCTGCTTTTACGGTCACTACAAATAACTTGACCAGCTAAAACTGTGCAGATTTGGTTGAATAGAAATGTCAGGTCTATTTTTTAGGCGCTGGGTGACAGGCTCAACTTGCCCCTGATGTAATATATGGCCAAAAAATAACCACACTGTTGATGGTTAAATGCACTTGGGTGACACAGGCTCAGCCTGCACCAGATGTAGTATATGGCCAAAAAATAATCAGACTGTTGATGGTTAAATGCACTTGGGTGACACAGGCTCAGCCTGCACCAGATGTAGTATATGGCCAAAAAATAATCAGACTGTTGATGGTTAAATGCACTTGGGTGACACAGGCTCAGCCTGCAGCTGATGTAGTATATGGCCAAAAAATAACCAGACTGTTGATGGTTAAATGCACTTCGGTGACACAGGCTCAGCCTGCAGCTGATGTAGGATATAGCACAAAATAACCACACTATCGATGGTTAAATACACTTGGTGATAGCTCTTGCTGGCGCACCACAAGTCACAAAATGGCCGCCGATCACCCCAGAAAAAAAGTGATCTAAAAACGCTCTGGGCAGCCTCAAAAAAGTGAGCAAGTCAATAATAGCACTTCAATGATCCACAGCTGCAGATCGATCACAGAATAAAGTCTTTTGGAGGAGTTAATCTGCCTAATCTCGCCCTAACGTCGCAGCTGCAACCTCTCCCTATACTGATCATAGCAGAGTGACGTGCGGCGCTACGTGACTCCAGCTTAAATAGAGGCTGGGTCACATGGTGCACTGGCCAATCACAGCCATGCCAATAGTAGGCATGGCTGTGATGGCCTCTTGGGCCAAGTAGTATGACGCTTGTTGATTGGCTGCTTTGCAGCCTTTCAAAAAGCGCCAAGAAAGCGCCGAACACCGAACCCGAACCCGGACTTTTACGAAAATGTTCGGGTTCGGGTCCGTGTCACGGACACCCCAAAATTCGGTACGAACCCGAACTATACAGTTCGGGTTCGCTCATCCCTAGTTATAAGTAGAGATGAGCTTAAAGTTTTGATTCGGCTGCTTTGCCAAATTTTGCAAAAAAAATTAGCTTCATTGCGAATTACTTAATCACGAAATGCATTTTTTTTGTAAGTAGTGGGTGCAATGACAGTGAAGGCCCCTTCCCCCGTCTTTGAACCCCTCAGATGCCGCGTTCACCACTGATCGTGGCATCTGAGATACATATTAAAGCATTTTCATGGTTGTTAATTGAAAAAATTTTTTTATTGCAGTTACGTCATCTTTTTGATCACAAAGAGGCCGCTGCGGCATCTTGCTTGAAGATCCAGCGCAAAATCTCACATGGTGCGTGATGACATTATCACTTCTGCTGGCCTCCTGACATCATACGTCACCGCGCAACAGATTTCACGCGGGATATTCAAACAAGGTAGCTGCTGTGGCCTCTTCGCTATCAACCGCCATTTTAGGAAAATCTATTCATTACCGTGAAGCATGAGGAAATTTGGCTTCGTGGGGAATCAAATTTTTGCTGAAACTTTGATTCGCTCAACACTAGTAATAAGATTACATTTTAGTTCTGAGTTAATAAAATTACTGATTTTGTACACTGTAACGGCTGTGCAGCTGTGTGCATGCACATAAAATGGTACAGTGGAAAGTTGCATCACTATCATGTCGCACAAAAAGCAGTCTTCCCGTGATTGTGGTTTTCACCACACCAATTTACACAAGTTTTTGCCATAGATGGTAATCATGGTAAAACCATATCTTAAAGGGGTTTTCCAGGTGTTCCATATTGAAGAGGTCATTAATGTCAGATCGGTGGGAGTCCAACTCCCGACACCCCCGCCGATCAGCTGTTTGAATAGACCTCTTCCTAGGCTACTGACTTCACGCTTATTGGTCTCAAGATCTAGGCGCAGCTCAGTTCCATCAAGAGAATGGGCCTGAACTGAAATTCCAAGCACAGCCCCTATACAATATTGGCATTGGGCTTGGTAAGTGCCATGGCCTCCTTAAAATAGCTGATCACCTTTTTTGGTTGTTGGGCTTTCAAGGTGTTTTTTCTGCATTGTTTCCTTTATTGACTGCAGTGCTACTCCCGTCCAAGTGAAGGATGCAGCACTAAAGTAACCAGTTCTATCCACTATGGAGCTGAGAAGTTCCAACTCCTACTTCCAAGGCTGGAGGTAATCCCGAACAACTGATTGGCAATTATGCAGGAACTCAGACCACACCAGTCTGATAGTGAGGGCTTTTCCTGAGGATAGGCCATCAATATCTACATGCTGGAAACCCCTATAAATTATATTTCTACAAAAGAATGGTTAATAGAGTTTGTAGGAAATAGAGAAATGCCTGAGTAATCTGATCCCCCCACTAGGGATCCGGTAATAGAGAAATCGGGATCAAAGGAGAGAAAGATATCAAGGAAGAAAGTACTGGGAATTTTTCATATTTTTTTTATTTTTACACCGTCAGATTGAGTTGGAGAAACATGGCCACATCTACATCTAGTGAAAGATATGGTCTTCCATTGGTGGCATCTATATCATAGTGTCAATATCAACTCATTCAACCAAACTTCAGTCAATTACTATAGTATGCCACTGTTGGATTTTCTAGGGCTAAAGCAGGGTGTGTAGTCTAAGGGATTTTGCTATCTTCACCTGTAAATGCCAGCGACATTATAAGACAGATACAAGTCAGAAAAGATAGGGATCTCATGCAGTGGCGGATCCAGAGCCTGGTCTCGGGAGGGGCACTTTCAGATTATTTTCTGTCCGCCGCCACAAAACAATGGTGCTTATAGAACAGACTCCACAGTGTAGAGGTATACTGTATATTGTGTGGCACAGTGTAGCAGTATACTGTATATTGTGTGGCACAGTGTAGAGGTATACTGTATATTGTGGGGCACAGTGTATGCTATATGTGTATAACAAACATATTCCACATGAAAACTTACAGTTACTTGGCTTGGACCTAGGGGATCTCGGACGCCACTTCACCACTTTGGCCGGGGGCTCGGCGGAGCTGATGTGTTTTATCCTAATGAGAAAGATTTCATAATAAGGATTTGGAGAAGGGGCAGAGGGATAGCAGAGCAGGGAGAGGCTGGTGCTGCTACTAGGGGGTCATACCATGGGGGAGTAATAAAGCCCACCATAATGCCCCCTCAGTAGAAATAATTCTACTTATAATGTGCAAAACATACCCCCTTGTAATGCCCCAGGTGAGCTAATGTCCCCATAGTGCCCCCATAATGTGCCAGTATAAAATACCTCTATATAGTGCCCCTAGTAAATGCCCCCATAGTGCTCCACACCCTCCTTCCTCCTAGTGCCCCCCATAATATACCAGTATAAAATGCTCCAGTAGATGCCCTCAGTGTCCCCCATAATTTGCAAGTATAAAATACCCCTTCTTAGTACCCCCCGTAGATGACCCCATAGTACTCATCTCCCCCATTCCCCATAGTACCCACCATAATGTGTCCCAGTATAAAATTGTACTGTACAGAGCGCCCCATATAAAATACCCCTTCTTTGTGGCCTCAGTAGATGCCCATATAGTGCGTCCAATCATGTGCCAGTATTAACAGCCCCCCATGTGCCAGTATTAATAACAGCCCCCCATGTGCCAGTATTAATAACAGCCCCCCATGTGCCAGTATTAATAACAGCCCCCCCATGTGCCAGTATTAATAACAGCCCCCCCCATGTGCAAGTATTAATAACAGCCCCCCCATGTGCCAGTATTAATAACAGCCCCCCATGTGCCAGTATTAATAACAGCCCCCCATGTGCCAGTATTAATAACAGCCCCCCATGTGCCAGTATTAATAACAGCCCCTCCATGTGCCAGTAATAACAGCCCCCCATGTGCCAGCAACAACAGCCCCCCGTGCCAGTAATAACAGCCCCCCCCCGCTGTGCCAGTAATAACAGCCCCCCCTGTGCCAGTAATAACAGCCCCCCCGTGCCAGTAATAACAGTCCCCATGTGCCAGCAATAACAGCCCCCATGTGCCAGTAATAACAGCCCCCCATGTGCCAGCAATAACAGCCCCCCATGTGCCAGTAATAACAGCCCCCCATGTGCCAGTAATAACAGCCCCCCATGTGCCAGTAATAACAGCCCCCCATGCGCCAGCAATAACAGCCCCCCATGTGCCAGCAATAACAGCCCCCCATGTGCCAGCAATAACAGCCCCCCATGTGCCAGCAATAACAGCCCCCCATGTGTCAGTAATAACAGGCCCCCCCCTGTGCCAGTAATAACAGCCCCCATGTGCCAGCAAGAACAGCCCCCCATGTGCCAGTAATAACAGCCCCCCATGTGCCAGCAATAACAGCCCCCCATGTGCCAGTAAAAGTATTGTGTATATTTAAAAAAAAAAACACAAAAAAAAACACATACTTACCTTCATGTCAGCGATGCAGGCCTCTTCCGGGCTGTGTCCCGCTCTGTACGGCTCAGGCGGCGCGATGACGCCGCCTGATGCCTGCACCGGCCTCTGATAGGCTGCTGGCCTAGTGCCTGCAGCCTATCAGAGGAAGGGAAAGGGACACGCCTCTCCCTCCCCTGCCTCAGCATGGCCATCTGTATCGCTGTCCTGAGGACGGCGATACAGATGACTATGGAGATGAGCGCTTCGCTTCCACAATGGAAGCGTTCATCTCCCTGTGCCCCGACGCCGCCAGCTCGGGGGGGGGGCAATTGCCCCGTTTCCCCCCCCCCCTGGATCCGCCACTGATCTCATGGTCAGGAAACAGTTCATATCAAATCCAACATAACAAACCTGTTCACAATAGAACCGAATTCAAAGAATCTTCTTGCTCAGGCAAGGGGGGTAATTTACAAATATCGATATATCAGTTTTTGCAACTTTTAAACGCCCACAATATTTTGGGAGGGGCGTGGCGGGGGCTGGGATTTCGCCCCAACAAATTTACTAACATTTACGCCCGGAAACATTGGAAGCTTCTGGAAGCATGAATGTTAGTAAAAAACGACTTCAGTCAGGGGCTGGAGTAATTTTTCCCCCATGCACACGGATTTCAGAAGGTGCACCTAATTTATTAAGAGGCAAAGGCCTCTTTATAAATGATGCACATCCTCTGACAGCGCAGAGGGGAAACAAAGACCAATGTAAAAAGCCTGTCTTTGTAAATGACCACCAAGAGGCTGTAGTTCTGAGCAGGTTCATATAATCAGCTGACGTAGGCCTGTCCTTTTATGATGTATGAGTAGGTGACATTCCATTTTATATCAATGAGAATACATACAGTATATATATATATATATATATATATATATATATATAGGGACTTTGGGCCTGTGGTAGCTCCGTAGCTGCTCTAAATTAAGCCATTAAGACCCGCCATTGCCTACAGTGCTAACTGCTGGGAAACTGTAGTATTACATGATGGCCATTCATTTTCATAAGTGGTCATCCACGTAGTAAATGGATGGTTTAGAGTGGGAGCCACTTGAAAAGAGCAGCTCTCCGTTCTGGCTCACAGAAGAGATCCTGAATGAGGAATCTGCTCTATGATGTCCATCTGTCCTAGAGACAACCCTTTTAATATTTATAGGAAATCGAGTATGCTACATTTGGCAAAGGCTGCAACTAAAAGTAAAACAGCTAGAAATTCAGTATTGCTGCATTCCACAGAGCTATACGCAAAACGTATATGAAATTAATTACCCCGTTTCACTTTATAACGCATTAAATGTCATAAATAAAATACTCAACTGAAGCAAAATACACATGAGATGAGGGGAGGCCCTGAGCCTTATTATTATCTTCAATAATATATTTGAATACCAGAATTGAGATTTTATATCAATTACGAAATGTGATTGATATGCAGATCAGGCTTCTCACAGAACATTTCACAGCTCATTACGTTAAAAAAAATAACCTAAAAGTTGAAATGGAGAATGATTTTAAATGCCGATTCTAAAACTTCCCTGACTTTTTGTACCTTTGAAAATTGCCCCCTGATGTTTTATATGCAGCGATGCTTTTATTTTATGTATGAATTACTGCAGCAGCTTATCTCAGAGCGCTGATCAATAGCGTAACTATGTAAATTATATCCAAGAGGAAAGCAAAGTTCAGTGCTTAGACCTCTGTGTGACGAGCCTGGCATACAGAGCTGTTACAGGTCTGTATCACAGCAGGCTAAGGGCTTAAAGGGTTCTCCAGCCATTACAAAGTGATGACCTATCCTCAGGATAGGTTATCGCTAGCTGATTGATCTGTGATGGCCTATCACCTTACATCAATGCCGATCAGCTTTTGGGTGGAGCTCTGCTGTTGGAAGTCAGTGCCTGAACTCGACAGCTCTGTCAATCTTGTATTGGAGCACTCCAGCACCAACTTGTAGTTACAGAACTACACCCAAATATCTGATCGGCAGGGGTTTGGAGTGTCAACCTCTACAGATGGCCTATTCTGTGTGTCACTGTATGGTACTATAAGGTGTAGACAGAGATCCCTCTGGATATCCTTAAAATGGTATTCCAGTTTTCATTTTTTTATTTGTTAATATCTCATACAATATTCTAGTAAATATATATATATTTAAAATTCTGCATACATACCTTTCTTATATCTGGCAATCGCCCCGAATATGCACAATAGACTGGTATAGCCCATGTACAGTTGCCTGACAAATTATGTGAACCCTTTGGAATGATATGTATTTCTGCACAAATTGGTCATAAAATGTGATCTGATCTTCATCTAAGTCACAACAATAGACAATCACAGTCTGTGTAAACTAATAACACACAAAGAATTTAATGTTACCATGTTTTTATTGAACACACCATGTAAACATTCACGGTGCAGGTGGAAAAAGTATGTGAACCCCTAGACTAATGACATCTCCAAGAGCTAATTGGAGTGAGGTGTCAGCCAACTAGAGTCCAATCAATGAGATGAGATTGGAGGTGTTTGTTACAGCTGCCCTATAAAAAACACACACCAGTTCTGGGTTTGCCTTTCACAAGAAGCATTGCCTGATGGGAATGATGTCTCGCACAAAAGAGCTCTCAGAAGACGTACGATTAAGAATTGTTCACTTGCATAAAGTTGAAAAAGGGTTATAAAAGTATCTCCAAAAGCCTTGCTGTTCATCAGTCCACCGTAAGACAAATTGTCTATAAATGGAGAAAGTTCAGTACTGCTGCTTCTCTCCCTAGGAGTGGCCGTCCTGTAGGGATGACTGCAAGAGCACAGTGCAGACTGCTCAATGAGGTGAAGAAGAATCCTAGAGTGTCAGCTAAAGACTTACAAAAGTCTCTGGCATATGCTAACATCCCTGATCCATATCTACGATACGTAAAACATTAAACAAGAATGGATTTCATGGGAGGATACCACAGAGGAAGCCACTGCTGTCCAAAAAAAACATTGCAGCACGTTTACAGTTTGCACAAGAGCACCTGGATGTTCCACAGCAGTACTGGCAAAATATTCTGTGGACAGATGAAACCAAAGTTGAGTTGTTTGGAAGAAACGCACAACACTATGTGTGGAGAAAAAGAAGCACAGCACACCAACATCAAAACCTCATCCCAACTGTGAAGTATGTTGGTGGGGGCATCACGGTTTGGGGCTGCTTTGCTGCATCAGGGCCTGAACGGATTGCTATGATCAAAGGAAAAATGAATTCCCAAGTTTATCAAGACATTTTGCAGGAGAACTTAAGGCTATCTGTCAACCAGCTGAAGCTCAACAGAAGATGAGTGTTGCAACAGGACAACGACCCAAAGCATAGAAATAAACAGAATGGCTTAAACAGAAGAAAATACGCCTTCTGGAGTGTTCCAGTCAGAGTCCTGATCTCAACCCGATTAAGAAGCTGTGGCATGACCGCAAGAAAGAGATTCACACCAGACATCCCAAGAATATTGAGTATATTTATATTGTGGCTCACCCGTATCAACTAGTATGGTTAAGGTGCTCTGTTTTTGGATGATTCACCTGTTCATCCAATATAACAAAAGTGACAAATAAGAAAAAGATAAAAACAGGCACTCACCAACTTGTATGTCTATAGTGGATATTTAATAATAGTAAAATCCCATAAAATAATGAATATAAAACACAATATATCATAAAAACATGTGCACTAGGATCGATAATCTAAGTGCAGATAGCTATCACATAAGATATGTTGCAGGATAACGATATGCTTCAAACAAGTCTGTGCATATACAATAGTAATAAAAAAAATATATAATTATAATAAAGTGAACAAATATCCTGTGAAAAAATATATATATATATACAGTACAGACCAAAAGTTTGGACACACCTTCTCATTCAAAGAGTTTTCTTTATTTTCATGACTATGAAAATTGTAGATTCACACTGAAGGCATCAAAACTATGAATTAACACATGTGGAATTATATACATAACAAACAAGTGTGAAACAACTGAAAATATGTCATATTCTAGGTTCTTCAAAGTAGCCACATTTTGCTTTGATTACTGCTTTGCACACTCTTGGCATTCTCTTGATGAGCTTCAAGAGGTAGTCCCCTGAAATGGTTTTCACTTCACAGGTGTGCTCTGTCAGGTTTAATAAGTGGGATTTCTTGCCTTATAAATGGGGTTGGGACCATCAGTTGCGTTGAGGAGAAGTCAGGTGGATACACAGCTGATAGTCCTACTGAATTGACTGTTAGAATTTGTATTATGGCAAGAAAAAAGCAGCTAAGTAAAGAAAAACGAGTGGCCATCATTACTTTAAGAAATGAAGGTCAGTCAGTCAGCCGAAAAATTGGGAAAACTTTAAAAGTAAGGGCTATTTGACCATAAAGGAGAGTGATGGGGTGCTGCGCCAGATGACCTGGCCTCCACAGTCACTGGACCTGAACCCAATCAAGATGGTTTGGGGTGAGCTGGACCACAGAGTGAAGGCAAAAGGGCCAACAAGTGCTAAGCATCTCTGGGAACTCCTTCAAGACTGTTGGAAGACCATTTCAGGGGACTACCTCTTGAAGCTCATCAAGAGAATGCCAAGAGTGTGCAAAGCAGTAATCAAAGAAAAAGGTGGCTACTTTGAAGAACCTAGAATATGACATATTTTCAGTTGTTTCACACTTGTTTGTTATGTATATAATTCCACATGTGTTAATTCATAGTTTTGATGCTTTCATAGTCATGAAAATAAAGAAAACTCTTTGAATGAGAAGGTGTGTCCAAACTTTTGGTCTGTACGGTATGTCCTGTGGAAAATAGTTCTACTTAAATATTTCTGTGGAGAATTCTGTGAAAAAGGTTTGTGAAAAAACTTGCAGAAGTATAATATCTTCTTATAAGAATATTGTATCCATACAGTATAGCGTTAATGTGTCTGTAAATTATCTTGCAAAAAGCTGTGTCCAATGGCATATGACGCTGCTGTGACAGGACAACCTGCTTATAAAGTCCACACTCAGGGTTCAGTAAGGCATGTATTAAGGAACTCGGGTTTTGTAAATGGGGCATCCCCCTCTTTATCAACCCTCTTACCTTGCCTTCAGAATGCCCCTCGCTTGTGTAGTTGCTGCTTTGCTGGTTGCTGAATCCTTTGTATCTCTCAGTATGAGATCCGATACTTTGTATTTACTGCTTGGTCTCGGCGTTCCACGTGGTGCTGTTGCGTATCACCTGGAAGCACTCAGCAGGAATCGCGTGGTCTCGCGATAACTTTCTCTGGCGTCCGGATCAGCAGTAAATAACTGGATCTTTGCTCGGGTTCAGGTGGGTAGTTTGTCTCTCGCAGGATCAGCCAGACATGTTTCGAGGGAACTCCCTCTTCCTCAGTAGCTATAGTGCGAGTACTACTACCCCCTTCTTTATATACTCTTGTCATTTCAAACCCCACCCAAAACCCGGCATGGATTTATTGCATTCTCATTTGGCTTATAATTATATCCTCAGTGCATAAAAACAATATAATTGTATCCTCAGTGCATAAAACAGTATACATATGTATCAATCTATAGACTTCTATCCTACACCTTATAATCTTTAATATTGATAAAATTGATAAAATTAAAAACTCTATAAATGTCAAACGTTTTGGAATCCTCCTTCTTTTCCATCTCTCCACAGTATATTAATCATATATTCAAATCAGCCTTTTGACTTCTTCCAACTCTCAATATTTGTATTTGTATCTATACAGCTTTCAAATTTATGCTACAGAGATATATAAATCCCTATCTATATAGTCTTCACAAAACCGCATAGAAAAAAACAAAAAACGCATCTACCCCAAAAAAACGCATATGCGTTTTCAATGCGTTTTAGGTGCGTTTTTTTTTTGTTTTTTTCGGATTTCACTTTCTCTTGTTTTTCTTTATTGTCCCCTATGGGTTGTTTGTTAGGGACAAAAGATATAGTTGAGTGATGTTAAATAATATATTTAAAGCTGTCAAATTGTTGAATAATGTTGAATAATGTTGGATAATGTGCTTAAAGTTGCCCATATTTATTATTTGATAACCCTTCTGGGTCCCTCAGACTTTTTCAATATTTGTTAGCCGTATAGGGAGAGGAGCCTGGCTCGGAGGGGAAATCCTGGTGCTGATTAACAGCCAAACTCAGGATGTCCCATCCAAGGCAGGCACCCCCCCCCCCAATGTCTACAAGAAACCAAATAGTTCAAAGTCCGAATTCAATCCTCGTGGGAGGAGTGTCTCAAAATCAAAAATTCTTCTTGATTCCTGCCTTGACATCCTGGCAATATGGTCTCCTCCTCTCCAGTGTATATCCACTTTTTCAAAGGCCACGAAGACCATACCTTCAGGATTTTTATTATGGTGTTCTTTGTAGTGTAGGGAAAGAGAGTGCTTTTCGTAACCGTTTTTGATATTTGTAACGTGTTCTGACAGTCTTTTTTTTAAAGAACGTTTTGTCCTCCCAATGTATTGTTTCTTGCATTGGCATTCTATCATGTATAGAATATTGCTGGAGCTACAGGTCAGGAACTCCTTTATTTTCCATGTGAAGGAGTTTACCCTTGATTGGACTTCTGTGGTCTTCCTAGGGAACGATGTCAATTTACATATTCCACATTTCCCACACTTATAGAAGCCAACCAAGTTCAACCAACCTTGCATGGATGTTTTGTTCTTTTTATCTTTATTTTTAATTGTTGGTGCTACCTTTAAAGATAGATTTTGGGCCCTTGTGTAAGTTATTTGGGGACCATTCCCAACTAAAGGGCCTATTAGTCTGTCTCTCAATAGATGATGCCAGTGCTTCCTCACAATTGTTTCTACCTTTTTATGTTGTTTATTAAAGGGGAGTATTATTCTTAATTGATCTAGTTCTCCTTTTTCTTTTTCTTTTATAGTTTCTTTTTCTACAAAGAAAGTCTCCCTTTGTATCTTTTTGACTTTTGTGAGTGCTTTATCTAATATGTTAGTAGGATATTTTTTATCTAAAAAACGCTCTTTCATAATTTCAACCTCTTGCTCGAAATCCGCTACATCTGTACAGTTTCTTTTTATTCGTTTAAATTGTCCCATTGGGACTTCAAGCAGCCATCTTGGTAGATGGCAGCTTGAAAACAGAATGTAACTGTTACGGGAAACCTCTTTTTGATAAGTACTGCAGATTAGTTGTTTATTCTGCACTCTGATTAAAAGATCTAAAAATTCTATTTTCTCTACACTTACATTGGCAGAAAATTTGAGATTAAATGCATTAGTGTCAATATTTCCCAGAAATATATCTAGATCTTCTCTCGTACCTTTCCAGATAAACAGAATATCGTCAATGAACCTATGCCAGAGTACCAGGTCTGCCCCCAACATGGGCAGGATCTCCTCACTTTCCCACTGCGCCATGAATAGATTTGCATAGCTGGGGGCAAACCTGGTACCCATGGCGGTTCCCCTAATCTGAAGGTAATAGTCCAAATCATAAGTAAAATAGTTATGGGTTAAGATGAATTTCACCCCCTCTGCGATGAAGTCTATTTGCTCCTCAGGAAGATCACTATGTATCTTTAGTTGTTTCCTCAATGCATCTATTCCCTGATTATGATTTATAACAGTATAGAGGGAACTTACATCTAAGGTCCCTAATATCCAGTCCGTTTCATACTGTAGTTCCTCCACTAATTTGATAACTTGGGTTGTATCCCTAATGTATGCAAAATTCTTTTTTACACTCGGCTGTAGCAATTTGTCAATGTATTCTGACAAGTTAGAAGTTAATGATCCTATACCAGAGATTATTGGTCTCCCTGGGGGATTTGTTTGGTCTTTGTGAACTTTTGGGAGACAGTAGAATACTGGTAATCTACTATGAGTGGTACTGATGTATTTGAACTCCTGTTCATTTAAAATTCCCCTCTCCCAACCATCCCTGGCATAGTTCATCAGCTCCCCCATATATTCCTTTGTGGGATCC
The DNA here is from genome assembly GCF_905171765.1 of Bufo bufo. Classification (NCBI taxonomy): domain Eukaryota; kingdom Metazoa; phylum Chordata; class Amphibia; order Anura; family Bufonidae; genus Bufo; species Bufo bufo. The sequence goes on from NC_053398.1 coordinate 98,975,148, forward strand.
CTAATCAGTCTGGAATATGTGTCAGTGTCTGACAGTTGTCTTAGACATTCTGACTCATATTTTTGTGTTTCCAGAATGACAATGGCTCCTCCCTTGTCAGCAGGCCGTATAGTAATGTTTTCCGTCTTTTGTAGTTGTTTCAAGGCCTGTATTTCTTGTGTTGTCACATTGTTTCCTATTCTTCCATTTATTTTTAATTTTCTTATATCGTTTTCTACAGATTTTTTGAATGCTGCCATCTCGTGGCCTATTTGCTGCCTCGGATACATCTTACTTTTTGGCTTTAAACTTGTATGTTGAAAAGTGTCCTTCTCCCCAGAATTTGCAATTATAGGGTTCCTCATAAAATGTTTTTTTAGGCACAATTTTCTAACAAATTTTTCTATTTCAATGTAGATGTCAAATTTGTTAGCTTGTGCTGTAGGGGCAAATTTTAGTCCCTTATTCAACAATTGGATCTGTGTTGTAGTAAGTACTGTTTGACTGAGATTGATGATGGAATCTCTTTCTTTCTGGAGTTTTATTATCTTTGCCTCCTTCTTACCTTTTCTCTTTCCCCTCCTTGTCCCCTTTGGTCGTTATACTGTTGGTAATAATTTGGGATATATTTTTCCCTCCTGCCCTGATAATCCCCCTCCCTCGGATTGTATTGTGTTTGATGTTGTTCTCTGTATCTTAGGTTGTATTGATGACCTATTTCCTGATGATAGTCTGTTTTTGGGGGGGATTTCACTCGTTCTGGTGTTGTATGTCTCGTCTGACGTGTTTTCGTTTTGTGGTGTGGAGGGGTCCCATCTAAAAAATGGTTATTCATAATTGGTTCATACCTATTTCTCACCGGGATTTCATATTCTATATGTTGTCTCGTATCTCTAGTGTGTTCTTCATTTATCCCTGTATTTATATCTACAATTTCTGCTGATATATGTTTATCATTTTCTCCTCTGGTGGTTTTCTTTAATTTCTTACTCTTTTTATTAATTATCTCCTGTTCTATTGCTCCTACAAATTTTTTACAGATTCTTTGTTGCCAATTTGTGATTTCTTCACTTGTAGGAAATTTCTGTATAATTTCTTTAATTTTTAGGATCTTTTCTGAGGTTTCGTCTAAAATTTGATTCCTCCTTTTGATAATTAATTCCACCAGTGCTATAGATTGTTTCACCAAAAGATTATCCCATTCTTCCTTGAAGGAATCAGTTAGTAGATCCATAGCTGGATTCTTAGAGAGCTGTAATCCTTTGGTTATAATACCCAATTCTAGATGTTTACCTAGGGATTTGATCTCCCATTTTTGTTTTAGTTGCCTAATCAATAAGGTTTCCAGCTCTCTAAAAGATTCCGTAATGGATCTCTCCATAGGTCCATTTAGGTTATATGTATTAACCTCTTCGAAGGTAAAGGTTTCCAACCTGACATTTTGATTCTCTATAAACTGCCAGATGTCCATAATAGTAGACACTGGGGAGCACACCGATATGTAGGTGAATAAGGTATCAAAAATTTAGTATATTTATATCGTGGCTCACCCGTATCAACTAGTATGGTTAAGGTGCTCTGTTTTTGGATGATTCACCTGTTCATCCAATATAACAAAAGTGACAAATAAGAAAAAGATAAAAACAGGCACTCACCAACTGGTATGTCTATAGTGGATATTTAATAATAGTAAAATCCCATAAAATAATAAATATAAAACACAATATATCATAAAAACATGTGCACTAGGATCGATAATCTAAGTGCTGAGTGCTTCCAGGTGATACGCAACAGCACCACGTGGAACGCCGAGACCAAGCAGCAAATTACAAAGTATCAGATCTCATACTGAGAGATACAAAGGATTCAGCAACCAGCAAAGTAGCAACTACACAAGCGAGGGGCATTCTGAAGGCAAGGTAAGAGGGTTGATAAAGAGGGGGACGACCCATTTACAAAACCCGAGTTCCTTAATACATGCCTTACTGAACCCTGAGTGTGGACTTTATAAGCAGGTTGTCCTGTCACAGCAGCGTCATATGCCATTGGACACAGCTTTTTGCAAGATAATTTACAGCCACATTAACGCTATATTGTATGGATACAATATTCTTATAAGAAGATATTATACTTCTGCAAGTTTTTTCACAAACCTTTTTCACAGAATTCTCCACAGAAATATTTAAGTAGAACTATTTTCCACAGGACATATATATATATATATTTTCACAGGATATTTGTTCACTTTATTATAATTATATATTTTTTTATTACTATTGTATATGCACAGACTTGTTTGAAGCATATCGTTATCCTGCAACATATCTTATGTGATAGCTATCTGCACTTAGATTATCGATCCTAGTGCACATGTTTTTATGATATATTGTGTTTTATATTCATTATTTTATGGGATTTTACTATTATTAAATATCCACTATAGACATACCAGTTGGTGAGTGCCTGTTTTTATCTTTTTCTTATCCCAAGAATATTGCTGAACTGAAACAGTTCTGTAAAGAGGAATGGTACAGAATTACTCCTGACCAGGGGCGTTGCTAGGGTCTAAAGACATCCGGGGCACGAGCCCACGTGAAGCCATGTCCCCATCCCACGAAGCCACGCCCTCATCGGCATCGGGGGCCTTCACAGTAGTTATTAACCCCTTTCAGCAGTCACCCCTTCAGTGAATGGGGGACTGCTGAAAGGGGTTAATAACTACAGTGAAGGGCCTAGCCGTCTGGGCAACCCCACAGATCATTCTAACCTATGGTCAGCCTAATTTAAAATGAAGCAAACCCCCCAACTATAAACTAATCACAGAAGTTGTAACCCATCAACCCCCCTTGTACTTGTTCCGCTACTTGCAGGCTGCGCGGGCATGAGTTCCGATTTTCAGACCGAAGTGACAGAAGTTTTGAACTCATTTTCAAACTTACCCATATTTTTCGCCCTATAAGACGCTCCGGCCCATAAGATGCACCTAGGTTTTAGAGGGGGACAATAAGAAAAAAATATTTTTCATTACACCCGAGGTCAGACCACCAATCAGACCCCCACTGTTAATTAGACCTCAGCTGACAGCCCCAATAAGACCCCCAATGTTAATAAGACCCCAATAAGACCTCAGATCAGACCCCAATGTGAATGACCCCCAATCAGACCTCAGATAAAAGCCCCAGTGCCTCATATCTGCCCCTGTGCCCCTCTTTAGCCCCCCAGTGCCCCTCTTCAGCCCCCCAGTGTCCATCTTCAGCCCCCCAGTGTCCATTTTCAGCCCCCCAGTGCCTCATATAAGGTCCCAGTGCCTCATATCAGCCCCCCAGTGTCCCTCTTAAGCCCCCCAGTGCCTCATATCAGTCCCCAGTGCCTCATATCAGCCCCCCAGTGTCTCATATCAGCCCCCCAGTGCCTCATATCAGCCCCCCAGTGCCTCATATCAGCCCCCTAGTGCCTAATATCAGCCCCCCAGTGCCTCATATCAGCCCCCTAGTGCCTCATATCAGCCCCCCAGTGTCCCTCTTCAGGTCCCTAATGCCTCATATTAGCCCTCCAGTGCCTAATATCAGCCCCCCCAGTGACTCATATCAGTCCCCAGTGCCTCATATCAGCCCCCAGCAGCCTCTCTTAGACCCCCAGTGCCTCACATCAGCCCTCAATGCCCCTCTTCAGCCCCCCAGTGCCTCATATCTGCCCCCAGTGCCCCTCTTCAGCCCCCCAGCAGCCTCTCTTCAGACCCCCAGTGCCTCACATCAGCCCCCAATGCCCCTCTTCAGCCCCCCAGTGCCTCACATCAGCCCCAATGCCCCTCTTCAGCCCCCAAGTGCCTCACATCATCCCCCCAGTGCCCCATATCAGCCCCCCAATGCCCCATATCAGCCCCCCAGCAGCCTCTTTTCAGCCCCCCAGTGCCCCTCTTCATCCCCCAGTGCCTCCATCAGCGCCTAAATAAAATAAAATAAAAAAACACTTACAGTTCCTGCTCCGGATGCTGCTGCTCTTCACCACTCGGTAATCCTCTTGTATAGTCTGCTGTGCAGCCTTCACAGTGGAGCGCCGAGGACCAGGAAGTAAAAGGTGAGTATAGCTCTTCCCAGCCAGCATAAACATTCGGGGCACTGGAAAAAACATTCGGGGGCTCGAGCCCCGAATGTTTTGACCTAACGACGCCCCTGCTCCTGACCGTTGTGCACGTCTGATCTGCAACTACAGGAAACATTTGGTTGAAGTTATTGCTGCCAAAGGAGGTTCAACCAGTTATTAAATCCAAGGGTTCACATACTTTTTCCACCTGCACTGTGAATGTTTACATGGTGTGTTCAATAAAAACATGGTAACATTTAATTCTTTGTGTGTTATTAGTTTACGCAGACTGTGATTGTCTATTGTTGTGACTTAGATGAAGATCAGATCACATTTTATGACCAATTTGTGCAGAAATCCATATCATCCCAAAGGGTTCACATACTTTTTCTTGCAACTGTATTAGTCCTATGTAATGTATCCATCACCTAACTGAAAGATGTCATCAGTCATGTGACGCTCTTCATGTCATGTAATCCCTGACAGTGTTTCATGACATACATGTGCTGGCTGAACACACAGGACACATCCATGTGATAACTTAATTGGACTAGTGGTGGAATCGTGATAATTATTGTAGTTATTCAAATTACTGCATCATTGTGTATATTTACATGATTTTTTAATCCCCAATGCGCAGTTGTTCCCACCGGAGAACCTCTGAGCAGACTTCTGCCTGGCTGGTAGCCTGAGTGGCTGGACTGTGCACTGGAGAATATCATCATTCCCAATATATAAAAAAGTTCATCAGCTCGCCCGCAGCTAGCAAGAGACGTGCCTAGAGCTCCCAGACCAGGAAACTTGCAACAGGAAAAAAATCCTCCAGCACTGTCGTCCGCTGTTAAAATCCAAGTTTTATTCAGTATACATTAAAAGTACAGGAACACGAGCCATAACAGGTTGACGCATTCCAACATCAAGTCTTAGCCATAACCTCAGAATCTTATACTGATTCTGAGGTGGCTCAGGACAGCACTGCTCTGCTGTTACAGCAGCACAAGCTTCATCTGTGGCCTAGTGGGGGCAGCAGGCGATCTCTGCAATGACACTATTCAGGTGAATGAAACTTTGAGAGAATGTACAGTATAGCACCATCACTTAGTCAAAGTGCAGCGTGCTACTGGTAGTGACGCCGACCATGGGATCCCTTTAAGGTGGTAAATATGTGGGTTGAAAGTTTGTCATTACGCCAGTTGCATTTCAGCAATGAGGGATTAGATCCTCCTATGTAAAAGGTGATGGTGGACCCAGGTGTAGGATTGCTAAAGAGGTGTAATGGTTGCCTATAGTGTCCTTTGGGTGTGGCTTTAGCACTTGTCACGGTGCTCCTACCTGGATATCCTGGAACCCCAGGCATTTTTGTCAGCAGCGGGGCAATTGAAATGCTTAGGTGATGAAGATGAGGGTGGATTAACTTGAGTTCAGACTGTTATTAATGTTGAACACAGCTTTACTTGAACAAACTTTCATAAAGGAACTTTATGTTAAAGGAACTCCAACTTTATCTTGATCATCAGCAGGTTTTGGCATTAGTTTTGGCAGGCAAACGCTCTCAGCTCTGCTACATCTGCACTCGTTCAGCTTTACTATGTCAGCTGGATTAAATAGGAACTTTTCCTCTTCTGCTGTAACTTAACTTTCTGTAGTCTTTATTCAGGGAATCTTTCTTCCTGGCTTTGAAGCTTGTAGCATGGGCCCTGCAGTGCTCTGATGGCCGACACACAGCCTTCCCCTTACAGGGGGTACTCTCAACTGACTTTCATTAACTAAGCTCCTCCCTCTCTAGAGAGGGCTGGAATGGAACTAGAAGGTTCCTCTCCAGGAAAACTAACTCTGCCACTGTTGCCGCCATCTGCTGGTGAATCAGGCACATTACACTTTAACAGTAATTAGAAAGGAAATCCATATACACATTATGCAGGACATGGAAATAAATATATAAGATGACACAGAATGCACAGGATACAGCATTGAAGATAGTGGGGGGCCAGACAAAGGTGGTAATGCCACTCTGGGGTATTACAAAAGGACTAATTTTTTTTTTTTTCTTGGCGTGACCCTTTAAATTTTTTCTACTATTCACTATAAGGCTTGGACTAAACCATGACATGTGTCAGTTAAAATTAAATCTAATGATTGTCCATGGTGAGACACACAACATGATATGACTGTGATGACACAACAAACTTAGAAAATCCAGGGCTGTTGGATTTTTTTGTTACAGGGCACAACTCACATGAGACTTTGCTATCATAGACCACAATGCAAGTTCCTTGTGACTGTGACTTACCTATGACTTTTCTGCGATTTAGTTGTTTTTTTACAGTCAAATCACAGCTCTAAAATACCGGTGTGACAGCAAGTTGCCAACAAGTATCACAAACATTTTTTGTTGAGCAACTTCTTCAGCTTTTTTTTTATTGCTCATTTATGGTATAAATATATTATTATTCCCTGGACACAACACTGATCTCTAAGCAAAGGCAATTTGGTTAGGTTATTATTGTGTCACATTTTTAGTAAACCTATAAACACTGCCAAAGCGGCAGCCTTTAGTACTAGTTTGTGATCACCTATTTGCCAGTATGATCTTCTCATGTTCGTTATCCACCATTTTCATCAACTTTTTTCTGATTAATCTTTTACACAAAAAAAAAAGAAAGATCTCCCTAAGACGTGTATATGATTGCCTCCTGAGTTCAAAAACTAGACATCCTCACACATGGCACATTTGTTTACCCCCCAAATCCCTCCAGACACCTTCAAAACAAGTAGTACTGCTGTGGCTCAATTACCATTTCCAGCAGATCTGAAGACTGATTCTCCATGGAAACTCCAGCACCACAAACACCCTCTACCAGCGGGGATTAGGCTACTTTTACACTAGGGTGAACAGCCTGTCGGATCCGTCCTGTTGCTATTTCGCCGTGCCGCCGGACCGCCACTCAGTCCCCATTGACTATAATGTGGACGGGGGCAGAGCTCCAGCGCAGCATGGCAGTGCACGGCGAAAGGCAACCGGACTAAAAGTACTGCATGTCCGACTTATTAGTCCGGCGGCCTCTAAACGCAAACTTCCGTGCTGCGCCGGAGCTCCGCCCCTGTCCCCATTATAGTCAATGGGGATGGAGTGGGGTTCGGCAGCACGGCTAAATAGCAGCAGGGTGATCAGCCTGTCGGATCCATCCTGCCGCTAGTGTAAAAGTAGCCTTAGAGTTCCGATCAGTTTTATCCAAATGCATTCTGAATGGAGAGCATTCCGTTCAGGATGCATCAGGAGGCATCAGTTCAGTCCCTCTTAAGTTTTTTGGACGGAGAAAAAACCGCAGCATGCTGCAGTTTTCTCTCCGGCCACAAATCCGGATCTGTCTGACAAATGCCATCAGTTTGCATCTGGTTTTGGCGTCAGTTTCGGCGAGGGAACTGCCTGCCGGAATCCTCTGCAGCAAGTGTGAATGTACCCTAAGCCTTCACATATAACACCCACTAGTGCAATGAGCAGGATACGGGTATACGCTGACGCCAAATTATGCAATGGCTGGGTCAGGTGTAGATGATAGTCTATGTTTTGTTCATGACGCCAATTGCAGCGTGCGCAGGGTACTATCACAGGGTCCTCCCAAGGTGTTATAACGCACGTCCCAGATTAGAAATACCAGAGTGGTGTAATGGCCTATAATGTCTCTATAGGTGTTGATAATTGTGTCAACGGTGTCTCCTACCTGGGTATGGCTGGACTCCTGGCTCACTTGCAATAAATTTTAGTGTAGTGATAGTTGGAGTAATAGAGAAATTTTGCAGCAGAAATGATGTCCAGACCTTTAGATGAAGTTCAAACTTTTCTTTACTGAAGATAATGGGTATCCAAGCAGAATACAGCTTTGGTCTTTGGTCCCAGCAGGTTTTGGCAATGGTTGGCAGGAATAAATCTTCTGCACTATAAATCTGGAGCTTGCAGGATAAGACGTCTGCTTAGCAGCTCTGTAGCTGTGGCAGGAATTTGTCTTCTGCGCTTCTCTCTATCTTCTGCTTTGTGGGGACTGACTAGCTGAGGAGAAATATAGCTTCTCCTAGGTTGTCTGCTTTCTTCTTATCCACTTGAGGCTGCAAGTTCTCAGGCTTGGGATTTGATCAATGTCTCAGCCGAGACAAGATCCTGGCTTTCTTCCCTATACAGGGGACTCCTTACACACCCCCTACCCTTAGCAGGGGGTGGGCTACACTGAACATAACTTACTTCTCATCCCATGCTGCAGGATGTGGGAACAGTCCACACCTCCACAGAGGGGGAGCTAAGCTGGAATGATCCATTCCAGCCTAGATATACTAAACTAGAACTAATACCTGGCCAATGTTGCCACCACCTGCTGGTCAACCTGGAACATTACAAGGAAACAATTGCATTTAATATGATTTTATATGCACAGTTGTGAAGACATGAGCAAAATTATATCAGATGACAATATAAAAGCTCTTAGAAGATAGTAGCGGGGTAGAGGTGTGTAGTAACACAACTCTGGGGTGTTACACTAGCACAGGAGACCACACACATAACTGAGACACACCTAAATGGGTAAAGTACAAAAGGGCCACACACACTAAAGAAAGGCATTGGTTGTATTGGCTTATGATGGATCCTCCCAACTATCCCTTGAGGGAAGTTGTCCAGGGGAAACAAGAATGCTGAAATTTGTTCCTGTGGTAGATAAGACATTGCTAGGTGGACTAGCAGCAGTGTACTCTCCTGTCTCAAGATGTGTAGCAATAGGCTTATGTGACCTGGTTAGAGATGAGCGAATCAAGGCTGACGAAGTGGAATTCGATCCAAATTTCAGGAAAAATTTGATTCATACCGAAGCCGAATTTCCTCATGGTTCGTGGTAATTTTTTCCTAAAATGGCTGCTGCACATGTGAGGATATGGAGCAAGGAACTCTGGGAAGGCGGGATCACCTACAATGCCATGCATGCAGCTAATCAGCAGCCAGCCAGCCCTGTGATGTCGCAGCCCTATAAATAGCCTCAGCCATCTTAGATTCTGACATTTTCCAGTGTACTTAGTGCAGGGAGAGACGTCAGCAGGCGCTAGGGACAGAGCCCAGCCCAGAGGGAGCACAGTATGGGTAAAGCAACTTTTGTTTCAGATTTGAATACCATTGCACTTTGCACTTGCACTTTTATTGTTATTACAATATGAGCATCATCACCCTTGTGTCTTCCTCTTGTGGATGCCACTTTTTCCATGCACCTGTTTTCATGTAATGATTATATTAATTTTATCAATAAAGTGTATTTATATTCTATGCGGTCTGGTAATTTTTTATTGGGTTTTAACTTATAGCATATTTTACCATAGGCATATGTGTTACTTTTCTCATGGGAATTATATACATGGAACCTTGTATGGTATATACACACATAAACAATTGTGGTTATATATTTTTATTGGCTCATATTTGTTGTAAGACTAAATATGGTAGAAGTAATGACTACTAAGCTACACCTGAAACAAGGGATGTGGTCATTAACAACAACAACTCTGAATCAAGAGTAATCAAAGAGGCTGTTAGATTTCTCCACGCTCCGCCAGTCTCCTTGATCTCCTGACATCTGTCACAGGAGGGACCGTGACAGTACCCCCCTTCTACGGGTGACCTCTGGGCACCCAGGACCGACCTTATCAGGATGAGCTCTGTGAAAGGCCTTCACCAGAAGATTAGCATTAACATCAGCCGCTGGAACCCACATCTTCTCCTCTGGTCCATACCCTTTCCAGTGGACGAGATACTGGAGGGATCTACGGAGAACTCGGGAGTCCACAATCCTGTTGATCTGACATTCTAAATTACCGTCCAGCATGACAGGAGCGGGAGGCAAGGAGGACGGATCAACAGGTTCGACACATTTCTTCAACAACGACGTATGAAATACGTTATGAATTTTCAAAGCCTGAGGTAGTTCAAGACGGAAGGCTACAGGGTTAACAATGGCAGTGATCTTATATGGACCAATAAATCTTGGGCCCAACTTCCGAGAAGGTACCTTAAGCTTAATGTTTATTGTGGACAGCCACACAGAATAACCCACTCTCAGGTTCGGACCATTCATATATCTCCTGTCAGCCACACGCTTATACAGTACTTGTTGCCCATCTTTTTCAGGTTATTTAGAATTTTCCGCCAAATAGAAGACAAAGAAGAGGAAAATCGTTCCTCCTCAGGAATACCAGAAGTTTGAGAACCAGAAAACGTGCCAAACTGCGGATGGAACCCATATGCCCCAAAAAATGCGACTTATCAGTGAAGTCCTGTCTACGCTTATTAATGGCAAACTCCGCTAATGACAAGAATGAAGACCACTCCTCCTGGTTCTCCGAAACAAAACATATCAAGTAAGTCTCCAGATTATGATTAGTGTGCTCAGTCTGTCCATTTGACTGAGGATGAAAAGCCGAAGAAAAGGACAATTGTACGCCCAGCCGAGTACAGAACGCTTTCCAGAATCTGGAAACAAACTGAGTCCCCCGATCAGACACCACATCAGAGAGAATGCCATGTAGTTTCACAATGTTATCGACAAACACCTGTGTAAGAGTTTTGGCATTAGGTAGAGCAGATAATGCTATAATATGCGCCATCTTACTAAAACGATCAACTACCACCAGAATCACGTTTTTTTCCGCAGAATTCGTTAAATCCGTGATAAAATCCATGGACAAGTGAGCCCAAGGTCTGGAAGGGATGGGTAACGGAAGGAGGGATCCGGAACGCCAAGCACGTGCACAGGTACAACAGGCTGACACATAGTCCTCAACACACTTACAAAACCCCAGCCACCAAAATCTACGAAAGATGAGAACGACAGTAGATCTGCTCCCAGGGTGTCCAGCAAGCACCGTACAGTGATGTTCCCCGAACACCTTGTAATGTAATTCGGAGGTAACAAACAATTTCGCCGGAGGACAAGAGTCCGGTGCATTCCCCTGGGCCTCTAACACCTTTGTCTCAAGATCAGGATATAGGGCGGATATGACTACCCCTTCAGACGAAATAGGACTAGGAAAGCTGCATGACAAAGCATCCGCCTTGACATTCTTAACCCCAGGATAGTAGGTGACAATGAAGTTAAATCTGGTGAAAAACAACAACCATCTGGCCTGCCTTGGGTTTAGTCGTTTAGCCAACTCCAGGTAGGCCAGATTCTTGTAAACAGCAATCACCTTAATAGGATGAATTGCTCCTTCCAACCAATGAAGCCATTTCTCAAAAGCCAACTTAATGGCCAGCAATTCTCTATTACCCACATCATAATTTCTTTCAGCAGTCGAGAGTTTTTTGGAGAAAAAAGCACATAGGTGCCATTTACTAGATGAAGGACCCTGCGACAAAACTGCTCCCACCCCTACCTCGGACGTGTAAACCTCTACAATGAATGACTGTGACATGTCCGGTTGTACCGGAATAGGGGCCAAAGCAAAACATTCCTTCACTGCAGAAAAGGCTTGTAATGCCGCATCAGACCAAACAGCGATATTGGCACCTTTCCTAGTCATGTCTGTTAAAGATTTAACCACAGTCGAATAGTTCAAGATGAATTTACGGTAGTAGTTGGTGAACCCCAAAAATTGCATAAGCGATTTTAGATTTTTGGGTCGATCCCAGTCCAACACAGCACGGATCCATACGAAAACCTGAGGATGAGAGCAAGTAACCCAGGAATTGCACTTTCTGAACTGCAAATACACACTTTTCCATCTTAGGCTACCTTCACATTAGTGTTTTTTTGCGGATCCGTCATGGATCTGCAAAAACGCTTCCGTTATAAAATAAATACAATAAAATAATACAACCGCATGCATCCGTCATGAACAGATCCAGTTGTATTATGTCTTCTATAGCCATGACGGATCTGTCTTGAACACGATTGAAAATCAATGGGGGACGCTGCAGGCAGCGTTTTGGTGTCCGCCTCCGGAGCGGAATGGTGACTGAACGGAGGCAAACTGATGCATTCTGAGCGGATCCTTTTCCATTCACAATGAATTAGGGAAAAACTGGTCCAATTTGGACCGCTTCTGAGAGCCCATGACGGATCTCAGAAACGGAAAGCCAAAACGCTAGTGTGAAAGTAGCCTTAGCATTTAACAACTTATTCTCCCTTAGAATCTGTAACAACTGTCTCATATGATCCTGATGAGTCTCCATGTCTGGAGAATAAATTTGTATGTCATCCAGATATACAACAACAAACCTCCGCACCAGATGATGAAAGATGTCATTGACAAAGTGTTAAAAAACCGCTGGAGCATTGGTTAACCCAAAAGGCATGACCAGATTCTCAAAATGACCCTCAGGGGTATTATAAGCCGTCTTCCATTTGTCCCCCTCCTTGATCCTTACCAAATTATATGCCCCCCTCAGATCCAATTTAGAGAACACCTTGGCACCGACAATCTGATTAAACAAATCCGGAATTAAAGGAAGGGGGTAAGGATCATGGACGGTAATAGGGTTGAGCTCACGGAAGTCCAGACATGGCCTCAGAGTACCATCCTTTTTTTTAACAAAGAAAAACCCAGCAGCCACTGGGGATTTGGATGGTCTGATATGTCCCTTCACCAAACTTTCGGTGATATACTCTCGCATGGTCTTTCTTTCGGGTTTCGAAAGATTATACAACCAAGATTTGGGCAGTTTAGAACATGTCTAAGCCCGGACACCGCGACAAGGTTCCCGGGCTACTTGAGAAACCTTGTCGCGGTGTCCGGGCTTAGACATGTTCTACACCGTAGGACATGTTGACTAATCTCTCAATTTTAAAAACAGTTTGAGGATTTAGTAATACTGCAGAGTGCACCTGTGTTTGTTATTGTTTTGTTATATTGTTATATTAATTATTACATCCGCACTTGTTACCTTGTGTAGGATGTCTATTGTGGTACTTGTGGTTCGCTGCGGGCATCCTCCATTGTATGCATTTTGCTGGGGATTGCCATTAGCAACGGGCCACAAGTGCAGGATCTGCTCCCCTATATATATATATGCACAACTGCATGTGGGTTTGAAGCACCTCCTGCTAATGCCAACCTGTCTTCTTAGTTTGTATATATAGATTTCTGGAGGTGTATAAACTCCTATTTAAATGTGCCTGTTTACCATCTACAGGTCACATTAAGGTGCACCTGTGAGGCCTGGGACATATCAGCAAGTCTTGAGTGGGACTCACAGACTCCTCCCTCCTCCCATTGCAAGCATGGCCACATGCTGGAGGTAACTGGTGAGTTGTTTGTGAGTCGGCCTTATGCTCCTGTAATTTGCCCACTGGCTCCTGGTATCGCCCATATGGCTCAGGTAGGAGAGTGTAGGGTCCCGGGCTACTTGAGAAACCTTGTCGCGGTGTCCGGGCTTAGACATGTTCTACACCGTAGGACATGTTGACTAATCTCTCAATTTTAAAAACAGTTTGAGGATTTAGTAATACTGCAGAGTGCACCTGTGTTTGTTATTGTTTTGTTATATTGTTATATTAATTATTACATCCGCACTTGTTACCTTGTGTAGGATGTCTATTGTGGTACTTGTGGTTCGCTGCGGGCATCCTCCATTGTATGCATTTTGCTGGGGATTGCCATTAGCAACGGGCCACAAGTGCAGGATCTGCTCCCCTATATATATGCACAACTGCATGTGGGTTTGAAGCACCTCCTGCTAATGCCAACCTGTCTTCTTAGTTTGTATATACAGTTTAGGTTCAGGAATAAGATTGACGGGACATTCTCACGATGCGGAGGTAACTTCTTGTTACCATTCTCAGAAAATACTTTAGAAATTTCAGAAATGAATGAGGGTACAGTTTTAGTGGTAACCACAGAGAACGATGTATTAAGACAGTTGTCCATGCAAAATTCACTCCAATCATGAATCTGTCTCGCTTGCCAGTCGATGGTCGGGTTATGTTTGCTTAACCATGGTAAGCCCAAAACCAACAGAGCAGGCAGACCCTCCAAAACAAAACATGAAATGGCTTCCTAATGAAAATCACCCACTCTTAAATGAATGTCATTCACCACCTGCGACAAGCATTTCTGGGTAAGAGGTGCTGAATCAATTGCAAAGACAGAAATACTTTTCTCTAATGCACTCGTAGTCAACCCATGAATACAAATGAACTGTCCATCAATCAGGTTAACCCCTGCCCCACTGTCGATAAATACCTCGATTTCCACAGTTTTGGACTCTAGCACCACCTTGGCAGACAGGAGAAATCGGGTACTACCAGTAAATGACAAAAGTAGGTTTTCTTGCTCCCCAGCCACACCACCAATAGTAATTTTGGGATTAAAGGTTTTTTATGGGTTTTTTTTCACCTTGACGCTGAATGTACGGACAAATATTCACAAAATGTCCCTTCTTTCCACAACAAAAACAGACTCCCTTCATATGACCAAAACTGTTGCCAGCAGTCCTAGGACTAGCTCCCCCTAACTGCATAGGCTCATCACAAGGCCTAACCACAGGTGTCTCTTTACCATAACTGTCAAAGGAAGCCGCCACCTTATTTGACAGTACGTCCTAAGGGTGAGGACCCTTTAGATCTCTCCCTCAGGCGTCTATCAAGACGTACAGCAAGGGACATAGCTGCTTCCAATGACTCAGGTTTCTCATGAAAGGCCAACGCATCCTGCAGCCTCTCAGATAGACCCTGACAGAACTGGCTACGGAGAGCAGGATCATTCCACTCCGTATCCGTAGCCCATCTCCTAAATTCAGAGCAATAGATCTCCGCAGAGCGCTCTCCCTGCCGTAAACCATGTAACTTGGTCTCGGCCTAAGAGATCCGATCCAGGTCATCATAAATAAGGCTCTAAAAAATCTATTTACTGATTGGAGGGATGGTGATCTGGTCGGCAAAGAAAAATCCCAAGACTGGGCATCATCTTTAAGCAATGAAATGATCATACCCAAACGTTGACACTCATCCCCAGAAGAGAATAGACGCAGTTTAAAGTACAATTTACACGACTCCCTGAACCGAATGAAATTGTCACTACCCCCGGAAAATCTGTCCGAAAGGGTAACCTTAGGTTCAGGGCAGGCCTGGTACCCACCACCAGAACCAGCCACCTGTGGTCTCTGAATCTGCAAGACTGTCGCGTGGAGGTCTGCTACCTCCAAAGACAGCCCCTGCAGCTGCCCGACCAGTGCAGACATAGGATCCATAGCTGCACTGACCTGAACAAAAATTATGTTTTTTTTAGGCAGTAAGATAATGTCACGGATGAGGTATAGGAGGAAACACCACACTGACAACCAGGAGGGAAAGGGAAAGCCACTAGGCCTCAGTGCTAGGGAAAGGAATAGGTCACCTCCTAGAGAACCCTACTCCTGTCCCTGACTCCTAACCGTATGGGCACCCCTTGATGGTAGGAATTCCCATAACCAGGAACCTGGGACCCTGAAGACCCTAAAGATCCCTATGGATATTGGCAGGGCTGAGACAACCCGTTCCTTCCCAGATGAATAAACAAGCGTCTCCCCGAGGCCTAGAAACAACCAACAAGAAAGGGAAAAACAAAAACAAACAAGAGCGACACTTAACTTCTGTAGTGAGATGGACGAGCAGGAACTCCAGAGAGGACCACACACCAGCTCTTCCAAAACCAAATTAAGCTATCTTACCGCACAGTCAGAAGGGTGGGGTAAGACTAAATAGGGTAGAAGTAATGACTACTAAGCTACACCTGAAACAAGAGATGTGGTCATTAACAACAACAACACTGAATCAAGAGTAATCAAAGAGGTTGCTAGATTGCTCCACGCTCCGCCAGTCTCCTTGATCTCCTGACATCTGTCACAGGAGGGACCGTGACAGTGTATTAGTGGAAAAAGAAAAAATATATTTGCCGCTCAGCGGTGCAGTTATTTGTTCTAAAGCCTTTTGTGGCATGTATTAGTAGGAAAAAGGGGGCTTATTAGCCGTTGTGTGGTGAAGTGAAAAAATGACAAACTTTTTTTGGGGTGTTTTAATTTTTTAATTTTTATTTTTTTTATTTGATCTAACAGTATGTCAGACAGAGAAGTGCTAGGCCCTGCACAGGAGAGTGGCAGAGGTGTAAATGTTTCTGGTGCAGGCAGAGGTCGCAGCAGAGTAAGGTGCTGTGGCAGCAGGGGTCACTTCGAGAGGCCTGAGCCCCCAGTGTCAGCTAACGGTCGTGTCGTGACCAGCAACCCAAGAGGTGGGGGAGACATCCACCGATTAGTCCACTAGGCGGGCAAGTAGTGATGAGGAGAGTGGCATGGGAGCTGGTGTTGTGAGCGGTCAGGCTCCTGACCCAGAGATGGTTGAGGATGACATCAGAGATGTGCATACAGTACCCGATGATGATGTAGCTGATCGCACTTGGTAGCCGGGTGACGAAGGGGCTTCATTATTATTTTTTCTTTATATAATAATATAATATAAAATACGGTGTCTCCATGATAAATCTGCAGCGTGGGGGCCCGTGTGGCTTCTACACACTTTCAAAATATTCCTTCAGCAGAGCGAATAGATGCCTGAAGACTGGGAGGCTCCATGACCTTCCCAGGAGCTTCTGTCGGGAGCAGTGGTTCATTTCTGAGACCTCCGTATAGTGCAGGGGGAATCCGAAGACCATCTCCATCTCCGTGCACCACAGGATGTCCTCTTCCCATCCATGATGACTGGGAACTTGTGATGGTTTCCCTGACGAAGAGACCAGGGGCTGGTAGTTATGGTTTGAATCTTGATGAACTTCGCGACTCTTTCGGGCTCCAAGCAATCTTGAAGCTTTGTCTTCTCATCGTTTGTAGCTACTAGAGGCTTGTTCATGCCAGGCACGTTCCCCCAGAAGTATCTGGCTTGATGAGCAGCCGATACCGCACTTGCTTCAATCTTGACAGGATTTGTCTCCAGGTGTAGAGAAATAGGTGTGCTGTCCACGTTTTTTGCGGACCAATTGAAATGAATGGGTCCGCATCCTATCCGCAAAAAGAACGGAACGGACACGGAAACAAACAACGTTCATGTGCATGTAGCCTAACCAGAAGACTGGCCGATTTTATCCTGTCTTAGGCAACACTTTATTGAGTAATCGTGGAAAGTCAAAAAACAGTTGTCCACTGCCCCCATAAAGGCCTTTCCGGTGCGGGTTAACCACAGATAAGTCATTACAAGGACTGCCGCCAATTATCAGATCGAATTGTTCCCATTCTTCAATCTGTTTCCAGGTTATATTCTGTATGTCGCCCACATATACAATCTGCCCTGGAAGGCGTACCCGTCCTATCATGATGGTGTCCACACACACCTCTGATGCCATATGTTTTTCAACGTTGATTCTAAGCTTTTTGAGGACCAGTAATCCTGTCTGTCCTTTCCAACACAACCGGCACACTCCTGAAATACTCTGTGCTGCCGGGGACCCTGCTCTTTCCACCTTGTAACTCTTAGTCCACAATCTTCAACAAGATCAGCACACTCCTCTCCTGAAATACTCTGCACTGCTGAGGAATCCTGCTCCTTTCACTCTGTGTGTGATATGCTACTCATCTTTTTTTTTTTTTATTAAAAATTTTATTAGAAATTCAAACAATACAATTCACCAAAAAACAAAACATTATTATATTATTTTTCCCCTAATAAACCCTTCCCCCCTGTTTATACCCAACCAACCCTCTCCCTTGTTATGCACCCCCCCCCCATCAATAAGCGAAAAAGGGAGTGATAATGAGGGAGTGTAGGCATGTAAGCAGGAAAACCTTAAAACTTCCATACTCCCCAAATTTTAGTCCATTTTTCCTCAGTATTTCTCTGCTTACATAGAATGTTTTCATATCTCTTAATCTTATTAACCAGGTTGACCCATGAAGTAAATACTTGGAGTATTTAGAGAAAACCAAACCCTAGCAATCAAAAGTCTCGCCAAGAACATTATTTTAATCAAAAGAATCCTTTTATATTTTGGACATTCTACCTTGGTGAGATCACTAAGTACCCAACATTCCACTATAAACGGAATCTCAACTTTCAATTCCCGGATAATAAAATTATAAATTGCCCTCCAATATTGTTTCAACTCTATACATGACCAAAACATATGCAAATGGACAATTAGAACTATCCCTTAAAACACATTTATTAAGCCAAAAAAGTGTGATATAGATTCGGTGCAAAATATTAAATTGAAACAAAACGTGATTAAAATTATAAGAAACTAAACTTAAATTTGCCAATATATTATCTAAATCTTCGAGGGAAATTCAAAGCACTTTATAAAGTTGAGAAATTTTAACCTTCTGTCCCATATTCCCTATAAATGAATAGACGAAGCGGGGAGGTCAAGAAAATTATTACACAGGGCATGGGGGAGGAGGGGGTCAAACATGGAGGCAGAGAAGGACACGAAGCAACATATATTCGATACTTCAAACTTCAAACCTGTAACCAGGTCCCAGCCGACACCGAAGATCCATGGAGGGGGGCGGCAGGAAGCAGAGGAGACCGAAACATCAGAAGGAGGGCGACCTCCCCATCTGCGAGCGAGGCAGCAAGCAGACAGCGCCAGACAAGGTGGACAAACATAGAGGATCTGCCGAGAGTCCGGTCAAGCAGAAAGCAAAGGGCCCAGAGGTGGGGGCATCCCACGGTTCAGATAGAGAGGCTTGTGTCTTGCATAGTGCGGCGGGATAGAACGGTTGGAGGGAGGAACGATTGTCACAGCCAGACAGCTGAGAAGCGCTCACAGGAGCTTCTCAGATCCTCCTCCTTAAATTTCTTTGTTTTGGTTTAGTTTCTCATCTCGTTAGTCTATCTCAGCTGTCATGCAGTCAGACTGATCGCTACCCTTTAAGTTCCTCCCCATAATGCAGTAGTGTGCGGCTGATACAACTTCCTGCAGTGTGTGTGCATGCTGTTCCCAGTTCCCAGTTCCCTGTTCCCAGTCGTCAGTCGTCATTCGTCTGCAAGATAAGTGCTGTTTATGTATTTATGATTTTGTCTTTTCTGGATCCAGGTGACCCTGACTCCCTCCGTGTCAGTGTAGGGAGCCGGTGGTCGTGTCCCTTCACTATTGTAGGGTCTTCAGGTAATAGATAGCCGAGGAACGTGGATATGCGGACATCCACCTTTGGGGTGTTCGCATAGGTTGAGCAGTGAGGGAGAGCGGCAGGTCTATTGCAGGGGTCTCCCTTTGTTCCTTAGTTGTGGATCCAGAGAGACATTGTTTATATGGTATTGTCTTGTTTCCTGTACACCATCCGTGACATTATCAGCCGCCAAAACCGTCTCAAGCATGGATCCGGTTTCACTTTTGGCTGAACGCTTTCAGGGTCTTTCTTTGGAGGTAGCTGATCTCCGTAAGACTTTTTCTCAGTTTCAAGTGATCGGTTCAGCTTGCGTTCATGGAGTTTGTGCTGAGCCTAAGATCTCGCTCCCGGATACGTTCTCCGGGGGTAGTGAGAATTTTGTGCGTTTTAGAGAGGCTTGCAAACTCCATTTTCGCCTTCTTCCCCATTCTTCTGGTGATGAAGAACGGAGGGTGGGGATCATTATATCGCTGCTCAGGGGTAACGCTCAGTCCTGGGCCTTTTCGCTGCCGGAGGGGGCACGGCCCCTTCGTTCAGTGGATGAATTCTTTTTAGCCCTGGGTCAGATATATGATGATCCGGATCGTATTGCTCTGGCTGAGTCTAGACTACGTCTGTTATGCCAGGGTAAACAATCCGCAGAGATATACTGTTCAGAATTTCGGAGATGGGCAGCAGATACGGGTTGGAATGATGCTGCACTCCGAAGTCAATTTTGCTATGGTCTTTCAGAGGGATTGAAAGATGCATTTGCCTTTCATGAAAAACCTACCTCCTTGGATTCTGCTATGTCTCAGGCTGTTCGTATTGACAGGCGTCTTAGAGAGAGAGGAGAGATCTCTCCTTCCTGTCATACTCAGTCCCGGGACAGTGCAGCGGTCTCATTCTGTGCACAGGGGTCTCAGTCGCTGTCAGCCCCTTCTGAGCAGGAGTCCATGCAGCTGGGGTTGATTGCCTCTGACAATAGAAGATTCAGCCCGCAGGGGAGGGTTTGTTTTTGTTGTGGAGGTATAAATCATCTGGCAAATGTTTGTCCCTCTAGGAGATTCAGGCAGTTTTCTGGGAGTAATAAAGAGACAAAAAGGAAAAAATCTTTTAAAAATGTTCCGTCTGTTACTATTGGCAGGGTTGAGGCGGAAATTGAAGGTTTTCCGTTTGCTTGTAGTTCCCGTTTTGTCCTGCCTGCTAGGGTGGCGCTAGAGAGCAAGAGCATTTTTTGTGAGATTTTTGTGGATAGTGGAGCAGCTGTCAACCTCATTGATAATCAATTTGCAATAACTCATGGTTTCCAGGTATGCACTTTGGGAAAGGATATTCCTGTTTTTGCTATTGATTCAGCTCCACTTTCTCAGAAATCATTAAAGGGCATAGTTCACAATATCCGTTTAATTGTGAGTGATGCTCATGTTGAGGATGTGTCATGTTTCGTCCTTAGCGGTTTGCCTACTCCTCTAGTGTTGGGGCTACCCTGGCTCACTAAACATAACCCCACCATTGATTGGCAAGCGAGGCAAATAAATGGTTGGAGTAACTTTTGCAGAGAGAATTGCCTCATAACATCTGTTTCTGAGGTTTCTACTAAGACTGTACCACCTTTCCTCTCTGAATTTTTGGATGTCTTCTCTGAGAGTGGAGTTCAGGGTTTGCCTCCGCACAGGGAGTATGATTGCCCTATTAATCTCATCCCAGGCGCCAAGCTGCCTAAATCTCGTTTATACAATCTCTCCCAACCTGAGAGGGTCGCTATGCGGGCTTATATCTCTGAGAGTCTGAGAAAAGGACACATACGACCCTCGAAGTCACCTGTTGCCGCTGGTTTTTTCTTTGTTAAGAAAAAAGATGGTTCTTTAAGACCTTGTCTGGATTTCAGGGAGCTGAACAGTATCACTATTCGTGATCCTTATCCGCTTCCTCTGATCCCGGACCTGTTTAACCAGGTTGTTGGGGCTAAAGTCTTTTCCAAATTAGACCTAAGAGGGGCATACAACCTGGTTAGGGTCAGAGAAGGAGACGAATGGAAGACGGCTTTCAATACCCCTGAGGGCCATTTTGAGAATTTGGTTATGCCTTTTGGTTTGATGAATGCCCCAGCCGTTTTTCAGCATTTCGTCAACAGCATTTTTTATCATTTAATGGGAAAATTTGTATTCGTGTATTTGGATGACATTTTGATTTTTTCTCCTGATTTCAAGACTCATAAGGAACACTTACGTCAGGTCTTGCTCATCCTGCGGGAGAATAAATTATACGCGAAACTGGAAAAATGTGTGTTTGCGGTTCCAGAAATCCAATTTCTGGGGTTTCTTGTCTCCGCTTCTGGTTTTCGCATGGACCCCGAGAAGGTCCGCGCTGTGCTTGAGTGGGAGCTTCCTGAGAATCAGAAGGCGCTGATGCGTTTTTTGGGCTTTGCCAATTATTACAGGAAATTTATTTTGAATTATTCCTCTGTTGTTAAACCACTCACTGATATGACCAGAAAGGGGGTAGATTTTTCTTCCTGGTCGGTAGAGGCGCGTAAGGCCTTTTCTAATATCAAGGAGAGTTTTGCTTCCGCTCCCATCCTAGTACAACCTGATATTTCGTTACCCTTCATAGTTGAGGTTGATGCTTCTGAGGTAGGGGTGGGTGCGGTCTTGTCTCAGGGTTCCTCTCCTGCCAAATGGCAACCGTGTGCCTTTTTCTCAAAGAAACTCTCCTCCGCAGAGACAAATTATGATGTGGGAGATAGGGAATTGTTGGCCATCAAGTTGGCTTTTGAGGAATGGCGCCATTGGCTAGAGGGAGCCAGACACCCTATTACCGTGTTTACTGACCATAAAAATCTGGCCTACTTGGAGTCAGCCAAGCGTCTGAACCCGAGACAGGCCAGATGGTCTTTGTTCTTTTCAAGGTTTAATTTTGTTGTTACGTTCCGCCCTGGGGTTAAGAATGTGAAGGCAGATGCCCTGTCACGTTGTTTTCCGGGAGGTGGGAATTTTGAAGACCCGGGTCCCATTTTGGCTGAAGGTGTGGTGGTCTCTGCTCTTTTTCCTGAATTGGAGGCAGAGGTGCAGGCAGCCCAGTCAGAAGCTCCTGATCTTTGTCCTCCTGGGAGGTTGTTTGTGCCTCTCGCTTTGAGACACAAGATTTTTAAAGAACACCACGACACGGTCTTTGCTGGGCACCCGGGGGCAAGAGCCACACTGGATCTCATCGCTCGGAGATTCTGGTGGCCTGCGCTTCGTAAGTCGGTTGAGGGTTTTGTGGCAGCTTGCGAGACTTGCGCTCGTGCCAAGGTCCCTCATTCACGGCCATCAGGTCCTCTCCTTCCTTTGCCCATTCCTTCCCGTCCTTGGACACATCTGTCCATGGACTTCATAACGGACTTGCCTCGTTCCTCGGGGAAGTCTGTGATTCTGGTGGTGGTGGACCGTTTTAGCAAAATGGTGCATTTTATCCCTTTTCCTGGTTTGCCCAATGCTAAGACGCTGGCGCAGGCATTTATTGACCACATTGTCAAATTGCATGGGATTCCTTCAGACATAGTCTCTGATAGGGGCACGCAGTTTGTTTCCAGATTCTGGAAGGCTTTCTGTTCTCGCTTGGGGGTTCGGTTGTCATTCTCTTCTGCTTTCCATCCGCAGTCGAATGGCCAGACAGAGCGCGTCAATCAGAATCTGGAGACATATCTGCGCTGTTTTGTGGCGGAGAATAAGGAGGATTGGTGTTCTTTTTTGTCCCTTGCTGAGTTTGCTTTAAATAACCGTCGTCAGGAGTCCTCTGATAAGTCACCATTTTTTGGTGCATATGGGTTCCATCCGCAGTTTGGGACTTTCTCGGGAGAGGGCTCTTCTGGTTTGCCTGATGAGGACAGATTCTCCTCGTCTTTGTCATCTATTTGGCAAAAGATTCAGGATAATCTAAAGAGCATGAGTGAGAGATATAAGCGTGTGGCGGATACGAGACGTGTGCCTGGTCCGGACCTGAATGTTGGTGATCTGGTGTGGTTGTCTACCAAGAATATCAAATTGAAGGTTCCCTCCTGGAAGTTGGGTCCTAGGTTTATTGGGCCTTACAAGATCCTGTCTGTCATCAATCCTGTTGCCTACCGTCTTGATCTTCCTCAGACTTGGAAGATCCATAATGTTTTTCATAAGTCCTTATTAAAACCTTATGTTCAACCTATTGTACCCTCGCCTTTGCCTCCTCCTCCGATTATGGTTGATGGAAATCTTGAATTTCAGGTCTCTAGGATTGTGGATTCTCGTCTTGTCCGCGGTTCCCTCCAGTACCTCGTTCATTGGGAGGGTTATGGTCCTGAGGAGAGGATGTGGGTCCCAGTGACGGACATTAAGGCCTCTCGTCTCATCAGGGCTTTCCATAGGTCCCATCCTGAGAAGGTGGGCCCTGAGTGTCCGGAGTCCACTCCTAGAGGGAGGGGTACTGTCACAGCCAGACAGCTGAGAAGCGCTTACAGGAGCTTCTCAGATCCTCCTCCTTGAATTTCTTTGTTTTGGTTTAGTTTCTCATCTCGTTAGTCTATCTCAGCTGTCATGCAGTCAGACTGATCGCTACCCTTTAAGTTCCTCCCCATAATGCAGTAGTGTGCGGCTGATACAACTTCCTGGAGTGTGTGTGCATGCTGTTCCCAGTTCCCAGTTCCCAGTTCCCTGTTCCCAGTCGTCAGTCGTCATTCGTCTGCAAGATAAGTGCTGTTTATGTATTTATGATTTTGTCTTTTCTGGATCCAGGTGACCCTGACTCCCTCCGTGTCAGTGTAGGGAGCCGGTGGTCGTGTCCCTTCACTATTGTAGGGTCTTCAGGTAATAGATAGCCGAGGAACGTGGATATGCGGACATCCACCTTTGGGGTGTTCGCATAGGTTGAGCAGTGAGGGAGAGCGGCAGGTCTATTGTAGGGGTCTCCCTTTGTTCCTTAGTTGTGGATCCAGAGAGACATTGTTTATATGGTATTGTCTTGTTTCCTGTACACCATCCGTGACAACGATGTAGTAAACTTACGTCATCACGTCTTCACCCCCTTTGACGAAGGGGCTTCATCATCGGGTGAAGAGGGTGGCAGCTTGCCCCATGAGGCAGCGGCAGAGCCAGCAAGTCGCTAGCGTGGCCGGGAGTCAGCAGGGTGGCAGCAGTGGGAGGTCGGTAGCCAAACATGCCTGGGGTAGACCACCTGCTTTGCAGGAGCCTACCTTCCCAGGAAGTAGCGGTGCATGGGTTTACGGAGGCAGCGGCGGTAGCAGTAAGTCAGTATGTAGTGTTGGGGGTAAAATCACCTATTCGGCGGCGGTGTGGCAGTTTTTTGTTAAGCCGCCTGAGGAGACGAACATGGCCATATGTAGAATCTGTGGGCAGAAGGTGATGCGTGGTCAGGGTACCAATGTTGGCACCACGGCCCTGCGTCAACATAACATAAAGTGTCTTGGGAGAACCGTGGCTCCGATGTGGTGGTCCAGCCTGCCGCAGCAACCGCTGCATCACCCAGTAGCACGCACCCGGTTTCAGGCAGTCAAGGCTCCACCACCTCAGCTGAAGAGAGCTATCTGTCCTTCTCTCCACTCTGTCGGGGGCTCTACTTGTATAAGTGTTTAATAGAACAGGTACTGTAGACAGTGTAAAAGGAGTGCGATTCTTCTTGAGGCTAACATTGACCTGTACGGCTGAGTTTACACTTGAGTTATTTGTGCAGTCTAGTGCAGTGAAGGGACCATTTTGAGTATACCTAGTTGTCTCAGGTACAGATGGAAGCGCTCATTGCTGAGACGCTGACACTCACATACTGCGGTGGGGCAGGGAGCGGAGCGCATAGTTCCCTGCCCCGCTGCCGATCACCGGCATAGGCTTCAGGCCTAGTAGGCCTGAAGCCTATGTGGTAATAAAATCCCGGCGCAGATGCGCGTGATGACGTCATCGCGCGCGCCTGTGACGGGATTCAGCAGCACAGTGCCAGGACTCTGCGAGCAAGCGCAGGTAAGTATTTAGCTTTTAGTTGTTTTTTTTTGTGTTTTTTTTTATTTTATGTGCCAACTTTGGGGGACATGAGGGGGCCGGGGTGCACACAGGAGGACGTGTGGGGGGAAAATATGGTGGGGGCAAAAATGTTATTTTATTTTATGTGCCAACTTTGGGGGACATGAGGGGGGTGCACACAGGAGGACGTGGGGGGGGGGATATGGTGGGATACTGTGTGGGTGCAAATTATTATGGGAGGGATTACTATGTGGGGCGAAATTACTATATGGGCAATGTGTGGGGGACACTACTGTGTGGGGGGCACTACTGTGTGGGGGCAGTGTGGGGGACACTACTGTGTGGGGGACACTACTGTGTGGGGGGCAGTGTGGGGGACACTATTGTATGGGGGCAGTGTGGTGGACACTACTGTATGGGGCAGTGAGGGGGACACTACTGTGTGGGGGACACTACTGTGTGGGGGGCAGTGTGGGGGGCACTCCAGTGTGGGGGACACTACAGTGTGGGGGGCACTACTGTGTAGGGGACACTACTGTGTGGGGGACACTACTGTATGTGGGCAGTGTGGGGGACACTACTGTGTGGGGGACAGTGTGGGGGACGCTACTGTGTGGGGGCAGTGTCGGGGCAGTGTGGGGGACACTACTGTGTGGGGGCACTACTGTGTGGGGGGCACTACTGTGTGGGGGACACTACTGTGTGGGGGGGCAGTGTGGGGGACACTACTGTATGGGGGAAGTGTGGGAGACACTACTGTGTGGGGGACACTACTGTGTGGGGGGCAGTGTGGGGGACACTACTGTGTGGGGGTTAGTGTGGGGGACACTACTGTGTGGTGGGCAGTGTGGGGGAAATTACTGTGTGGGGGCAGTGTGGGGGAAATTACTGTGTGGGGGGCAGCATGGAGGCCTTTCTATTGGGGAGGCAATGTAGGGGCCATTCTATTATTTCTGGGGACACTATACAGGGATTATTACCTGGAGCACAATATAGGGTGTTATTATTACTGGGGGCACTCTAGGGGACATTATAACTGCTGTAGACACCATAGGGACATTTGTGGTAATTTATCAAACTGGTGTAAAGTAGAACTGGCTTAGTTGCCCATAGCAGCCAATCAGATTCCACCTTTCATATTTGACAGCTCTTTTGGAAATCCAGGTCTACTTTACACCAGTTTGATAAATGACCCCAATTATGTCTATTAGGGTCACTATTTTTTTCAGCAGTATAGTACCTGGTACATTGGGGAGCACAGTGGGCACAGTATTGGGGGTGGAAACAGGATGACACTGTGGGGACACCAGGATGGGGAGGTTGATGGAGAAATTTAGAAATCTAACGTGTCTGTGTTACAAACTCTGTAGACACGAATTGTGTCTGAAAGAATTTGTCATGGCGGTCTAACGGAGGAGAAGAGGAAAGAGAAGGTTTACATGACAGGAGATGTCCCTGGATGTAAGAGGTATGTGGTCAAGTATTGTGGGGGGGGTGCCAGAGAAATGACCCGCCCCGGGTGCCAAACACCCTGGGCACGTCACTGCCCGATGGTCTATGGCAATAAAGGGGTTAAAGTCAGCATCTCTTATGTTCTAGGACTGTGAGGTGGATAATTCTTGTAGCCCACGTGAAAAGTGCTATACCAGTACATGTTATCTCAGGACTGTGAGGTCAGCTGTGGAACCAACATGTGATGAATGGTGACTGAGTTAGATAGCCCTAACCTATAAAATGCTCACAGATTACACAGTAATTATTCAGTGTCTCCCATGCTTTTCATTTGTGATGTGCTTAAAGGAAGCAATTGCTGCATGGACATTAGATATACAGACTAGTTTTAAGGTAGGAGGAGATAAACCTTTTTATGTCTGTTTCTCTTTGCCAAAGAAGAAAAGAAACTATATTGACTTAAATGTGGGAAATGTAAAAAGGGCCATATGTTCTCACTTTGTGCTTTGTCTCTAATAGATAGGAAGAAATCTTTGAAGTGTGGATTGGCACAGCAGGCTAAATCTTTCAGTAAAGAGAAGATTGTAAAAAAAAAGGGGAGGGGGTGGTGAATGGGGATAGGATACAATATTACCCATGCAGCCCAAAAGACACACAAGAAAATCCTATGATAATGTACATCTGTTTCAGGGAATTATAAGCTTTGAACATTTTTATGTGCTGATAAGTGGATCCTTCTCTTGCCATAACTTAGAACTTCAAAGCAGATTCTGTGGATAATGCAAATTGCTGAAATATAAGATTTTTCTACAAAGAGGTTCTGAAAAAAAGAGGAATTAGGCCTAATTGATGCAACAGCCTTTAATGTGCCGTGCAAAAGAATGTTACAAAAATTGATTTTTCTTTTTTTTTAATGAAATGTGGTCTTGTATCTTTTTTTTGTGCAAGAACTTTGGTTGGACTTTCTGTACATGATATATTTATCTCTCCTTTCAGCAAATTGTACTTTAAATGAAAACAGCAGTGAGAGTTTAACGCATCAGAACCAGTTTGTCGTACGAGGGATTGCTAGGAATAATCGTATATATTTAACAAGTGACAAGGAATACAAGTGAAAGAAGAATACTTAATGAAGAGATTGATCTGCAGACGTCAATTCAATATCTGATGAAACTTTTGTCTTTCTGCAGAACCATTTTATTTACAAGCATGTAAAATGTGCTGCAAACAACATTTACATCCCACCTGTTCACATTCATTAGAAATATGATTATGTTGAACTGCTGCTATAATGTATGACCAGAGGCTTATTTTCCACGCATTGACAGTTCTTAGTACAGGATCCCCAACATAGACATTGAAGCTTGAAGCTCATGGGCTCCAGTGCAAAATCTGTAACAGGACCCCCATCATCACCACCTGATATGCTCCATTTACACAGATTTATTCATAACATTAAAACCACCTGCCTAAAATTGTGTAGGTGCTCCTCAGGCCACCAGCCATGCTCTGACTCATCGAGGTATGGACTCCATATAACTTAAGTATTCTGTTGTATCTGGTACCAAGACTTAAGCAGTAAATCCTTTAGGTTCTTTACAAAAGACTTGTTTTGTTTTCAGCACATCCTACAGAATCAAACTGAAATCTGAGGAACTGGAGGCCAAGTTGACACCTTGAACACTTTTAAAGGTAATCTGTCAGCTCCAGTATGCTGAACTCACTGAGGGCAGCATACTATACACTGCGTGCAGAATTATTAGGCAAATGAGTATTTTGACCACATCATCCTCTTTATGCATGTTGTCTTACTCCAAGCTGTATAGGCTCGAAAGCCTACTACCAATTAAGCATATTAGGTGATGTGCATCTCTGTAATGAGAAGGGGTGTGGTCTAATGACATCGACACCCTATATTAGGTGTGCATAATTATTAGGCAACTTCCTTTCCTTTGGCAAAATGGGTCAAAAGAAGGACTTGACAGGCTCAGAAAAGTCAAAAATAGTGAGATATCTTGCAGAGGGATGCAGCACTCTTAAAATTGCAAAGCTTCTGAAGCGTGATCATCGAACAATCAAGCGTTTCATTCAAAATAGTCAACAGGGTCGCAAGAAGCGTGTGGAAAAACCAAGGCGCAAAATAACTGCCCATGAACTGAGAAAAGTCAAGCGTGCAGCTGCCAAGATGCCACTTGCCACCAGTTTGGCCATATTTCAGAGCTGCAACATCACTGGAGTGCCCAAAAGCACAAGGTGTGCAATACTCAGAGACATGGCCAAGGTAAGAAAGGCTGAAAGACGACCACCACTGAACAAGACACACAAGCTGAAACGTCAAGACTGGGCCAAGAAATATCTCAAGACTGATTTTTCTAAGGTTTTATGGACTGATGAAATGAGAGTGAGTCTTGATGGGCCAGATGGATGGGCCCGTGGCTGGATTGGTAAAGGGCAGAGAGCTCCAGTCCGACTCAGACGCCAGCAAGGTGGAGGTGGAGTACTGGTTTGGGCTGGTATCATCAAAGATGAGCTTGTGGGGCCTTTTCGGGTTGAGGATGGAGTCAAGCTCAACTCCCAGTCCTACTGCCAGTTTCTGGAAGACACCTTCTTCAAGCAGTGGTACAGGAAGAAGTCTGCATCCTTCAAGAAAAACATGATTTTCATGCAGGACAATGCTCCATCACACGCGTCCAAGTACTCCACAGCGTGGCTGGCAAGAAAGGGTATAAAAGAAGAAAATCTAATGACATGGCCTCCTTGTTCACCTCATCTGAACCCCATTGAGAACCTGTGGTCCATCATCAAATGTGAGATTTACAAGGAGGGAAAACAGTACACCTCTCAGAACAGTGTCTGGGAGGCTGTGGTTGCTGCTGCACGCAATGTTGATGGTGAACAGATCAAAACACTGACAGAATCCATGGATGGCAGGCTTTTGAGTGTCCTTGCAAAGAAAG
The DNA here is from genome assembly GCF_905171765.1 of Bufo bufo. Classification (NCBI taxonomy): domain Eukaryota; kingdom Metazoa; phylum Chordata; class Amphibia; order Anura; family Bufonidae; genus Bufo; species Bufo bufo. Next base: position 99,004,688 of record NC_053398.1, read on the forward strand.
GTGGCTATATTGGTCACTGATTTGTTTTTGTTTTGTTTTTGAATGTCAGAAATGTATATTTGTGAATGTTGAGATGTTATATTGGTTTCACTGGTAAAAATAAATAATTGAAATGGGTATATATTTGTTTTTTGTTAAGTTGCCTAATAATTATGCACAGTAATAGTCACCTGCACACACAGATATCCCCCTAAAATAGCTAAAACTAAAAACAAACTAAAAACTACTTCCAAAAATATTCAGCTTTGATATTAATGAGTTTTTTGGGTTCATTGAGAACATGGTTGTTGTTCAATAATAAAATGAATCCTCAAAAATACAACTTGCCTAATAATTCTGCACTCCCTGTAGTGAGAGACCCATTGATTTCAGTGGTCTGGCACTACTGTGATGGTAGTAGTTCTTTAAGGGTGCAACAACATTTTCAGGTTTCTTGATGCAGTTTTGGAAGCTAAAACCAGGAGTGAATTTCAGAAAAGAAGAGAGGTCATATCTGCCTCTCCTTTTTTGTTCCATTCCTGATTTTGGCTTAAAAAATTACAACAGGAAATCTGAACACATGGCCGTACCCGTAGAGTACTTGCAGTGAACAGGATACGGGTGGTTAATAGTCTATAGTTTGTTCGTGACGCCAATTGCAGCATGCGCAGGGTACTATCCCAGGGCCCTTCCAAGGTGTTATAATGCACGTCCCAGATTAGGAATGCCAGAGTGGTGTAATTGCCTATAATGTCTCTGTATGGTGGTGATAATTGTGTCAACGGTGTCTCCTACCTGGGTACGGCTGGACTCCTGGCTCCCGGATCACTTGCAATAAATTTGAGTGTAGTGATAGTAGGAGTAATAGAGGAATTTTGCAGCAGAAATGATGTCCAGACCTTTAGGTGAGGTTCAAACTTTTCTTTACTGAAGATAACTTGTATATAGCTTTGGTCTTTGGTCCCAGCAGGTTTTAGCAATGGTTGGCAGGAATGAATACTTCTGCACTTTAAATGTGAGCTTGCAGGATAATTCGTCTGCTTGGTAGCTCTGTAATGGTGGCAGAAACTAATCTTCTGCACTTTTCTATATCTTCTGCTGTATGGGGACAGACTAACTGAGGAGGATTTGGCTTCTCCTAGGTCTCTACACTTACTCTCTCAGATGATTTCTCAGGGGATGCTTTCTTCCTGGAATTCTGGAGGTTGTCTGTGGCTTTCTGCTTCTTTTCATCCAGCCGAGCTGCAGGTTCTCAGACTGGGGATATGATCAATGTCTCAGCCGAGACAAGATCCTGGCTTTCTTCCCTATACAGGGGGATCTCCCTACATACACACCCTACCCCTAGCAGGGGGTGGGCTACCCTGAATCTAACTTCCTTCTCCACCCAAGCTGCAGGATGTGGGAACAGTCCACACCTCCACAGAGGGGGAGCTAAGCTGGAATAATCCATTCCAGCCTAGATATACTAAACTGAGACTAATACCTTACCAATGCATTGCTGCCACCTGCTGGTCAACCTGTAAAATTACAACAATAATTGTATTTACCATGGTTTTACATGCATATTTTTGAAGACATAATGCAAATTACATCAGATGACAATATACCGGCTCTTAGGAGATAGTAGCGGGGTAGAGGTGTGTAGTAACACAACTCTGGGGTGTTACATTCCCCCTTACTTTGAGTTAAGCCGACCTCAGCTTATGCTTAGGAGGAGAGAACAAGCTCTTGGGTACCCAATTTAAGTACAAAGTGCTGCATGAGATACATATAAAGACAAACAAAGACAAACAAATAACGGCTACCCTGAGGTTCCTGCCCACATGAGTAGGGTGTTAATTAACAGTTTCCCTCTCGGTAAACCCAGTGAACCAAAGGTCTGCACTAAGCAATCACTACTGACTAACTTTGAAGTATTGTCCACCGATACCAAAGAAAGTATGGGGGTGTCTTTACTCTGTAGTCCCACCATTATGTAATAAAATGCCAGCAAATGGAAGGGTGGCTTTATCCCTTCCCTACACCAAAGTCAAAATATAAGGCTTATAGCACGATCACTATGGTGACTATGGGTAGCAAAAAAAGGCTCTAAGGTTGAGGCGCCGTACCTTATGCAAAGGCACAGAAGGGGAGGTATCAGCTTCTCTATGCGCTTCTGGCAATGTCACAGGAGGAGGGTATGAGAATCCCTTGAAACTCCTGGAAGACACCACAGGATGGGAGCAATCCTGAACAAATAACAAATGGGAAGGAGGGGTCAAAAACTCTTCTAACCATTCCGGAAGCAGCGGGGTTACCCTTGTACTGGACCTGCCGGGACTTACCACTTGGTCCTACCCTGGGTACCTATAGGCATATAACACCGGGTGTAGGCCATTAGTATTAAGCGTCCAGATAGGCAGTCCATATAAAGGGAGAATAGAACAAGAGCTGCAAAGCAAGGTACACAGAAGTAAGGTGCTACTGATCTGGCTAAGTGCAAAAGTTAGTGCAATATCACAATAAGTGCATGAAGGTCACATTGCGGCACCTAGAAAAGAATAAACACAATGGGCATATGATACTTGAACGTTGCTTAACCTGTAAACATTAATGCAAAAACATTGTGCAATATTATAGCTTGCTGCATTTTTCAAGTGCTGCTTTTTAGAAGTGCATTGGAGATATTCAGGAGACTAACTTAGACTAACTCAGAGCTTTTCAACTGTAGCAGAACTTCAGCGGTGTTTCTGGTGGATACTCAGACACTGTGTTTCAAAACAGCAGAACTTCAGCGGTGTTTCTAGTGGATACTCAGACACTGTGTTTCAAAACAGGTAAGGAATTTGTTAGACAGGTTATCACTATTGTCTGATTGCAAATGAGCATAGGTGATTAAGGTGTTAAATTTGTTGTTGGGGGAGGAGCTTTTGTGGGAGTGTGTGTATATATAGCCACATAGTATTAGCTTGCCTAATTATAGCTTGCTGCATTTTCCAAGTGCTGCTTTTTATATGAGCATTGGAGATATTCAGGAGGTAATCTGGAGGTGGATACAATCTAAAAAAGTAAGATTTGTTTGTTTAAAATCTCTCCCCTCTTTAAAATGGCAGACCTGGTTCTGTGCAGGAATTGTTGTGCTTTTATTTCAGGTTCCACTCTTCTGAGGTTTGGATGCTGTCTGATCTGTAGACATCTCTCCGTAATGCAGCAGGAAATTGCATTTTTGAAATCTGAGATTTGTAAATTAACCGTTAAACAAACTAAGGCTGAGAACGTTGCAATGCCACTGCCACAGAGGCCCCCTAGAAATGGAAGATGGGTTACTGCAGGTTCTGGTAGACTGAGAGTTGTTGATAGAAGACATATCCCACAGTCTGTGGCTCTCCATAATTCATTTGCAGCACTTTCAGAGTGCAAGAGCAACATGGAGGATGGCTCAAGCACAGTGGGTGAGAAACAATCATCTCCCATGCCTAAAGTATGCAAGTCTGCAGCCAAAGACAAAAAGGAGAAGGTGAGGACTGATAGTAAGCAGCTGTTGGTGGGCGATTCCATCATAAGAGGTGTGAAGTTTGAGGAAAATGGTGTTGTGAGATGTCTCCCTGGTGCTACCGCTAGCAGGGATAGACGACATATCCTTAATTTTGTTAGGCAAGCAAAGCAGGAAAGGGAGGTGGATGTTATTGTCCATCTTGGGACAAATGATCTGACTTGCAATGAGGTTTCAAAGGTGAAGGAAGCTTTTCACACACTTGGAAATGATATACGTGAGGTTGCATCAACTGTTTCATTCTCTGCAGTTTTGCCTGTGCATAACCTTCAGCATGACAGGAATATGCGCATTAAGGAATTCAATGTATGACTTGGTAAATGGTGTCTGAACCAAGGGTTTGGCTTTGTGTCTCATGTTAGCACTCGTTGGAATGGAAAAAAACTGTACAAGAAAGATGGTTTGCATCTTTCTCTCAAGGGAACCAATGTCCTCAGTGAACAGTTCTAAGTATTTGCTAAGGAGCATTCAAACTAGGAAAGGGGGGCAAAAGAGTGATAATCCAGCAGTCCGACCGCCCCACGGAACAATGCCAGAAGATGCCAGTAGCACATAGGTAAAGAAATGACAAGCTCAGAGTCTTGTCTACAAATGCTCGCAGTTTAGAGAATAAGATCAATGAACTTGAGGCTATAATGGCATCTGAGAATATAGATTTAGTGGCTGTTACTGAGACGTGGTTCAATGGGAGTAATGACTAGGATATAACAATACCAGGGTTCTCTCTATATAGGAAAGACAGAGAAGGCAAGAAGGGGGAGGGTTGGCCCTGTATGTGAAAGATAGCATAAAATCTAATTTAATACAAGTTAGCGAGACCAATTTAGAGTCAGTTAGGGTTATCTTGCAGCTTGATAATCATAAGGTAACTCGTGTAGGTGTGATATTTAGACCACCTAGCCAAGTCAAAGAATTAGATGATCTACTAGTTGAAGAAATAGCTAAAATGACATTGAAGGGGGAAGTTATAATTATGGAAGACTTTAATCTTCCTGATGTAAACTGGAAAACCAAAATAGCTAGTTCTGCCAGGAGTACAGATATTCTAAATTCCCTACTGGGATTATCTCTACAGCAACTAGTTGAGGAGCCAACCCGGAAGGAGGCCATTTTAGATTTAGTATTCACAAATGGGAATTTGGTATCTGATATTACTGTAGGGGAAAGCTTGGGATCTAGTGATCACCAGTCAGTGTGGTTTACTATAAGTACAGTGACTGATTCACACCACACAAAAACAAAAGTTTTAGATTTTAGAAAAACTGACTTCTCTAAAATTAGATTAGTGGTATACGAGTCCCTATCAGATTGGAACAGTTTCAATGGAGGCCAGGAGAAATGGGACTACTTAAAAATGGCACTATTGAAGGCAACAGAAAATTGCATTAGGCTTGTCAGTAAAAGCAAAAAAAGGAAGAGACCACTGTGGTACTCAGCAGACGTGGCCAAAATCATTAAAAACTAAAAGATAGCATTTAGTAATTATAAAAAAAATAAAAAACAAGGATGACAGGCAAATTTATAAGATTAGGCAGAGAGAGGCCAAACAAGTTATAAGAGCTTCTAAAGCACAGGCAGAAGAGAAATTAGCTCAGTCAGTGAAAAAAGGCGATAAGACATTCTTCAGATACATAACTGAAAAAAGGAAACTAAAACAAGGAATTACCAAATTAAAAACAAAAGAAGTAAGGTATATGGAAGAAGATAAAGAACTAGCTGACTGCCTCAATGAATACTTCTGTTCAGTTTTTACAAAGGAAAATGAAGGAAAAGGACCTCAGTTAGGAAAGAAGACTAATGAATATTTTGATGCATATGTCTTTACAGAGGAAGAGGTTCTAAGTCAGCTGTCTAAAATTAATACAAATAAATCACAGGGGCCTGATGGGATACACCGAAAGCTATTAAAAGAGCTCAGCGGTGAACTATCAAAACCATTAACAGATTTATTTAACCAATCACTGGTAACAGGAGTCGTCCCAGAAGATTGGAAATTAGCAAATGTTGTGCCCATTCACAAGAAAGGTAGTAGGAAGGAATCGGGCAACTATAGGCCAGTAAACCTGACATCAATAGTGGGGAAATTAATGGAAACCATACTAAAGGAGAGGATTGTGGAACATCTAAAATCCCATCGATTGAAAGATGAAAAACAGCATGGGTTTACTTCAGGGAGATCATGTCAAACTAATTATATTGATTTTTTGATTGGGTGACTAAAATAATAGATGGCGGAGGTGCAGTAGACATTGCTTATCTAGACTTTAGTAAGGCTTTTCATACTGTCCCACATAGAAGGCTTATCAATAAATTGCAGTCTTTGGGCTTGGACTCCCATATTGTTGAATGGATTAGGCAGTGGCTGAGGGACAGACAACAGAGGGTTGTAGTCAATGGAGTATATTCAGACCATGGTCTTGTTACCAGTGGGGTACCTCAGGGATCTGTTCTGGGACCCATATTGTTTAATATCTTTATCATCGAAATTGCAGAAGGCCTCGATGGTAAGGTATGTCTTTTTGCTGATGACACAAAGATTTGTAACAGGGTTGATGTTCCTGGAGGGATACAGCAAATGGAAAAGGATTTAGGAAAACTAGAGGAATGGTCAAAAATCTGGCAACTAAAATGTAATGTTGATAAGTGTAAGATATTGCACCTGGGGCGTAAAAACCCAAGAGCAGAATATACAATCAGTGATACAGTCCTAATCTCAGTATCTGAGGAAAGGGATTTAGGGGTCATTATTTCAGAAGACTTAAAGAGGACCTTTCATTACAATAAAAAATCTAAACTAAGCATACAGACATGGAGAGCGGCGCCCAGGGATCTCCCTGCACTTACTATTATCCCTGGGCGCCGCTCCGTTCTCCCGGTATAGGCTCCGGTATCTTCAGATTTTTGGCTTAACTGGGAGGAGCCTGCCGGCGAAAAAAAAACTCTCAGGCTATGAGCTGAGCGCTGCGATTGGCCAGCGCTACAGCCTGGGAGAAGGAGACACCGGCAGGCTCCTCCCAGTTGAGCCAAAAATCTGAAGAGACCGGAGCCTATACCGGGAGAACGGAGCGGCGCCCAGGGATAATAGTAAGTGCAGGGAGAACCCTGGGTGCCGCTTTCCATGTCTGTATGCTTAGTTTAGATTTTTTATTGTAATGAAAGGTCCTCTTTAAAGGTAGGCAGACAAAGTCATAGAGCATCAGGAAATGCTAGCAGAATGCTTGGGTGTATAGGGAGAGGCATTACCAGTAGAAAGAGGGAGGTGCTCATGCCGCTCTACAGAGCACTAGTGAGACCTCATTTGGAGTATTGTGCTCAGTACTTGAGACCATATCTCCAGAAGGATATTGATACTTTGGAGACAGTTCAGAGGAGAGCTACTAAACTAGTACATGGATTGCAGGATAAAACTTACCAGGAAAGATGTAACATGTATAGCTTGGAAGAAAGACGAGACAGAGGGGATATGATAGAAACTTTTAAATACATAAAGGGAATAAACAAGGTAAAAGAGGAGAGAATATTTAAAAGAAGAAAAACTGCTACAAGAGGACATAGTTTTAAATTAGAGGGGCAAAGGTTTAAAAGTAATATCAGGAAGTATTACTTTAATGAGAGAGTAGTGGATGCATGGAATAGCCTTCCTGCAGAAGTGGTAGCTGCAAATACAGTGAAGGAGTTTAAGCATGCATGGGATAGGCATAAGGCCATCCTTCGTATAAGATAGGGCCAGCGGCTATTCATAGTATTCAGTATATTGGGCAGACTAGATGGGCCAAATGGTTCTTATCTGCCGACACAATCTATGTTTCTATGTAATATCACAATAAGTGCATGAAGGTCACATTGCGGCACCTAGAAAAGAATACACACAATGGGCATATGATACTTGAATGTTGCTTAACCTGTAAACATTAATGCAAAAACATTGTGCAAAGACGTTATGCATTTACTAGTGCAATAATACGCTCAAATATGGCTTGAGTCCTTTTTCTTGAAGTGCTTGACTGTGGACAGGAACAAAAAGTCCATAAGTCACTTGTAATCCACGGGAAACAATAGAGTTACTTGTAATCCACACTCGGTAGTGGGTAATTTCCACAGTGGGTAATTTTCCTCACAGGAAAGTCTGGAAGTCTTCCTCCTGGGTCCCATATTTGAGGACACAAAAGTTCTTCTTTGAACTGTGTGCTCTCAGAAGCTGTAACTTCAGCAGAAACTTCATCTGCGGTCCCCTGGTGACTTTCTGTGGCAGAACTTGGAACTGCAGCTTCACCCTCTTCTGGAGGATCCTCTGTAGGCATTGGCCTTTTCCTTCTAGGTGACAGGTTCTCTGGACAGCAATAAAGGATGGACCCTTGGTCTTTCATAGCAAGGAGCTCCGGATTCGGTGGTGGCTCTGGAGTGCGTGAAGCAGTATCAGTGAACTCCTCACTGGTGGGTAGGTCACTATCAGGTGTGCTGTCTTCAGCAGGCGGCTGAGAAGAAGACTTGGAGGCTTCATACAATTCCCTTTCTCTGTGCTCTTTTTCCTCCACAATTTTTTTTATATGTTTTTATGCGTTTTCTTCTTTCTGTTAAGTCAACTCCACTAAACATCCTCTCTATCTTTTTCCGTTCTTCCGCTCTTTTTAGCAAGTCCTGTAATGTACTCCACCTGTGGGCTTTCTATCGGGCAAGGTCATCCTGCCAGGTGACCTCCTCATCACTGCTGGAACTGTTGAGGAACACAAGAGGGCGCTCCTGAATCTTGTAGCTCAGGCTGGCAGCTGTGATGGAGCTCCACTGACCTCTTGTGGTGGTTCCTGGTACTGTCTGGGTAGTTAGGCTGGTCAAAGCTACGGTGAGCTGCTGTACATCGGGAACTCCTGCCGGGGCAGAAGGGCTCAGAATTGCCGGCTGTAGTGGCTCTGGCAAAGGTATCACCAGTGGTGGTGACGGCAGGGAAGGAGCGCTCTCTCTGGGCAGCGGAGTGGGAGCTCCGGCCACCACCGCCATGCCAACCGGCGTGATGAGGGACACCTTACGGACCTCCCTGGGTAGGACGTATCCCTGTACTCTGGGACTGAAAGTCAGTACTAAGTTGTTTATTTTCCCCACCTGTAGAGTTGAAGCCGCAGGGAGTTGAGGGATCACTTTGGGGACCTCCCGGGGTCTAGTGGACGTATCGGGATTCACCAGGCATGGTGTCGGGGCAGCTGCGGGCTGGACCGGGGCCTCAAGTAATAGGGTAGTTACTACCTATGCTGCGGTCATTGTGGACCGCGGCTTGATCCGGTGCTGTTGCGCGGGTCCCTGGGCCATGCGGTGAAGGCTCAAGTATAGTTGTCCCCTTCGGGGCCTTCTCAGTCGGAGTCGTCACCTCCGCGGAAGTGGGCTTGAGTGCGGCTGCCATATTGGTTCCCGGGGTTGCAGCCATCTTTCTTGCTTCCTCTGTCACGATGAGTGCAGGAAGTAAGGGTAGAGCCTGAGGGGAGGAGTCTTTACTCCCTGGGCTTGCAGTGCAGAGTTCTTGGTGGGCAGGATTTAGGTTTCCCGCTTCTAGAGGGGCGTAGTCAGCATTTCCACGCTCCTGAGAGGGCGTTCATGTGTTTTCCCGCTTCTGAAAGGCATGAAGAAGCGGCGCCATTACAGAAATATTGCAAGTTAACCCCTGGAGTGGCGGTGCGCACGGTGTAGCGCTTTCTGGCACCGCAATAAAGGCGATAAAAGTCAATTTTCAGGGTTTTGGCACAATTCTTAGATCTTACATTACTGTTAGACATACAATTTGATCCTTGAGGCACACAATTCGATCCGGTCCTGTTCCAGTAGGGATAGGCACACAATCCGATCCTGTTTGTGACGTCAAATTTGCAGTGAGCAAGAACGGGTATGTCACGACCCATGGTCATGGTCGTGACTCTTTGAGTCCGCTTGCAGTTGTCAGCGGTCATTTGGTTGTTCACCGCAGCTGTGAGTGTTTTGCCTCACGTGCGGTTGCCGCTGGCAATATGGTGTTCTTGGCAGTGTAGCAGCCTGAGCTTGTTGCTGGGCTGCTCACTGTCTATGCATGCGGTTGCCTATGGCAATTTGTGTTTATATGTTGCCTCACGTGTGGTTGCCGCTGGCAACATGGTTGGTACTTAGTAGTGTGGCAGTCTGAGCTGTTGCTGGGCAGCCTGCTATCAAGTGCATGCGGTTACACCTGGTTGGGTGTGTGTAGGTATGCACTTTGTATGTCTGTTTGTTGTGCACGAGGTTATGTTTGTGTGCACTGTGACGCCTCCCTTCACTTGTGGTTGTCCGCGGCAACGTCTGGTGTTGTGTGCATGTGGTGGCAGTGTCTCGGCCTGCTGGCTGTTCCTCAGGACATGGTTGCCACGCATGCCGTTGCCGACGGTAACAGGTGAGTGTGTTGGTGTGCGTTTCCCTTTAAGTGTCTGTCTTCCCTTCCCTGGTGTGAGAAGGGTTAATTCCCTTCTGTGTGTGAACACTGGGTTTGTCTGAGTATGGGTGTGGCTACTTTGTGTATGAGCCCTCCCACCATCAGGGTCGGCTCATACGGCTAGGAGACAGGGTCAGAATTAGGGATGTGATAGGAGGTGACCTGCTCCCTGATTCCTGTCCTGGCCTAACAGCTATATCTCAGAGAGACATCGCCCGGCTGAGGGTTTCCCCCATCCTCAGCCGTGACAGTATGACCACAAAGGCTCCTCACGGGGCGTGCCTTCGAAAGAGGGTGCAGCATGTATGGCCTGCCGTTTTTGGCATACATGCGCGTTCTCCGGAGGGAGAGCGTTATGGGGTTCACCATTTACGGCGCGGTTGGTGGCTTATTCCCCGCCACCTTGCTAACCGTGTCCGTGTTGGTGACCCCTCGTCCCTCTCAGGGTTCCTTGCTCTGGTCGTCTGCTGGCAGCATTCCGTTGGTGTGCTGGTTTGGAGTGGCTGTTGGCAGCGACCTGGAGTAGGAACGTTTTCCTGAGTTGGACGCGGTGTCCAGTGTCCCTTCTCCAGACTGCTTTGGTGGCTGGCTGCCTGAGACCTAGGTGACGGTCCAGGTAGGTTGGCGGCAGTTCTGGAGGGAGATACGGGTACCTGTCTGGCAGTGCCTACAGTTGCTCTTTTCTCCAGTCTGCTTTGGTGGCTGACTACATGGGACCGTTGTTTCGGTCCAGGTTTGTTGGCGGCAGTTCTGGAGGGAGACACTGGTGGTTATCAGGCATTGTCCCTTCCCCCCTCCCTGTTTGGCCCCACCAGCTTCCCCTTTTCGGTTGGGGGGGGCTTTGAGGGGTGGGAGTGTCATGACCCATGGTCATGGTCGTGACTCTTTGAGTCCGCTTGCCGTTGTCAGCGGTCATTTGGTTGTTCACCGCAGCTGTGAGTGTTTTGCCTCACGTGCGGTTGCCGCTGGCAACATGGTGTTCTTGGCAGTGTAGCAGCCTGAGCTTGTTGCTGGGCTGCTCACTGTCTATGCATGCGGTTGCCTATGGCAATTTGTGTTTATATGTTGCCTCACGTGTGGTTGCCGCTGGCAACATGGTTGGTACTTGGTAGTGTGGCAGTCTGAGCTGTTGCTGGGCAGCCTGCTATCAAGTGCATGCGGTTACACCTGGTTGGGTATGTGTAGGTATGCACTTTGTATGTCTGTTTGTTGTGCACGAGGTTATGTTTGTGTGCACTGTGACGCCTCCCTTCACTTGTGGTTGTCCGCGGCAACGTCTGGTGTTGTGTGCATGTGGTGGCAGTGTCTCGGCCTGCTGGCTGTTACTCAGGACATGGTTGCCACGCATGCCGTTGCCGGCGGTAACAGGTGAGTGTGTTGGTGAGCGTTTCCCTTTAAGTGGCTGTCTTCCCTTCCCTGGTGTGAGAAGGGTTAATTCCCTTCTGTGTGTGAACACTGGGTGTGTCTGAGTATGGGTGTGGCTACTTTGGGCTATATATCCTCAGTTGAGACCTGAGGTCTGAGGGGTACTCCAGCCTTGTTTGTAAGCTGGAGGCACCCTCCTGGTTCCTTATACCATCTGCCAGTGAGGGCCACCCTTGTGGTCATAAACTTATGTTTAGACATTGATCTTCTTATGTTATGTTATGTCTAGTGGTGTCTCTTTATATTTATTGCAGCGTATGGTTCCTGGGTTCCTGTGTGATGTTTGGTGTGTGCTGTGTCCGTCTATGTTGCTGTGGACTGCAGCACTTGTGCACGGGTTCCAGGCTGTGTGTCTGTGGCAGGAAGGTGTGATACTAGTTTCAACTACCTGCCATTGCCATATGTCTGTATATGTTTCCCTTCTCCTTTATAGCTTGGCCAGTGAGACTCCTGTTGCTCCATGTCTAGGAGGAACAGGTCATCTTACCCTGCTCCTAGTCCAGGGCCACCCTGAGGGCTAGTAGGAATTACAGGTTACGGTGTATGAGCCCTCCCACCATCAGGGTCGGCTCATACGGCTAGGAGACGGGGTCAGAATTAGGGATGTGATAGGAGGTGACCTGCTCCCTGATTCCTGTCCTGGCCTAACAGCTATATCTCAGAGAGACATCGCCCGGCTGAGGGTTTCACCCATCCTCAGCCGTGACAGGGTAAAGCTGACGCCACTTGTGCAGTGGGTCAGGATACGGGTGGTTAATAGTCTATAGATTGTTGGTGACGCCAATTGCAGCGTGCGCAGGGTACTATCCCAAGGCCCTTCCAAGGTGTTATAAAGCACGTCCCAGATTAGGAATGCCAGAGTGGTGTAATTGCCTATAATGTCTCTGTATGGTGGATTGTGTCAACGGTGTCTTCTACCTGGGTACGGCTGGACTCCTGGCTCCTGGCTCACTTGCAATAAATTTGAGTGTAGTGATAGTAGGAGTAATAGAGGAATTTTGCAGCAGAAATGATGTCCAGACCTTTAGGTGAGGTTCAAACTTTTCTTTACTGAAGATAAATTGTATCCAAGCAGTATACAGCTTTGGTCTTTGGTCCCAGCAGGTTTTAGCAATGGTTGGCAGGAATAAATACTTCTGCACTTTAAATGTGAGCGTGCAGGATAATTCGTCTGCTTGGTAGCTCTTAAATGGTGGCAGAAACTAATCTTCTGCGCTTTTCTATATCTTCTGCTGTATGGGGACAGACTAGCTGAGGAGGATTTGGCTTCTCCTAGGTCTCTGCACTTACTCTCTCAGATGATTTCTCAGGGGATGCTTTCTTCCTGGAATTCTGGAGGTTGTCTGTGGCTTTCTGCTTCTTTTCATCCAGCCGAGCTGCAGGTTCTCAGACTGGGGATATGATCAATGTCTCAGCCGAGACAAGATCCTGGCTTTCTTCCCTATACAGGGGGATCTCCTTACACACACACCCTACCCCTAGCAGGGGGTGAGCTACACTGAATCTAACTTCCTTCTCCACCCAAGCTGCAGGATGTGGGAACAGTCCACACCTCCACAGAGGGGGAGCTAAGCTGGAATAATCCATTCCAGCCTAGATATACTAAACTGAGACTAATACCTTACCAATGCATTGCTGCCACCTGCTGGTCAACCTGTAAAATTACAACAATAATTGTATTTAACATGGTTTTACATGCACATTTGTGAAGACATGATACAAATTACATCAGATGACAATATACCGGTTCTTGGGAGATAGTAACGGGGTAGAGGCGTGTAGTAACACAACTCTGGGCTGTTACATAATGACCAAGCCTGCAGCACATGCCAGCGCTGCAAGAGAAATGAGTCAGATGAAGAACACTGACCAAACCCTCTCCTGTCCCTGGACGATGATTGACAGTTTCCTTTCCTGTTGTGCAAAATATTATCCACATGAATACCAGGACCAAGAACATTGTCCATATCATCCCACTAACTTCGGCAGTGTGCCTTCTTTCCATAGTGCATTTTAATGCTATCTCTTCCCTAGGGAAGTGATGCATATGCAGTACCCCAGACTTGGGTGTATCTGTAAAGTTTGGGTTTGTAATGTAATGTTTGTAATGTTTTTAACATGCTATGCACTGTTACAAAACATTCTTAAGACAGAATGCAAATCAATATGGCCATTTAGGGGCTTAAAAAAAAAATCTTTTTATCCACTTGATCGTGCTGCAGCAGCTTCTTCTATCTTCACTGAACAGGACCTGCCAAAGGACCTGCAATATGCGTAATGAAATCACCACGTGGGAGGTCCTGTTCAGCGTGATCAAGTGGATGAGGTGAGTTGTTTGGGAAACACACACATCAATGACTAGAGATGAGTGATCCCAAACTGCAAACTGCGAGTTCGGATACCCGGACCTGAACCCGGACTTTTTCACTTAAGTCCGGGTTCGGTGTTTGGGTGATTTTATTATTTTCAGTTATAACATGGTTATATCAGAATATAATAGCATTCTTTAAAATTCTGTTTATTTTTAAAAGATTTATGAATACATACATAGGAGTTACATCACTCCCATTGAATCGTAAATAAACAATCACATAAAATAAAGGTAGAAGCATACATACAGTCAGGTACAAACTCTTGATTGTCTTTAAAAATGAAGATATACAGTCAGGTCCATAAATATTGGGACACCAACACAATTCTAACATTTTTGGCTCTATACACCACCACAATGGATTTTAAATAAAACGAACAAGATGTGCTTTAACTGCAGACTGTCAGCTTTAATTAAAGGGTATTTACATCCAAATCAGGTGAACGGTGTAGGAATTACAACAGTTTGTATATGTGCCTCCCACTTGTTAAGGGACCAAAAGTAATGGGACAGTTGGCTTCTCAGCTGTTCCATGGCCAGGTGTGTGTTATTCCCTCATTATCCCAATTACAATGAGCAGATAAAAGGTCCAGAGTTCATTTCAAGTGTGCTATTTGCATTTGGAATCTGTTGCTGTCAACTCTCAAGATGAGATCCAAAGAGCTGTCACTATCAGTGAAGCAAGCCATCATTAGGCTGAAAAAACAAAACAAACCCATCAGAGAGATAGCAAAAACATTAGGCGTGGCCAAAACAACTGTTTGGAACATTCTAAAAAATAAGGAATGCACCGGTGAGCTCAGCAACACCAAAAGACCCGGAAGACCACAGAAAAAAACCTGTGGTGGATGACAGAAGAATTCTTTCCCTGGTGAAGAAAACACCCTTCACAAAGTTGGCCAGATCAAGAACACTCTCCAGGAGGTAGGTGTATGTGTGTCAAAGTCAACAATCAAGAGAAGACTTCACCAGAGTGAATACAGAGGGTTCACCACAAGATGTAAACCATTGGTGAGCCTCAAAAACAGGAAGTCCAGATTAGAGTTTGCCAAACGACATCTAAAGAAGCCTTCACAGTTCTGGAACAACATCCTATGGACAGATGAGACCAAGATCAACTTGTACCAAAGTGATGGGAAGAGAAAAGTATGGAGAAGGAAAGGAACTGCTCATGATCCTAAGCATACCAACTCATCAGTGAAGCATGGTGGTGGTAGTGTTATGGCGTGGGCATGTATGGCTGCCAATGGAACTGGTTCTCTTGTATTTATTGATGATGTGACTGCTGACAAACGCAGCAGGATTAGTTCTGAAGTGTTTCGGGCAATATTGACTGCTCATATTCAGCCAAATGCTTCAGAACTCACTGGACGGCCCTTCACAGTGCAGATGGACAATGACCCAAAGCATACTGCAAAAGCAACCAAAGAGTTTTTTAAGGGAAAGAAGTGGAATGTTATGCAATGGCCAAGTCAATCACCTGACCTGAATCCGATTGAGTATGCATTTCACTTGCTGAAGACAAAACTGAAGGGAAAATGCCCCAAGAACAAGCAGGAACTAAAGACAGTTGCAGTAGAGGCCTGGCAGAGCATCACCAGGGATAAAATCCAGCATCTGGTGATGTCTATGCATTCCAGACTTCAGGCTGTAATTGACTGCAAAGGATTTGTAACCAAGTATTAAAAAGTGAAAGTTTGATTTATGATTAGTATTCTGTCCCATTACTTTTGGTCCCTTAACAAGTGGGAGGCACATATGCAAACTGTTGTAATTCCTACAGCTTTCACCTGATTTTGATGTAAATACCTTTAAATTAAAGCTGACAGTCTGCAGTTAAAGCACATCTTGTTCGTTTCATTTCAAATCCATTGTGGTGGTGTATAGAGCCAAAAATGTTAGAATTGTGTTGGTGTCCCAATATTTATGGACCTGACTGTATATCTTCATTTTTAAAGACAATCAAGAGTTTGTACATAAATCTACACAACATAGCTAAATATTGGAATAACAGGGGAAGGGGAGGAAAGGGAGAAAAGGGAAGGACAGTGAGGGTAAGGAACAAGCACCAGTCAGAAATGAATCCTCTGTAGATACTTTTTATTTCTACAATTAAACAATTATTACGTTCAAGCAGTTATTATAATATCTTGGCCATTTTGTCCATGGTCACATATTCAGTCCATGCATTCCAAATAGAGTAATATTACTTTGTCTTGAATATCCCACTCCATCTTCTTTTCTCGTAACTTTGTACTTTAGTCATCTCCAAAAAACATTTTTTAATTGTAGGGTGATCCTTTTGCAACCATTTCCTAGGAATGATTATCTTTGTGGCATTAAGGATAAATAAACAAAGTTCGGACTTGACAGGTGATTGGTTCACCTCAAATATGTTAAATAACACCATATTTAGAGAAAATTTAATCTGCGTCTTAAACACTTCATTTACAATTTTGTTGATGGCTTCCCAAAATGGGACTATCAACGTACAGTTGTACCATATGTGTGCATATCTGCCCACTTCCTTTCCACAACGCCAACATAAATTGGAGATTTCAGGATTTACTAGATTCATAAGTGCAGGGGTCTTGTACCATCGAGAAGTCAACTTAAATTGCATCTCATGGTGCAAGTATGATTTTGAGTTAGAATAGGCATTACTCACTACATATTCAATTTGTGTCTCACTCAATTTCCAGTCCTAAATGGCCATATTGTTTTGCATTCTGTCTTAAGAATGCTATTATTTTCTGATATAATCATGTTATAACAGAAAATAACAAAATCACCCAAACACAGAACCCGGACTTCAGTAAAAAAGTCTGTGTTCAGTTCCGGGTACCCGAACTCGCAAAGTTTGCAGTTCGGGTTCACTCATCCTTAGTCATTGATGTGTTTCCCAGGTTCCTACTGTATTTTATGCTGAGGAAGGCTATTTGGAAATGGTTAACCTAAAGGGTAGGCTCACACAGAGTTTTTTGGAGGAGGTTTTGAAGCACATGTTTTGCAGCCAAGGTCAGAAGTGGATATAGAAGGAATCAAATCAAAGACTGACTTATACCTCGCTCTCCTGCTGGATCCACTTTGACTTTGGCTGAAAAACCTGAAGGGAAATCTGCCTCAAGTCCTCCTCAAAAAAACTCAGTATAAAACTACCCTTAGAGCTCTGCTGGTCTGGATGAGGTACCCCTGGCTAGGTGTGCAATGTATCTAGGCTGTCCTCTTTTCTGGTCTACTAACCTTGGGAAGGAGAGAAGCCAGATCTTTCTGAGAAGACACTGTTGATACCCTGTGCAGGTATAACTATTTGCTGTGCAGACTGTGGTTTTGTTTGACTGGGCTAAGATTGTGTATAATAAGCAATATTATTCAATGAAAAAATATATATTAGTCTCAACTGAATACCACCTAGCAAGTTATAGAAATGAAATACTAGTTCTAAACCTAAAAAGTACCCCCAGAGAACACATTTGCATGTGGATTACTGATTCAGAGATACAGAGTTTTTCACCACTTTCTAGCTTACAGTGGTAATTTTTACACAATGAAACCCTATTCAAGCCCATTCTTCTCATATCTTGCTTCCTTTCCATTGATGCTATTCTATTGCAGTTAAAATTTATACATTAATAAAGAACTGTTCTCTATGTGTTCCTGAAGATTAGCCATTTCCATTCTTCTCCTCTGTACAATTCTACTGTGAATGGCAGTAAGACAACTGGCTGCAGCAAGAAACTCCTCCACTGCTTTGTCTGAAATAGATGCCGAACATTTACCATCTGGGTCAGAGGGATATAACCCAAATCGCAGATCCGCAAAAACCCAGATTCCGAGCATGCCTCCTTTTTTCCCCCCTGTCTACAGAAAAGTCCTATTCTTGTCCTCAAAATGGATAAGAATAGGAGATGTTCTGTTTTTTTGCGGGGCCACGGAATGAACCTATGGATGGATCCGATCCGCGTTTTTTGCACAAATCTATGGTTGTGTGTGTGAGCCCTAAAATGAAGTGCACTAAAATTTTGTCACAAACAATGCCAGGAAAGTGGGGCTATTACCATAATAAATGTGAGAGTCATTCTTTTCTCAGTATTGTCAAATCACATGCAGTCGCATTCACAAATTCTCCTCCACAGTTGACAGAGGTTCCCGAGTAGACTCCCTCACTAGGGCCTGGTGTTCAAGAACCTTCTGCAACTGGAGGATTTACAACCATAATATACCCATTTTTTTTTTTTTTACAATTTTAATAATAATATTTTTCAAACTTTGTTTTGTGGTATATATTTTTAAATATTCATGTATCCTTTATCAGTCTGATAAATTTTGTGGTATTTTACATGGTCAAGTCATTGATGGTGTCTGTGTGTTTCCCAGGTTCCTATTTTATGATGAGGAAGGCTATTTGGAAACGGTTAGGTTCACACAGAGGTTTTTGGAGGAGGTTTTGAAGCACATTTTCCTGTTTGTTTTGCAGCCAAAGTCAGAAATGGATATAGAAGGAATCATAAATATAAAAGACTGACTTATATTTCGTCCTCCTGCTGGATTTATTCGGCTTTGGCTGAAAAACCTGAAGGAAAATCTGCCTCAAATTAGTGTAACTACCCTTAGAGCTCTGCTTATCTGGATGAGGTTCTTCTTGCTAGGTGTACAATGTATCTAGGCTGTCCTTATTTTCTGGTCTCCTAACCTTGGGAAGAAGAGAAGCCAGATCTTTCTGAGATGACACTGTTGATACCGTGTGCAGGTATAACTATTTGCTGTACAGACTATATAGGCTAAGATTTGCTCAGCCTTGTTCCAGTCTTCAGAGACTGATCTTTGTTTAGTTGGAGCCTGTACAAGGCTTGGGATTTTGTGTTTAATATATTTTTTTTTTTGTGATATGGAATCTGTGCAATAAAACTGGCAAGATAGTCAATTCAGTGGCGTTTAACACATAAGCTCAAATTGTGGGAAGTTTCCGTCAATAGGTATGATTATAAGTACTGCCTGACTAGGACGGTAAAACAAAAAACAAAAAACAAAGTTTATTGATATAATACAATACAAAGATGGGCATAGCCCTATTTGGTGACCAATACATGCGTTATTTGGATAGCGTATCCTGCAGCCTATATTCTTAAAAGGATGCAGCATATGTAACATCTGCTGTCCCAAAGCAGATGCAGGACACGAGGGTCCGTACTGTGCCCTAAAGATGTCGGCACATGTAGGAGTGGCCGGTAAGGTAATGAATTATCCGGTCAGTCGGACCCGAATCTAAAGAAAACAAGAAAAGGAAAGTCAGCCCAGGGTAAATGATGGTATTTGTATATAACCACCATACCCCAGCGGGCTGACAATATTGGAGCTATCTTGGTGGGAGAAGAGACCTGTCTTTCTGATCCCACTCAAGTAATGCAGCCTCCAATGAGACTCTACACCCTTACTGGTTAAGTAAAATGCGAGCGGGTGCTTCAGTGTAACCTAGCCAGCCACCATTAAGGGATAGATGAGAAAAAACACTGCTACTATCGTCTACTCTAAGCCAGTCCCACCCAACGAGTTTCTTGTGTCCCTATTTTATGAACATTTGTTCAGAAGCGAGAGAGAGCGGTAAAGAGAACAATCACAGCAGTTGGTAGTAGAGACGCGGCGTGTATCTGCACGTGTAGTGTGCAGCATACCCGTCACTGGTATGGCTTTGCTTGCCCGGCTTGTCTCGCTGTTTAAATAGGGCTGGGCCCTGCAGTGGATGTCACCACTCTCAGTAAGGATGCATGTAGGAGAGGAGGAAGGTCAGGTTGTGACTCACACCTACCATGTCCCTGAACATCCTGACATACAGGACAGCATCAGTGCCGATCAGCGGACAACTTATTTTTTTAAGGCTTATATAAGCGGCTCAAAAAGTGGTAAGGCAACCCTAAAGCGCAGAGCATACTAATAGGAGAGAAGAGATGGCAAGGAATAACCGGCCATAGTAAAGATACCGCTGATACAATGTGTCATCTGTGTATAACAGCATACTAGCCTTATGATAATCTATCTGATAACCTCACACTCATCCTATCATATGTATCGGCTAGATCAATGGATGAGGTGTCAGATGGATATATCAAATGAAGGCCTTCAACGATGGTATCGTTTGTTGCAAAGTAGCAACAATATGTAACAGGCTTTATATGGACAACCCTCATGTAGTGAAAAAGAGGGGTTACAATGTGATACATCATACATACTATCTTCAGGTAGGGAAAAAGGTGGGTTGGGAGTGATGCAGACAATCACTTAAAGCCAGTATTAGATGGTGTCAGTATACTGTACTACCAAACCCCCCTAATTCATAAAAGAGTCGTAAACATATATAATTCCAAATACAGATATCCAAGGATGGAGATAGGTCATAAACTATTGAGAAGATGGGCACACCGCACACAAAATGCATGCCAGGTGAGGTGTGTATTGGGGTAGTGAAAGAAGGCTGCTATTGTTGAGAAATATCTCTCTAAAATGACAACTTTGTATAAGAAAATGGGAAAAGTTGACTTTTACAGAGATATTTCTCTCACCCAGCATGGGTATATGTAAAAATACACCCCAAAACACATTGCCCTACTTCTCCTGAGTACGGTGATACCACATGTGTGACACTTTTTTGCAGCCTAGGTGTGCAAAGGGGCCCAAATTCCAAAGAGTATCTTTATGATTTCACAGGGCATTTTTTACGCATTTGGATTCCAGACTTCTTCTCACGCTTTAGAGCCCCTAAAATGCCAGGGCAGTATAAATACCCCACAAGTGACATTTTGGAAAGAAGACTCCCAAAGGTATTCCGTGAGGGACATGGCGAGTTCATAGAAGTTTTTTTTTTGGCACAAGTTAGCGTAAAATGATTTTTTATTTATTTATTTATTTTTATTTTTTTCTCTTACAAAGTCTCATATTCCACTAACTTGTGACAAAAAATTTTTTTTTACATGAACTCGCCATGCCCCTCACGAAATACCTTGGGGTGTCTTCTTTCCAAAATGGGGTCACATGTGGGGTATTTATACTGCCCTGGCATTTTAGGGGCCCTAAAGCGTGAGAAGAAGTCTGGAATATAAATGTCTAAAAAATTTTACGCATTTGGATTCCGTGAGGGGTATGGTGAGTTCATGTGAGATTTTATTTTTTGTCACAAGTTAGTGGAATATGAGACTTTGTAAGAAAAACAAAAAACTATTTTAAAAAAAATCAATTTCCGCTAACTTGTGACAAAAAAAAAAAATCTTCTATGAACTCGCCATGCCCCTCAAAAGTGATCTTTTTATAGCGCCGCAGCGATTTTACGGTGTTGTTGCAGTGATCAGAAAAAAAAGATTTCTGTCACTGCGGTGGGGCGGACTGAACGCAAGTGTGCGCACAAGATCAGGACTGATCGGGCGAACACTCCGTTTTTTGTAGAGCCTATAGAACATGTCCTATTCTTGTCAAGAAAAGGCATTTTCTATATAGTTCTGGCAATGTGCGGATCCGCAAAATGCGAAAAGCACATTGCCGGTGTCCGTGTTTTGCGGATCCACGGTGTCCGTGTTCTGTGGATCCGCAAAACACATATGGGAGTCTGAATGGAGCCTTACAGGGGGGGTGATCAATGACAGGGGGGTGATCAATGACAGGGGGGTGATCAGGGAGTCTATATGGGGTGATCACCCCCCTGTAAGGCTCCATTCAGACGTCCGTATGTGTTTTGCGGATCCGTGGATCCGCGTATCCATAAAACACATACGGATGTCTGACTGGAGCCTTACAGGGGGGTGATCAATGACAGGGGGGTGATCAGGGAGTCTATATGGGGTGATCACCCCCCTGTAAGGCTCCATTCAGACATCTGTATGTGTCTTGCGGATCCGCGGATCCGATCCGTGGATCCGCGGATCCGCAAAACACATATGGACGGATGAATGGAGCCTTGAAGGGGGGTGATCAATGACAGGGGGGTGATCAGGGAGTCTAATATGGGGTGATCAGGGGTTAATAAGGGGTTAATAAGTGACAGGGGGGGTGTAGTGTAGTGGTGTTTGGTGCTACTTTACAGAGCTGCCTGTGTCCTCTGGTGGTCGATCCAAGCAAAAGGGACCACCAGAGGACCAGGTAGCAGGTATATTAGACGCTGTTAACAAAACAGCGTTTAATATACCTTTCAGGGGTTAAAGAATGATCGCCGCTGGCAGGCTGTAGATGTACTTGTTTACCTGCAGTTCCTGTGAACGCGCTCTCCTGTGTGCGCGCGTTCACAGGAAATCTCGCGCCTCGCGAGATGACGCGCCGGCGCGTCTAGGAGGAATGAATCGAACGCCTCCGGAATGCAATCCTGCGTTAGGCGGTCCGGAGGCGGTTAAACATCTGCCTATTTATTTAATGTATTTGCAATGTATGGTATTTCCTATTTATTAGGCTGGCAATGTCATTACACCCATCCGCCCCTAGGTGGTGATGGCACCACATAATATATATAGCTGGGGTGTGTCTAGTTGAGAGTAGAGAGGAAGTGAATCCCGTATAGAGTGTATTGTAGAGAAGAGAAGGAAGTGTATAGAGGAGGAGAACAGCCAAGTTCCACAATGTAGCTGCCTTTCTTTCCTCTGGGACCTGATCAAGCCTGGAGAAGACAGACCAAGTAGTTACTTCAGCCAAGCACATAAGTCTATGTCTAAATATGAAGCAAGCCTAGTGAGGGTTAGAGCTGAATCCAGCCTATGGATTTCGCAAGCACAAGTTCCTGAGAGCAACTTTAGGAGTGCCGGTACACGAATGGATAATTGATGCGCAGAATTATCTTTATATTCACTAGAAGCCTTCCGGGATATAGTGAACCTGAATCCTTCAGGAGAGCATCCTGCAAATAATGTTGCAGAAGACTGATGCCTGCCACGAGGGAGAACTCCCTTATTAGATAGCTCAAGATAAGTAGAAAACAGTATATTTAGTACCAGAGTGCTATAGTTTGGACTTAGAATAATTACAGAAGACTTGCCTATAAAGTGTCAGCCTTAAAGAGAACTCCTCAACTGACAATTGCCTAAACCTGATAAAAGGAATACTATTAAACCTATTTTTGAGTCATCAATCATGCCATAGAAATGAACTGTATCTGTACTGACTTCCTGAAGACAATTGATTCAGTAAATGTTCAACTGTTTGATTACAACCGACTCCTCATCATTTCTACTACTACACTCAACATTTGCACCTTACGGTGCTGGCGTCACAAACCAGGGGCCCAGCCACAAAAGCATCTTAAACACCTAAGCCATCAAGGGCACCTCACATTCTATCTGGCTGGTGTTCCCTGCAATAGAGAGTGCCCCGGAGTATTTAGTGCTGTCTTCCCATCCACTGCACTGCCGGCCCAGGGCCCATCGGCCCACCGTGAGCCTCATGTGTTTCCCCTGCGGTCCGGCTCGCTGCATAAACATCTGGTTTCCCATGCCTACTGGTGGCCTACTTGGTCATGCAATGTGGTTGCCTTTGTCTCTGTGTGTGGTGTGTGCTAGGGCCAAGGTACCAAGAAGACGTGCTGCAGATTTTAATTTGTTTTGTTTCTGACTGCCAAATTGAGTGGAAAAGGTTTTTGCCCCTAGTGGAGTTCGCAATTAATTAACCACGTCAGCTCATTTATTGGAATATCACCTTTTTATAAATATGGCTTTAATCCGCAGTTTTCTTCTGTCTCTGTGTCCAGCTCCATGAATTCTGCAGTGGATGCTATCAATAGCTATCAGCGCACACATTGGGTTCAGGCTCGCGAGAACCTGAAACAAGCTCAAAGCATCCAATGTAAACAAGCAGTCTTTGGGTCCAAACTTTTTGTTAAGTGAGCTCGTCTGGATTTCTACAAAAAATTTGCGTCTCAGGGTACTGTCTGGTAAACCTGAGCATAAGTTTGTTGGACCATATAGAATCATGTCTGTGATTAATCTGGTATCTATCCATCTTCAGTTGCCTTCCTCGCTCAGGAGGACATATGATGTCTTCCATAAGTCATTGCTAAACAAAATACATTCCTCCTGTGATTTCTTCACCTAAGCCTCCTGATCCAATGGTAATTCTGGGCGAGATGGAGTATGAGGTGGAGAAGATACTTTACTCCCAGAAGGTTCAGGATTTGTTGCAGTACTTAATCCATTGGAAGGGGTATGTTCCTGAGGAGTGAACATGGGTACCAGCTCAAAATGTTCATGTTCATCTAATTATGACGTTGCATTTAAAATTTCCATCGAAGCTTGCTCCCCATGTTGAAGGTCCGGTGGCCCCTCTTAAAAAGGAGGGGGTAACTCACCTGTCCGGGCTCCAGCGGCGGGATCTCCAGCTTCAGCACAACTGTGCTTGGAGAGACACGCCACCTGGTGACGCAACTGCGTTCTTAGCCACAGGATGCAATGCTCTTTCTCCCCACAGCAGTGGACTGATTTATTCCTGTGTTAGTGTTCTGAATAATGGAGTGCCAAGTCATGATCTATCAGGTTCTGATCCTGGGACTCGGTGCTATATTTAAATCCCTTCCTGGCCTTAAACCAGTGTCAATGATAGTCTCTGACTCACTAGCTGTGTTCCTGGTTACGTATTTTGGATTACTAGTGTTTTAACCTCAGCTCATCCTTTTTACCACTCTCTGTCTAACGTATTGGTGGTACTGAGTTTCCCATCTAGTTCTGATCTCGGCTTGGCTATTTGACTACTCTCTATCTCTCGATTGGGTACTTTGTTGTCCTCCTGGTTTGTCTCGCACTGTAGCAGAATAGGGAACGTCGACCGGTTACAGACTTGCTACTTAGATTGTGCACTGCAAGTAGGCAGGGAAAGTTGGCAGGGTTCCAGTTAGGGCTCACTGTCCATGTCCATCCCTTCCTACTGACATTACAATTCCGCATAAAGAATTCAAACAGACCTGATACACTGACAATATAATTTTTTTCTGTCAGCCAAAATCATAAGTGGGCAAAGTTTATCAATATGGGGCGTGCACAGATTTCATAGGATCCAAAAGCAAAACTGAGATTTTTTTAAGTTACTGATGCACAGTGTGAGAGGTGTGCCAGTATCCCCCTCACTGTGCAGCATATGACAGATTTATCAGCAGGTTGCATACCCTGTGGATGAATCTCTTTTTCCAGCAAACTAGAAAAATAGAAAAGTTGCACTGTATCTCACCAACTACAGAACAGACCAAAAGTTTGGACACACCTTCTCATTCAAAGAGTTTTCTTTATTTTCA
This sequence comes from Bufo bufo, assembly GCF_905171765.1. Lineage (NCBI taxonomy): Eukaryota > Metazoa > Chordata > Amphibia > Anura > Bufonidae > Bufo > Bufo bufo. The sequence continues at coordinate 99,029,670 of NC_053398.1, forward strand.
TGACTATGAAGGCATCAAAACTATGAATTAACACATGTGGAATTATATACATAACAAACAAGTGTGAAACAACTGAAAATATTTCATATTCTAGGTTCTTCAAAGTAGCCACCTTTTGCTTTGATTACTGCTTTGCACACTCTTGGCATTCTCTTGATGAGCTTCAAGAGGTAGTCCCCTGAAATGGTCTTCCAACAGTCTTGAAGGAGTTCCCAGAGATGCTTAGCACTTGTTGGCCCTTTTGCCTTCACTCTGCGGTCCAGCTCACCCCAAACCATCTCAATTGGGTTCAGGCCCGGTGACTGTGGAGGCCAGGTCATCTGGCGCAGCACCCCATCACTCTCCTTCATGGTCAAATAGCCCTTACTTTCAAAGTTTTCCCAATTTTTCGGCTGACTGACTGACCTTCATTTCTTAAAGTAATGATGGCCACTCGTTTTTCTTTACTTAGCTGCTTTTTTCTTGCCATAATACAAATTCTAACAGTCTATTCAGTAGGACTATCAGCTGTGTATCCACCTGACTTCTCCTCAATGCAACTGATGGTCCCAACCCCATTTATAAGGCAAGAAATCCCACTTATTAAACCTGATAGGGCACACCTGTGAAGTGAAAACCATTTCAGGGGACTACCTCTTGAAGCTCATCAAGAGAATGCCAAGAGTGTGCAAAGCAGTAATCAAAGCAAAAGGTGGCTACTTTGAAGGACCTAGAATATGGCATATTTTCAGTTGTTTCACACTTGTTTGTTATGTATATAATTCCACATGTGTTAATTCATAGTTTTGATGCCTTCAGTGTGAATTTACAATTTTCATAGTCATGAAAATAAAGAAAACTCTTTGAATGAGAAGGTGTGTCCAAACCTTTGGTCTGTACTGTATGTTGGAAAATTGGAACAAACACTTAATAAATATGGCGTTCATTCTGGCTACTCCAGTCTCCTCCTCAGTTGAAGAAGGTTCTGCTGCGGAAAAACCTGAACTAGCTGTCCCTCTCTCTCTCTGTCAGAAGGCTGGTACCCTGACCAGCGGTATCCAGCTGCCTCTCTGGTCAAAGGGTTTGTTACCCAGGGTCTGTGGCAGAGTATCCCCATCTCAGAGTCTTCTGGTCACTTGCGCAGTCTGGCAGAATCTCTGCCAATTTGCAAATAGGTTCCATTGTTTAGTAGAAGAGTTTCAACACTGGACCCTATCTACAGACAACTATGGGCTCTAACTTCTCTTTTTATATGCAGTTTGTAGCTGAACTAGAACCTTCTAGTGGGAGGGGTGAAGTGGAGAAACCCAGCACAAACAAATATAATGTTACACTTTCCGTCTCTCATAGACTTGTATAGAGTTTCAATTTGCCTTTATTTTCCGTTCTTCTGATCAGCCATTCATGTTTTGTCATTTCCATCAGAGATCTGTTATTTTAGACTGATGCAAAATGAGCACAATGGATGCTCAAAATAAAGGATCTATATATATTTTTTCCGTTCTTCTGACATAAGAACAGAAAACAAAACGGTAACGTGAACCCAACCTAACTATATATATCCTTTATAACAAAGTTATTGGAGAAAACTAACATTGACTCTGAACTACCATTCACTGCAGCTTTGTTATCAAGGGTGAAATGGTTCATGCTGGCATTTCATGCAACACAGGACGGCAACATAGATATAATCAGAATTAAAGAGTCCCATAGCAGACAGCAAATTGCCATATAAGCCAGTTAATTGACTATGAGATGATTTTTCGTCTTTAGTTCAAAGTTTGTATTCTCCTATAATCCTCCACCGTGACCTCTTATTATGTTTATAATATCAATCATACAGAGCAAATATCTATTACAGTTATACAATCCATAAAAACCGTGTTCCATCTCAGATCTTTACAGGAGATGAATGGTGCTCTAACAGGGTCAGAGCTTCAGTTCTTCAATCAGAATCTTTCATTACATGTATAAAAGGGTTTGTAATACATTATGTTGGATAAAAGCTGAGCACAAAATTCTTTTTTTCTTTATTTTTTTTACCCTTTTTCTCCTATTGTCCGCTGGGAAGGTGAGAGTGTCCCTTTAAGAGCGGAAAGCCTAGCAGATTCAAAGTTCTCTCAGTCTCTACAAATCATAAGGCGTTTTTCATTTTGTTACATCAAAGCTCTCTGCTCCGCTTTGAAGTCCTCGCATGCTGTTTAAGGTAGAGCATGAATGAAGAAATGTCAATCTAGCGGGCGTCCGTGTAGTTTATGCTGAACACTAACGTGGAGTTGCTACATAAAAGGCAAACAGGAGCCTTGATAACGAATGTCCTACATGGAAGTTTGCATATCTAAGAGTGATCTCAGCTGGAGGACAGGCTTCCAAACCTCAAACTGAAACTCAGGCCAGGTCTGAGGGATTAGGAATGAAGCAGCAATGACTACGTATAGAACTATGAAATATCTATCTGTCACCTGTCTATACCTACAATTGAAGAATGTATTTCCTTGTTACCATCATGAGCATATAGCAGCAAGTGCAGTAATATTCGACCTACATATTTTATCTTTGAACATGTTGAAATGTGCAGCCACAGCAGGTTCATACAGAACCAGAAAAAAAAAATCTAAGATTATATGTGTATGAACAATCCCTTTAGCTGGGAAAATATAGAATGGTTTATTGGAACATTGGGATTGTGCTAATTGCCGTTGATGATGGAATGCTGATGATTGATGCCGCCAGCCTCTCCATAATTTTTCAAATATTGTTCGAGTATTGGTCAATCCACATTGCATTCCAGCACGCATGGTCCTTGAACAAGTCCATATCAAATGAGATGTCCAGAAGACAAAAATGATTTAGTAATGGCTCAAAATTCTGTAAAAAAATAAAAAGAATCATCATCACCTCACCAATCCCCCAGTACACCGTGTCCTGGTGCTTGTCGTCACACAAGAAATAACAGCACAGTCAATCACTGACCGTAACGAAGGCCTGCCTTCGTTTTTTGATATGCTTGTGTAGTGAGTAGCTTTAAACCTTGTAAGGCTTCATTATTTGGATCTAGGACCTAGATTACCAAGAGTGAAGTTACCCATACCATTTGTAGAGATTAATTGTACCCTGCATATAAATAATGCTGATATCTGCCCAATCTTGAAGGTAACCTGCAGGATAGTTGTGTTCTCTGCTGTCTTTACTCTTGATCCATTTGTAACACCCCTAAGTGGTGTTACCACTCCTGCACCTTGCTACTGTCTTTATTGGTCTAACCTTATGTCATCTTGTGTGTTTATTCCAGGTCCTCCACAATGTGCATTCCTATTTTATTATGCAACTGTTATGTTCACATGTAATGTGCCTAGTTCGCCTGCATTCCATTCTAACCCCCTCTGGAGAGAAGCCTGCAGGAAGGGTGGGGCAGAAGTTCCAGTTAGTTTAGTTTACCCCCAGCTAGGGGAAGGTGTGCAGGGGCAAGTCTCTGCTGGACGTGCCTACGCCAGCCAGAGCACCCTAAGCTCTGCTGGCCATGGAGGCCAAAGCTTGAAGCCTCAGGAGCCAGGAGGAAAGTTCCCTGGCATAACCTAGAGTCAGACTACAAAGTAAAGTGCAGCATACAGAAGAAGCTGAGTTATTCAGCCAGCCTGTCAGTACAACAGAGTCAGAGAGAAACAGATGTAGCAGAGTGGAGTTTGCCTGCCAGTTTCATGCTGAAGCCTGCTGGAACCAAGACAAAGCCTGTAAACCATTTTAGAGAACATTTATTCAGGTAAAGCTGTCATTGAACTTCATCTCAAGGTCTGGACTTTTATTCCTCAATTATTCCCCCTATTTATTGCTTTGGAGCCAAAGCCTCGATTCCAGCGGTATCAAGGTAGGAGCACCGTGACACACAATAAGAGACATTTTAGGCCGCAACAAACCACTCGGCATTTCCTACACCTGGGATGCGTGTTATTTAGAGGGCCCTAGGGGGAGGTGCCCATTGCACATTTATCTACATCCCTTTGCTTGGGTAACCAGAAAGCAAACCATTTGCTTTGCTGCACCCGGCTATTACATTAGTATGCAGTAACCTACCATGCTCCCTCTAGCGGATTCTGTAGACAGCCAGAAAATCATCTCTAAGGCCTCTTTCACATGTTAGTAGTTTCCATGGACAGCACACGTGTCCATGGAGAACGTGTGGGACATGTGCCATAATGTGTTTATTTACACATCAGTGACTTTCAGTAGAAAAACCACAGACATACACTACTTTGGCCCATGATGCAGACTAAACACATCCAATGAAGTCTATGTCCTCCATTTTCTGTCAGTGGTTTTCACAGACCATTAGCAGGAAATGCTCTGGACCAGCAGTGTACATGGAATACGGATGACACACAGAGCAAAAAACGGACACAAGGATCCTTCATGGACATCTTCATAGAGGAACCACTGACCATCTTGTCATGGATGTCATCATAAATCATGGTTTGTAGAGTGAAACTAAATCGCACCTCCTCATTCCTATACTTATGACTACTGTAGGTAATAAGCATCATTTCTTATGATAAAACATGGCTATACAGCTGTTGTATCAATCATTTGCTGTGCACTATTAAGAGGCATTAGTATACAGTTTGATCAAAGAGCATAGGCCCACTTACCGCGACAAGGTTGCCTCTTGTTAAGTGGGAACCTACTCTAACCGTAGCGCAGTGCCGTGTGGCGACCACCGCGTCTCATGTATATGATGGATGTCATCATATACATGTGTAAGAGGCCTTAGGCTAGAGCCAAACAGACACTTTTTGTAGCACTTTTGATTATTATTGATTGATTATTGCAACTACTGATCGCAGTTCACAAGATTACATAAAGCTCAATGTATTGCATTAAACTGCTGCTATAGTCAAAAACTTTTGTAGCCCAAGCCTTAAATCTATGTCTATACAGGGGATTTGGAGCTAAAGAAATTCATCTGCCCAGAATTGTGGACCTAAAAACAAGCTGGTGCCAAAAAGATGAAGAATCACCTTAAAGGGATTCTGTCCCCAGTGACCTCCCTAACCAGCTGTTCGCATGGACACATAGTTGTGGTTCACCTTAATAAAGTGCTGGTTTCCTTTTATTGAGCTGGGGCTCAGTTCCTGAGTTATACATTTTTCTTAATATACAAATTAGGCCGTTGTGCAATGACAACATCACCTTGGCTTTCATTGGACCCAAACTCCCCTAATTTCTGCGGCCAACCCCTCCATGGCTGATTTAATTGACAGGACCAGGCAGTGGCAGAGCAGGTAGGGGCTGGCCACAGAAATGAGCAGAGCTTGGGTGCAACGAGGGCAAAGGCGATGTCAGAAAACTTATTAGAACTCAGGAACTGAGCCTCGGATTGACAGAAGAAAACCAGAACTTTAATGAGATGAACCGCAGCTATGTGTCTATGCAAATAGTTGGATAGGGAGGTCGCCGGTGACAGATTCCTCGTAAGAAACATGATAGCTTGGCTTGGAATGTCAGTGCTACAAATATGTCTATCCCGCCATCTGCTTCCATTTTTAAATTAGGCTTCACTCCCAGGCCTGTCAGTATGCAAATAATTAGTTGATCTGCTAAACGGGAAATAACTGATATCTATATTACATAGACAAAATAAATGACATGTTTATGGAAGGCCCAGATTTACTAATCCTATAGATGGCAAGAAATTAGACAGACTGTCTATCTATGTGGTTCAGGCTGGATGACAAACCTGGAGCAGGACTAGACACTTTTGTCTATGAACCAGTTGGCTTACTTTGAGACAGAATATTACTCTAGAATTGTGGAGCAATTTTGGTGCAAAATAGAGCATCTTAGGCCATGTCCATTTACCATGAAGCTCCATCTGCCACCTGTTTCTAATAAGCCCAAGAAAGTGTAGAAACCCTAGATGTGCCAATTTTCATCACATTTTAGACAGAAATTAGGTGCAGACACATTAGTAAATCTGGGCTAGAGCTGTTGGCAAAATCTGTAACAGGGCTCCCCACCAGCCATAAGCCATCTATATTACCGTTGTCGTCTTATGTGGCAAAGTTTAGGGCCTCCCTTAGGCACCAGAGCCCTGGAGGTGACAGCTAACTCTTCACCTTTTTTAGTTATGTCTCTAATGTTATTCAGTCATATTCAAAATTGTTATTTTTCACTGAGCCAACCGATCTTGCGCCATAAAACTACAGCTACCATTTTAAATTCATTAGCAGGAATGTAACGAGAATTGATAGGGTCACTAAAAGTGTCACTGAACTATTGATATGTCATGTCGACATTTTAAAGGTTGTGATTGGTGAGTGTCCCCTAATGATGGCTAGAACGAGGAGATAGAAGAACTCACATTGCGCGCGTTCTCTCTCTTGTTCTAGTGATTGATGGGGAGCTACAAGTTTTCAAAGTTCATTAACACTTTATGCAAAGATAGTGAGGAGTTATAAAGTTAAACTGTATGACAAGATGGGGAATGAAAAGTCATAAAACTTTAATATGATTACGGTTACCTGGAGTCCACAAATTCAAGGTCCTTTCCGAGAGGTCTACATGGCATTACTCACTGCAGAGTATCACGTGAGAAACACTGAAATGCAGAGCCTTATAAACTGCACCCATTATAAAGTAATATTAGAAAGTCAACTTGACTTCCGCTTGTCTTAGATTACCTTACGTTTAACGATGACTGTTATTTTGTGTTAGTAATAATAACTTGTAGTGCTAAGTGACAATGCATTTTCTGTACTATATAATCTGTAACGGACCTGATGAATTTCGCATTGGCCTGTATTGACCAGAGCTCTGTGGCTACAAATAAACTCTTATTTAAAAGAAGCTGTTGCTGCTGTGAGTCCTGACGAAGACTGAGAAGTGATTATTGATAGGAATTTTACTTCATTTTGTCTTTCCGCCTGGTTTTCTTGGCGGTAAGACTTGTTGACAGGACAGTAATAATTCAAGCAGCAGCTTGACTACTTTAACCAACCAATAAATGGATGAAGATTTACACAAAAGTGAACCCAAAATATGAAGCCTAACCGCAGAAGACCTCCTCTATGTTTTCTCTTCACAAGAAGGAGAAACATTTCTAGGCTGAACACGACCCTCCGCTTTTATGCCCCCTAGCAGCTACATTGACTGCTCCGTCTGTAGTTATGTCCATAATATTCTGTAAAGCCTCTGAAGTATTAAAATACTAGCGCCTCATATACACATGACCATATTTTTCACCCATGTTCGATCAGCATTTTTTGTGGCAGCACACTGACCCATCCATTTCTATGGGACCATGCACATGCCAGTGTTTTTGTGGATCCCTTTTTTCTGTTCCGAAAATTATAAAATGTGTCACTGTCACGACTGTGACTGATCCAGACAGGTCTGGGAGGAGAAGGTCGCAGCGACTTGCTACTCGCGATAGCTTGTGAGTTTGCTCCATGGTTCAGGGTATGTCATCCAGGTTTTGCCTTGTGAACCTTTTTGTCCTGACTGGGAGTTTGTAGGCATCCTTCTCAGGTGAGTCCTGTCTGCCACTCCCAGCTACTATATTAGTTTCAGTTTCACTTGCAGTCATTGCAAGATATAGTCCTTACTTCCAGTGCTACTCTGACCTTTGAAGGAGATCGTTTGATGGTGTTGCTGTGGAGCTCTTGTCCGGCGTGGACTGTCGTGTTTGGGATCGCCTTCTCTGCTCGTAACTGGATAAGTCTATCTCTGCTGTTGTTTGTTTGTTGCTGTCTTCCCCTGTTGTTTTCCTAGACGTGAGTGATGGTGACTAGCGCTCCCATCGGCCTTTCCCCAGTCCAGTCTTGTTAGGGCGACTGAGGGTTTAGGCATCCTGCTCGCCGCACGGGTTCACACCCCGTCTAGGGTATCAGGGCAGACAGGTACCAGCTTAGGGTTAGTCAGGGGTGGCCATTCTATTTCCCATCCGTAGATAAGGGTCCCCCTTCCCCTCCGTCTGGTGCGACACGACTGCTGCTGGGATAGCGGTCGTGACAGTATATCTGGCCTTTTAAAAAAAAAAAAAAAAAGTGACATTTTTTTTTTTCCTTGCTGTTTTGCTTTGTATTTTGTCTGTTCCACTATGGATCCGGTTTCGGTTTTGGCGAAACGATTACAGGGGTTATCCCTTGAAGTGGCAGGATTAAAAGCAACAGTGCTGCAGCAGCAATCCTTGGGTTCCACCGTTGCTACGGGAAACCAAGGTACTCCTGAGCCAAAAGTGGCTTTACCTGATAGGTTCTCAGGAGGGAGAGACCAATTTGTAACCTTCAGAGAAGCTTGCAAATTGTTCTTCAGGTTACGCCCTAGATCCTCCGGCGGTGAGGAACAACGGATGGGCATTGTAATTTCTCTCCTGCAAGGAGATCCGCAGGCTTGGGCTTTCTCCCTACCATCAGACTCTCCGGCCTTACGATCTGTGGAGGAGTTTTTTGAAGCCCTGGGTCTCGTATATGATGACCCGGACAGGGTCTCACTGGCTGAGTCTAAGCTACGTAGACTTCGGCAAGAGAACCGGTCTGCTGAACTATATTGTTCCGAATTCCGTAGGTGGGCTACTGATACGTTATGGAACGACTCGGCCCTTAGGAGTCAGTTCTGCCAGGGGTTGTCTGAAAAATTAAAAGACGCGCTGGCGGTATACGAGGTCCCTGGGTCTCTTGAGGCTGCTATTTCTCTGTCCATAAGAATCGACAGACGACTCAGGGAGAGACTATTCAATTTTACGGAGGCCTCTATAGGGCAGGGATCGGTCTGTTATGGTCCAGTCGAACCAATGCAAATAGGGGGCGCCACTAGAAGGGTGAATCCTCCGAAGTTCCGCCGTAGGTCAGAGGTTTGTTTTCGTTGTGGGGGAGGGGTAATTTTGTAAAGGTTTGTCCCTCAGAACCCAAGAGACCACAAACAAAGGAGCCGCCGGAAAACTAGAGTCCCCAGATTGTGCGGAGGAGAACAGTCTGGGCGTATTTGTTTCCTCCATACGCATGTCTCAGTTTTTGTTGTCCGCTACCGTTGAGGCGGGCAATAAAACTGAGATCTGTTCCGTCTTTTTGGACAGTGGGGCAGGGGTCAACTTGGTGGATTCACGGTTTGCTCAGGCTCTGGGGTTTACTCCGGAACCGGTATGCAGAACTATTCCTGTTTTTGCCATCGACTCCTCCCCTCTTACTCAGAGAGAGTTAACTCAGATCATCCATAATATCCATCTGCAGGTAGGGGACCTCCATAAAGAGCACATCTCTTGTTATGTCCTGGACGGTCTTCCGGCTCCTATGGTATTGGGGCTTCCCTGGCTGGTGACTCATAATCCCGTGGTGGATTGGCAGGCCGGGGAGATTGTGGAGTGGAGTGAACATTGTAAGGACAACTGCTTGAGTAGTAGGTGCTCTACACTCTCTGAAACATCTTTACCTGCCTTTCTGTCAGATTTTATGGATGTGTTCTCTGAGAAGGGTTGTCAGGGGTTACCACCTCATCGTCCATATGATTGCCCGATTAATCTATTACCTGGGGCAAAACTACCTAAAACCCGGTTATACAATCTTTCCGGCCCGGAGAGGAAGGCTATGCAAGATTATATTTCGGAGAGTTTGGCTAAAGGACACATCAGACCCTCTTCTTCACCCGTGGCTGCAGGGTTCTTTTTCGTTAAAAAGAAAGATGGGGGCCTGCGTCCTTGCCTGGATTTCCGGGAATTAAACCGGATAACTATCCGAGATCCCTATCCTCTTCCTCTCATTCCCGACCTCTTTAATCAGGTTGCTGGTGCTAAATGGTTCTCCAAAATGGATCTCAGAGGAGCCTATAACCTGGTTCGCATCAAAGAGGGGGATGAGTGGAAAACGGCTTTTAATACTCCGGAAGGGCATTATGAAAATCTGGTCATGCCATTTGGTCTTACTAATGCGCCTGCGGTGTTACAACATTTTGTCAACGATATTTTTAGTCACCTTATCGGGAGATTTGTTGTGATATATCTTGATGACATCCTGGTCTATTCCCCGGATCTGGATACACATAAGATCCATGTGAGACAAGTGCTGCAGATATTAAGGGCCAACAAATTGTTTGCTAAATTAGAGAAATGTGTGTTCGCCGTAAAAGAACTGCCATTTCTGGGGTATGTGTTGTCAGATTCAGGTTTCCGCATGGATCCAGAGAAAGTCCGGGCGATTATGGACTGGGATCTGCCTGAGAACCTGAAGGCATTGCAACGCTTCCTGGGGTTTGCCAATTTTTATAGAAAGTTTATTAAGAACTATTCCTTGGTGGTCAAACCACTGACAGACATGACCCGAAAGGGATCCGATTTTTCCAAATGGTCACATGCAGCCAAAACTGCCTTTACATCTCTGAAGGAGAGATTCATCTCGGCCCCTATTCTCGTACAGCCAGATGTCTCGCTTCCTTTTATTGTAGAGGTTGACGCATCAGAGGTGGGGGTGGGAGCAGGGCCGGCCTTAGGTGTTCAGGCGCCCTGTGCGAGCTAACCTTGTGGCGCCCCCCCCCCAAAAAAAAAAAAAACACTGCTTGTTGCTGGCATCATGGCATAGGCTGGCTGACTATCCAACCAAGTAGTTACCAGCCCGCACACCCCAAAGGCCGGTGTAATGTTATACTTCCCTACTTCGTGAGATTTCCCTACCTTCGTCATTTCCGGTCGCACCGGACATGACGTGAGGAGGTGTGCAGCGCCGCGCAGGCGCACAATGACAGGTTAGGGAAGTTTCACAGCAGAGTGCGCATGCGCCAGGAGCCTCGCCGGCGGTTAGGGTAGGGAAAAACTATGGGCCAGTGCGCAGGCGCAGTGATCGGATGGATGTTCTCAGCTGGACACCGGCCGACACTGCGCATGCACCGGGAGCCTCACCAGCGGTTAGGGAAGCGAAAAATTACGTACGGGCCAGTGCTTTTTCCCTACCCTAACCGCTGGTGAGGCTCCCAGCGCATGCGCAGTGTCGGCCGGTGTCCAGCTGAGAACATCCATCCGATCACCGGACCTGTGCACTGGCCCATAATTTTTCCCTACCCTAACCGCCGGCGAGGCTCCCAGCGCATGCACACTCTGCTGTGAAATTTCCCTAACCCATCGTTGTGCGCAGTGCGCCCCCCCAATATAATAAACATTGGCGCAGCGCGCCCCCCCAATATAATAAACATTGGTGGCGCAGTGCGCCCCCCCCAACACCCCAGTATAATAAACATTGGTGGTGCAGTGCACCCCCCAACACCCCAGTATAATAAACATTGGTGGCGCAGTGCGCCCCCCCAACACCCCAGTATAATAAACATTGGTGGCGCAGTGCGCCCCCCCAACGCCCCAGTATAATAAACATTGGTGGCGCAGTGCGACCCCCCAACACCCCAGTATAATAAACATTGGTGGCGCAGTGCGCCCCCCCAACACCCCAGTATAATAAACATTGGTGGCGCAGTGCGTCCCCCCCAACGCCCCAGTATAATAAACATTGGTGGCGCAGTGCGCCCCCCCAACACCCCAGTATAATAAACATTGGTGGCGCAGTGTGCCCCCCCCAACACCCCAGTATAATAAACATTGGTGGCGCAGTGCGCCCCCCCTCAATATAATAAACATTGGTGGCGCAGTGCGCCCCCCCTCAATATAATAAACATTGGTGGCGCAGTGCGCCCCCCCCAATATAATAAACATTGGTGGCGAAGTGCGCCCCCCCTCAATATAATAAACATTGGTGGCGCAGTGCGCCCCCCCTCAATATAATAAACATTGGTGGCGCAGTGCGCCCCCTTCAGTATAATAAACATTGGTGGCGCAGTGCGCCCCCCCCTCAATATAATAAACATTGGTGGCGCAGTGCGCCCCCCCTCAGTATAATAAACATTGGTGGCGCAGTGGGCAGTGCCAATGAGGGTTAAAAAAATAAATAAATAATTAACTCACCTCCTCCAATTGATCGTCTTCTGTTCTTTCTTCATGACCTGTCAAAGGACCTGTGGTGACATCACTGTGCTCATCACATGATACATCACATGATCCATCACCATGGTAATGGGTCATGTGATGAGCTTAGTGACGTCACCACAGGTCCTGAAGAAAACAGGAGACCGGCAGCTACGCGATCAACTGGAGGAGGTTAGTTAATTTTTTTTAATTTTTTTTTAACCCTCACTGTCACTTCCCACTGAGCCACCAATGTTTCTTATACTGGGGGGGGGGGGGCGCACTGTGCAACCAACGTTTCTTATACTGGGGTGTTGGGAAGGAGGGGGGGCGCACTGTGCCACCAACGTTTCTTATACTGGGGGGGGGCACTGTGCCACCAACGTTTCTTATACAAAAACAGGAGGCGGGTGCCGGAATCAAATAGCCGGCACCCGACCTTTGTGACAGGGAGTTTCGATCAGCTGCAGTTAACCTCTCAGGTACCGCACCTGAAGGGTTAACTCAACTGCAGCTGATCGCAGCTCCCTGTCATAGAGGTCGGGTGCCGGCTATTTGATTCCGGCACCCGCCTACTGTATTTGTATTTCAGGTTTTCTTCATTGGTGGCGCAGTGGCCACAGCCCCTCCCCTCCTCCTCCTGTCTCTCTTCTTATTGGCAGCGGCGGGGGCAGCAGGCAGGTCAGACACAGGGGAGGAGGAACGAATCAGGTCAGACAGGGGAGGGGGAGATAGAGGGGGCGCCCCGAGGGAGAACACAAGTTCAGCCTCGCCTGCCGCATATTACATTGCGAGCTGTCGGCCGCCCGGCGCCCCTGTTACTATGGCGCCCTGTGCGGCCGCACAGCCCGCACACCCCAAAGGCCGGCCCTGGGTGGGAGCGGTACTATCTCAGGGCCCGTCCCCTGGTGAATGGCGTCCGTGTGCTTTCTTTTCGAAGAAGTTGTCTACTGCAGAAAGGAACTATGATATTGGCAACAGGGAGCTTTTGGCTATTAAGTTGGCCTTTGAGGAGTGGCGTCATTTTTTGGAGGGGGCGGTTCATCCCGTCACGGTGATTACTGATCACAAAAACGTATTATATCTGGAGTCTGCTAAACGTCTCACCCCTAGACAGGCTCGGTGGTCGTTATTTTTTACTAGGTTTAATTTTGTAATAACCTATCGCCCGGGGGCAAAAAATACTAAGGCGGATGCATTGTCCCGAAGTTTTCCTGGAGGGGGTGATGTTGATGTACCAGAGCCCATTTTGCAAAAGGGGGTGGTGGTCTCTGCATTACACTCAGGTTTGGAGGGGAGGGTGTTGGAAGCTCAGGGGGACGCCCCGGCCTCCTGCCCCTCGGGTAAACTGTTTGTGCCAGAAAATTTACGACTGGAGATACTAAAAGAACACCATAACTCCACACTGGCAGGACACCCAGGTAGTAGGGCAACCTCTGAGTTAGTGTCTCGTCGGTTCTGGTGGCCTAAATGGCGCCAGGAGGTGTTGAATTTTGTGTCTGCATGTGTTACCTGTGCTCGTTCTAAGGTAGATCATACTCGTCCGGCAGGGCGTCTTTTACCTCTGGCCATCCCCAACAGGCCTTGGACGCACCTATCAATGGATTTCATTACGGATCTACCAGTATCAGCGGGGAAGACTGTTATTCTTGTAGTTGTTGACAGATTCAGTAAAATGGTGCACTTTATTGCTCTTGCCGCATTGCCTAATGCTAACACACTGGCTCAGGTTTTTATTGACCACATCGTGAAGCTTCACGGGGTCCCTTCCGATATTGTTTCGGATCGTGGTACCCAATTTGTTTCTAAATTTTGGAAAGCTTTTTGTTCTCGTTTAGGGGTTCATCTGTCGTTTTCTTCATCTTTCCATCCACAGTCCAACGGTCAGACTGAACGTACCAATCAAAACCTAGAGACATATTTGAGATGCTTTGTTTCCGAAAATCAGGAGGAATGGTCATCTTATTTACCGTTAGCCGAGTTTGCCATTAATAATCGTCGTCAAGAATCTACCGATAAGTCACCATTTTTTGGTGCGTATGGTTTCCATCCTAAGTTTTGTACGTTTAGTGAGGGGGGGCCGTCTGGGATTCCCGAGGAGGAACGATTTGCGTCTTCACTTTCTTCAGTGTGGCAGAGTGTGCAAGAAAGTTTGAAGAGAATGGGTGGTAGATACAAACGTGTGGCTGATAGGAAGCGCTCTGAAGGTCCGGACCTTGGGGTGAATGACTTGGTGTGGTTGTCTACCAGAAATATCAAGTTGAAGGTTCCCTCGTGGAAATTAGGTCCGAGATTTATTGGTCCTTATAGGGTAATTAAGATCATTAACCCGGTGGCTTTTCGTCTGGAGCTACCTCAGACTCTAAGGATCCATAATGTCTTCCACAGGTCTCTGCTTAAGAGATATGTAGAACCTCCTGAACCATTGCCGCTACCGCCTCCACCGGTGGTTGTTGATGGCAGTCTTGAGTTTCAGGTAGAAAAGATTGTTGATTCACGATATGTTCGCCGCTCTCTTCAGTACCTGGTGCACTGGAAAGGTTATGGTTCCGAAGAGAGAATGTGGGTTCCAGCATCAGAGATAACAGCGGACAGACTCATTCGGGCTTTTCATAGCTCCCATCCGGAAAGGCCTGGTCTTGAGGGTCCGGGGGCCCCTCGTAGAAAGGGGGGTACTGTCACGACTGTGACTGATCCAGACAGGTCTGGGAGGAGAAGGTCGCAGCGACTTGCTACTTGCGATAGCTTGTGAGTTTGCTCCATGGTTCAGGGTATGTCATCCAGGTTTTGCCTTGTGAACCTTTTTGTCCTGACTGGGAGTTTGTAGGCATCCTTCTCAGGTGAGTCCTGTCTGCCACTCCCAGATACTATATTAGTTTCAGTTTCACTTGCAGTCATTGCCAGATATAGTCCTTACTTCCAGTGCTACTCTGACCTTTGAAGGAGATCGTTTGATGGTGTTGCTGTGGAGCTCTTGTCCGGCGTGGACTGTCGTGTTTGGGATCGCCTTCTCTGCTCGTGACTGGATAAGTCTATCTCTGCTGTTGTTTGTTTGTTGCTGTCTTCCCCTGTTGTTTTCCTAGACGTGAGTGATGGTGACTAGCGCTCCCATCGGCCTTTCCCCAGTCCAGTCTTGTTAGGGCGACTGAGGGTTTAGGCATCCTGCTCGCCGCACGGGTTCACACCCCGTCTAGGGTATCAGGGCAGACAGGTGCCAGCTTAGGGTTAGTCAGGGGTGGCCATTCTATTTCCCATCCGTAGATAAGGGTACCCCTTCCCCTACGTCTGGTGCGACACGACTGCTGCTGGGATAGCGGTCGTGACAGTCCTATTCTGGTCCATTTTGTGGACAAGGAAACTCCTTTTTGTTGATGGGAGTGAGAAAATGCAAATACCAGTTAAGAATGTGGATGGCAATGGTTGGTAAGGACCAGGGTTAATCACCTGTTCCTCCCCTCTTGGTAGGAGTGGGCTGGTCCTGCTTCCTGACAAGAGGGGTAGTTTCTGAGTAGCTTTAGGAAGAAGAGGAAGCACACTGCTGAGCTCCTGCTCCTCAAGAGGATTCTCCAGGGAGATCAAAGATGTACAGCCTCAAGTAAATCCTTGAGAAGATAGACAGCAGAGTGAACAGCTACAACTAGCATTAAAGACACTGCTGTGACGTGAGGGACTACAGCTAAGACACCCATCACCAAGACTACTAATAGGCCAGTACAATACTAGAGCTAAACTGCAGCCAACTAAAATGCCTCCATATTCCTTACCGATGCCATAAAACTGCACTTGAAATTAGCTACTATTGAATTTATTTGAAGTCAGAATTAAATGTATAAAAGTTCTGACTTTTATACAGTACATTTAATTCTGGCCTCATTCTTCAATACTACATTTCCACTACACTGATCCCCAGGGAGCAATGGCCTTAATCAGGGCCACAACACTTAATCAGGGCCACTACCACTCCCATCCTCTGTTCACTGCATGTGCACAAAGGGCAGACGGGAAGAAGGGGAATAAGCAGCTAACAGACACTTGACAGCTGATTGTCCCCATTGAAGGTCACCAGTGAATCACCTGTATACTTGCTATATAAGATGGTATTGAACACTTGTATGTAACCTTTGTTGATGAAGGCTGCTATAGCCGAAACGCGTCATAAGACATACTATTATGACTGAATAAAAAGAATATCCTTATTTACAATTGACGACTGCTGGGATTTCCTTTTGAATGCACTCAACACTGACCGGTCAGCTCCCCCTCCCATCCCTAAGCAAGATGGCACTACTAAACTTCTCTCCCCTTGACAGCATACCCTTGCCCATTTCCAAATACACATTAACAAGTGTACAAGTTAACAGCTAATACTTGAACAAGTAACAAAAGTGTTATCCCACACTCCAACTGCAGGCAAGAATAGGACATGCTCTATCTTTTTTGCAGGGCGGCGGAACGGAACTACGGATTAGGACAACACACGGTGGGCTGTCTGCATCTTTTGCGGCCCCATTGAAATGAATGTGTCCGCACCCGTTCCGCAAAATTGTGGAACGGATGTGGACCCAGAACTACGGACTTGTGAATAGACCCTAAAGCTGTTAAAAACGGACAGTTTCAATCAAATTGATCGTTCATCGGGTAATATTTAACAACGAACAATCATTTTAGTCGACTGATGCAGACCATTAACCTGAAAAGAAGTCGGCCATGTTTGACATTTTTGTCCAGTAGTCGGATGAAAGATGTTTCATTCAAAGGAAGATCATTATGGGAGAAAGATCTTTCTTTAAAAGAAGGTTTCTAAAAAGATCTTTCATCCATTGCCTGGTGTCATTGAACATACAGAGGCAAGAAAAAGTAGGGCAGCTGTAACCAACACCTCCAATCTCATCTCATTAATTGGGCTCCAGTTGGCTGACACCTCACTCCAATTAGCTCTTGGAGATGTCATTAGTCTAGGGGTTCACATACTTTTTCCACCTGTACTGTGAATGTTTACATGGTGTGTTCAATAAAAACATGGTAACATTTAATTCTTTGTGTGTTATTAGTTTAACCACCTCAGCCCCCCTAGCTTAAACACCCTTAATGACCAGGCCACTTTTTACACTTCTGACCTACAGTACTTTCACCGTTTATTGCTCGGTCATGTAACTTACCACCCAAATGAATTTTACCTCCTTTTCTTCTCACTAATAGAGCTTTCATTTGGTGGTATTTCATTGCTGCTGACAATTTTTACTTTTTTTTGTTATTAATCGAAATGCAAAAAAAGTGTCACACATCTGGTACCTCCGTACTCAGGAGAAGTTGGGCAATGTGTTTTGGGGTGTCATTTTACATATACCCATGCTGGGTGAGAGAAATATCTTGGTCAAATGCCAACTTTGTATAAAAAAAATGGGAAAAGTTGTCTTTTGCCAAGATATTTCTCTCACCCAGCATGGGTATATGTAAAATGACACCCCAAAACACATTGCCCAACTTCTCCTGAGTACGGAGATACCACATGTGTGACACTTTTTTGCAGCCTAGGTGGGCAAAGGGGCCCACATTCCAAAGAGCACCTTTCAGATTTCACCGGCCATTTTTTACAGATTTTGATTTCAAACTACTTACCACACATTAGGGCCCCTAGAATGCCAGGGCAGTATAACTACCCCACAAGTGACCCCATTTTGGAAAGAAGACACCCCCAAGGTATTCCGTGAGGGGCATGGTGAGTTCCTAGAATTTTTTATTTTTTGTCACAAGTTAGCGGAAAATGATGATTTTTTTTTTTTCTTACAAAGTCTCATATTTCACTAACTTGTGACAAAAAATTAAAACTTCCATGAACTCACTATGCCCATCAGCGAATACCTTGGGGTGTCTTCTTTCCAAAATGGGGTCACTTGTGGGCTAGTTATACTGCCCTGGCATTCTAGGGGCCCTAATGTGTGGTAAGTAGTTTGAAATCAAAATCTGAAAAAAAACACCCCAAAAATCATCATTTTCCGCTAACTTGTGACAAAAAATAAAAAATTCTAGGAACTCGCCATGCCCCTCACGGAATACCTTGGGGTGTCTTCTTTCCAAAATGGGGTCACTTGTGGGGTAGTTATACTGCCCTGGCATTCTAGGGGCCCTAATGTGTGGTAAGTAGGTAGTAGTAGTAGTTGGCATTTGACCAAGATATTTATCTCACCCAGCATGGGTATATGTAAAATGACACCCCAAAACACATTGCCCAACTTCTCCTGAGTATGTCTGAATGGAGCCTTACAGGGGGGTGATCAATGACAGGGGGGTGATCAATGACAGGGGGGTGATCAGGGAGTCTATATGGGGTGATCACCCACCTGTCATTGATCACCCCCCTATAAGGCTCCATTCAGATGTCCGTATGTGTTTTGCGGATCCGATCCATGTATCCGTGGATCCGTAAAAAACATACGGACATCTGAATGCAGCCTTACAGAGGGGTGATCAATGACAGGGGGGTGATCAATGACAGGGGGGTGATCAGGGAGTCTATATGGGGTGATCACCCCCCTGTAATGCTCCATTCAGACGTCTGTATGTGTTTTGCGGATCCGATCCATGTATCCGTGGATCCGTAAAAAAACATACGGACATCTGAATGCAGCCTTACAGGGGGGTGATCAATGACAGGGGGGTGATCAGGGAGTCTATATGGGGTGATCACCCACCTGTCATTGATCACCCCCCTATAAGGCTCCATTCAGATGTCCGTATGTGTTTTGCGGATCCGATCCATGTATCCGTGGATCCGTAAAAAACATACGGACATCTGAATGCAGCCTTACAGAGGGGTGATCAATGACAGGGGGGTGATCAATGACAGGGGGGTGATCAGGGAGTCTATATGGGGTGATCACCCCCCTGTAAGGCTCCATTCAGACGTCTGTATGTGTTTTGCGGATCCGATCCATGTATCCGTGGATCCGTAAAAAAACATACGGACATCTGAATGCAGCCTTACAGGGGGGTGATCAATGACAGGGGGGTGATCAGGGAGTCTATATGGGGTTATCACCCCCCTGTCATTGATCACCCCCCTATAAGGCTCCATTCAGATGTCCGTATGTGTTTTGCGGATCCGATCCATGTATCCGTGGATCCGTAAAAAACATACGGACATCTGAATGCAGCCTTACAGGGGGGTGATCAATGACAGGGGGGTGATCAATGACAGGGGGGTGATCAGGGAGTCTATATGGGGTGATCACCCCCCTGTAAGGCTCCATTCAGACGTCTGTATGTGTTTTGCGGATCCGATCCATGTATCCGTGGATCCGTAAAAAACATACGGACGTCTGAATGGAGCCTTACAGGGGAGTGATCAATGACAGGGGGGTGATCAGGGAGTGTATATGGGGTGATCACCCGTGTCATTGATCACCCCCCTATAAGGCTCCATTCAGACGTCCGTATGTGTTTTGCGGATCCGATCCATGTATCAGTGGATCCGTAAAAATCATACGGACGTCTGAATGGAGCCTTACAAGGGGGTGATCAATGACAGGGGGGTGATCAATGACAGGGGGGTGATCAGGGAGTCTATATGGGCTGATCAGGGGTTAATAAGGGGTTAATAAGTGACGGGGGGGTGTAGTGTAGTGGTGTTTGGTGCTACATATTGCTGAGCTACCTGTGTCCTCTGGTGGTCGATCCAAACAAAAGGGACCACCAGAGGACCAGGTAGCAGGTATATTAGACGCTGTTATCAAAACAGCGTCTAATATACCTGTTAGGGGTTAAAAAAATCGCATCTCCAGCCTGCCAGCGAACGATCGCCGCTGGCAGGCTGGAGATCCACTCGCTTACCTTCCGATCCTGTGAACGCGCGCGCCTGTGTGCGCGCATTCACAGGAAATCTCGCGTCTCGCGAGATGACGCACGGATGCGTCCAGGAGGAATGAATCGACCGCCTCCAGGACGCATCCGTGCGTTAGGCGGTCGGGAGGTGGTTAAGTAGACTGTGGTTGTCTATTGTTGTGACTTAGATGAAGATCAGATCACATTTTATGACCAATTTGTGCAGAAATCCATATCATTCCAAAGGGTTCACATACTTTTTCTTGCAACTGTATATGGCCAATATGAAACAGCTAACATCGATTAAAATGTGTATGGCTGTGCCTGCGAAAAGATCGTTCACCAGAAAATAGTTTTTTCAACTGCTGTTCAACCATTAACTAACTTTATTAACTAACTCTAATGTGTATGGCTGCAGGCGTACAGCCCCCTATCCTATATACCTATCTGTGTGTATAGTGTTGCAACTCTGCTTTATCTAGGACTAGTAGAAGGACCCGACTTCGCTTGGGTATATTTAATCTATTTCAATTAATGTTTGTGTGTGTCGTTAAAAGATATCAACACTATCCACTATAACAGTGACATCTACAGCACCCTGCCCCCTTAACAGTGACCTCCACAGCCCCCACCCCTTAACACTGATCCCCCGCCTACAGTGCCCCGTCCCTTAAAAATGGACCTCCACAGCAGCTCACCCCCTTAACTTTGACCTTTACAGCAGCATTCCCCTTTAACAGTGACTTTCACAGCACACCACCCCCTTGACAGTGACCTCCACAGGGGCCCGCCCCCTTAACAGTGGCCTTTACAGCAATCTGCCCCTTAACACTGACCTCCATAGCGGACCATCCCCTTAACTGTTACCTCCACAGCAGTCTGCCCCTAGGGTGGCCAGAGGTCTGGTTTTAGGCCGGACAGTCCGGCTTTCAGACTTCGTGTCCTCCGTCCGGCACAGGGCCTGGACGGACACAAGGAGTAGATTTTTAACTTAATTTTTTCAATCCCTGTTGGCTGAGGAGTGGGAGGGGGCATGGCCTAACTGGATCAGGGGTGTGTCCTTTTGAACAGCTCAGTCTAAGACAGCAGCACTGTGCTGTCTGAGAGTGAGCTGCAGGGAAACTGAATTGGGGGCGTGGCTTAGCGGGACCTAGAAGTTGATTTTTAACTTCATTTTTTCAATCCCTGTCGGCTAAGGAGTCAAAGGGGCGTGGTCTAACCTGATGGGGGCGTGTTTTAAGTTCGTCTTTTGAGGGTGGACACATTGTGGCAGGGGGCGTGTCTGGGCTCCTTCCTGCAAGAGTGACGCCCCTCTGGGCAACTTACTGGCTCATTTGCATTTCAAATAAACTGGATTTTCAGAGGATAAAAACATCTATTGCTGGAACAAAGGCACATCTTGAAATAAGGTACTAAGTGCTATTAGGCCATGGCTTTACTGCAATAGCGATTATCCTGGTGCCAGATTTCCTTAACAACCTCCCGTCCGCCCATAGACTATAAACGTCCGGGAGGTGGTTCTCTATTTCTGAATGGACGTTCCTGAACGTCCATTCATAAACTGCAGCTGAACGCTAATCGTGCAGCTGCTGATCGGGTTGCCCGCTGTCAGCAACCCTTAGAGAAGGCAGGGACAGTGCTCAGGTGTCCCTGCCTTCTAGATCGCTGTGCGCTTCCTGTTTCGGCCCAGCTGTCATGTGATCGCCGGGACCGGAGAGTGCAGGAGCTGTGTGAGGTCTTTCAGAGACCTCGATCAGCCCTGCTCTGAGGCTGTACAGCGCTGTATGGCGCTGTACAGCCTCTCTGGGGGGTGTATTTCCCCTGTAACTGGGGCTACTATGTCAGCCCCAGTTACAGGAGAAATCACCAGTGAAAAAAAAAGTGAAGTTAAATGTCCCCCAGAGGTCTTGTATGACCTTATGGGGGACACAAAGTGTAAAATAAATTTTTTTAAAAATAAAGTGTTAAAAAAAAAGTAAGGAATAAAAAAAAAAATTTAAATAGAATTTTTTTTATAAAATAGACATATTTGGTATTGCCGCGTCCGTGACGACCGGCTATATAAATATATCACATGATCGACCCAGTCCGATAAACACCATAAAAAAATTTAAAAAAGCGGTGTAAAAAAAAAGCAATTTTTTCACCTTACGTCACAAAAAGTGCAACACCAAGTGATCAAAAAGGCGTATGTCCCACAAAATGGTACCAATTAAACCGTTACCTCCTCCCGCAAAAAATTAGCCCCTATATAACAAAATCTCTCAAAAAATATATATATATATAGCTCTCAGAACATGGACACATTAAAACATGTTTTTTTTGTTTCAAAAATGCTATTATTGTGTAAAACCTAAATAAATAAGAAAAAGTATACATATTAGGTATCGCCACGTCTGTAACGATCTGCTCTATAAAAATGTCACTTGACCGAACCCCTCAGGTGAACGCTGTAAAAATATATAAATAAAAACTGTGCTAAAACAACCAATTTTTTGGTCACCTTGCCCCATAAAGTGTTATAATGAATGATCAAAAAATCATATGTGCCCAAAAATAGTACCAATAAAACTGGCACCTTATCCTCTAGTTTCCAAAATGGGGTCACTTCTAGGGAGTTTCTACTGTAAGGGTGCATCAGGGGGGCTTCAAATGGGACATGGCATCTAAAAACCATGTGGCGCTCCTTTTCTTCTGTGCCCTGCCATGTGCCCATACAGCAGTTTATGACCACATGTGGGGTGTTTCTGTAAACCGAAGAATCTGGGTAATAAATATTGAGTTTTGTTTGGCTGTAAACCGTCAATGTGTTAAAGAAACAATTTGATTAAAATGGAAAATCTGCCAAAAAAGTGAAATTTACAAATTTGATCTCCATTTCCTTTAATTCTTGTGGAACACCTAAAAGGTTAACAAAGTTTGTAAAATTGGTTTTAAGTAACTTGAGGGGTGTAGTTTCTACAATGGGGTCATTTATGGGGTATCCACTATGTAGGCCCCACAAAGTGACTTCAGACCTGAACTGGTCCTTAAAAAGTGGGTTTTGTCAATTTTCTTAAAAATTTTAAGAATTGCTTCTAAACCTTCTAACGTCCTAAAAAAATAAAATGACATTTCCAAAATGATGCCAACATAAAGTAGACATATGGGGAATGTTAAGTAATAAATATTTTATGAGGTATCACTTTCTGTTTTAAAAGCAGAGAAATAGAAATTTAGAAAATTGTGAATTTTTAAAATATTTGAGTAAATTTGGGATTTTTTAATAAATAAAGGTGAAATATATTGACTAAAATTTATGACTAGCATGAAGTACAATGTGTCACGAGAAAACAATCTCTGAATGGCTTGGATAATCGCACAGATTATCGCTAACGGAATGTAGGAATCTGGCAGTGTAAAAGCTCGTTCATCTGTTAATTGATCATTCATGCGGACAGCAAATAACAGCTTATTCTGACTCCTTTAATGGCCCTGTGCACACTTGGGGTCATTTATCAATCTGGTGTAAAGTAGAACTGGCCTAGTTTCCCATGGCAACCAATCAGATTCCACCTTTCATTTTCCAAAGGAGCTGTCAAAAATGAAAGGTGGAATCTGATTGGTTGCTATGAACAATTAAGCCAGTTCTACTTTACACCAGTTTTATAAATGACCTCATGTGTCTTTTGGCATGGGTTCCATCGCAAAAAGCCACCAGCGGCTGCTTGGAATCCGCCCACATTGTTTTCAGTGGGAGGCTACACTGCTATTTGTGTGGCCAGTGGTTTAAAGCCATGACAGCACCATGAGAGGACATGTCATTTTTTGATCCAGTGTCCAGACAGACAACACTGGAAGCCACGGTTGGTGTTCTTCCTCGATTTGGCTCCATTCACTGGGGCTAAACCTCAAACAGGTCCACGGCATTGAATTGAAAAAACCATGGCAGAAAACGTGGCGGTTTCTGCCATGGAATACGTCTCAGATTTAGTTATGGGACCCATATCTATCCTGGGAATATGGCATACTAGTCCTAAAATACCCCTTTAAAGGGAACCTGTCATGTGGATATTTGATTATAATCTAACTAATTATATACAATCATTAACAACTAAAAAGTACCTTAGATGTATTCACTTACTGGTGTGACAGATGGTTACCTCATAATATACACACAAAGATGCCACATGGTCATGAGCTGATTTGAGTCCAGCGTGATGTCATTGAGTCCAGCGTATATTTAATTCAGAGCTATAGCCACTCCCCTGCCCACCTGCTGCTGATTCATATGGAAAAAAACTGCAGCAGGTGGGCGGGGAGAGTCAGGAGCTCATGAATATTCATGACTCATCATTATCAGCTGGAGCTTTTCAATACAAGATGTTGGCAGATTGCCCGGGGCAATTAAAGAAAGTGACCCAGCATTGTGCTAAGAGAATCAATCACTTATTTATGTTGCCCTTAGTTAGGACACCATAAAACTGGTGACAGGTTCCCTTTAAGCCTATGATGTGCTTATTTCAATAAACTTTATAAAAAACCAGATTAACCCCATTAACCCATCCAATGGGTTGTGATATTTTAGAAATGATGAGCAGGCATGGACTAGGCTCTTTGTGCTGAAGGCAGGGGTTTTACAATTCTCTCCTGAAGTTCAGTATGATAGCTGTCAAATAGACAATCCTTCCTTTAATTGCACTAAAGATTGCTCCACCGATTCGAGAGCTTATAGCAAAATCAAACGCTAGTACACAGAGTTGTTTTAAGCCATACGTTTTGATTCCGTTCCCTCTCAATAACGCCAATTTTTAACAAGCCATGAAGAAACAGCATTGTACGAAATCTGGGCAAAATCAGCAGCCTTTTAAGTTTTATTCTAAA
Source organism: Bufo bufo (assembly GCF_905171765.1). Lineage (NCBI taxonomy): Eukaryota > Metazoa > Chordata > Amphibia > Anura > Bufonidae > Bufo > Bufo bufo. Next base: position 99,054,262 of record NC_053398.1, read on the forward strand.
CAAATATTAATGAACGTCGGCGTAAAGTTCACACCGAGGGCACCTGAAAAATCTCCCCATTACTAGTGCACACAGAAGCCAAGCCTGTTCCCCCTCCAGCGCAGATCTATAGGCTCAGACGCAGAATAAGCTTACCAGCAGGGCAACCGCAGCCTACATTAGAGGCATGATAGCGAGATACTGATTAATAACAGGAGGGGGTGTTAATCAGGAAAAGCCATATGCTATTAAACTTCAGATGAAAGCGAAAATGATAATCATTATTTCAGAAAAGATGCAGTTAAAAGAGTAGTTGAACAGCAAGCGGCATCTTTTTATCATTACAACGTCTTCCTGCAAAAACCTCTTTCCATTTTCTTTTCTAAAGATTTTTTCTTTCATGAGCATCTGATTCATTTCATCTTTAGACATTCGTCTCCCTCCCCTCCATCCATTATATTTGATGTTGTTTTTGAAGAACGACTTCTAAATATGCAATTAATTCCTATTAATTATGGCCTTCAAATCTGCAAATTTATACTCTATTAAGATAATACATTGCATTTTATCAGAAAACTTTTTATGTTTATATATAAAATGCTGTGCTTGGCAATTCTTTATGGTATTCCATAATCTGCTAACGCGGAGACTGAGATGAAGCTTAAAGGGCTTGTCCATTCGTTTACGATCGATGGCCTGACCTTCCATCAATATGTAATATATCGGTCCCAGAAGTCAGTGCCAGAACTGCACAGCTCCATCCATTGTGTAGTGGACACGGCTTGTAATTGCAGCATTGCTACCATTCACTTCAATGAGAAGGGCTGTAGTAACCAGGGCCGTCCACTGCATAATGGATGGCGCTGTGTACTTCTGGCGTTGACTTCTGGTGGCAGAGCTACTCTGAAACTCATTGTGGGGTGCAGGAGGTCAAACCTCCTGCAAATCAGATATTGAGAGCCTATCCTGAGGATAGGTCATCAATAGTCAAGGACTTCCTGGGCCCCAATGTAATATCTGTAATATGGACCTACCTACCATATGCTGTTTATGATATTGGCCCTTTTCTCATGTGGCAGAGGGATCTTTGGGCCTGCTGAGGCTACAGAACCTAGATGTGCCCGTCACCTCTGCAGCTCTTAGAGCTATGACCCTGCTTAAAATGTGACAATTTGCATCAAAATTGTGCCAAGCTTTAGGTACAACATTCTGTCAGTAAGACAACCAATAGCTATACAAGATGTATCAACACTGGCACAAAGGAAACCATTTTACTTGCCCATAACAACCAAGCAGAGCGATCCTTTCATTTTACAAAGGAACTTTGAAAAATGGAAGGTGGAATCTAATTGGTTGCTATAGGCAAGTTTTCCTTCGTACCAGTTTTGATAAAAAAAAATCTCCTCCTTGTATCTAAAGATGAACTAAATTTATTATCCAGCATCAGAGGCAGACTGAGAACTTACACTGGCCCTAGAAAAAAAAAATTAAAGTGGCCCCATGTTTTAGGCATGTCCAAATTGACAGAAGGCAGGGCAACTATAAGTAGGCGGGGCCAGCAATACTGTAGTCCAGCACAAAATACCGCCCCTGCAGAACCAAATACACAGTCTAGCACAAAATACTGACGCCCTCACAGCAGCATTCAAATCTACCACCGTCCCGAGGACGGCAATACAGTTGAATGCAGGAGGTCACTTTCTTTTGCCAGCCAGGTGCATAAGTACCAGATGCTCCTACCATTAATTAATTCTGAGAGCATCAGATCACTATGCACCCGACCGGCGGCCCCCTGGGCATTGACCCACCAGGAAATTACTTTGGGTCTATGGCCAGTCTGCCCCTGATCAGCTGTCACGGACACTCCCGTGACAGGTGCCAGGAGATCAGAGAGACTGGCAACACGTGGGTTAATCTGTTTGAATCCTTGTGGATCATTTGTGTCTGTGTTGTTTTGGTAATGACCACACCGAGGGCTGTCTTTAACGTGGGGCAAAAAGGGCAGCTGCCCCGGGCCCAGTTGCTCCTGGGGGGCCCAAGGCAGCTGCCTCTTGAGCCCCGCTGGCCAGTGGCGTAGTGGGTGGGGCCGGGAGGCAAATTTTTGGGGGCACTATGGGGGCATCTACTGAGGCCACAAAGAAGGGGTATTTTATATGGGGAGGAAGGGGAGAGAGGAACACTATGGGGGCTTCTACTGAGGCCACAAAGAAGGGGTATTTTATATGGGGGCTCTGTATAGGGGCATTTTTTACTGGGCCACATTATGGTGGGTACTAAGGGTAAGCGGAGAGAGGAGTACTATGGGCTCATCTATGTGGGGCACTAAGAAGGGGTATTTTATACTTGCAAATTATGGGGGACACTGAGGGCATCTACTGGGGCACTATATATGGGGCATTTTATACTGGTACATTATGGGGGCACTAGGAAGAAGGGGGGAGAGGAGCACTATGGGGCATTTACTGGGGGAACTATATAGGGGTATTTTATACTGGCATATTATGGGGGCACTATAGGGACATTAGCTTAACTGGGGGCATTAAAAGGGGGGTATTTTTTGCACTGGCACCTTATAAGGAGAATTATTACTACTAGGGAGCATTATGATGGGCTTTATTACTACTGGGGGTCTATGGGGAACATGATTACTAGTATGGGCACTATGGGAGCATTATTACTTCTGGGTCACAGTGGGGACATGTTGGGGGCAATGTAGGAGCACTATTACAATTATGTGTGCTCTAACAGAGAATTATTCCTATTGGTGGGACTTTTGGGAGCACTATTACTGTGGGGGTACCATGGCACAGTATCAGCTTACCACAATTATTATTGGGGGACATTATGTTTACACTACACTGCGTGCAGAATTATTAGGCAAATTAGTATTTTGACCACATCATCCTCTTTATGCATGTTGTCTTACTCCAAGCTGTATAGGCTCGAAAGCCTACTACAAATTAAGCATATTAGGTGATGTGCATCTCTGTAATGAGAAGGGGTGTGGTCTAATGACATCAACACCCTATATTAGGTGTGCATAATTATTAGGCAACTTCCTTTCCTTTGGCAAAATGGGTCAAAAGAAGGACTTGACAGGCTCAGAAAAGTCAAAAATAGTGAGATATCTTGCAGAGGGATGCAGCACTCTTAAAATTGCAAAGCTTCTGAAGCGTGATCATCGAACAATCAAGCGTTTCATTCAAAATAGTCAACAGGGTCGCAAGAAGCGTGTGGAAAAACCAAGGCGCAAAATAACTGCCCATGAACTGAGAAAAGTCAAGCGTGCAGCTGCCAAGATGCCACTTGCCACCAGTTTGGCCATATTTCAAGGTGTGCAATACTCAGAGACATGGCCAAGGTAAGAAAGGCTGAAAGACGACCACCACTGAACAAGACACACAAGCTGAAACGTCAAGACTGGGCCAAGAAATATCTCAAGACTGATTTTTCTAAGGTTTTATGGACTGATGAAATGAGAGTGAGTCTTGATGGGCCAGATGGATGGGCCCGTGGCTGGATTGGTAAAGGGCAGAGAGCTCCAGTCCGACTCAGACGCCAGCAAGGTGGAGGTGGAGTACTGGTTTGGGCTGGTATCATCAAAGATGAGCTTGTGGGGCCTTTTCGGGTTGAGGATGGAGTCAAGCTCAACTCCCAGTCCTACTGCCAGTTTCTGGAAGACACCTTCTTCAAGCAGTGGTACAGGAAGAAGTCTGCATCCTTCAAGAAAAACATGATTTTCATGCAGGACAATGCTCCATCACACGCGTCCAAGTACTCCACAGCGTGGCTGGCAAGAAAGGGTATAAAAGAAGAAAATCTAATGACATGGCCTCCTTGTTCACCTGATCTGAACCCCATTGAGAACCTGTGGTCCATCATCAAATGTGAGATTTACAAGGAGGGAAAACAGTACACCTCTCTGAACAGTGTCTGGGAGGCTGTGGTTGCTGCTGCACGCAATGTTGATGGTGAACAGATCAAAACACTGACAGAATCCATGGATGGCAGGCTTTTGAGTGTCCTTGCAAAGAAAGGTGGCTATATTGGTCACTGATTTGTTTTTGAATGTCAGAAATGTATATTTGTGAATGTTGAGATGTTATATTGGTTTCACTGGTAAAAATAAATAATTGAAATGGGTATATATTTGTTTTTTGTTAAGTTGCCTAATAATTATGCACAGTAATAGTCACCTGCACACACAGATATCCCCCTAAAATAGCTAAAACTAAAAACAAACTAAAAACTACTTCCAAAAATATTCAGCTTTGATATTAATGAGTTTTTTGGGTTCATTGAGAACATGGTTGTTGTTCAATAATAAAATTAATCCTCAAAAATACAACTTGCCTAATAATTCTGCACTCCCTGTATTAGTGTCAGGGGCACTATTTGCTGGGCGCAGTTATTTTAGGGCACCATGTGCCAATAATTATTGAAGGGCACTATCTGCATGGTACTACTATTATCAGGGGGTTTATCTGTTTCTGCAGTCTAGTATTGGGGAGCACAGCGGCACAGTATTGGAGGTGGTAGGATGATTTGTCCAGAAGATGGGAGGATTATTGAAAAGTAGTAAACTAAGATTTTGTTTGTCAAACTGAAGAGTCGAGAAATGGCTGAAAAATGTTGGTCTGGTCTGAAGGTCTGAAAGGAGAAGATGAGGAAAGAGAACATCTACATCAAAGAGACATCACTGGATGTAAGAGGTATGTGACTCTGTATTACCCTGTATGTAGGGGTGGATGTAGGGGTTAGTAGTACAGTACTATCTGCACATTGTAAAAAAAAAAAAAAAGTAATCTGCAAAGTAATATATATTTGTGTCAGAAGTTGTGCTTTTTTAATTTTTAGAATAATGATACATCCATTTTATTTGATACTTTTGTGCTGATTCTTTCCCCAACCCCCCTCTATATTAAAGGACACTATAGTCACCAGAACCACAACAGCTAAACGTAGTAGTTCTAGTGTCTATAGCATGTCTCTGCAAGCTTTTTAATGTAAACACTGCCTTTACTGCCAAGGAACACCTCTAGTGGCCACTCATCATTATTAAAGTTTACTACTCTACGAGGTGTGTGGATTTTTTTGTGTGTGTGTGTGTGTTGTGGTGGAGGTCATGATTGCATGCTAGGGTGTGGGAAGGCGGGATCCAAAGGGCCCAAGTAAATTCTTGCCCAGGGTCCAATCAATATTAAAGACGGCCCTGACCACACCTCTTTCAGGTGTTGTTGGTTTGGTCATTTAATGTCCCCTAGATATTACTGCTTATCCTTTCTGGGGGTGCGGTTTATAGCTTCAGTTTCTGGACTCTGGGCTAGCTGGTTGTTGGATCTCAGTTGAGCTCCTGACGTTGCTTTTGCTCCACGTGAAGTTAAGTGTCATCTTCCTTATTTGTTTATGTTTGTTGTATTTCCCTGTCTTTTGGATCTAGGCCTGAGGGAGACTCCTATTCATCCATCTGGTGGAGGAATAGGTTGTCTTAAGTCCTGTGACTATACCAGGGCTCTACAGGGTGTGTTAGGGCTTTAGTTTCCTGTGTATGAACTTTCCTACCATCGAGGTCAGTTCATACTGATAATTAGTCAGGACTTGGATTAGGGTTGTTCTAGGAGGAGACCTTCTCCTCTACCCTAGTTTCCAGGCCTAGTTACTTTCCCCTTTTCTCCTGTGCTTGGTGTGGAGTTTCCCACCCACACCGCATCCGTGACATCAGCATCAAATACAGTGATAAAATTGAATATACTGAATTCTGTAATGGATAAAAATCCATAACAGAATACAAATGACAATCTAATGCCACCTAGGGTGACTTAAAAAAAAAAAGTGGACCCAGCCTGCATGTGGAACCAACAGTTCCTGAACTTTATGGCGGCTATTATGGCGCATAACAGGTAGTATTTAGTGTTAGGACCCATCTTACAGAGATCGCCTTGACGTTCGGCAGATGGGCTCAGATGGTTTTGTACAAAATGCATTTGCCAAGCATCTCACTTTATAAATAAGCGTAGCATTAGCACTATAATATTTTTTGGTGACTATGGCATTATTGTACTTTATCTGGTTTGCAGGGTGCTGTTGCATTATCTTTTTTTTCTCTATGTTTTTAGCCATGGCAGCGTGCACCTGTGCATTGGGATGTGCTGACTAACCCCCTTTTCTTTGGTGATCTGGTGTGGTTGTCTACTAAAAATATTAAACTGAGAGTACCATCTTGGAAACTGGGTCCAAGATTTATTGGACCGTACAAAATATCTGCGGTGGTCAATCCAGTGGCGTTTCGGCTGGATCTTCCGCAGACTTAGAGGATCCATGATGTGTTCCACAGGTCTTTACTGAAAAAATATGTGAAACCGGTGGAACCATCGCCTTTGCCTCCTCCTCCTGTTCTGGTTGATGGAAATTTAGAGTTCGAGATCTCCAGGGTTCTTGACTCAAGAGTTCTTCGGGGTTCCCTTCAGTACCTGGTACACTGGAGGGGATACGGCCCTGAGGAAAGGATGTGGGTTCCGGCTCGGGATGTTAGTGCCAGCCGTCTGGTGAAGGCTTTTCACAGATCCCACCCGGATAAGGTTGGGCCAGGGTGTTCGGAGGTCACCCGTAGAAGGGGGGGTACTGTCATGCCCTGCTCAGGCAATGTGCGGGGGTCTGCCAGATTAGCAGCACGTGTCTAGCCTTTTGTTTTGTTTTGGAGTCAAGCTAGATCTGCCTTCCTTCAGGTGCACTGGGTGGGTTCGTTGGTTTCAGTTTAAATCACACCCACTCCCAGTGTTCCCTGCGGGTTATAGCTTCTGTCTGGCTCTGTGTTTGCCAGGAAAGAAGGATAGGCTGTTCCTGCTCAAAAGATAAGTTGGTTTTTGTTCTCTTGTGGTTTGCTGTCTAGGCTGTTAGAGAGACGCCTGCCCCTCCAGGTTCGGAGGGAGCAGGCTGCCTCTATTCCCCTTTCATCATCTTAGGGATTTTTAGGGTATTCCCAGCCCAGGCACGAGGACACGTTATTCCCACCTTAAGGGTCTGAACGTGGTCTTAGCAGTATAGGGATAGCTGGTAGGGATTTATCAGGAGGTGACCTTGATCCCCAGCTTCTCGCCTAGAAACTTGTTTGTTTATTTATCTGTGTTTCTATATCCTGTCCACCGTGACACCACCCCTCGCTTAACTGACCACCACTGTCAACCTCCCACTCTTCTCCCCACCACCACTAATATAAGGATGGGCCAAAAGTATGGATACACTTGATTAAATGGAAAACAGTGGTTGGGAAGGCCATCCTGTATGTGGCATGTTGCTATAGCGAAGAGGGCAAATCTATGATGGTCAGTGTCCAACACGGTGGCCATTTTGAAAGCCACCATCTTGGAACAAACTCTATATTTTAAAATCAGAAGGGGTGCATCTGACATGTGTATCTGGAGTCCAAATCTGTTGTTAAATGTGATGTACCTTTATTCCTGCCAAAGTTATTAACAATTTTTGTATTGTTACACAGATAGGGCTGTGCGATTAACACAATAGGAAAGGAAAGAGATTGGTCTGATCCCCGGGGAGAGCACTACCCGAGCAATTGCAATGGATTTCAACATTCAGCACCCATCCGCCATGGCACAGTTGGCAAATTGGTTGCCAAATTTCGCCAAATAAGTTCTGTTTTGGACTTGCCAAAAAGTGGATGTAACAAAAATGTCACAGACTAAGCAACAATAATGACCATCCTGGCGTTCTGCATGGAAAATTGTTAATAACTTTGAAAGGAATACAAATATGTCGCATTTAAGCACATATTTGGATTCCTCATTAGATTCTTTACCAGAAACATATGTTACATGCATCCCTTCCCCTTCGACTTGGTTCCAAGATGGTGTCTTTCAAAATGGCTGTCGTGTTGGACAGCATCCCTCACAGATTTGCCCCCTTCCCCTTGGTAACATGCCACACACAGAATGGTGTTACTAACCATTTTCCATTTATTCAGGTGTCTCCATACTTTTGGACCACCCTATACATTGGCCCCTGTCTAATCTCATGGTCATGTCCCAGTTGCTATGCAAATATGCACTCCATCCACTCTCAAGAGTAAGTGCATAACAAATAGTTTTTACCTATTTGTACCTGTAAGGTAACAATGTACCTGTGAAGTGTTGTGTTTTGCACTTGCACCTAGGAGCCTGAAGCAGGGAAGAAATCCAGTCAGTGATACCCAGTTCTGCCAGTTGAATTGTATTGAAAAATGTGAGAGATGCAATGTCCCAATCCAGTTCTAGCTCTCCACGGATCACCCACTTGCATGTCCCACCTCCGCCTTATCCTTTATCCTCAGTGAACAAAGACCAAACACATACCTTGTATGGTTCTTCTGATGTCCCCGACATCATACAACTTGTAAATATGGAGAAGCTTCTCAAAGACTTGTAAAGATCTATTTTCTTGGAACACAGATTCAGACTAGTGTTGATCGAGAATATTCTAATTGCGAATTTTTATCACGAATATCAGCACTTCGAGAATTTGCGAAGATCTAGAATATAGCGCTATATCTTCGTAATCGCGAATATTCTAGATTTTTTTTTTCATCCCTGCTTCTTGCTTGTGGGCCAATAAAAAGGCTGCAATATCTTTGTCAGAGCTTAGCAACATCCCTAGCAACCAATAGAAAAGTTGCCTACCCCTTACTATATAAGAACCCCCCCAGCAGCCATTTTCTGCTGTTTTTTGCAGTTCTGAGAGAGAGAGAGAGAGAGAGAGAGAGATCAGTAACATTGCTGTGCTCTGTGCTTTGCTGAGTCATCTGGATCCTTATTCAATTACATTAGATAGTTAGGTCATATATATATAATACAGATGGTTAGTGGGAGATAGTCAGTGTAGGTTAGATAGTGATATAGTGTAGCTGATAGGTTCCAGTGCAGGGTGTTAGGTAGTATGATAGGGATTGATGTGCTGTGATAGGGATTAGTGTCTTTGTCTTTCATCTACTCAGACCTGATAAAATGTGAAGTTGCATGTATTGCGCCAAAAAATATGCACATCATTAGTGCTGATTTGCACAATCGCAAATATATTGGATATATATCTGCATATAAAGCTATTGTTCTGCCATGCATGCGAAAGGTAATCAAAAACAGTGCTGTAATGTAAAATTAGTTACAGTGATCAGTTCTTCCTCACAGTCACAAAAGTTGCTGCCAACTATTTTCTCCAGTCTCAGGAAACTTCTAGCAGCTTGAAAAATGTAGCAAAAGTGAGCCACACCTGTATTGCGCACGCAACACGCAAATATTACATTTTTCGTAATCAAGAAAATAAGGACTGGAGATCACGAATTCTAGAATTTGCTAATTTATGGCGAATATTAGGCCAAAAATTTGTAAAATATCATTAAAAACCAATATTGCCTATGCTGCTCATCACTAATTCAGACCATTGACATGACAGAGTGGAGAATGTAATGTATATTTTACATCAAAATTATCACAGAGGAGTGCAATGGCCTGCTGAGGAGTGTGTGGAGGATGGGAGTGGTGGTTGTGGCCATGAGGGTGGTTGTTATACTCACAGATCACAATAGCAATCTCTTTTCTGGCTGCCCCTAGAGCCATGCAGTGACTGGAGGGTGCACTGTTTCTTCCCACAGGGGACTACCTGCAATTGGGGCTTCTGCCTAGTGGTAGTTGGGATGCCCTTGATGTTAGGTGTTGGTCAGGATGCAAGGCAGGAGAGCAGGTGCAATGGCCAGGGAGTGGTGGAATTAGTAACCAGGCCAGTTGGTGTAAATAAGTTTCTCTTTACTTAAGTGCAGAATAGGAGTAATAGTACATTGACAGTAACAAGGCACATTTCCAAGTAGATCACAATGCAATTCCTCCCCAATAGCAGCATATGGACAGCAGCAATAATGGAGGTTTTAGTACTTTGTCTCTCTCTAAAGTCTCTCTGCAGAATCTGAGGCATGCAGTGAGGTTCTTTGTTAATGTTTCTGAAAATTCCTGCACTGAGGAATGCAGATTTAAGACACGACTGTCCAAACCATCTGCAAGTGTGGAAGGGTGCGTTAGCAATGTTCCCTCTCATAGCAGCAAAGTCTCTCTCTACCATAAACGTGCCCACTGACTCCAGTGCACAGCCTTGCAGATTCTGGACCTTCTAACTTCTTCTCTCTGAAGCACTTTTGATAAAGTTGCTTCCCTGGCCGTAGCTTGTCTTAGAGATCAAGGTTCTCAGAGCTCAGACCTAGCTCTGAGAAGCTTGCACAAGTGGGTCCTCACTCTAGCACAACTAGAATTTCTATTCCCTAACCATGGGTTGAACCCAGGTCCATCTCCTGGTAACCTAAGGGGATAAGCTAAGGTGTTAACCGTAAACTCCACATACAGTGCTATCAGGTATACAAATACAGTAAATCACCACACCTCAATTAGCAATATAACATTACGAAAATCTACCCTTTGCAGTGACCCTTTCCTGGGGTACTGCAGGAACACCAAAACAAATGGAGAAAAATCCCTAATAACAATTTAAATTTTTATTGGTAAGTCTTATTAAAAAGCGCATACAAGTATGAAACAAAAATTCACAGACTAGTTAATTAGTCATATATAATGTCAGATGCAACAATTAATAAAGCCTAAGTAATAATAATATTAATTAAATAATAAAAGCTTAAATAATCTCTCAGTGGAGGTCCTTAACCCCTTCAGGACCCTGCCATTTTTCACCTTAAGGACCAGGCCATTTTTTGCAAATCTGACATGTGTTACTTTATGTGGTGATAACTTTAAAATGCTTTTACTTATCCAGGCCATTCTGAAACTCTTTCCTTGTCACGTATTGTTCTTCATGACAGTGGTAAAATTGAGTCAAAAAAATAAATTTTTATTTATAAAAAAAATTCCAAATTCACCAAAAATTTGGGAAAATTCGCAATCTTCCAAATTTCAATTTCTCTACTTTTATAATAGATAGTAATACCTCAAAAAATAGTTATTACTTTACATTCCCCATATGTCTACTTTATGTTTGGATAATTTTGTGAATGCCATTTTATTTTTTGGGGACATTAGAAGGCTTAGAAGTTTAGAAGCAAATCTTGAAATTTTTCAGAAAATTTCTAAAACCCACTTTTTCAGGACCAGTTCAGGTCTGAAGTCACTTTGTGAGGCTTACATAATAGAAACCACCCAAAAATGACCCCATTTTACAAACTACTATTTTGCTGGACTGTTTTTTTTTTACACCATGTCCCATTTGAAGCCCCCCTGATGCACCCCTAGAGTAGAAACTCCAAAAAAGTGACCCCATTTTAGAATTAGTGGAAAATAAAGATGAAATTTCAGAATTTCACTTTATTGGCAGATTTTCCATTTTAATCATTTTTTTCCAGTTACAAAGCAAGGGTTAACAGCCAAACAAAACTCAATATTTATGGCCCTGATTCTGTAGTTTACTGAAACACCCCATATGTGGTTGTAAACTGCTGTACGGGCACACGGCAGGGCGCAGAAGGAAAGGAACGCCATACGGTTTTTAAAAGGCAGATTTTGCTGGACTGGTTTTTTGACACCATGTCCCATTTGAAGCCCCCCTGATGCACCCCTAGAGTAGAAACTCCAAAAAAGTTACCCCATTTTGTAAACTACGGGATAAGGTGGCAGTTTTGTTGGTACTATTTTAGGGTACATATGATTTTTGTACAAAAGGACTGGGCACTCCTATGATATTGGGTCACTAACTTTATTTAGTATAATTAAAATACATTATTGGTAGAGTATATTAGAGTAAAATATATCTGACACAATGTTGCTGGCAATTTCAAAAGGGTAGTCCCCCAAGGAGGTACTGGGTTATATGTCCCCTGTAACTGTCCACATTGGAAATTATCCCAGCATGAGACCGCAGAACTGTATCTGTTACAATACGTCCAGGGATGGGCACATACCGCTAATTAATACTTTATAAATATAATTAATAAAATCGTATCAAATAAATTACACTAAACGATAAAATGGCATAAATCAATAATTTAGAGCAGCATAATACATCAATTAAATTTGCGCTAGATGATAGTATAAATACGGCATAAAATAGCTAATTATAACAGCTTTATTAAGTGCCAGCAGCAAAAATAGCAACAAAATATCAAGATGATCCAAATTCTTTTATCAGTAAAGGTTAGTGATAACACTTTGCAGTGAGAGTTTATAATAGCTCAAATTCCTTTAAAATATTCCGTTGGACAATGCCGATAACTTATGAGTGAAGTTTGCAATATTGTCCCCACAATTAGGCAGCCGTATAAAGCTTTTAAATCCTCTGATATTGTCCCCAATGTTAGGCAGCAGTATATAGCTTTTAAATCCCCTGATCGAACTTATGCAGCAGTGTATATTTGCAGTAATAGACGGCAGAGTCCTGCTGTGTTGCTGGCCTGGCGGCGTCCCGCTTCAGGTCAGAATTGAGCATATGACAATACCACCGGTTTTTAATATTGGAACAGTCTTACCGGTATTGGAGACTTGTATCATCCAAACGAAAGCCTTTGCCGTCCAGCGAAACTTGCTCAGGTCTCTTACTCCGGTCGGGTAGATCGTCTGTTCGCAGTGTTGTTTGGTCACTGCACGTGAACCCGCTTGCTTGGATCCGGACTTCGTCTGTTATCCACCTTTCAAGCTAAGTTTCAAATCGCCTTAAACACTGCTCCTCAATATGGTCAATGTGGTGCACTCACATATGTGTTTGGGGGGTCTGACCAGACGCGTTTCGGGTTAGGGTGTCCCCTTCCTCAGTGGTCCCTAACCCCGAAAGGCATCTGGTCAGACCCCCAAAACACATATGTGAGTGCACCACATTGACCATATTGAGGAGCAGTGTTTAAGCCAATTTGAAACTTAGCTTGAAAGGTGGATAACAGACGAAGTCCGGATCCAAGCAAGCGGGTTCACGTGCAGTGACCAAACAACGCTGCGTAAATGTGGGAGCTGGCTTCAGTCGTAAATGTGGGAGCTGTTATCAGTGATTGAAAGTGCAGTGTCCCACTGCGATGCAGTGCACCAGTAGTAAAGGGGTTACTTATGGGTAGAGTACAGTCTGTGCTGTGTGTGTCTGGAAGGCTGTGGAGAAGTTAACAGACCTAGGTTACAGCTGCTAGGCGGGCTGCTATACCCGTCCCATAGCAAGTGAAACCAGTGTAGAGAGAGACAGCAAAGTATGAGGAAGCTGCTCTGGGGAAGAAATAAACAAGCCAGCTTTAAGCCTCTTTCACACGGGTGTCGTGTAAGAGGGCCGGATAGGATGCGGGTGTTGTGGGAAATTGCGCGATTTTTCAGCGCGAGTGGAAAGCGTTTTAATGCGTGAGAAAAATCGGCGTGTTTGGTACCCAGACCCGAACCCGGACTTCTTCACAGAAGTTCGGTTTTGGGTTAGGTGCTGTGGAGATTTTATTATTTTCCCTTATAACATGGTTATAAGGGAAAATAATATCATTCTGAATACAAAATGCATAGTGTGGCGAAACCAACCTCGCCACTGGGTTTTGGAGAGGCCTGTTTACCAGCCTCTTGCCCTACGACTATGGCCCCGGGACATATTACCCTTCAAGAACAGTGTAACAGAACTATGCTGCATGTCTGGACTGTTAATAGGACCGAACGCGGTCAACGGTGTATACTAAAGATTCTGTGGAACTAAAATCGGATGCGCAAATACGCGAACACCGCTGACCCTTACCTTCTTCCATACGGAACTTTCAGCTCCAGAGACTAAGTCCCGTTCGAAGATGGGACTTAGTCGTTTTTCTGCATGAAATTGACCGACCGCACAGCCCAAATCTATGGAACTGTTTTGGGCAGGAAATTGTGCTTGCGGTCGGTCATAAAGGACTTCCACTTAACTTTTGATCCGCTGGAGGGATTTGTGTGATTTTTGGAAGTGGTTATATTTGATGTATACTGAGTTTAAATATGTAATTTGTATGGAGATGGAATGTATGGTTTTAAAGTTATAGAGTATGTTTAAAAACTGTATTTTTACTGTCTGTGATAGTTATGTTAATCCATAATTATATCACAGACAGAAGGGAGGATTTTGTGTGTTTGGGTGGGGATTCCTGTCCTGTTGTCTCTCTGTGTGTATTGGCGATGTCCTTTGTCCTGAGAGATAACTGAATTACTTCTCGGTTGTCTCCAGGACAGAGGATATTGTGTATTTGTCTGTCTGTGATGATTGCATCAACCCAGTGTGAGGTAATTCTATCAGGGACAGAGGGGAGGATTTTGTGTGGGACTGTCTGAGTTTATTGTACGTGGTTATTGGCTGTTTTGACAAAACCCTGAGGTGGTAACTTTGTTGGAAGATGTGTATAAAATGCTTGTGTCACGGCCAGGCCCATGACCGTGACTTCTTACCGCATGCAGTTGCCGGCGGTTTTGCATGGGTCTTCAACCACGGGTGAGGGCCGCTTGTCTGTGGCCTCACTTGTGGTTGCCGCGGGCAACCAGTGTTGGGGTTTAGCAGCAGAGCAGCCTGAGCGTTGCTAGGCAGCTTGCTGCCCTGGCATGCGGTCACACCTAGCAACCCTTTTTGTTAGGTGTGTTTGTTGTGTGCACTGTGTTGTATGTTATTGTGTGCACTTTCCCTTTATGTATGTGTGTTTTCCCTTCTGTGGCATTGGAAGGGTTAACTTCCTTCCCAGTGTGTGTGTGTGATGTCACTGGGTGTGTCCAACCTTTGGGTGTGGCCACTTTGGCCTATATATACCCTCTCTCTAGCAGGACTCAGTAGGTTGCTTCAGTCTTGCTAGCTGAGGCAGCCTCCTGTGCTTTCCATTCCTCTGTGAGAGCCACCACTGTGGTCATAGGTTTAAGTCTAGGTTTAAGTTCAGGTTTTATGTCTTATTTAGTTTATGCTTACCTGTATGTGTCATGTCTGGGTGATGGTCTGTTGGGATTTTCCTATGTTGGTTTGTGCAGCTAATGGTTCTGGATTCTCTGTGTCAGGGATCCAGTCAGCAAGGCTGGGGCAGGTTGGTTGAGCTACTGAGTTCACCTGCCATTTCCATTAGTCTGTTTATGTTTCCCCTTTTTCCCAACAGCTTGGCCGTTGAGACTCCTGCTCCTCCGTGCCTAGGAGGAGTGGGTTGTCTCACTCAGCTCCTAGCTTAGGGCCATCTTGAGGGCTAGCAGGGACTTCTAGGTTCCAGAGCATGAGCCCTCCTACCATCAAGGTTGGCTCATGTAGCTAGGAGCAAAGGGTCAGGTTAGGGATGCTTTTAGGAGGTGACCTGCTCCCTAATCCTGTCTTCTTGGTCAAGCAGCCATACCACCACCTGGCTGCACACGGCTGAGGATTTCCCTCATCCTCAGCCGTGACAGCTTGTGTGTTAAAATAAAGGGAGTTCCTGTTTTATACCTTCATGAAGTCTTGGCTCATGTTTGGCTCATGGGATAACTACACTCTTGGGGATTGCTATATCATAATACTCCCCTGAGTATAAGCTCTTGTAAGAGCTTGCTCCTGGTTCCTTTCTCTGGATTTTGGAGAGGTTCACCCACTGGAGTCTGGAGCCTTGTCGTAGGTCCAGGGTGGGTAGGAGACGGCGAGACCTCCACCAAGCTTCGGCGGTTCGTGGGGTCTGCAGTGCTGACGGTGTCGAGTGGAGTGCTTGGAGTCCTCTGGAAGCACTAGGAGCATCTATCGAAGGAGGTACCCGGTTGGGGTGCTAGGCGTTCCGTTACATTGGTGGCAGCAGTGGGATGGCGTCCTAGTGTGAGGAGAAGCAGCTCGGAGACACCGTTCGTGGAGTATATTGAGGGCAACGCTAGTATCCGTACAGCGCCCCTGGCTACAGCAATATGGATGCCGTTGGTTCCTGCACAGCATTCCATGAGGAAGATCACCCGGATTACAGGGATGCAGAGCGGAAATGCGTATGGCACCAGGCCCTGGAGGACGTGCAGCGTCGGAGGGGTGAGAGTCTTCCCAGTGAGGAGCAGAGATTGCGAATGCGATTGGCGCTGCGACTACCTCTACTGGGAGAGCAACCATTGACGGAGTGGGTGTCAGAGCTTGAGACACTGGTATGGCAGGAAACCTGGCTGGATGACGCTTACCAAGCACTATGGTGGGACACAGTACGACAGTCTCCATGGATGGAGGAGTACGCCAAGCCCGAAGGTGAGGAATATAATTGCCCTGGGTTATTGTGGGAGTCTTTTGAAGACATTGACTTTGGGAGCACAGAAGAGTCTAGATTTTGGGACATTACTGACTACAGGTGGGACTTGCACAATTGGCCTACAACTAGTGGGGTGAGGGCAGATCTGACCTTTCTGGTACAAAGGGAGTGGGAGCTGGAGCAAGATTATCAACAGTTGTTTCGCTCCATTCAAGCCCAGTGCAAGATACAAGACAGTTGGATACCAGGCCCAGACCTGCAGCCCTACCCCTGGCAAGTCACAGCTGAGGTATCCCCTACTTCCTCACCAACTGTGGAAGTAGGGGACTTCATAGACTGGTACTGGGAGGAACCCCAGTCGGCAGGTGGAGATGGGACCGTAGTCACTCCACCGTCCCAACAGGGTGGCTGGGCAGGCGGCCCAGATTCCCAACTGCCACTGGGAGTACAGGGAGAGGAGATTGTCGGTCCCTCATCTCTGCAACAACCAGAATCACTGGTAGTGGAGACAGCCGGTCTCACTACCCAGCGGCAGTATACTCTACAGGGAGAGGAGACAGTTGGTCTCTCTCCCCAGCGGCAGATGGGGTATCCAGAGGAGGGGGTAAGTGATAGCCCCCCTCCACAGCTCTCTCCCAGCCCAATACTGAGTGTAGTGGGTAAGGCTTTAAACCCCACTGACCCCTCTCCAGCAGAAGAGCTGGCATCAGAGCAGAGCGCCGCTGGCCTCTGCCCACCAAGTACCTACAGCTCCAAGCTAAAGAACCACAAGGGAGCAAGGAGTAGCAGATGCCCACTCAACAGCTGGGGACATACAGAACAGAGCCAGGCCCCAAGATTCAACAGGTCCAGTATTGGGTTGTGGTTGGACTGCCAGACTAACTCAGGTACTGACCGTGAGGTCAGGTATCTGGTTAGTCTTCCCTGGGAGGGGGAGATGTGTGGCGAAACCAACCTCGCCACTGGGTTTTGGAGAGGCCTGTTTACCAGCCTCTTGCCCTACGACTATGGCCCCGGGACATATTACCCTTCAAGAACAGTGTAACAGAACTATGCCGCATGTCTGGACTGTTAATAGGACCGAACGCGGTCAGCGGTGTATACTAAAGATTCTGTGGAACTAAAATCAGATGCGCAAATACGCGAACACCGCTGACCCTTACCTTCTTCCATACGGAACTTTCAGCTCCAGAGACTAAGTCCCGTTCGAAGATGGGACTTAGTCGTTTTTCTGCATGAAATTGACCGACCGCACAGCCCAAATCTATGGAACTGTTTTGGGCAGGAAATTGTGCTTGCGGTCGGTCATAAAGGACTTCCACTTAACTTTTGATCCGCTGGAGGGATTTGTGTGATTTTTGGAAGTGGTTATATTTGATGTATACTGAGTTTAAATATGTAATTTTTATGGAGATGGAATGTATGGTTTTAAAGTTATAGAGTATGTTTAAAAACTGTATTTTTACTGTCTGTGATAGTTATGTTAATCCATAATTATATCACAGACAGAAGAGAGGATTTTGTGTGTTTGGGTGGGGATTCCTGTCCTGTTGTCTCTCTGTGTGTATTGGCGATGTCCTTTGTCCTGAGAGATAATTGAATTACTTCTCGGTTGTCTCCAGGACAGAGGATATTGTGTATTTGTCTGTCTGTGATGATTGCATCAACCCAGTGTGAGGTAATTCTATCACGGACAGAGGGGAGGATTTTGTGTGGGACTGTCTGAGTGTATTGTACGTGGTTATTGGCTGTTTTGACAAAACCCTGGGGTGGTAACTTTGTTGGAAGATGTGTATAAAATGCTTGTGTGTTAAAATAAAGGGAGTTCCTGTTTTATACCTTCATGAAGTCTTGGCTCATGTTTGGCTCATGGGATAACTACACTCTTGGGGATTGCTATATCATAATACTCCCCTGAGTATAAGCTCTTGTAAGAGCTTGCTCCTGGTTCCTGTCTCTGGATTTAGGAGAAGTTCACCCACTGGAGTCTGGAGCCTTGTCGTAGGTCCAGGGTGGTAGGAGACGGCGAGACCTCCACCAAGCTTCGGCGGTTCGTGGGGTCTGCAGTGCTGACGGTGTCGAGTGGAGTGCTTGGAGTCCTCTGGAAGCACTAGGAGCAGCTATCGACGGAGGTACCCGGTCGGGGTGCTAGGCGTTCCGTTACACATAGTACAATAGCACTGGAGGGGTTATGGATCATGTGATGGACCATGTGAGGAGCACAGTGACGTCACCAAAGGTCTTTTTCTCCCAGGTCATCAAAGAAGAAGAAAGAAGAGATGCCGGCTGCGCGAACAAGTGGATGAGGTGAGTTTAATTTTTCTTTTTTAACCCCTCCATCCCTATTTTACTAAGCATTCTGTATTAAGAATGCTATTATTTTCCCTTATAACTATGTTATAAGGGAAAATAATAAAGATCGGGTCCCCATCCCGATCGTAACCTAGCAACCATGCGTGAAAATCGCACCGCATCTGCACTTGCTTGCGGATGCTTACGATTTTCACCCAGCCCCATTCACTTCTATGGGCCTGTGTTGCGTGAAAAATGCACAATATAGAGCTTGCTGCGATTTTCACACAAGTGATGCGTGAAAATCACCGCTCATGTGCACAGCCCCATAGAAATGAATGGGTCCGGGTGCAATGCGTTCGGAAAACTCGCCCCTGTGTGAAAGGGGCCTTAGACAGAGCCTTATATAAACCTCTGAGGAAAGAAAATAGAATGTATTCTGGGTTGTAGCGCAGCCTGTGCAAGGTACAAAACCTCGTACAGTGAGGCCACCCTATGGCTGAACTAAGAAGAGAGCATGGTTTTTGTAGAGTCACTCAGGGAGATAATATCCGGTCCTGTCAACCACCTTTGCAGCCTCTAGAATTGCAAGAACTGTGGAAACTGCAACCCATCTAAAATCTGCCGTTCAATATGTGGTAAAAAACTGAATCTGCTGTATTTGAACTTTTCGATTATCAAAATCTAGAACTGCTTACCAGCATGTTCAGCTTAGTCCCTTTGCCCTCCGCACGTTTTGCACTGCTTTGTCAGGAAGCAATATTCTCATCATCTAGATTTTTTTGATAATTGCTTTATACTTTTATACTTTTTTTATCCTATACATCTGTCTAATATTAAGGACCTTACCTGAGAAATTATTTAGATAGGATTTTAGAACTTTCACCAGTGATTATGAGCCAAAACCAGGTGTGGATCACAACCACAGAACAGGTGCACATTTTCCCATTGTACCGTGTCTCTTCTCTTTCAAGCCTCCACTCCTGGTTTTGGCTCACAATCGCTGAAGGAAATCACTGATCAAACACTGACTGTGAAAGAGAAAATGAGCAGAGGCAGCATCTCATGTGTAGAAGTATCGCCTGGATGCGGTGGTAAGTAATGCGCTTACCTTGAAGTGTTGTGATAGTCCCAACAACTGTCTGCATGGTATACAGGTTCTGGCAGAAGCTTGAACTGCAGCCACGGTCCACGGACAGCTTTGCTGGTTCATCGATAAGCCAAGAGAACCGAAGAAATAACTAGGAAGAAGAGACCAAATCACACGGACAAGGGACTTGGAAACAAGAGCTGGTAGAAGTAAGAATCCTTGATTGTCAATGGGTTACAAGGGTGAATCACCCTCTTCACTCTCCTCATGCCCTTGAAACGCGTTGACAATAAAGAATTCTTACTTCTACCAGCCGTTGTCCATTTGATATTCGTTAGGAGATCGCCTGGATTCGGTCCCTTCTTCCTAGTTATTTCTTCCAAACATTGACCCCGTGAAAGTGGTCTTAGGTTGCTAATGGCTTGCATGCTAGACGACGGTCTGCAGATCCCTTTAATGTTACATGATCGTAAATTGTTCCATTTTATTCAAAGAGCAAATAGGGATAATTCTGAATAAATGTTTGCAACATAATGTGGATATAGAAAGCATTTGCCTTCAGATAATTAGGTATGTGCAAGACACCTCTTCTGCTCACTTTAGGTAATTTGAGAATCTAGGAGGTTTCACTAGTCTTTTCTTCTCATTTTATATTCATGATCCTCTGGTCTTCTCTCACCAGGAGACATTCTTTGTTCAGGCTTTCAACTTGCAAGTGTGTTTTATCTATATCACTTA
Source organism: Bufo bufo (assembly GCF_905171765.1). NCBI lineage: Eukaryota > Metazoa > Chordata > Amphibia > Anura > Bufonidae > Bufo > Bufo bufo. Next base: position 99,074,532 of record NC_053398.1, read on the forward strand.
TGGATTACAAGTCTTTCTTCTGTCCTTCAGCCTTTTATCAAGCTGCAAGATGTGGCAGATGCGTCTCCATACGTCTCATAATTACCTTTACTAATTTTATTTCTGTTATCGATGTTCTCTTAGGAGCTCATTGTGAAATATATCTATTTGTCAAGTTTCAATGTAGGTATCTATAGAAGCTATATCTTCCAGTTTCCCTTATTTAGAAGTAATTACTGTTGCTATACAGCTCTCAGTATATGTAGTGTATGAAAATGCTTTAAAAAGGGTTTCCAGGAGTAGAATATTGATCCGTTTTTCTCAGGATAGGTCATCAATATCTGCTCGGTGGGGGTCTGACTCCTGGAACCCTGCTGATCAGCACTTGGTGATTGCTGCTGCCTCTCCTTAGGACACTGATGTCATTTTCATCGGACACGTGGCCTATGTCCTGCAATACAAAGAACAGCCACTATACAATGTACGGCGCTGTGCTTGGCATGCTGTGAGGAGGCTGCAGCACTCACCAGAGCCCCGCAGCCGATCGGTGGATGTGTCGGGTGGTGGATTCCCACTGATCCTAAGAATAGGCCATCCATGTTCTACTTCTGGAAAAACCCTTTAAATTGCTATAGAAACTGAATGGCATAATGTAACAATGAAATGACTAAAGATGAAAGACACTGTCCTGGATGCTAATCACTACGGTATTGGGTCAGTGAACAGATTTAGAAGTCAAAATTCCTCTATTTCTATAGGCAAGAGACTTACTATTGCTGGTTGGGCCATGATAGGAACAATCAATAATTCTGCTGTGGTTCACATCCTTTGTATCTACTTATGACCACTGTCCTGGATGGTCATATTACATCAATTCAAAAAAAGATTGCTGCCGCACCTAAGCCATATACCTTATTTATTTGTACGAGTCTAATATGGACATACCTGACCAGAACTACCAAGATAGAAGCCATAGCACCTGTTAAGGGGCCCAGCAGCCAAAGGGCACAGGTAGGGTCAGACTGATATTTGGACAATATGGTATTATACGAGGGCCCAGAGTATTGGGGAGTCCTTCACCTAGAAATACTATATATGTTTGTAAGAGTTTGTAAGAGGGTCAGAAACTTAAAGGGGTTGTCCGGGTTCAGAGCTGAACCTGGACATACCCTTATTTTCACCCAGGCAGCCCCCCTGAGGCTAGCATTGGAGCATCTCATGCTCCGATGCGCTCCTTTGCCCTGCGCTAAATCGCTCAGGGCACGGGCTCTTTTGTTTTCAATAACACACTGACAGGCGGAAGCTTCTGCCCGGCAGTGTGTTCGGTGACGTCACCAGCTCTGATGGGCGGGCTATAGTGCTGCCCTAGCCGTTTTACTGGCTAGGGCAGCGCTAAATCCTGCCCATCAGTGCTGGTGACGTCACCGGGGTTCCTGGCAGCCCCATGGAGAGCCCCGGTACGTCACATGATCTCCAAAAAATGCCTTTGCCCTGTGCGATTCAGCGCAGGGCAAAGGAGAGCATCGGAGCATGAACTGCTCCGATGCTCCTGTCAGGGGTGCTGCCGGGGGAAAATGGAGGTATGTCTGGGTTCAGCTCTGAACCCGGACAACCCCTTTAAAGATGCGACCTATAGCCATTAGATAGACCCCACCTGAAGATGGCGCAGTTACTTAGACTTGGCAAGGTTTACTTTGAGTCTCTATAATTCCACAGGCAGCTGCCACTAGCAGCAGGGTAGTCATAGGGCGCGCACAGGCGGTGGGCAGTCTCTTGGTGCTGGCCATGGTACACATTAGCAGGGTCATCATCAGCAGTTCTTGGTTGGCTGCAGGGCTAAAAGGGGTTATGCTATAATTGATTTAATAAAATAAATTTCAGACAACATATACTAGATGACAATGTCTTTCTAAGCTAGGACCAGCCCTGTACCTCACATGGGTCCACAGATCTCCCCATTCGATGCCACAATTTCTCTGCTATATTCTCTTCAGGCTGGCAGGGCACGGGCATGTCCCTTCTTCTGCAGATCTCTCCCTGTCACAGCTCGGGGGAGGGGGGTATCCTTCCTTCCACAGTTGTCACATCTTCTAACTTTAGATAGGGCTCTTGTCAGTGGAAGCATGAAACTGAGCATGTGCGTCCACCTAGGCAAGTGGACATGCACAGTACTACACAGATTGAGATGGATTATCCATGTGCTTTCCACATCAATATGTCCGTTCCACAAAAAGATAGAACATGTCCTATTCGCAGGCGCAAAATGCCGACGACTGACCCACAGAAGTTAATGGGTCCACAAAAAAAAAGCAATGCAACACGGACGTCATCCATATTATGTAGATCAGCGTTTTGTGGACAGCAAAATACATACAGTCATGTGCCTGAGCACTTAAGGGGCATTTCCAGGAGTAGATAACTGATGACCTACCCTCAGGATAGGTCATCAATATCTGATCAGTGATGTTCCCACATCTGGCACTGATACCGATCAGCTGTATGAAGAGGCCGCAGTGCTCCAGTGAGCGCTGCAGCCTCCTCACAGCATAGCCAGCACAGTGATGTACACAGCATAGTGGCTGTGCTTGGCATTACAGCCCAGACCCATTTATTTGAATGGGACTGAGCTACACATAGAAGAAACCCGAGCACCCGAGAGCCACAACCTCTTCAAACAGCTGATTGGTGGGGGTGAAGGGAGCCGGACCCTGATCTACCAGGTATTGATGGCCTTTACTGAGGACAGATCCTCAGATCCTGAACTCTGTGACAAACTGTAGAGAAAGACATGGGTGGCACATGTTCTGTGATAATTTAGTTTTCTTTCAGTTATTTTTTTCCCCTAGATTACAATGTGGTTTATGTTATGAAATATTCTATATTGTAAAGTTTGCAATAAAGGGAACCCATTACAATGAAAATGCAGTGCAGTCTGCAGGCAGCCTGGTATAGAGCAGGAGGAGCTGAGCAGACTGATATATAGTTTTATGGGAAAAAATTCAGTAATTATTCTCATTCTGGGCTTAGTAGTCATGTGGGTGGTCCCAACTATTGCCTGCCCTGTGCATATGCACACACATACAGGGAAGGACCTCTCACTGGACTCCTAAGTAAAGCGTTAGAGTTAAAAGTCTGAAATACAGGTTACACAGTCTCTTCCCACAAAACTATATATTCATTTTGTAATACCCCAGAGTGGCATTACCACCTCTTCTGCAGCAAGCGTCATCTCATATATATTTACTGTCATTTCCTGCAATGTGTATATGTATTTCCTTGTAAAACAATGTTAACATGTAATGTGTCTGGTTCACCAGCAGGTGGCAGAAACATTGGCAGAGAGTGAGTTTCCCTGGGATGGAACCTTCCATTCCAGCCCTCTTTAGAGAGGGAGGAGTTTTAGTGTTAGGGAGTAGTCTAGCCTACCCTCCTCAGGGAGAGGTTGTGGGTCGACCAGCAGAGCTCTGCCTGCTCTGCTGTGCCCAGAGGGCCTGCCTCTGAAGCCTACATAGTTGCTTGTCCCATCCTGGGCTTGCACTGCCTTCATTTAAGCTGAAACTAGAGCTTGAGGTACTCAAAGCCAGGACAAGAAGATCTAAGATAAAGAGACTACAGCTAAGCTAAAGTTCCAGCAGAAGTTCCTGTTTAACCCAGCTAGCATAGCAGGGCTGAGAGAGAACTGCCGCATAGCAGAGCTGAGATTGTTGAAGTGTTTGCCTGCCAAAGTTAAGCCAATACCTGCTGATGACCAAGATATCGTTTGGAAACTGTTTGGATTACCATTTTATGCCAAGTAAAGCTGCGTTCTACATTATTACAAGTTATTCATCGTTTTTGCACTTGCTTCGGACTACACCACGTCTGGGATACAAGGATATCCTTGTAGGAGCACCGTGACACTTACATACATCTACAGAGACATTGTAGGCCACTCTACACCACTCTGGCAATACTAACCTAGGTACCAACACTACCATCTACAAAGGGGACTCCATGTCCTCGTTGCTTAACTGCAACTAGCGTCACGTTTACTTGCTCTATAAGTGGGACATATTTCATAGAAACCTCCCAAGGGGCAAGGGATACCCCAGGATACCCTGTGCGATTTAGCGCAGGGCAAAGGAGAGCATCAGAGCATGAACTGCTCCGATGCTCCTGTCAGGGGTGCTGCCGGGGGAAAATGGAGGTATGTCTGGGTTCAGCTCTGAACCCGGACAACCCCTTTAAAGATGTGACCTATAGCCATTAGATAGACCCCACCTGAAGATGGCGCAGTTACTTAGACTTGGCAAGGTTTAATTTGCGTCTCTATAATTCCACAGGCAGCTGCCACTAGCAGCAGGGTAGTCATAGGGCACGCACAGGCGGTGGGCAGTCTCTTGGTGCTGGCCATGGTACACATTAGCAGGGTCATCATCAGCAGTTCTTGGTTGGCTGCAGGGATAAAAGGGGTTATGCTATAATTGATTTAATAAAATAAATTTCAGACAACATATACTAGATGACAATGTCTTTCTAACAAAGCTAGGACCAGCCCTGTACCTCACATGGGTCCACAGATCTCCCCATTCGATGCCCCAATTTCTCTGCTATATTCTCTTCAGGCTGGCAGGGCACGGGCATGTCCCTTCTTCTGCAGATCTCTCCCTGTCACAGCTCGGGGGAGGGGGGGTATCCTTCCTTCCACAGTTCTCTCCTTGTAATTTTCACATCTTCTAACATTAGATAGGGCTCTTGTCAGTGGAAGCATGAAACTGAGCATGTGCGTCCACCTAGGCAAGTGGACAGGCACAGTACTACACAGATTGAGATGGATTATCCATGTGCTTTCCACAGCAATATGTCCGTTCCACAAAAAGATAGAACATGTCCTATTCGCAGGCGCAAAATGCCGACTACTGACCCACAGAAGTTAATGGGTCCACAAAAAAAAAACAATGCAACACGGACGTCATCCATATTATGTAGATCAGCGTTTTGTGGACAGCAAAATACATACAGTCATGTGCCTGAGCACTTAAGGGGCATTTCCAGGAGTAGATAACTGATGACCTACCCTCAGGATAGGTCATCAATATCTGATCAGTGATGTTCCCACATCTGGCACAGTGATGTACACAGCATAGTGGCTGTGCTTGGCATTACAGCCCAGACCCATTTATTTGAATGGGACTGAGCTACACATAGAAGAAACCCGAGCACTCACCAGAGAGCCACAGCCTCTTCAAACAGCTGATTGGTGGGGGTGAAGGGAGCCGGACCCTGATCTACCAGGTATTGATGGCCTCTACTGAGGACAGATCCTCAGATCCTGAACTCTGTGACAAACTGTAGAGAAAGACATGGGTGGCACATGTTCTGTGATAATTTAGTTTTCTTTCAGTTATTTTTTCCCCCTAGATTACAATGTGAATATGTATTTCCTTGTAAAACAATGTTAACATGTAATGTGCCTGGTTCACCAGCAGGTGGCAGAAACATTGGCAGAGAGTGAGTTTCCCTGGGATGGAACCTTCCATTCCAGCCCTCTTTAGAGAGGGAGGAGTTTTAGTGTTAGGGAGTAGTCTAGCCTACCCTCCTCAGGGAGAGGTTGTGGGTCGACCAGCAGAGCTCTGCCTGCTCTTCTGTGACCAGAGGGCCTGCCTCTGAAGCCTACATGGTTGCTTGTCCCCTCCTGGGCTTGCACTGCCTTCATTTAAGCTGAAACTAGAGCTTGAGGTACTCAAAGCCAGGACAAGAAGATCTAAGATAAAGAGACTACAGCTAAGCTAAAGTTCCAGCAGAAGTTCCTGTTTAACCCAGCTAGCATAGCAGGGCTGAGAGAGAACTGCCGCATAGCAGAGCTGAGATTGTTGAAGTGTTTGCCTGCCAAAGTTAAGCCAATACCTGCTGATGACCAAGATATCGTTTGGAAACTGTTTGGATTACCATTTTATGCCAAGTAAAGCTGTGTTCTACATTATTACAAGTTATTCATCGTTTTTGCACTTGCTTCGGACTACACCACGTCTGGGATACAAGGATATCCTTGTAGGAGCACCGTGACACTTACATACATCTACAGAGACATTGTAGGCCACTCTACACCACTCTGGCAATACTAACCTAGGTACCAACACTACCATCTACAAAGGGGACTCCATGTCCTCGTTGCTTAACTGCAACTAGCGTCACGTTTACTTGCTCTATAAGTGGGACATATTTCATAGAAACCTCCCAAGGGGCAAGGGATACCCCAGACGCTGGCAGTGGGCCGCTGCAATTTGCTCAGCTCATCCTGCTCTATAACCTGCTGCCTGCAGATTTTCAATATGACTGGTTTACTTTAAAGGGGTTGTCTGAGACTGACAAAAAAATTTGCCAGAGGTGCTGTAAAAGTAAAAAAAAAAAAAAGAAAAATCACCTTGCCAGAGCGTCCCAGTTCTAGCAAAGCGGCTGCTTTCGTTGCCACTTCACCGCTGAGCTGGAAGTGTGACATGCTGTCTACATGCATGTCGGCACTGCTGAGCAATCAATGGCCTTAGCGGTGACATGTGAAGGAAGGGCATTGATTGGCTAGCCGCAGTAAGATGCATGTAGATGGCATGTCACACTTTCACTCTGGCAGGGACCGGAAGCATTCAGGATAAAAGCCACGGTGCTGGAACAAGGATGCTCCAACAATCTCAGGGGGCTCTTTATTTTTACAGCCAGTCCAGATCCCTTAACAGTATAGTGGGCTGTATATTTAGGACTTGAACAATTAAGGCTACTTTCACACTAGCGTTCGGGTGTCCGCTCGTGAGCTCCGTTTGAAGGGGCTCACGAGCGGCCCCGAACGCATCCGTCTGGCCCTAATGCATTCTCAGTGGAGGCGGATCCACTGAGAATGCATCCGCCTGCCAGCGCTCAGCCTCCGCTCCGCTCAGTGAGCGGACACCTGAACGCTGCTCGCAGCGTTCGGGTGTCCGCCTGGCCGTGCGGAGGCGAGCGGATCCGTCCAGACTTATAATGGAAGTCAATGGGGACGGATCCGTTTGAAGATGACACTATATGGCTCAATCTTCAAGCGGATCCGTTCCCCATTGACTTTCAATGTAAAGTCTGGACGGATCCGCTCAGGCTACTTTCTGACTTAGAAAATTTTCTAAGTTATAATGCAGACGGATCCGTTCTGAACGGATGCAAACGTCTGCATTATCGGAGCGGATCCGTCTGATGAAACATCAGACGGATCCGCTCCGAACGCTAGTGTGAAAGTAGCCTAAAAGGGTTTTCTGAGATTTAAATACTGATCATCAGTATCTGATCTGTGGGGGTCCGACACCCAGGATTCCCGCCGATCAGCTGTTTTGAGAAGGCACCGGCACTTCTGTGAGTGCCATGGCCTTCTCCGTGGTCATCAAACACAGCGCCGTCCATTGTATAGTGGCCGTGCTTGGTATCGCGCTCAGCCCCATTCACTTTTATGGGGCTGAGCTGCGCCCGCCGCCTAGGCCACATCACCGATAAACATGACATCACTCGGCTCAGGGAAAGCATCGAGAAGGCTGCTGATCGTCAGGGATCCGGGGTGTTTGACCCCCACCGATAAGATACTGATGACCTATCCAGAGGATAGGTCATCAGTATTTAAGTCTCGGAAAACCCCTTTAAGTTTTTCATTGCATAAAAAAAATCTGTACAATAGAAGCCTTCCTTTCAATGTATACAATCTGTCCTGGTCAAGTGATGGACACATGTGTACAGCTTCTTAATACCTTTTTAACTACTTTATGGTATCTATCAGGGGTACTCAAGGGACAGACTGCAGTTGTCAGGTTTTTGGATCCCCGAATGTCCCACTTTCAACTGTATCTGCATCCTCAGGCCACACATACAGCTGTATGCAATGGTGAAGCAGGGAGTCATCAGCTCACTGCCTCACCATTCCGCTGCCGTCAGTGGTTCAGCACAAGCAGGCGCGATGTAGTGACGTCATCATGTCTGCTGCGCCGAGCCACAAACAGCACAACACAGAGCTGCGCAGACTTGTTCTACTCTGGATTGTGGGGTGAGTAAATTGGAGGCAATACAGGTCATCTCTAAATGTGGAGCACTAAAGTGGGCATCACTCTGTATAGGGGGCCATTTAAGGGGCATCGCTCTGAGAGGGAGGCAATTAACGGAGCATCGTTGTGTGGGGTCACTTAAGTGGACATCATACTGTGTTGGCACTTAAGGGATCATCCCGCTATGAGAAAGGCACTTAAGGGCATCACACTGCATGAGGAGCACTAAGGGGGCATCATTCTGTGTGAGGAAACACTAAGACCCCTGGCAGACGAGCGTGCCGGATTCAGTCCGGATGCATTGCGGACAGGTTCAGGGAAACCCGCGCGAGTTCGCACGCAATTTGTCTGCGATTGCGTTGCGTTGTTCAGTTTTTTTCCGCGCGAGTGCAAAGCGTTTTACTGAATGTTGGTACCCAGACCCAAACCTGGACTTCTTCACTGAAGTTTGGGTTCTGTGTTCTGTAGTTTGTATTATTTTCCATTATAACATGGTTATAATGGAAAATAATAGCATTCTTTAATACAGAATGCTTAGTACAATGACCATTGAGGGTTAAAAAAATAATAAAAAAATTACTCACCTCATCCACTTGATCGCGCAGCCGTTATCGTCTTTTTTCTTCTTCTTGCAGGATCTGCGCTGACGTCATCGCGCTCAGCACGTGGTGACTGAAGATAGAAGAACCATGTTATAATAGAAAATAATAAAGTAAATGGACTTTAATGGGGTCCTGGGGCTCATCCCTATTTATTCACATCATCTCCTTAGCAACCATCCGTGAAAATCGCATTGCATCCGCATTTGCTTGCGAATGCAATGCGATTTTCACGCAGCCCCATTCATTTCTATGGGGCCTGCGTTGCCTGAAAAACGCAGAATATAGAACATGTTGCGATTTTCATGCAACGCACAAGTGATGCATGAAAAACATCGCTCATGTGCACAGCCCCATTGAAATGAATGTGCAGCACGCCAGACCTGCAGGGTAGTGCGATTGTGAGGTCACGGTTAACGGCAAGCGAGGGTTACTCACAGTTCTGTAGGGAAACCCTGGGCAGGCATGCAGCAGTGAAGGAGAGGCTGACACAGGAGTCCTCTGGGGCACACTCTGTATTTAGGGACCAGGCCTGATGGTGGATGAGGTGCCCTGGATGTTGCAGGTGTTTTACGTGCCTGGGGCAAGGTTCGTGACGCCAGTGCCGGTAATGGTGGCACACCGATGGATGGTCTTAATAAGTGAGGTACACAGATGGTGTGGTGAACCAAACTTTGCTTTACTGTAATCAGTTCAACTTTGTACAGTTGGATGTCAACTCAGTTCCCCATATCAAGTACACTTAGCAAGCAGGGTTTCACAATTATGGCATGTATACTGTTTCCTTGCAAGATACACAGAGGGTAAACAACAACACACGCAGAATCAGGCTGTACAGACTCCTCGGAGATAGTGTACACTGTTCCTTAGAACTCCTGTCTGGCTTTGATCCCAAGGCCCGGATACCTCAATGCAGGCTTTTATCCTTGGTAACAATCTTCCTCAGGTACTCATTCTTGCTTTACATTTCTACCCTTTCTGCCCTTCAGCTTACTTGTACTAGCTGGACATGCTGACTCTGCTTGACTTGGTGGGAACTGCAGGATTTCTCCCAGGAGGCAAACTCTTCCCTTGGGGTAGGTCTTCTGAGCTAACCATGGCTCTCTTGATCAGCAGGTAGACTAGGATCCCTCTACTAGTCTCCTGGTAGCAACTAGAAGCCTGGGCTGTCTAGTTGCATGTCAGGAGAAGGCTCTGACTTGGGCCTCCCAACTTGCCTCTGCAGACTCCTGACCTTCAACTCCCTCTCTCTGTCTGGGCCTGGACCTTTATACCAGGGGTACTCTAACTCCCTCTAACGTCTGGGATGACTAACTGCACCCAACTAGGCCTGATATTGCATATTACAGGGTAACATTACATACAAAAATACATTATAAAATACATAAGATGCACAATTAAAGATAACATTCCTGTCCCTTGTGAGGAGGAGTAACGCACACACCAATTGACCCTTGTGTAGTGCCCACGCTTATCTAGTGGGACACTACATACCACCACGCTTTAACGTTGCCCGACTTCGGCGCAACATGGAGGGGCCCTGCCCAGCTGGATACTGCACCTGAAAAAGAGACAACAATGCAAAGCAGGAAAAAGACAGCTACATTTGCAGAAGCACATTACATGCATAAATCAGGCAGTTCCACTGGCTTAGGAACAAGTAACGGTGAAAAGGGGCGTCGTTCTCTTCTCTCAGGATCATGTGAGGGAACAGGGGCGCTGACCTGGCACAGCGTATCATTATTACCAGGATAGTCCATACGTGCAATTTGTCCTTGATAGAACAGTAGAAAAAAAAATGTAAACAATTTAAAAGTTCTTGGAGGCTCAAGGAACAAATATGAGTCCGTACCCAGGTTCCTTTCTTATTTAGAGTGAGTGTCTGTCACCAGCAAGGCAAGGTAGCAAATCACAGAGGCTCGCTTACAGTGGAGTCCATCTCTGGGCACATTCCTTTAGAAGAGCAAAAATCTCAGAGGCTCAGGTACTTTTGAGTCTATCACTGGGCACGTTTCCTTAGAATTCAGTTGCACAATAGAATGACAGCACATAAAAGATAGCCCACACTTTTCAAATGGCATAATATAAAAACAAGTGCTGTAATACCCTTAATCAACCTGAAAAGGGGGTTAAAGGGTTAAAGGTGCAACGTAGGAACAGGCACAACTTGGTGTGAGATCGTAGAAGCAGGCAGGAGGTCCTGGAACAAGATGGTTTTGCTGACATTTTTATTTCAGTGGGTGACCACTACCACTGAGCCGTGGGTAACTGGCAGCAGCAACAAAGGACCAAAACAAAGGACTCCTGTCCTGAAAGGGTTAAATCTTCTAGAAATAAATCCCTTGTCAAAACAAATAAATCAAGGGCCTAGCAGACCAATTCACAGGGGCATATCATAATCACCTGGTACTTCAGTGGTGCTCCCTGGCTCTGCTGGCAAATGAGGCCTGTAATAATCTTCCACAGGCGGATGTGCCCACAACACGGTATTAGGGGGCAGCTGCAGCATGAAGGGACCCCTAATAGGTATTGGCCCCATAGGCCTAGGGGTGATGACAGCTGCTGACCGCACCGGTGCAGGGATGACAATCGCAGGTTGTGCTTGCCTAGATACCGCCGCCGCAAGCGGTCCGGTGGGCGCTGGAACAACTGGCTCTGCGCAGCAAGTCACATGGTGAGAGGGCCTTCTTGGGGGCCTCAACGCAGCTGTGGTAGCAGAAGGTGGCCGACGGGTGGGGACAGGCACCCTTACCTCTTCCTTCTTAGGCGGCGTCTGGATCCTGGCGGTGGCAATCTTACGCAACTCCCGCAACTTTTCTTCCAGTCGGACGATCTGGTCGTCGAGGCTCTCGTTCTCCGAATCGCTGTCTTCCGCTGTCGCCGCCGGCACAGGTAGAGTAGATGGTGCATCGGACGCGGCCGCTGCAGGCTCCGGTGGCGCATCAGGTCTCTTACCCTTACGGATATTATCCAGGGTAACACGGAGTCCTTTCAGCTTCTCCATTTCTTGAATTGTTTTCTCCCGGCGAGGCAGCTCGGGGGATGGATAGGGACTCACCCATTTCTCTAACACGGTTGGCTGCCAAAATACGTTAGGACCAATGAAAGAGCCCCGCTCTTGGAATGCGTGATGGGCCGGTTCTGGAGAGCGCACTGGTTTGCACTCGCAGCCAGAGTAGTCCTCATCTGCCTCCCAGTCCTCCGGTTCTGTCCCCAGTGGCGGGCAGGCGGGTCTCTCCGGTCCCGGAGAGTAGGCCGGTGGAGCGTCCTCTGGCTCTACACCAATATCATCCATTTTTAATAGATCAGGCGCGGACATCCCAGCAGAGCAGTCTTCACTCTCCAACATGCTCGATCCTTATCTGGAGAGCGACAGGGTGGCGCCAATAAGTTCAGACAGATCCTCCCATTGCACTGGGAGGCCGCCCCCCAGGTACTCCAGTATGGGGGAGGCGGAGTCCATCTCTGCAGACATGCAAATGTCCAGACAGGGCGGTGGCGCCGACTTTGAGCTTTTTCCCGCTCTTCTCAGCAAAAAGGCGCCAACTTTTACCGCCAACTCAGGATGAAGATGATGCAGCAGCAAACTCAAGCAAGCTCAGCAGCCATCTTTAGTAGAAACGCTGTCTATTCACTGACAGCAAGCGGTGGCTTAAACAAGCAGCAAACAGTCCAGAAAACACTATTTTCACACCGCTACTTAGGACAGTCCTTTGGGCCCAGCAATTTTCAATAAAACAATTAGGGCTTGTGCAGCGTACTCAAGTTGTGTGCAGTAGGTGTTTCTGGGTGATGTAGTGCAATATACACTAACCTGGTACAGCTGACTCTCTGCAAGGGCAGGTATAGGTAGAAATAGTTCGTGACGCCAGTGCCAAGTAAACGGTGGCACGCCGTTTGCGGATGCAGGAATAAATTGAGGAAACGTAGGATTAAAACAGAACTCCAACTTTAGTAGTTTTTCCAAGCAGAGACAATAATGGAAATGCAGTTCCTTAGCATACAGTCGATTGTGCAATTCGGTCGATGCAGGCAATTCAGTTACAGCAGGGTAATTACAGAGTGTTGAACACAGGACTTGCAGCACAGGAGCTTGCACTCTAATTCTGTCTGATCCTGGAATATAGCATTTCTTCACCAAGGCCCATTAACCTATTTCTGGCTTTATATCCTTGGCTATAGCTTTCATAAGTACCTCCTCTGTCTTTCTGAGTACCTCTTGCTTTCCTGATCTTTGCCTCTGTCTCTCCCAGCTTCCTCAGGCTCTAGAAACTTCTGAGCTCTGGTCAGGGATGGACTGGGACAATAAAGTGGCCCTGGACTTCAGCCAGACCGGCCCACTTTATTTTTCCCAAACACACTAAAAAAAAAACATAAGTAAAAACATATAGCATAAGATGTTATATACGGTATGTATCATCCACAGATTCCCCATAACGGTGCCATCCACAGATCCCCCTCCATAACGGTGCCATCCACAGATCCCCTTCCATAACGGTGCCATCCACAGATCCCCCTCCATAACAGTGTCATCCACAGATCCCCCTCCATAATGGTGCCATCCACAGATCCCCTCCATAAGTGTCATCCACAGATCCCCCTCCATAACAGTGTCATCCACAGATCCCCCTCCATAATGGTGCCATCCACAGATCCCCTCCATAAGTGTCATCCACAGATCCCCCTCCATAACAGTGTCATCCACAGATCCCCCTCCATAATGGTGCCATCCACAGATCCCCTCCATAAGTGTCATCCACAGATCCCCCTCCATAACAGTGTCATCCACAGATCCCCCTCCATAATGGTGCCATCCACAGATCCCCCCCATAAGTGTCATCCACAGACCCCCCCCCCATAAGTGTCATCCACATGACAGACCCCCCCCCATAACAGTGCCATCCACGGATCCCCCTCCCTATAACAGTGCCGTCATCCATAGATCCCCCTCCCCGCCACTGACAGTAGTATACATTAATAAATCGGTATCCGGCTGCAGGCTGCAGACAGTAACTTTAATTTTAACACAGCGCTCATCTCAGTACCTTAACTACAGTACCTTACATTCATTCAGCTCCCGCCTCCAGCCTCCAGTAACAAGTGCGGGCGGCAGCGCTCACTCACTGACGTCACGCGCCTGCGCCGCCTAGTGGGAGGAGCAGGCGTGTGACGTCAGTGAGTGAGCGCCGCCCCCACACTGCCTGCTGTTACTGGAGCTTTACCCCCCTGATGGCGGCCCTGGCCGGCCCATAATTCGATCGGCCCACCGGGATTCTCCCGGTACTCCCGATGGCCAGTCCATCGCTGGCTCTGGTCTAGACTGACTTTTACTTCCTTGTCTGGGCCTTATATAAACTAGGGCTCCCTAGCTCCCTCTAATGACTAGAAGCTGGAATGACACCCCTAGCAGGCCTATACATGCAAGTTTCAGTAACAGGAAAATACATACATTACATGACATTTTATAAAACTGACATATACCAACTTCCCATAATTAAGGAGGGACGACAGCACACCAAGTGACACTTTGGTAGTGACGGGTACAGTCCCCGTACACTACATACCCCACTGCTTTAAGCTGAGTACGACCTCGTACTCCATCATGGGTCTCCCAATTGGAATCTCCACCTGAAATAGAAAATAGAGACATGCAGGCATACATACATGTAATTCATCTGCATTTACATTTACATCAGGTCCAATTGGCAAAGGTGCAGGGCAGTGACAAGGGGCGTCGTTCTCTTCTCTCAGGATAGTGAATGGAACGGGGGCGCTGACCTGGCACAGCGTAACATTATAACCAGGATAGTCCATGACAATGAATAAGTCCATGATAAAACAGTAGAAAACGGTATAAAAGTTCTTGGAGGCTCAAATAACAAACATGAGTCCGTACCCAGGTTATTTTTTTTTTTTTTAGTAAATCACAGAGGCTCTCATGCGGTGGAGTCCATCTCTGGGCACATTTCCTTAGTATGAAGTTACACAATAAAATGACAGCATAATAACGGAACTACCCAGGGGTTTCCTGGGGGTGTAGCACAGGCAAGGGCTCACGTGGGGGAGTCCATTCTTGCGCACAAATGTCCAACAAGGTATTCCCAGTAGCAACGGTTTGGGAGGAGACGCCACCAGAATAGTCAAAGTCTCCTAAACGGACTGGCGGGCGTCCCCTGGTCATCCGGGTAGACCTTCTCAGTACAGGGGTCTCCTCTTCCCTTAGCAACGAAGTAGAAGGGACAGGAGCAACAGGAGGGTCTCCATCAGCGAGACCCTGGTCAGGAACAACTGGAACAACTGGAACAACAATATCCACGAGAGGGGGAACTGGATCCGGGGCATCTTGAACCGGCTCTTCTGGAGGTGAAGAAACAGTAGGTGCCGGAGCAGGCACCAGCAAGTTCAACCAAGGTGTCAGCAGCCAATGCATGGGATCAGCGTCATACCTCAGATTACTAACAGCCTGCATAGGATCCTCGGGCTGTATTGCTGACTCTGACACAGGATATTCAGATCCAGAACTCTCGGCACTAGGTTCTGGTGTCATGCAGAGCTTCAACCGGTTTCGGTGTACAATTTGGGATCCCTTGTCTTCCCGGGTGATCTCATAAGTGTGAGTTCCAACATTTGGGATTGCAGTGACAACATAAGGACTTCGCTCCCATTTACTGTCCAATTTACTGGTACGGCGGTTATTCTTTAACCATACCACGGCCCCTATGGTCAAGGGTTCGGCATGGGCTGCCTGATCATAGTCTCTCTGCTGTCGGTCTCTAGCAAAGTCCATACGTTCCTGAACAATGGCCTTGGCTGCATCCAATCGCCTTTGATGTTCAGCAACCCAGTCGGTGTTAGGTAACGGGTTAATGCAATCAGGCACATGTACGTCCAATGAATGATCAGCAGGCAATGTCCCTTGGCGCCCAAACATCAAGTAAAAAGGGGTATACCCGGTGGAACAATGTATGGTATGATTGTATGTGAACATGAGCTGTGGCAACAGACTGGGCCAATCTCCTCGGTTCTCAGGAGGCACGGCCCTCAGCATCTCTATCAAGGTCTGATTCATTTTTTCACATAATCTGTTACCTTGAGGATGGTAGGCCGTTGTCCGGATCTTCTTACAGTTGTGTAAGCGGCACAGTTCATGGAACAGATGGGACTCAAAAGCAGGTCCTTGGTCGGTGAGGATCTTTTCTGGACATCCATAGGGCAGGAGGAAGTGCTTCCAGAACATTTCGGCTGTAGTCTTAGCTGTCTGGTCTCTCACAGGCACTGCTACAACAAACTTTGTGAAATGGTCAATAATAGTCATGGCATAAGCATACCCTGAGCGACTAGGCTCCAGTTTTACATGGTCGATGGCGACAAGTTCAAGAGGACGGGTACTTACAATGGGTCTTAGTGGTGCCCTCTGATCATGGTGCTCACTTCGTTTCAAGGCACAGGCTACACACTCTCGACACCACTTCTCCATGTCTTCTCTCATGCCCACCCAGTAAAACCGCTGGCGGATAGTAGCCTCAGTCTTTTGGACCCCAAAGTGACCAGATTGATTGTGGTACATCTCCAACACCATACCTGCATCTCGTCGGGGTATGAGAATCTGGTGCACTCTCTCATTGGACACTGGGTCTAGGCTTCTCCGTAGCAATAGGCCCTTTTGTATGAAGAGTTGATGGCGCTGTCTCCACAGTTTGATGAGCTCAGGATCTGCACTCTTACGCCGGATCCTCTCAGGGGCTCTGCCACTAGTAATGAAGTCCAACAGCTCACCCAGCACTCTACTTTCAGACTGTAGTTTCACCCACCTTTCTTCTTTAGGTTCAGGCCTATTGGAGGATGGAGGAACTGCAGCTCTGTTATTGGTAGCTCGAGCCTGATCCTGTTGAGCAAATTTGTTATAGAAAGCCGGCATCTCTACATCTTCCCAAGCATCTCGCACATCATCAGGAGCTGTCTCTGTGGGAAGCCTGGATAAAACATCAGCGTTATCATTAGTACGTCCAGCACGATACTTTACAGAGAAATTATAGTTGGCAAGGCGAGAGGCCCATCTCTGCTCCAAGGCCCCCAATCTAGCTGTATTTAGATGTGCCAGAGGGTTATTGTCAGTGAATGCAATGAACGGGGTGGCGGCTAGATAATCCTTGAATTTTTCTGTCACCGCCCACACTAATACCAGGAACTCTAGTTTGAAGGAACTATAATTCTGGTCATTTTTCTCAGCTCCTTTCAGGGAGCGGCTTGCATATGCTATCACTCTCTCTTTTCCCTCTTGGATCTGGGCTAACACAGCTCCCAGGCCTCGCTTGCTAGCATCAGTATAGAGATGGAAGGGCTTGCTATAATCTGGATAACCTAACACTGGAGGCTCGGTCAGTTTCTTTTTTAGCAATTGGAACGCTATCTCTCTTTTCTCATTCCACTCAATGGGCACAGGAGTTCTAGGACTCTTTTTGGGTTGCCCCCTCAAGAGCTCCTGGATAGGATCAGCTATTTGAGCAAAATGGGGGATAAAACGTCTATAGTAGCCGGCAAAACCCAGGAAACTCCTCACCTCTTTGACAGTAGTAGGAACCGGCCAATTACGGACAGCTGCTAACTTATCAGGGTCAGGTTGCACACCCTCTCCGCTTACCACATGCCCCAGGTATCTTACTGCAGGTTTGAGCAGGTGACACTTGGATGGCTTTACCTTCAAGCCATATTTGATAAGGATTTCAAATACTTCTGCCAAATGTTTCAGATGGTCCTCATATGTTTTTGAGTACACTATGACGTCATCTAGATACAGCAGCACTGTTTCGAAGTTTTTGTGACCCAAACACCGCTCCATTAGTCTCTGGAAAGTTCCTGGGGCATTACATAGCCCGAACGGCATACAATTGAATTCGAACAGGCCCATGGGAGTAGTGAAGGCAGTCTTTTCTCTATCTGCAGGGGCCATGGGTACTTGCCAGTAGCCACTGGTCAAGTCCAATGTGGAGAAATAGGCAGAGGAGCCCAGAGCAGTTAGTGACTCCTCAATGCGGGGCAGTGGGTATGCATCTTTGTGGGTTATTTGATTGATTTTCCTATAATCCACACAGAAACGGATACCACCGTCCTTCTTCTTTACAAGGACTAGGGGTGCCGCCCACGGGCTACGGCTGTCCCGGATTACATTAGAGTCCTTCATCTCCTGGATCATTTCCTTTACAGTCTGATATGAAGTAGGCGGTAAAGGTCTGTATCTCTCCTTGATAGGAGGATGAGAGCCAGTAGGTATGGTGTGTTGTATGGCACTCACCTCTCCATAATCAGTGGCATGCTTACTGAAGGCCTGGTGGTGCTCCTTGACAAGCTGTAGAATCCCTTCTTGTTGTTGTTGGGGGGTAGTCTCGTCCCCCACATGGAGCTCTTCCCACCAGGGCACTTGTGGCTGGGTCACCGGCGAACATCCGCTGTCTGCAGCTGGCGGCTTTTCTGTCACTGGAAGACGAATGATGTCTTGGAAGGACACCTGGGACAGCTGGGCAACACGGCAATGCTTAGTAAGCGCAACAGGATGATTACTCAGGTTAATCAGACGGACAGGTACTTTACCTTGGGAGACGTTCACCAGGCACTTGGCAGCTCTCACATAAGGATAATCCTCCATCTGGATTGGTTCCACCAGGGCTGGATAATCTCGGCCTTCGACTCCCAGGACAGCACGACACCATAAGAGAGTTTGAGAATTAGGAGGCAAAGTCACAGGCTTAATATCACGAATCTTGGCAGTACAAATTTCTCCTTTCCCATTAGCAAACCTCTGCTGGGCACTTAACACAGTAATAGTCTTCTGAATCACCCTCTTGGTTGCAGAGGAAGCAGTGGGCAAAGTCTGATGTAATACAGCAAGTATTTCTGAATAACAGTTTTTGAAGACATTGGTGCCTAGAATGACAGGATGTCCTCCTCTGTCACCGGCTTGTACTACGATCACTCCCTGTTGAGGCAGGGTTACTTCTCCCACCTGCAGGGTGGGTTCCCAGTATCCATGAACCTTTACTGGTTTGCCATTGCTGGCGATAATCTCCACCCAGGATTCAGGCGGCTGGGTCAATTGGTTGGTGTCCCAGAACCTCTCAAAGGCGGGCAGCTGAATAGTAGTGACCTGAGACCCAGTATCTAATAAGGCTTCAAAGGGGACCCCGTTGATCTCTATATTGATTTTAGGATGGGATCCTACATACCGCGGCATCCAATTTGGATCATCTGGACCTAGTGTTCTACCTCCCGAGGGGTGGTCCTCAGCCTCAGGGGTTGCCCTGTTTAACTGCCAGCACGTGGATTCTGTGTGTCCCAGCTTTTTGCAGTATGTACACACGGGCCGCTTACGTTTTTTATTACGCCTCCCAGGATCCCTGGGGTGAGTCTCTTGGTAAGGAGGTGGGAACGGCCTAGGAGGTGACAGGAATTCTTCTTCTAGCATTATGGGTTTTTCCCATTCCTCTATTTTTCTGCACACTTTCTCTAGACTTTTAGTGAGGTGATTTACTTGCTCTGTCAGCATGGCAATAGTATCGGTAGCTGACACTTGAACAGCTTGGCCGGCCTCAGCTCGGTTAGTGACAAGCGGTTTCGGTCTGCAGGCTGATGACTCGGGTGGGGTGCTCAACTCAGGAGGTACTGCGGACCCCAGAATTTTTATAGCCAGTTCTTTAAAGTCCAGAAAGGCACTGTTAGGATGCTGGGCGGACAGCATCTTTAATTGGGTCCTTATTTGCTCACTCGACACCCCGGTTATAAATTGTTTCCTTAGGGTCTGGTCCCGGTTATCGGCCTCTTTGGGATCTATCTGAACTACAGCCCCTAAAGCCTCCTGAAGTGATAGGGCATAGTCACGGAGGGACTCACCGGGTTTCTGTCTCTTGCCAAAGAAGTGCATCTTTACCTCTGAGGCAGTCCTAGTTTCAAAAGTGGCTCTGAGGCGGGTGAAGATCTGTTCTAGAGTACTCCGCTCAGTAGCAGGCCATGATAACACTTCCCTGCGGGCAGCCCCCTCCAGTTGCGCCAGCATGATTTCCATTTGCTGGTCGGCATTTATAGGGTATAATCGGAATAGTGCCAGCAACTTTTCTTCAAAGTCCCGTAGCGTATGGGTCTCTCCCCTGTAGCGGGGGAACCATGGGGCCCCGAAATAGTAGGGCATGGTAAAGGGCATCATGCTGGGGGCCGCCGGATGACCAGGAGCCGCAAGCTCTCCTGGGGCCGGCTGCTCAGGCACTCCTGGCTCTGACATGGTAGTCTATTGAGAGGTGGCCGCTGGCGACTAAAGAGGCCAGTGCACTCCCCTTCCCTCCGGTTACAGGTGCTTACCGGTATCGTCGGGCTTGCGCAGGCCAAGTCTCGCGAGATCCCGGACGTCCTGAGCACCCGATGACGTAGAAGAAGCAGGGCCGCGGCGGTGCGATGATGAAGAGGGGCGGGACTCTCTGTGTCTTTGCAAGGATCCGCCCACGAAGGTCCTCAGCGGCGCGGGAAACTTCACTCCAGGCAGCCGGTGGCCATCTTTAGCAAAACGCTGTCCATTCACTGACAGCAAGCAGGGTTGTAAAAAGTCCACAAAATCACACTCCAATGTGGCGATTTTCTTCCTCTGTGTAGCGCAACACTGCACAGCGCTTTTTAGAAGTTTTTGGTACACTTTGGGTATAATTTTCAGTCCACAAAGTCCACTTGAAATAAACAGGCAAATTTGTCACTTTGGTCACAGGGCAACTGTATAAGGCACAAAGTTCACGCTTCTTGCACTATAAAGCGTGCGTATCCTGTTCGTGACGCCAAAAGAGAGGTGCAGCGTACTCAAGTTGTGTGCAGTAGGTGTTTCTGGGTGATGTAGTACAATATACACTAACCTGGTACAGCTGACTCTCTGCAAGGGCAGGTATAGGTAGAAATAGTTCGTGACGCCAGTGCCAAGTAAACAGTGGCACGCCGTTTGCGGATGCAGGAATAAATTGAGGAAACGTAGGATTAAAACAGAACTCCAACTTTAGTAGTTTTTCCAAGCAGAGACAATAATGGAAATGCAGTTCCTTAGCATACAGTCGATTGTGCAATTCGGTCGATGCAGGCAATTCAGTTACAGCAGGGTAATTACAGAGTGTTGAACACAGGACTTGCAGCACAGGAGCTTGCACTCTAATTCTGTCTGATCCTGGAATATAGCATTTCTTCACCAAGGCCCATTAACCTATTTCTGGCTTTATATCCTTGGCTATAGCTTTCATAAGTACCTCCTCTGTCTTTCTGAGTACCTCTTGCTTTCCTGATCTTTGCCTCTGTCTCTCCCAGCTTCCTCAGGCTCTAGAAACTTCTGAGCTCTGGTCTAGACTGACTTTTACTTCCTTGTCTGGGCCTTATATAAACTAGGGCTCCCTAGCTCCCTCTAATGACTAGAAGCTGGAATGACACCCCTAGCAGGCCTATACATGCAAGTTTCAGTAACAGGAAAATACATACATTACATGACATTTTATAAAACTGACATATACCAACTTCCCATAATTAAGGAGGGACGACAGCACACCAAGTGACACTTTGGTAGTGACGGATATTACAGTCCCCGTACACTACACTTGTCACTTTAAGGCAGTCTTTAGCACACAGTTTTTATATCCGCAATGGCGCAGGAATGTCCGTTATCCTGTTCGTGACGCCAATTTATGCAGCACGCCAGACCTGCAGGGTAGTGCGATTGTGAGGTCACGGTTAACGGCAAGCGAGGGTTACTCACAGTTCTGTAGGGAAACCCTGGGCAGGCATGCAGCAGTGAAGGAGAGGCTGACACAGGAGTCCTCTGGGGCACACTCTGTATTTAGGGACCAGGCCTGATGGTGGATGAGGTGCCCTGGATGTTGCAGGTGTTTTACGTGCCTGGGGCAAGGTCCCTTTAAGGTTCGTGACGCCAGTGCCGGTAACGGTGGCACACCGATGGATGGTCTTAATAAGTGAGGTACACAGATGGTGTGGTGAACCAAACTTTGCTTTACTGTAATCAGTTCAACTTTGTACAGTTGGATGTCAACTCAGTTCCCCATATCAAGTACACTTAGCAAGCAGGGTTTCACAATTATGGCAGGTATACTGTTTCCTTGCAAGATACACAGAGGGTAAACAACAACACACGCAGAATCAGGCTGTACAGACTCCTCGGAGATAGTGTACACTGTTCCTTAGAACTCCTGTCTGGCTTTGATCCCAAGGCCCGGATACCTCAATGCAGGCTTTTATCCTTGGTAACAATCTTCCTCAGGTACTCATTCTTGCTTTACATTTCTACCCTTTCTGCCCTTCAGCTTACTTGTACTAGCTGGACATGCTGACTCTGCTTGACTTGGTGGGAACTGCAGGATTTCTCCCAGGAGGCAAACTCTTCCCTTGGGGTAGGTCTTCTGAGCTAACCATGGCTCTCTTGATCAGCAGGTAGACTAGGATCCCTCTACTAGTCTCCTGGTAGCAACTAGAAGCCTGGGCTGTCTAGTTGCATGTCAGGAGAAGGCTCTGACTTGGGCCTCCCAACTTGCCTCTGCAGACTCCTGACCTTCAACTCCCTCTCTCTGTCTGGGCCTGGACCTTTATACCAGGGGTACTCTAACTCCCTCTAACGTCTGGGATGACTAACTGCACCCAACTAGGCCTGATATTGCATATTACAGGGTAACATTACATACAAAAATACATTATAAAATACATAAGATGCACAATTAAAGATAACATTCCTGTCCCTTGTGAGGAGGAGTAACGCACACACCAATTGACCCTTGTGTAGTGCCCACGCTTATCTAGTGGGACACTACAAATGGGTCAGGATTCAGTGTGGGTGCAATGCGTTCACGTGACGCATTGCACCCGCGCGGAAAACTCGCCCGTATGAAAGGGACCTAAGGGTATCAGTATTGTGTGGGGGCACTAAAAGAGCATCATACTGTGTGGGAGCACCAAGGGATCACTCTACTGTGAGGTGTACACATAGGGGCATCATACTGAGTATTAAGGGGGCATCATACTGTGTTGGGAGGCACTAAGGCTCTAACATCAAACTTTGTAAAAGACACTAAAGAAGCATTATAATGTTTGAGGGGCACAAAGGGGCATCATTACTGTCTGGGGGCACTATGGAGCATCACTATTGTAGGTTGCACTAAGGGGACCCTTTTACTGTGTTGGAAGGCACTAAGGGAGCACCATTACAAAACACTGCACACTATGCCCTCCTTACATTTTTTGGGCTTGAACCTTTACCCTGCAGCAGATTCAGGTATGTGGACCTTTACAGAAAGTACTTGAGTACCCCTGGTATATATGTTATATTGTCATTGTGGGAATGAGTGGAAATGGAGGGATCTCGAACTTTAAGGAGGGATCCACATGGGATTATGGTCATCCCAGTTGTGGCAAGGTTTCCCGACTAAATGTTGAGTACCATCTCTGGGCAGATGTCCACTGCATGCTAACAGCATGGGATTGTACAGAATGGCAAGGGCTGTTTTGTTGCTTTTGTACTTGCCTCAGTAACAGGGTGGTCATTGGTTAGGGTTTCTGGGGGGGCGGTAAGGTTTAGGAGACATAATGTGGGTTCCGTCTCACCTCTCCTGCAGTCTCCCGGATGTCTTCAACGTTCTCCTTTTTGTTAAACTGGGGGTTATTGCCTTTATATTGAAAGAATTTAGATAAAACTCGAGCTTATGGCTGAGCTCATGTTTTATATATTTTTGATTATTATTTAACATTTTCCAATTTCATGATGATTCATTTTATAGTTACTATTTCAATATCTGTGCGGTAATAAAGTTTTAATGTTATTTGTACAGGTTAATTTATAAAGGCCGAGGCCAATTTTGATCTATTATAAGTATGGTCATGTGTTTTTTTAAGTTTATTATTTTATTTTGAATAGTGTATGACCACTGGCGTACTGCCCATATAGGCAGACTAGGTAGTTGCTATGGGGCCCGTGAGTGTGAAGGGCCCGGCCAGGCTGAATGGCCCCGCCCCCCTTTCCGACCAGGGCCCCATAGCAGCTGCGTGGTCTGCCTATATGGTAGGTACCCCACTGTTTCCGACATAAATGCACAGCTCCCTTACTCCTGACCCCTGCAGCTGCTGCCATCTGCCTGAGATATCGAGCTGGTCAATAAGCAGGGAGATGCTGTGTTCCCTGCTCTGCTTATTGACCAGTTGAATTTTCGGGGCCATGACCTGATCTATCCTCCAGTCTTCACTCTGCTGCTTCACTGCCTGATGCGTCCAGCATCATTACAGCAGTAGAGCTCCGTTACAGAGAGGGGGCCCGTTACAGAGAGGGGGCCCGTTACAGAGAGGGGTCCGTTACAGAGAGGGGCCTGTTACAGAGAGGGGGCCCGTTACAGAGAGGGGGCCCAGCAACTTCAGCAGAGCTTCACTGCTCTAACCTCCTTCTTGTTGGTTTTGTATTAGAGAAGACACTAGTAGCTTGTGATGAGGCAGAACTTGGTTTACTTGTGTGGATTAAGTTCCAAACATACAAAATATTTCAGCAAACTGTAACAGCAGCCATCTTAGTATAAAGAGAGAACCAACAAGTTTTACAGATATACACAACTGGTAACCTTAACATACAGTGCCATCTACTGGTCAAGTGATATTAATACACAATACTGTATATGGTACATGCTGTTGCATTCCCAACACTCCTGACCTCCTGACCAGTGACCTGCAGAGGTAGGGATTAACTCTTCCAGGAACCAGACTGAGCCGGTACAGACCCGGCCGACAGTGAGCTCACTACAATAATCATAGGTGACTGCTGTGTCTGCTGGCTGAGGCTAGGTGTGTCATATACAGTCCTGATCAAAAGTTTAAGAACACTTGAAAAATGGCAAAAAATCATATTTTACATTGTTGGATCTTAACAAGGTTCCAAGTAGAGCTTCAACATGCAACAAGAAGAAATGAGAGTGAGACAAAACATTTTTTCAGCATTCAATTAATTGAAAATAACGATTAAACTGTAACAGGCTGTTTTTCAGCTGATCTAAAGTTTAGGACCACATGCCTTTAAAAGGCCAAATCTGTGCAAAGATGTGGATTCATTGTCATTTTCTGTCAGGTAGTCACACGTTGTGATGGCAAAGGCAAAAAAACTCTCCCTTTTTGAAAGTGATCGGGTTGTTGAACTGCATAAGCAGGGTCTCTCACAGCGCGCCATCGCTGCTGAGGTGGGACGCAGTAAGACAGTCATTTGGAATTTCTTAAATGATCCTGAGGGTTATGGAACAAAAAGTCAAGTGTAAGACCCAAATAAATTTCACCAGGACTGAGCCGGAGGATCCAATTGGCTGTCTGTCAAGACACTGTACGATCCTCGACCCAAATTAAGGCCCTTACTGGTGCTGACTGCAGCCCCATAACCATCAGACGGCATCTGAGACTGAAGGGCTTCAAAAACAAAAAACGTCTTCAAAGACCTCGTCTCCTTGAACGCCACAGAACTGCTCATTTGGACTTTGCAAGAGAGCACCAAACATGGGACATTCAAAGGTGGAAGAAAGTTTTATTCTCTGATGAGATTTTTTTTTACCTTGATGGTCCTGATGATTTCCAATGTTACTGGCATGACAAGCAGATCCCACCTGAGATGTTTTCTACGCGCCATAGTGGAGGGGGCGCCATAATGGTCTGGGGTGCTTTTTCCTTCAGTGCAACAATGGAGCTTCAGGAAGTGCAGGGGCGTCAAACGGCCGCTGGCTATGTCCAGGTGTTACAGAGAGCATTCCTCATGACTGAGGGCCCTCGTCTCTGTGGTAACGACTGGGTTTTTCAACAGGACAACGCTACAGTACACAATGCCCGCAGGACAAGGGACTTCTTCCAGGAGAATAACATCACTCTTTTGGCCCATCCTGCGTGTTCCCCTGATCTAAATCCAATTGAGAACCTTTGGGGATGGATGGCAAGGGAAGTTTACAAAAATGGACAACAGTTCCAGACAGTAGATGGCCTTCGTGCGGCCGTCTTCACCACTTGGAGAAATGTTCCCACTCACCTCATGGAAACGCTTGCATCAAGCATGCCGAAACGAATTTTGGAAGTGGTAAACAATAACGGCAGAGCTACTCATTACTGAGTTCATGTTTGGAAGTTGGATTTCTGTTTTGGGGGGGTTTAGTTTTTTTTTGGAGTTGTGGTCCTAAACTTTTGATCAGCTGAAAAACAGCCTCTTTCAGTTTATTCGTTGTTTTCATTAAATTGAATGCTGAAAAAATGTTTCGTCTCACTCCCATTTCTTCTTGTTGCATGTTGAAGCTCTACTTGGAACCTTGTTAAGATCCAGCCATGCTAAATATGATTTTTTGCCATTTTTCAAGTGGTCTTAAACTTTTGATCAGGACTGTATGTGTAGCAGGGACAGGGTTAGTAGGAGTGCTGGTCTACTGTGTGTGTATGTATGTATATATATATACTGTATACACACACACTGGTTACTGACTACACAGCAGCCTCCATATGCTTCCTACCACTCACAGACACATGATTGAAATTCAGGGAATTCAGTCTTTGCCCCTCATTGCCCTATTACAAATAGCGTTTTTCTAATAGGCAATAAGAGGCAGAGACTGAATCCTCTATATATATTATTATAAATTGATATATATAGAGAGAAAGAATGAATGAGATCTCTCTCTCTCTCTCTCTATATATATATATATATATATATATATATACACTGCTCAAAAAAATAAAGGGAACACTTAAACACAATGTAACTCCAAGTCAATCACACTTCTGTGAAATCAAACTGTCCACTTAGGAAGCAACACTGAGTGACAATCAATTTCACATGCTGTTGTGCAAATGGGATAGACAACAGGTGGAAATTATAGGCAATTAGCAAGACACCCCCAATAAAGGAGTGGTTCTGCAGGTGGTGACCACAGACCACTTCTCAGTTCCTATGCTTCCTGGCTGATGTTTTGGTCAATTTTGAATGCTGGCGGTGCTTTCACTCTAGTGGTAGCATGAGACGGAGTCTACAACCCACACAAGTGGCTCAGGTAGTGCAGTTTATCCAGGATGGCACATCAATGCGAGCTGTGGCAAGAAGGTTTGCTGTGTCTGTCAGCGTAGTGTCCAGAGTATGGAGGCACTACCAGGAGACAGGCCAGTACATCAGGAGACGTGGAGGAGGCCGTAGGAGGGCAACAACCCAGCAGCAGGACCGCTACCTCTGCCTTTGTGCAAGGAGGAACAGGAGGAGCACTGCAGAGCCCTGCAAAATGACCTCCAGCAGGCCACAAATGTGCATGTGTCTGCTCAAACGGTGAGAAACAGACTCCATGAGGGTGATATGAGGGCCCGACGTCCACAGGTGGGGGTTGTGCTTACAGCCCAACACCGTGCACGACGTTTGGCATTTGCCAGAGAACACCACGATTGGCAAATTCGCCACTGGCGCCCTGTGCTCTTCACAGATGAAAGCAGGTTCACACTGAGCACATGTGAAAGACGTGACAGAGTCTGGAGACGCCGTGGAGAACGTTCTGCTGCCTGCAACATCCTCCAGCATGACCGGTTTGGCATTGGGTCAGTAATGGTGTGGGGTGGCATTTCTTTGGAGGGCCGCACAGCCCTCCATGTGCTCGCCAGAGGTAGCGGACTGCCATTAGGTACCGAGATGAGATCCTCAGACCCCTTGTGAGACCATATGCTGGTGCGGTTGGCCCTGGGTTCCTCCTAATGCAAGACAATGCTAGACCTCATGTGGCTGGAGTGTGTCAGCAGTTCCTGCAAGACGAAGGCATTGATGCTATGGACTGGCCCGCCCATTCCCCAGACCTGAATCCAATTGAGCACATCTGGGACATCATGTCTCGCTCTATCCACCAACGTCACGTTGCACCACAGACTGTCCAGGAGTTGGCAGATGCTTTAGTCCAGGTCTGGGAGGAGATCCCTCAGGAGACCGTCCGCCACCTCATCAGGAGCATGCACAGGCGTTGTAGGGAGGTCATACAGGCACGTGGAGGCCACACACACTACTGAGCCTCATTTTGACTTGTTTTAAGGACATTACATCAAAGTTGGATCAGCCTGTAGTGTGTTTTTCCACTTTAATTTTGAGTGTGACTCCAAATCCAGACCTCCATGGGTTGAAAAATTGGATTTCCATTCTTTTATTTTTGTGTGATTTTGTTGTCAGCACATTCAACTATGTAAAGAACAAAGTATTTCAGAAGAATATTTAATTAATTCAGATCTAGGATGTGTTATTTTTGTGTTCCCTTTATTTTTTTGAGCAGTGTATATATATATATATATATATATATATATATCAAACTGGTGTAAAGTAGAACTGGCTTAGTTGCCCTTGGCAACCAATCAGATTCCACCTTTCATTTTGGAGAGCTCCTTTGGAAAATGAAAGGAGGAATCTGATTGGTTGCCAAGGGCAACTAAGCCAGTTCTACTTTGCACCAGTTTTTTTTTAACCGTTTCCTTCTCTGCTATGTAGATGTGTAGCACAGTGAAAACCTTTTGGTGTCAGCTATATAGCTGATACATTGCTCAAACTGACAGGTGTGAACTAGCTCCAGTTCCCCCCATTTTAACCCTTGGGGGGGGCGTTTTGCTATGGGGCCCGATGATTACTATGTACGCCCCTGTGTATGACCTATAATCCCATGTGAACGTGTTACCCTTGACATCTGTGGTAGAGAGACTGTTCGAAAAACTTTTTAATAAAAAAAGAGTTACATGCAACGTGTCCGCCAAAAGATTATTTACTTGGAAATGCTGCCACCATGTGGTAAAATATATATTGCAACCCAGTCACAAAATAGTAAGAGGGTATTGTTATGGTAGTAAATCATTAGTCTATGTACTTGAGTACTGATCACTGGGGGTCTGACTTCAGCAACCCCCACGATCCTTAGAATAAAGGATTGCAGGACTAGCTATGCACTGTGACCCCTTCACTGTATTTCTATGTAAGTGACCTCATTTTAAGCAGTCTGTAATGACACATCTGCGGTAAAGGTGTTTATCTATTATACAGGATGGGGGATAACCGTCTGATCTGCGGGGTCCAACTGATGTGGCCCCTGCTGGTCTGTAGAACAGAATGAATGGAATGGAATGGCATTTGTACTTGGCTATCTCCGGCACTCCCATAGAGTTGAATGGAGCAGCAGAGTGTATGCGTGACCGCCACTCTATTCAAAGGAGCACACAGGACCCAAGTGGTTGGAATAAAAAAAATAGTACAAGGCAGGGAAGGTGTTAAAATAACAAAAGAATGCATAGTCATTGGTGCGCCCCCTCTGCTCCAGCATCACCCCTTCAATTCTCCCAGCTTTGCTTACATGGCTGCATGGCTTCGTCTACATACAGCAGATG
This sequence comes from Bufo bufo, assembly GCF_905171765.1. Lineage (NCBI taxonomy): Eukaryota > Metazoa > Chordata > Amphibia > Anura > Bufonidae > Bufo > Bufo bufo. Next base: position 99,103,546 of record NC_053398.1, read on the forward strand.
CCAGTGACTGGCTGAAGCGGAGGGTGAGAGTGGTAGTGGATGCTCCCTAAGGCCCAGGCAGTGATAGGAGGGCACACCTTACTTTCCTAGGGACACCCTGATGTCGGGGGCTCCTGTTTGATGGTAGTTGGGGTGTCCTTGGTGTTAACATTTTGTACGGGTGTAAGGCAGAGCGTGTACGTGCTGAGGGCAGCGAATGGCGCTGGAGTCAGTAACCAGGCCAGTTGCAGAAAATAAACGTCTATAAACTATGGTGCAGAATGGGAGTTGTAGTACATTCAATGGTATCCAATTCTCAGTGCAAATCTGCAAGGCAGCTGTCTCTTGAGCCCTGCTGGCCGGCGAATACTAACGAAGTACCGGAAAACCAGGAAGCGGTGAACGCTCTGTACTTACCGCTTCCTGGTCCTCGGCTGTGCAGGACTGCGCACAGCGTGAGGCGCTTTGTGACATCACGCTGTGAATGCTAGTTCAGAGCACAGACGACAGCAGGAGGAAGAAAATCGCGAGCGGCGAGGAGCGGTGGCGTCCAGAAGCAGGAGAGGTAAGTGTTTTTTTATTTTATAAAAAATTAGGCTGCTGGGGGCATAATGGGGGCTAATGAGGCATAATGGGGGCTAATGAGGCATAAGGGCTGATAATGGGGGCTAATGAGGCATATGGGGGCTAATGAGACATAAGGGCTAATAATGGGGGCTAATGAGGCATAAAGGCTGATATGGGAGCTAATGAGAGGCATAATGGGGGCTAATGAGGCATAAGGGCTTATAATGGGGGCTAATGAGGCATAAGGGCTGATATGGGGGCTAATGAGAGGCATGAGGGCTGATATGGGAGTGATGAGAGGCATAATGGGGGCTAATGAGAGGCATAATAACAGTGTCATCCACAGATGCCCCCATAACAGTGTCATCCACAGATCCCCCATAACAGTGTCATCCACAGATCCCCCATAACAGTGTCATCCACAGATCCCCCATAACAGTGTCATCCACAGATCCCCCATAACAGTACGCCTGCGCACTGAGGAGAGACAGAAAGGAGGGGAAAGAATCAGCAGAAGCAAGCAGAGGACGGCATAGCAGACGACTGAATAGCTTCCTTTGTAAGTAAATAGTTTTATTATAAATGTACCCCTGCATACAGCAATACTCTCGTATTTTGTAATCTTATTTTTATATACTTATTTTGGTTTTTTTTCAGTAGTATGATTAAGTGGTGAAAATTATTAGTGCCCCCCATTTTTGACTGTGGTATCTTATGTTCCCCCCCTATATATTGTTCCTAGAGCCGCCACTGGTAGTAAGGTTCTTGCAAGCTTGACTGCAATTCCCACCTCCGGGGTACAGGATGAAGATACAGACTGGTCCAAGTGAGAAGGGTGTCTCATCAATGTTCCCCTCGCTGCAGTAAAATCTCTATCAGCCTTAAACAGCGAATACCTTCCTGACTCCAAGCCATTGCACATTCTGGACCTTCTAGTCCTTTCCTTTCTCTCTCAAGTACTTTTGGATAGCAATGACTTTCTTGTTTAGTAATGATTCTCTGGGATGTAGGCCTAGTCCTCTGAGGAGTGAGCACATGTAGCTTCTGTTTATTCATGTCCAAGAGTAAAATAATAGGCCCTTATATAATGAAACACTCAAAGAATGTAACCACCGGCTACATTAATCTCCTACGAAAGCAATGCTTACAAGGAGATGGCAGAGGACCAAAACAGGGATAGCAAAGTAAAACACAGATAGGATGAGAGGTCAATCGAATAGAGGAAGGGGTAAGGGTCGACAGAAGACCCAGAATTATAGAGGCAGAGGGGAGAGGAACAACCCAAGAGGGAGACAGGACTACGGTGGGTCCGATTTTTTAGAGACACCATATCCTTTACGCAACAGAGGGTTTCAGAAATCACCACCCCAGACCAACAGGCCGCTAAGCAACATAACCAAATAGTTAACCTCTCCAACCAGCAGCTCCAGGATTCAGAAATGTGTGTCCTCAGCAAGGGCCTCTCCTTTGTCCCCACCCCAAGTTTCAATCTCTTCAATTGGGTTAGAGATATCCATCTCTTTGCTAGAAAACTCAGATGGCGAAAACACTTTGCCCTGATTGAAAAACGAGAGAGCAGAGAGATGGGTATATCACCCGACATCTTGCAAGACGTCCGCCTCCTATACAGCTTGAGCGATAGTACCCCTCAGGAAGGAAAAGGCCCCTTCACCTCGCTCAAAAATAGGAGCCTTAAAATTCCACCTTTAGGGGACCCGACCTGTATTGACGTTTTTGTCAACCAAGTCTGCCGGGATCTGTCAAACCTCACTTCCTCTCATTGTGGTTTTAATTGCAGTAAAAGCGAATATAAATCACTGCTAGACCTGGAGAAAAAGAAAAATCTAACCATCAAACCCTCCGATAAAGGAGGTAACATCGTTTTGATGGATACTATTGACTATAAGAACATGTTCCAGGTCTTGCTAGGGGACAAGGAATCCTATGAGAGGTTAAGTGGGGATCCCAATGTATCCTTCCAGAAGGAACTAATCATCATACTACGACTAGCTAAGACTGAAAATCTCATCTCACGGGATGAATTTGACTTTTTGTACAATAAACACCCTACTGTAGCCACCTTTTATAGTCTACCTAAAATTCACAAAGGTAGCATCCCGGTCAAAGGGCGCCCGATTGTATCAGGTGTCAATAGCTTAACCCAGAACTTGGGGATCTACCTAGACCACATCCTAGCACCATTTGTTAAAACACTGCCCTCATACCTGAGAGACACGAGTGACCTTCTTGGTCACCTTGAGGGGATAACTTTGGAGGAAGGTACATCTTTGGCCTCAATTGATGTAGAGGGCCTCTACTCCTCCATACCCCATGCACTGGGAATGAGGGCAGTGGAGACATTCCTCATCACCAGAGGACGACAATTTCATCCCCACAATGCTTTCATCTTGCATTTACTTGATTTTGTCCTGACGAGGAACTACTTCTTGTTTGACGGGGTCCTTTACCACCAGCTCAGGGGCACCGCGATGGGGAGTTCCTGTGCCCGTTGTATGCTAATTTGCTCCTGGGCTGGTGGGAACGGACCCTGGTCTTTAGTGATGTACCCAGCAAATATATCCCATGCATCACCACATGGGCCAGATTTATAGACGACATTTTTGTTGTCTGGATAGGGGGGAGAAAATGACTTCTCAGAATTTGTGAAGGAACTGAATGTCAACTGCATCAACATGAGATTCACTTCAGAATTTAAAACAAACACCTTACCTTTTCTTGACATCAAGATTTCAAGGGGCAAGGAGGACATGATAGAAACGAGCATTTTCAGGAAGCCCACCTCCACAAACTCGCTTCTTCATTGGAGTAGCCATCACCCTTATCCGTTAAAAAGAGGGATACCGGTGGGACAGTACCTGCGGATAAGGAGGAACTGTTCCACTTGGAGTGCCTTCAAGGAACAGGCCAATGATTTGCGATGCAGATTTCGTGAGAGGGGCTATCCTGACGGAGTCCTTAGATCAGCCTATAGGAGGGCCTGTGAGAGTAATCGAGATGAGCTTCTTTACCCTAAACCCAAAAAATCTGAGAGTGGTCTCATACGCCTCATAGGCACCTTTGATGATGTATCTGATGATGTCAAACATGTACTGAGAAAACATTGGGACGTTCTCCTTCTTGACCCAGACATCAAGAAGGTAGTCTCTGAAACAGTACAAGTCACCTACCGCAGGGGCCTGAGCCTCAGGGATCGCCTGGTACACAGCCACTTCAGTGAGACACGAGATACAAAAGAAACATGGCTCAGGTGTCCTATTGGATGCTTTCACTGCAGTGGCTGTGTTGCGTGCCCATACATTATACAGGGACGATCGTTCTGTGGTAATGTCACCGGAAAAAATTACCAAATCAGAAATTTTGTCAACTGCCGCACCAAGGGAGTGATTTACAAGATAAACTGTGAGTGTGGCCTCGAATATGTAGGCAAAACCACCCGTGAACTGCGACGACGGGTGGGAGAAAACCTGGGTGACATCAGGAACGATAGAGACACACCCCTGGCGAAACACGTGAATGTGGCACATGGTAGTGACACATCTGGCTTAAGATTCATGGGCATTGAGGTGGTCGCACGACCGAACAGGGGAGGGGATTGGGACCGGAGGGTCTTGCAGAGAGAGACTTGGTGGATTTTCCAACTTAAAACTGTTGCCCCTGTGGGCTTGAACGAGCAGCTGTCATTTAGCTGCTACATTGAACCCTAAGTAGTCTCTCTGCTACCCATCAATATCAGCCGGTCCACTTCCATCCAACCCTTCATTTAAAGGTATGTTGATTTGTTTAGACGTATATAACCCTATGCCACACCACTTTATACATTGTCTGGGTACATATTTTAGGTGAGCGCTGGACCTAGGGGATGCTATAGTGATTGTATGTGCGACAGTTACTTAAGGATCAACCTTATAAACTCCGATATTCCATCCGGGGGTCTGCAGACCACGCAGACCAATGGAAACTGGATTAGAATTGAAGCTGTGTAAATGGTTAACCAGACTTGCCCGCTGGTTTAACCACTACATTGCAATATACCCGCCTCATACGTGTGCAGCATTGAGCATGCGCCGGTAGATGCGCCACTAGCGACGGCTGCTTTTTTTGCCATTCAGAGGTTGGAGTCTCCGCCCCTTGGAGACGGCCGGCTGTCTGGATTGTCACCTTACAGCAGGGATACGCCGCTGCATCAAGCAGCTCTGTCATGTGACCGGGGACCGAACAGGTGACGCCTCACGTGACGAGTTTGGATGACGCTGCATGACGCGTAGGGGGGGGCGTGATATGGGCGGAGCAACACGGCTTTTTAAACGAGCCGCGAATGCTGCTCCACTGCTACTGCCACATGCAGGACGCCGAGGAGCAGCATCCGCCTCTCTTGATCTGAGGACAGTTGACATCTATAACTGGACAGATAAGTTCTCTATGTTTTTGTGCTTGTATACCGCTGCTGTTTAGCACTTTTGAGCACACGCCATTGTACAGTCTCTGAACACTTACTGGTGATATCAATACCAGGAGGACTGTTGTAATGTGTTTGAATTAACATCTCAATGAATAACATTGTCTGTAATCAGATCCGGGTTGCGTTATTTAGACCTGGACAGTATTCACACTGATAGGTAAATCTAGATATCAGTTGTGATTGGTGACCAAAAATTTACCAGTCATTTGAACGGAGGGGAAACTTGGCCGTATGTATCTGGAATTGAACATTTATATGGTTGAGGCCTACACAGAGACCTGTCTGCGATCTCACCATCATCGGGTCACTGTGCAGCCACCAGCAGCCAGGACTGACTACGGTGCTAATCCGGGATGGTTGACATCAGGTTCTTTGTGTATTCCCCACTTGAATAAGTGACCTTATATTAAGGCGTCACTTAAATAGGATTTGGTCTCCTGAAGAATCAGAAACTATTGAAGAAACGCGTCGGGACTCTGTGTTTATCTGATATCAATAAAGGTATTATTTATTTACCAGTGTTGATTGCACTAGGTGCTGCAGGCTATCAACAGCCACTGTGCGACACATTTCAATCAAACTCATCATTTGGCCAGTTCAAGTGCTCTCCTTATAACCGATGGATTTATATGTGATCCCAAGGACCATATTCTGTCTGTCGGGCAAAGCTGGGCAGTCCGCGTTTAGGGAGGGTGACAACAGGGCTACTACACTAGATAGGGGGGAAGAGAGGTAGAGATAGGGACACCTAGGGTAATCGACCCAGCCTTGTGTCTCTCTGCCTTGTGCCTTATTTTCTCTCATCCTATCTGTGTTTTACTTTGCTGTCCCTGTTTTGGTCCTCTGCCATCTCCTTGTAAGCATTGCTTTCGTAGGAGATTAATGTAGCCGGTGGTTACATTCTTTGAGTGTTTCATTATATAAGGGCCTATTATTTTACTCTTGGACATTAATAAATGTTAAGTTTTAATAAGCTACCCACTAGTTGTGAATATACATTGGATTTAAAGGGTTTAGCCCACTAGCAGGAACTGTAGTCTGACCTACTTCAATTGGTTGCGTTACATAGTCACACGTAGCTTCTCTCATATCTTCAGCTACTACTCACATACTGCCAACTGAGCTAGGGGCAGACCTAAGTCTTTCTTAGCTTCCTGCAGTGGCAGGATAGTTAACTCCAATAGATCCATACAAAACTATACTGGGTTGTACAATGCATTAAATAACATTACATAACAAAAACAGTTTGCAAGTCCCCTGTTCTGAGGTCCTGCAGCCATGAAGCTGGTGTCATGCCTGCCATGGCAGAGAAGACCAGAGGAGGGGTGGCACTGGTCAGCATGCGTTATTTTAAAACTTTTCATGCCTTTCACTATTTTTTTATTTAAAAAAATATTTAAAACCCCCTTTACGGTGGGTTCGTATTTGTGTTAGAAATTCTGTTATAGGGTTCCGTTATAACAGAGTTAGAACTGAATATAACAGAATTTTAGGACGGAATGCAAAAAGGAAGCCTTTTAAACGGCATTCCGTTTTGCTCCGTCCTAATACATGTCTATGGGCACATAGAACGGTTCCATTGTTTTCCGTTATTCATGACCGAAAAAAATAGTCCTTGTCAACATCTGCATTTTTCAGGGCATCCGTTGCAAATTCTGTCAAAAAGACTGGACAAAAACAGTCCTTAATGCAGTCCGGTAAAAAAATTGGATTCTGTACAGAAACTAAATGGACTCTATTGTATCTGTGGTGTATATTCATCTCTGTTTGGGTGATCTGGCACTTCTGTTAGGGCTCTTTCCCTTGCGGGAGTCATGCTCCATGTGAGAAAGGGATCGTGCCTTCTGGACATAGGGAGCGCACCTGTGTGCCTCTGCCTGACCTTAATAAAGCTGTCAGTATGATTCTGTTACAGAAAGGTCAGGCAGAGGCACACAGCATTATCAATCATGTCCTATGTCCAGAATGTACAATCCCTTTCTCACACGAAGTGTGATTCCCGCAAGGAACACGCTCGTGTGAAAGAGCCCATAGTCTTGTTGTTCTGCTCTTATAGGACCGCATTTACACGAAAATGTGAGAGCCGTGTCCGTTTTGCAGACAGCACACCATGGATCTGCAAACATGTACACCAGCCATGTGTACCCCACATGGCCAGTGTCTATGTTTCGCGGATCCACGGTTTGCGGTCTGCACAATGGACACGACTGTCACATTGTGCAGCCTAATGGAGGAGACCAATGGAAAAAACTATGATAATATGAACTCAGCCTTACATGTGTATATATATACATAAATGCGTACAGGCTGGGGCAGGGTCGTCTTTAATACGGGGCAAAAGGGGCAGCTGCCCCAGACCCAGTTGCTCCTGGGGGGCACAAGGCATCTGCCTCTTGAGCCCCGCTGACCACTGCCCACAAATTCAATGACATAGTCCGGAAGACCAGGAAGCGGTGAAGGCTTTGTACTCACCGCTTCCTGGTCCTCGGCTGTTGGCTGTGCAGGGCTGCGCACAGCGTGAGGGCGCTCTGTGACGTCACGCTGTGCACAGCCTTCACAGCACAGCCGACAGCAGGAGGATTCAGATCGCGCTGGAGGAGAGGAGCGGCGGCGTCCAGTAGCAGGAGAGGTAAGTGGTTTTTTTTTATTTTGTATTGATAGACACTTCTGGGGGGTGATGAGAAGCTACTGGGGGCTGCTATGAGGCTACTGGGGGCTGCTATGAGGCTACTGGGGGCTGCTATAAGGCTACTGGGGGCTGCTATGAGCCTACTGGGGGCTGATATGAGGCTACTGGGGGCTGATTAGAGGCATAGGCTCTTATCTGATTGGGGGTCATTCATATTGGGGTCTGAGTTGAGGTCTGATTGGGGGTCTGATCTGAGGTCTTATTGGGGTCTTATTAACATTTCGGATCTTATTGGGGCTGTTAGCTGAGGTCTGATTAACATTGGGGGTCTGATTGGTGGTCTGACCTGAGGTATAATGAAAAATATTTTTTTCTTATTGTCCTCTAAAACCTAAGTGCGTCTTATAGGCCGGTGCGTCTTATAGGGTGAAAAATACGGTACTTGCTTGTTCCTCCCCCGACCTCCCTTGTCCTTTGTGTACGCCGCGTGCCGTGACATCACACGGAGGCACTGCAACGCTAGGGTGAGCCGAGCCCCGGACTCCTTCCTGAACTGCAGAGCGGTGCCCACTTCCAGCCTGAGCCCAGCTGCCCAGAGCACTGATCCTGAGCTGCTGGAGTCTTTAGAACTGGAAGTATTTACAGTAATTCACTGTAAGCTATATTATATGTATTACTTGTATATTATATATATTACTTGTTTTTTAGGCAGACTGTGAGTGAGGAGGGAGGGGGGCAGACAGGCTGAGGGGAGGAGGGGGGCAGACAGGCTGAGGGGAGGAGGGGGGCAGACAGGCTGAGGGGAGGAGGGGGGCAGGCAGGCTGAGGGTGAGGAGGGGGGCAGGCAGGCTGAGGGTGAGGAGGGAGGGGGGTAGACAGGCTGAGGGGAGGAGGGGGGCAGACAGGCTGAGGGGAGGAGGGGGGCAGGCAGGCTGTGAGGGAGGGGGGCAGACAGGCTGAGGGTGAGGAGGGAGGGGGGTAGACAGGCTGGGGGGAGGAGAGGGCAGACAGGCTGTGAGTGAGGAGGGAGGGGGGCAGACAGGCTGGGGGTGAGGAGGGGCACAGGCAGGCTGTGAGGGAGAGGGCAGACAGGCTGGGGGTGAGGAGGGAGGGGGCAGGCAGGCGGGGGGTGAGGAGGGAGGGCAGTAGACAGGCTGGGGGGAGGAGGGCAGTTAGGCTGTGAGTGAGGAGGGAGGGGGCAGACAGACTGGGGATGGGGGGCAGCCAGGCTGTGAGTGAGGACGGAGGGGGGCACGCAGGGGCTAGAGAGGGAGGGAGGCAGGCTGTGAGTGAGGAGGGAGGGGGGCACGCAGGGGCTAGAGAGGGTGGCAGGCAGGCTGTGAGTGAGGACAGAGGGTTGTAGACAGACAGGGGATGAGGAGGGAAGGGGGCAGGCAGACGGGGTAAGGAGGGAAGGGGCAGGCAGACTGTGAGTGAGAAAAGAGGGGGCAGACAGGCTGTGAGTGAGGACGGAGGGGAGCAGGCAGGGGCTAGAGAGGGAGGGGGCAGGCTGTGAGTGAGGAGGGAGGGGGCAGGCAGGCTGTGAGTAAGGACAGAGGGTTGTAGACAGGCAGGGGGTGAGGAGGGAAGGGGGCAGGCAGGCTGTGAGTGAGGACGGAGGGGGGCAGGCAGGGACTAGTGAGGGGGGCAGGCTGTGAGTGAGGACGGAGGGGGGCAGGCAGGGGCTAGAGAGGGAGGGGGCAGGCTGTGAGTGAGGACGGAGGGGGGCAGGCAGGGGAAGCAGGAAGATCCAGTCTTCTGTGAGGAGGAGGAGTATAAGGTTGCAGAGGTAATTACAGAGGAAGGGGTGAGCACAGGGGGATTCAGTGGCTCCTGGGCGAGGACAGTCGGAGCCTGCAGGCTGGCAGATATACTGCTTCTTCCTGCCCTGTGTGCCCTACAGATGCTGCCATTATGTGATGCCTTTCCTAGTAAACCAGCTGAGAGGGACAGTCTGGTGCGTCTCTCCTGCGCCCATCCAGGGAATTCCATGATGGCAGCATCAGTGGGCGCAGAGGACATAATGACAGCTCGCTTACTAGTAAAATAGCAAGACTGCAAGCATGCTCCCCTCCCAGCACTGGTAGAGGGCGCAGCAGGCACAGGGGAGAGGCGTGTATTAGTCTCTTCTGAGGTGCATGCACTCGCAGCTGAAGCACCCAAGACAGTGAGAGCATTTTTGCGCCAACCCCTTGGCTGTCATGAGGTGGATCCCTAGGCAAGCGCCTACCTCTGCCTACTCTTTGTCCCGGCCATGCTAATAACATAAATACAGCACCAGAACCATGCTCTGCACATACAGAATGGCATACCTTCAATGGAGACAGACCACGCAACTGCTACAGGGCTTGAGGGAGGAGGGTTGATGTTAAACTCCTTCTTTTCCCGATGAGAAAACACTGCATTTTGGAGCAGCTGCCACTAGGGGGAGCTCAATGCAAAGGAATTATTTCAGCTTCCATTCCAGTAAATGGTAACTATAAATTTCTATGCACTGAGCTCCCCCTAGTGGTGGCAGATGGCAGCCAACTTTGTAATAGAGCAATGTATTTATACCAGCTGTCTGCTATGAATACATTACAAAATATGGTGTTCAGAATGAAGCACCCATTCCATTGTTTCAGACATAGAAGTGAGATAAAGGAGGTGAGGTGGAGGGCAACTTTTTATTACAATCTTTTTTTTATTTTTATTAAAAGTTCTTCCACTTAATAAAAAAAAGTAAATTTGTCAGAAATCTGGTGTGTTGTGCTTTGTGTTGCCTGGGAATGATTATTGCATGTGTACTGGGAGACTAGGTGTGGCAGGGGTCGCCATACTAAGTTTTGCTGTGGGGCCCTATGAGATTTGTGCACGCCCCTGCCATAGGTGTAACTACCCAGGGTAGTAGCCATGGCAACTGTTATGGGGCCCAACAGCTAAGGCATTTTACCACTAACTACACCTTTTGAGTGGAGATGGGCCCCATCTCCACTCAAAAGGTGTAGTTAGTGGTAAAATGCATGCATAGTGGCATACAAATAAGAATGTGTTCCCAATCAGTTACTATTGATTCCCAGTATTACCCTGCTCTGTGCATGATCCGTGCGTGTGACATGACTGTGTGCATTTAGCCTATATCGCTGTTTGTATAACTGATCAGATTATCTCTGTACTGTGATCAGTGTTCATTATCAATGTGCTGTGACATAACTGGATTCATTATCCTTAGGCCTTTTTCACACGACCGTTTTTTTTCCCGTCTACGGGCCGTTTTTTGCGTTCCGTATACGGTCCGTATACGGAACCATTAATTTCAATGGTTACGCAAAGAAAAAACCGGAATGTACTCCGTATGCATTATGTTTCCGTTTTTCCGTTCCGTTGAAAGATAGAACATGTCCTATTATTGCCCGCAAATCACGATCCATGGCTCCATTCAAGTCAATGGGTCCACAAAAAAAACGGAACACATACAGAAATGCATCCGTATGTCTTCCATATCCGTTCCATTTTTGCAGAACCATCTATTGAAAATGTTATGCCCAGCCAAATATTATTTATGTAATTACTGTATACTGTATATGCCATACGGAAAAACAGAACAGAAACGGAAACACAACGGAAACAAAAAAACAGAACAACGGATCAGTGAAAAAACGGACCGCAAAACACTGAAATAGCCATACTGTCGTGTGAAAGAGGCCTTATACTGTGACAGCACTGTGTGCATTATCCCTATACTGTGACATCACTGTGTGCATTATCCCTATACTGTGACATCACTGTATTCATTATCCTTATACTGTGACATCACTGTGTGCATTATCCCTATACTGTGACATCACTGTGTGCATTATCCCTGTACTGTGACATCACTGTATTCATTATCCCTATACTGTGACATCACTGTGTGCATTATCCCTATACTGTGACATCACTGTGTGCATTATCTCTGTACTGTGACATCACTGTGTGCATTATCCCTATACTGTGACATCACTGTGTGCATTATCCCTATACTGTGACATCACTGTATTCATTATCCTTATACTGTGACATCACTGTGTGCATTATCCCTATACTGTGACATCACTGTGTGCATTATCCCTGTACTGTGACATCACTGTATTCATTATCCCTATACTGTGACATCACTGTGTGCATTATCCCTATACTGTGACATCACTGTGTGCATTATCTCTGTACTGTGACATCACTGTGTGCATTATCCCTATACTGTGACATCACTGTGTGCATTATCTCTGTACTGTGACATCACTGTATTCATTATCCTTATACTGTGGACATCACTGTATTCATTATCCCTATACTGTGACATCACTGAATTCATTATCCCTGTACTGTGACATCACTGTGTGCATTATCCTTATACTGTGACATCACTGTATTCATTATCCCTGCACTTTGACATCACTGTGTGCATTATCCCTGTACTGTGACATCACTGTATTCATTATCCCTATACTGTGACATCACTGTGTGCATTATCCTTATACTGTGGACATCACTGTATTCATTATCCCTATACTGTGACATCACTGTATTCATTATCCCTATACTGTGACATCACTGAATTCATTATACCTAAACTGTGACATCACTGTGTGCATTATCCCTATACTGTGATATCACTGTATTCATTATCCTTATACTGTGACATCACTGTGTGCATTATCCCTGTACTGTGACATCACTGTATTCATTATCCCTATACTTTGACATCACTGTATTCATTATCCTTATACTGTGACATCACTGTATTCATTATCCCTATACTGTGACATCACTGTGTGCATTATCCCTATACTGTGATATCACTGTATTCATTATCCTTATACTGTGACATCACTGTATTCATTATCCCTATACTGTGACATCACTGTGTGCATTATCCCTATACTGTGACATCACTGTGTGCATTATCCCTGTACTGTGACATCACTGTATTCATTATCCCTATACTGTGACATCACTGTATTCATTATCCCTATACTGTGACATCACTGTATTCATTATCCCTATACTGTGACATCACTGTATTCATTATCCCTATACTGTGACATCACTGTATTCATTATCCTTATACTGTGACATCACTGTATTCATTATCCCTATACTGTGACATCACTGTGTGCATTATCCCTATACTGTGAAATCACTGTATTCATTATCCCTATACTGTGACATCACTGTGTGCATTATCCCTATACTGTGACATCACTGTGTGCATTATCCCTGTACTGTGACCTCACTGTATTCATTATCCTTATACTGTGACATCACTGTATTCATTATCCCTATACTGTGACATCACTGTGTGCATTATCCCTATACTGTGACATCACTGTGTGCATTATCCCTGTACTGTGACATCACTGTATTCATTATCCCTATACTGTGACATCACTGTATTCATTATCCCTATACTGTGACATCACTGTATTCATTATCCCTATACTGTGACATCACTGTATTCATTATCCCTATACTGTGACATCACTGTATTCATTATCCTTATACTGTGACATCACTGTATTCATTATCCCTATACTGTGACATCACTGTGTGCATTATCCCTATACTGTGAAATCACTGTATTCATTATCCCTATACTGTGACATCACTGTGTGCATTATCCCTATACTGTGACATCACTGTGTGCATTATCCCTGTACTGTGACCTCACTGTATTCATTATCCCTATACTATGACATCACTGTGTGCATTATCCCTATACTGTGACATCCCTGTGTGCATTATCCCTATACTGTGACATCACTGTGTGCATTATCTCAGTACTGTGACATCACTGTGTGCATTATCCCTATACTGTGACATCACTGTGTTCATTATCCCTGCACTGTGACATCACTGTGTGCATTATCCATGTACTGTGACATCACTGTATTCATTATCCCTATACTGTGACATCACTGTGTGCATTATCCCTGTACTGTGACATCACTGTATTCATTATCCCTATACTGTGACATCACTGTGTGCATTATCCCTATACTGTGACATCACTGTGTGCATTATCCCTGTACTGTGACATCACTTTATTCATTATCCCTGCACTGTGACATCACTGTATTCATTATCCCTGCACTGTGACATCACTGTGTGCATTATCCCTATACTGTGACATCACTGTGTGCATTATCCCTGTACTGTGACATCACTGTATTCATTATCCCTATACTGTGACATCACTGTGTGCATTATCCCTATACTGTGACATCACTGTGTGCATTATCTCTGTACTGTGAAATCACTGTGTGCATTATCCCTGTACTGTGACATCACTGTGTGCATTATCCCTATACTGTGACATCACTGTGTGCATTATCCCTGTACTGTGACATCACTGTATTCATTATCCCTGCACTGTGACCTCACTGTGTGCATTATCCCTGTACTGTGACATCACTGTATTCATTATCCCTATACTGTGACATCACTGTATTCATTATCCATATACTATGACATCACTGTGTGCATTATCCCAATACTGTGACATCACTGTATTCATTATCCCTATACTGTGACATCAATGTATTCATTATCCCTATACTGTGACATCACTGTATTCATTATCCCTATACTGTGACATCACTGTGTGCATTATCCCTATACTGTGACATCACTGTATTCATTTCCCCTATACTGTGACATCACTGTATTCATTATCCCTATACTGTGACATCACTGTGTGCATTATCCCTATACTGTGACATCACTGTGTGCATTATCTCTGTACTGTGACATCACTGTGTGCATTATCCCTATACTGTGACATCACTGTGTGCATTATCTCTGTACTGTGACATCACTGTGTGCATTATCCCTGTACTGTGACATCACTGTGTGCATTATCTCTGTACTGTGACATCACTGTGTGCATTATCTCTGTACTGTGACATCACTGTGTTTATTATCTCTGTACTGTGACATCACTGTGTGCATTATCCCTGTACTGTGACATCACTGTATGCATTATCCCTGCACTGTGACATCACTGTGTTCATTATCCCTGTACTGTGACATCACTGTATTCATTATCCCTATACTGTGACATCACTGTGTGCATTATCCTTATACTGTGGACATCACTGTATTCATTATCCCTATACTGTGACATCACTGTATTCATTATCCCTATACTGTGACATCACTGAATTCATTATACCTAAACTGTGACATCACTGTGTGCATTATCCCTATACTGTGATATCACTGTATTCATTATCCTTATACTGTGACATCACTGTGTGCATTATCCCTGTACTGTGACATCACTGTATTCATTATCCCTATACTTTGACATCACTGTATTCATTATCCTTATACTGTGACATCACTGTATTCATTATCCCTATACTGTGACATCACTGTGTGCATTATCCCTATACTGTGATATCACTGTATTCATTATCCTTATACTGTGACATCACTGTATTCATTATCCCTATACTGTGACATCACTGTGTGCATTATCCCTATACTGTGACATCACTGTGTGCATTATCCCTGTACTGTGACATCACTGTATTCATTATCCCTATACTGTGACATCACTGTATTCATTATCCCTATACTGTGACATCACTGTATTCATTATCCCTATACTGTGACATCACTGTATTCATTATCCTTATACTGTGACATCACTGTATTCATTATCCCTATACTGTGACATCACTGTGTGCATTATCCCTATACTGTGAAATCACTGTATTCATTATCCCTATACTGTGACATCACTGTGTGCATTATCCCTATACTGTGACATCACTGTGTGCATTATCCCTGTACTGTGACCTCACTGTATTCATTATCCCTATACTATGACATCACTGTGTGCATTATCCCTATACTGTGACATCCCTGTGTGCATTATCCCTATACTGTGACATCACTGTGTGCATTATCTCAGTACTGTGACATCACTGTGTGCATTATCCCTATACTGTGACATCACTGTGTTCATTATCCCTGCACTGTGACATCACTGTGTGCATTATCCATGTACTGTGACATCACTGTATTCATTATCCCTATACTGTGACATCACTGTGTGCATTATCCCTGTACTGTGACATCACTGTATTCATTATCCCTATACTGTGACATCACTGTGTGCATTATCCCTATACTGTGACATCACTGTGTGCATTATCCCTGTACTGTGACATCACTTTATTCATTATCCCTGCACTGTGACATCACTGTATTCATTATCCCTGCACTGTGACATCACTGTGTGCATTATCCCTATACTGTGACATCACTGTGTGCATTATCCCTGTACTGTGACATCACTGTATTCATTATCCCTATACTGTGACATCACTGTGTGCATTATCCCTATACTGTGACATCACTGTGTGCATTATCTCTGTACTGTGAAATCACTGTGTGCATTATCCCTGTACTGTGACATCACTGTGTGCATTATCCCTATACTGTGACATCACTGTGTGCATTATCCCTGTACTGTGACATCACTGTATTCATTATCCCTGCACTGTGACCTCACTGTGTGCATTATCCCTGTACTGTGACATCACTGTATTCATTATCCCTATACTGTGACATCACTGTATTCATTATCCATATACTATGACATCACTGTGTGCATTATCCCAATACTGTGACATCACTGTATTCATTATCCCTATACTGTGACATCAATGTATTCATTATCCCTATACTGTGACATCACTGTATTCATTATCCCTATACTGTGACATCACTGTGTGCATTATCCCTATACTGTGACATCACTGTATTCATTTTCCCTATACTGTGACATCACTGTATTCATTATCCCTATACTGTGACATCACTGTGTGCATTATCCCTATACTGTGACATCACTGTGTGCATTATCTCTGTACTGTGACATCACTGTGTGCATTATCCCTGTACTGTGACATCACTGTGTGCATTATCTCTGTACTGTGACATCACTGTGTGCATTATCTCTGTACTGTGACATCACTGTGTTTATTATCTCTGTACTGTGACATCACTGTGTGCATTATCCCTGTACTGTGACATCACTGTATGCATTATCCCTATACTGTGACATCACTGTGTGCATTATCCCTATACTGTGACATCACTGTGTGCATTATCCCTATACTGTGACATCACTGTGTGCATTATCCCTATACTGTGACATCACTGTGTGCATTATCCCTATACTGTGACATCACTGTATTCATTATCCCTATACTGTGACATCACTGTGTTCATTATCCCTATACTGTGACATCACTGTGTGCATTATCTCTGTACTGTGACATCACTGTGTGCATTATCCCTATACTGTGACATCACTGTATTCATTATCCCTATACTGTGACATCACTGTGTGCATTATCCCTATACTGTGACATCACTGTGTGCATTATCCCTATACTGTGACATCACTGTGTGCATTATCCCTATACTGTGACATCACTATTTTCCCTTTGGTCGGATTTACATAAGCCTCCCCAACAGGGCTCATACCTACGAACATAAGGGCTCCGTGCCGTAAACTGCAGGTCTGCAATATATGGGCACTGGTCTTGTGCACTCGAAGTGACCCATTGACTTGAATAGGTCTGTGATATGGACGAAGATAGGACCTGTATGATATGCAGAGCGGAGGCACGGATCGAAGCGCTTCTGTGGGCTTTTGGGTCCGGGCCCCCGCACCACAAAAGATAAGACATGTCCTATCTTTTGCCGTATCTTGCAAATCGCAGACCAATTCAAGTCAAGGAGTCCGCATCCATGATATGGAGTGTAAGCGGCTGGGGCCCGTGCATTGGGGGGACGGGGCCTTACGTCCATGTGAATGAGCCCACATTCAGGGTGAGACAAGTGATTTTCCCAGGATTGTCTCTGAAATCTGGCACAATTCAGCTATGAATGATGCGGAGCGGACAGGTCACCGGCCACATAACACTGCACATTGTGGTAAAAACTAATCTAGATGAAAAATTCTCATATGGAATTAAACAAAAATGTATTTAAAGGGTTTTAATATAGTGATCTATCCTCGGGATAAGTCATCAACATCAGATCGGCGGGGGACGACTCCCAACACCCCGGGGTCAGCTGCGCTCCGCCTGATGTCACTTCCCCTAAGAGATGACCCCAATGTAAGGTTTCCAAGCATTCAGCGCTGCACTTCCCTCCTGTGGCCTGAGGGCCAGAAAATGGATGCAGAAATGGTAGAAAGATGGCCATGAATCGGAGTATCCGTTTTTCACTGATGTTTTTCCCCACTTGTCATGTGAATGAAGCCTTAGATCATTTCCCACGAAGAGCTGATCCTTCCCCTTTCCCATGTAAGGATTTCCAATCATTCGCCGCGTAGTTCCCGCCTGTCGCCGGCAGGGGGAGCGCTAGCTGGACACGTTCAGCTAAACAATACCGAACCTAGCGCTTTTTCCGGCATCAATGAAGGTCTCTATGGTTTCCTCCGCCGAACCGAAACCACCTCCAGCAAAACAAGGAGAGTTATCGGTTCGGCGACGTGAAGTGATCACCGGGATACGGCGGAAGATCCTGAAGGGTGCAGCCGGTGATATGGGCAAGAAGCATAAGAAGCACAAAGGCGAGAAGCACGGCTATGAGGAGAAGGGGGAGGCGCGGGCTGCTCCGGAGAACCGTGAGTAACCGGCTCTGTATGGACTACTACACACGTGTGAGGGACTACGACTCCTAGCATGAGGAGCGGTCCCCCCCCGGTCCTGTGTACACTGCAGATCCCCGGCTGTCTCTCTGGTTACCTGCTTTCATTCATACTCCTCAGCTGTGGCTCGTTAATGCCTGCCTCACATAGCAGAGGAGTGCCCCCCCCACCCCAGAGGAGAGGTGCCCCCCCCCCCCCACCCCAGAGGAGGGGCGCCCCCCCCCCCCCCCAGAGGAGAGGGGCCCCCCCCCCCCACCCCAGAGGAGAGGTGCCCCCCCCCCCACCCCAGAGGAGAGGTGCCCCCCCCCCCCACCCCAGAGGAGGGGGGCCCCCCCCCCACCCCAGAGGAGAGGTGCCCCCCCCCCCACCCCAGAGGAGAGGTGCCCCCACCCCAGAGGAGAGGTGCCCCCCCCCACCCCAGAGGAGAGGTGCCCCCCCCCCCCCCAGAGGAGGGGTGCCCCCCCCACCCCAGAGGAGAGGTGCCCCCCCCCCCCCCCAGAGGAGAGGCGCCCCCCCCCACCCCAGAGGAGAGGGGCCCCCCCCCACCCCAGAGGAGAGGTGCCCCCCCCACCCCAGAGGAGAGGTGCCCCCCCCCACCCCAGAGGAGAGGTGCCCCCCCCCCCACCCCAGAGGAGAGGTGCCCCCCCCACCCCAGAGGAGAGGTGCCCCCCCCCCACCCCAGAGGAGAGGTGCCCCCCCCCCCACCCCAGAGGAGAGGTGCCCCCCCCCCACCCCAGAGGAGAGGTGCCCCCCCCCCCCCCCAGAGGAGAGGTGCCCCCCCCCCACCCCAGAGGAGAGGTGCCCCCCCCCACCCCAGAGGAGAGGTGCCCCCCCCCACCCCAGAGGAGAGGTGCCCCCCCCACCCCAGAGGAGAGGTGCCCCCCCCACCCCAGAGGAGAGGTGCCCCCCCCCCCCCAGAGGAGAGGTGCCCCCCCCACCCCAGAGGAGAGGTGCCCCCCCCCACCCCAGAGGAGAGGTGCCCCCCCCCACCCCAGAGGAGAGGTGCCCCCCCCCACCCCAGAGGAGAGGTGCCCCCCCCCCACCCCAGAGGAGAGGTGCCCCCCCCCACCCCAGAGGAGAGGTGCCCCCCCCCACCCCAGAGGAGAGGTGCCCCCCCCCACCCCAGAGGAGAGGTGCCCCCCCCCACCCCAGAGGAGAGGTGCCCCCCCCACCCCAGAGGAGAGGTGCCCCCCCCCACCCCAGAGGAGAGGTGCCCCCCCCCACCCCAGAGGAGAGGTGCCCCCCCCCACCCCAGAGGAGAGGTGCCCCCCCCCCACCCCAGAGGAGAGGTGCCCCCCCCCCACCCCAGAGGAGAGGTGCCCCCCCCCACCCCAGAGGAGAGGTGCCCCCCCCCACCCCAGAGGAGAGGTGCCCCCCCCCACCCCAGAGGAGAGGTGCCCCCCCCCCACCCCAGAGGAGAGGTGCCCCCCCCCCCCCCAGAGGAGAGGTGCCCCCCCCCACCCCAGAGGAGAGGTGCCCCCCCCCACCCCAGAGGAGAGGTGCCCCCCCCCCCCCCCAGAGGAGGGGGGCCCCCCCCCCCCCCAGAGGAGGGGCCCCCCCCCCCCCAGAGGAGAGGTGCCCCCCCCCCACCCCAGAGGAGAGGTGCCCCCCCCCCACCCCAGAGGAGAGGTGCCCCCCCCCACCCCAGAGGAGAGGTGCCCCCCCCCACCCCAGAGGAGAGGTGCCCCCCCCCACCCCAGAGGAGAGGTGCCCCCCCCCACCCCAGAGGAGAGGTGCCCCCCCCCACCCCAGAGGAGAGGTGCCCCCCCCCACCCCAGAGGAGAGGTGCCCCCCCCCCCCCCCAGAGGAGAGGTGCCCCCCCCCCCCCCCAGAGGAGAGGTGCCCCCCCCCCCCCCAGAGGGGGGGGGCCCCCCCCCCCCCCCAGAGGAGAGGTGCCCCCCCCCCCACCCCAGAGGAGAGGTGCCCCCCCCCCCCCCCCCAGAGGAGAGGTGCCCCCCCCACCCCAGAGGAGAGGTGCCCCCCCCACCCCAGAGGAGAGGTGCCCCCCCCACCCCAGAGGAGAGGTGCCCCCCCCACCCCAGAGGAGAGGTGCCCCCCCCACCCCAGAGGAGAGGTGCCCCCCCCACCCCAGAGGAGAGGTGCCCCCCCCACCCCAGAGGAGAGGTGCCCCCCCCACCCCAGAGGAGAGGTGCCCCCCCCACCCCAGAGGAGAGGTGCCCCCCCCACCCCAGAGGAGAGGTGCCCCCCCCACCCCAGAGGAGAGGTGCCCCCCCCACCCCAGAGGAGAGGTGCCCCCCCCACCCCAGAGGAGAGGTGCCCCCCCCACCCCAGAGGAGAGGTGCCCCCCCCACCCCAGAGGAGAGGTGCCCCCCCCCACCCCAGAGGAGAGGTGCCCCCCCCACCCCAGAGGAGAGGTGCCCCCCCCACCCCAGAGGAGAGGTGCCCCCCCCACCCCAGAGGAGAGGTGCCCCCCCCACCCCAGAGGAGAGGTGCCCCCCCCACCCCAGAGGAGAGGTGCCCCCCCCACCCCAGAGGAGAGGTGCCCCCCCCACCCCAGAGGAGAGGTGCCCCCCCCCACCCCAGAGGAGAGGTGCCCCCCCCACCCCAGAGGAGAGGTGCCCCCCCCACCCCAGAGGAGAGGTGCCCCCCCCACCCCAGAGGAGAGGTGCCCCCCCCACCCCAGAGGAGAGGTGCCCCCCCCACCCCAGAGGAGAGGTGACCCCCCCACCCCAGAGGAGAGGTGACCCCCCCACCCCAGAGGAGAGGTGACCCCCCCACCCCAGAGGAGAGGTGACCCCCCCCACCCCAGAGGAGAGGTGACCCCCCCACCCCAGAGGAGAGGTGACCCCCCCACCACCGAGGAGAGGTGCCCCCCCCCCCCCAGAGGAGAGGTGCCCCCCCCACCCCAGAGGAGAGGTGCCCCCCCCACCCCAGAGGAGAGGTGCCCCCCCCCCCCCAGAGGAGAGGCGCCCCCCCCCCACAGAGGAGAGGTGCCCCCCCCCCACAGAGGAGAGGTGCCCCCCCCCCCACAGAGGAGAGGTGCCCCCCCCCCACAGAGGAGAGGTGCCCCCCCCCACAGAGGAGAGGTGCCCCCCCCCCACAGAGGAGAGGTGCCCCCCCCCCCACAGAGGAGAGGTGCCCCCCCCCCCACAGAGGAGAGGTGCCCCCCCCCCCACAGAGGAGAGGTGCCCCCCCCCCCACAGAGGAGAGGTCCCCCCCCCCCCACAGAGGAGAGGTGCCCCCCCCCCCACAGAGGAGAGGTGCCCCCCCCCCAGAGGAGAGGTGCCCCCCACCACACACACACACAGAGTAGTGGTAAAATTCGATAAAACACTGGTTTATATTAATATATTTTGTTCACATTTTTGGGTAGTCCCATAACTATAATTGTATGCGGGGGCAGCGGGACATAAAACCCGATAGATGACATATTTGGTATCTGATATTACTGTAGGGGAAAGCTTGGGATCTAGTGATCACCAGTCAGTGTGGTTTACTATAAGGTACAGTGACTGAGTCACACCACACAAAAACAAAAGTTTTAGATTTTAGAAAAACAGACTTTTCTAAAATTACATTAGTGGTATACGAGTCCCTATCAGACTGGAACAGTTTCATTGGAGTCCAGGAGAAATGGGACTACTTAAAAGTGGCACTATTGAAGGCAACAGAAGATTGCATTAGGCTTGTCAGTAAAAGCAAAAAAAGGAAGAGACCACTGTGGTACTCAGCAGAAGTGGCCAAAATCATTAAAAACAAAAAGATAGCATTTAGGAATTATAAAAAAAAACAAAACGAGGATGACAGGGAAATTTATAAGATTAGGCAGAGAGAGGCCAAACAAGTTATAAGAGCTTCCAAAGCACAGGCAGAAGAGAAATTAGCTCAGTCAGGGAAAAAAGGCGAGAAGGCATTCTTCAGATACATAAATGAAAAAAGGAAACTAAAACAAGGAATTACCAAATTAACAACAAAAGAAGGAAGGTATATGGAAGAAGATAAAGAACTAGCTGACTGCCTCAATGAATACTTCTGTTCAGTTTTTACAAAGGAAAATGAAGGAAAAGGACCTCAGTTAGGAAAGAAGACTAATGAATCTTTTGATGCATATGTCTTTACAGAGGAAGAGGTTCTAAGTCAGCTGTCTAAAATTAATACAAATAAGTCACAGGGGCCTGATGGGATACACCCAAAGCTATTAAAAGAGCTCAGCGTTGAACTAGCAAAACCATTAACAGATTTATTTAACCAATCGCTGGCAACAGGAGTCGTCCCAGAAGATTGGAGATTAGCAAATGTTGTGCCCATTCACAAGAAAGGTAGTAGGGAGGAATCGGGCAACTATAGGCCAGTAAGCCTGACATCAATAGTGGGGAAATTAATGGAAACCATACTTAAGGAGAGGATTGTGGAACATCTAAAATCCCATGGATTGAAAGATGAATAACAGCATGGGTTTACTTCAGGGAGATCATGTCAAACTAATATTATTGATTTTTTCGATTGGGTGACTAAAATATTAGATGGCGGAGGTGCAGTAGACATCGTTTATCTAGACTTTAGTAAGGCTTTTGATACTGTCCCACATCGAAGGCTTATCAATAAAGTGCAGTCATTGGGCTTGGACTCCCATATTGTTGAATGGATTAGGCAGTGGCTGAGGGACAGACAACAGAGGGTTGTAGTCAATGGAGTATATTCAGACCAAGGTCTTGTTACCAGTGGGGTACCTCAGGGATCTGTTCTGGGACCCATATTGTTTAATATCTTTATCAGCGAAATTGCAGAAGGCCTCGATGGTAAGGTGTGTCTTTTTGCTGATGACACAAAGATTTGTAACAGGGTTGATGTTCCTGGAGGGATACACCAAATGGAAAAGGACTTAGGAAAACTAGAGGAATGGTCAAAAATATGGCAACTAAAATTTAATGTTGATAAGTGCAAGATAATGCACCTGGGACGTAAAAACCCAAGAGCAGAATATGAAATCAGTGATACAGTCCTAACCTTAGTATCTGAGGAAAGGGATTTAGGGGTCATTATTTCAGAAGACTTAAAGGTAGGCAGACCATGTCATAGAGCAGCAGGAAATGCTAGCAGAATGCTTGGGTGTATAGGGAGAGGCATTACCAGTAGAAAGAGGGATGTGCTCATGCCGCTCTACAGAGCACTAGTGAGACCTCATTTGGAGTATTGTGCTCAGTACTGGAGACCATATCTCCAGAAGGATATTGATACTTTGGAGAGAGTTCAGAGAAGAGCTACTAAACTAGTACATGGATTGCAGGATAAAACTTACCAGGAAAGATTAAAGGACCTTAACATGTATAGCTTGGAAGAAAGACGAGACAGAGGGGATATGATAGAAACTTTTAAATACATAAAGGGAATCAACAAGGTAAAAGAGGAGAGAATATTTAAAAGAAGAAAAACTACCACAAGAGGACATAGTTTTAAATTAGAGGGGCAAAGGTTTAAAAGTAATATCAGGAAGTATTACTTTACTGAGAGAGTAGTGGATGCATGGAATAGCCTTCCTGCAGAAGTGGTAGCTGCAAATACAGTGGAGGAGTTTAAGCATGCATGGGATAGGCATAAGGCCATCCTTCATATAAGATAGGGCCAGGGGCTATTCATAGTATTCATTATATTGGGCAGACTAGATGGGCCAAATGGTTCTCATCTGCCGACATATTCTATGTTTCTATATTCACACCCAAAAGCAAGGCGCCATAATAACCGTATCACTGCAGAAGGGAAGACATTTCCAAAAACTGAGATGAAAAATGTAAACATTTAGTGTGACTGTCAGAGGTCGGACCCTTATCTATCTCTAGGTCCAAGCTCTCAATGTGCGCTTTTCCTCCCTTCATTTATGTGGGAGTGCCAAAATGATTTCCGGCAGTTCAATAGAAGTGAATGGAGTGGTGGCCGCGCTTGCTTGGTGCGCTCGCCGTTTATTTCTATGGGACTTCCGAAAACAGCTGACCCATTGCTTGGCTATTTTCTGCACTCCTGTAAAAATGAATGAGGCGCGGCTGCGTTGCGTGCTCTCAGGACCCTCTCCTAGCGGAGAGACAATCCCCTTACTCACTTTATCCCTCTGGTAAGGAAGGTAAAACAGACAGCCTCAGGTGAAATGATCATTTTGGAATGACTGACACTGACTTCCAGATAAACAAGCCGGGGGTATGCAAAGGGTTTTCTTCCATTTTTGCTAATTACCTGATGAATATTTTTTTGTGGGATGAATGTTTTTGTCCCGGTTTCCGGACCACTCCACTCTTCTCCTGACCCCTCATCCAAGCTCATCTACTATGATGTGATCAGAATACAACTCGTATGATCGTTCAGGAGAAGTCTGGAGTGACGTCTGCGCCATCAGGGAGCCTTACTGATGGATTTCACACTGAACGGGTCTGGGCAGCCTGCAGTGCAGCAGAAGACAAACTGAGCGACCGCTATAAAAAGAAAACCATTGAAGGAGATGGGAATACTAATAAAAATGTTCTTCAATAATGTAGAGTAAAATGTCCGTGAAAAGGACATGGATGTAGCGGAGCAGGAGGTCTCGCACGTGCGGTCAGCTTGACAGTCCCTTCCTTGGGGTAGGGGACCCTGTAATACAAGACTTCACTTGCAGCATCTCAGGTGACTTAAAGGCCCTTTACACATTTGGGGAATTGGCTTTCGTAGGATCGCTCGTTAGAGATTATCTGGCAGTTTAAAGGTGTCTCCGATTACACAATGAATTGGTGAAATGCTCATTCATCCGGTAATCACATCTTTTATGCGGACACCTAAATCATTGTTTGCCGGCACCAGATTGGGCCATCTAAACATCCTCTGCTGCCGGCAAACAATGATTCTGTATGGGGAGGAGCGATGGCATAACGATTACGCCTCCTCATACTGTGGAGGAGATCGCTGCATGTAAATGAAGGGGTCTCCTCCACTGATGAGCAGGCCATTGTCAGGAAGCAACGCCTTCTTCCCGACAATCGTCTGACAAATCAACCAGTGTAAAGGGACCTTAAGTCACAGGTCCTTCATAGTAATATGATTAGAAGCCATGACACTGGGGTCGGCACAGTCTTGTGGTATTGCTCTGGCGGTTTCTTACTATTCATTTTTATTCTCATTTTGGCTTAATTCTCTGGCAGAATACGTGGAAAAACCTCTAAAGCTGGTTTTGAAAGTTGGTACTGGAGAGGTGAAGGAACTTTCCACGGCCCGAGCTGCTGCCCTTCCACAAGGCTGCCATGAAGACAAGTCAGACCATGATAAGCACAAAGACAAGAAGAAGAAGAAGAAAAAGAAAACCGAAAAAGTAGCTTCTCCTGGTGAAGAGAAGAAGAAGAAGAAAAAGGTGAGTTTGGTTACTTTCGATTTTCCACTGCATGCAATAACGTAAAAAGTATAACCTGCTAGTGGTGCTTGGTCAGTGACCACACAACCAAGGTGGAGCCCCCTTTACTTTGTCCTGCAGCAGGGTATGTGTTGAAGCTCAGGCACATCTGCACTGCTGCTCTTTCATGGTAACGTCCTACAGATGCTGGATGTCCTCCTGTTTTATGTCATTCCAAGCTCCAACCCATAGTTCAGCCATGGTGGCTGCTGTGAACGGAGATCCTTTGTCTCTTCCCCATCGAGAATGTCTGCGACTGGAAGGGACAATCAAGCTGGCCGGGGTAGCTGCTGGATACCCTGAAAAGCACGGTGTGTAATTAGGGGTCATCGTGTTGGAGCACCAGGTCTCCAAACTGAGTAGGACTGGAGATACTGAAGGCTGGTCGATGTTCCCTAAAGGAATACCAGATGGGAACCTCCATGGTAGCCAATGGCGCCCCACATCGTGACACCTGGTGTTGGTCCTGTGTGTCTCCACACTATGTATGATGGCAGTAGGCGCTCTCCAGCCCTCGCATCAAACTCTGAGACGGCCATCATTAATACCAAGGCAGAACCTGCTTTCATCACCAAGCACTATTGATTGCCATTGAGAATGAATTCCGGTGTCGGGCCTCGTCCACATTTCCGTGTCAGTGACATGTCTGTGGAAAAAAGCGTACATGTTTCAACCATAAAGGATCCGTGGTTGGTCCGTGTGTCCGTTTTTACCATACATGTGTCATCCATAATTCACTGACATTGCTCAGCTGAAAATTAATTTCCAAAGAAACTCCAACCGGTGTGTGTCCGTGATTTTCACGGCCCTATAGACTTCTATGGATGTGCTTGGTCCGTGAGTCCGTAAAAAAAATCCTGAAATGTGAACAGACACATTTAAATCAATGGTTGCGTGTGCTGTCATGGAAAATGCGGACAACATACGTCAGTGAAAAACAGAAATGTGGACGAGGCCTCAAACTGTATGATTACTGGGTGGAATTTAACACCCCTTTACTCCTTTCACCTGACTGCCATTCATATGGCCTAATCAAGCATCTAAACTCCTCTTACAGCTCCACCTAGTGATAGAAAATATATATGCAGGATAATATACTGTATGTAAGTCCTGACATTGATAGCAAGCAAAAGTAACAAAAACGTACAGGAGAAAATCATCATTAGGCCCCATTCACACAACCGTTATTTTGGTCCATATCGGATCTGCATTTTTTGCGGGTTGGTTGTGGATCCATTTATTTCAGTGGGTCAGCAAAAATGTGGACAGCATACCGCCTGCTATCCGTATGTCCGTTCCACAGTCCCGCAAATAAGATAGAACATGTCCTATTCTTGTTTCTTTTGTGAACTTGAATAGGCATTGTTACAATGGGTCCGCAAAAAAAATTGATGCAACACGGACTTCACCCGTATTTTTTGTGGATCCGTATTTTGCGGACTGCAACATACATATGGTTGTGTTAAAGGGCTTCTGTCACCCCACTAAACTGATATTTTTTTTTTTGGTTACTTAGAATGCCTATAATGCGATTTATGCATACATACTGTAATTAATAATTTTCCCTATGCCTCCACAACGGCAGTAAACATGGAGATTATCCCGCCTTCTCAGGGACAGGAAAACCGCTTTGTGGACCAGCCCATATAAGGCCCCCTCCCTCTTACCTCTCCAGTTGTTTTCCTGTCCCTCAGAAGGTCAGGACTTGCCGGATGGATCAGTCACGCGCCCAGCCTTTTCGGTTTGTTATCCCGGCTCTGGCCGGAGGGCTGAGGCAGGGGATAGGGTCGCAGAACTCTATTAAAGTTCCTCCTTCCCTGTGGTTTAAGCCCAGCGTTGCTGGCCACCCCGGGCTATGGACCCGCGTCCAGTGCGGACCGGCCCTGTTCTGCGAGCCGGGGGAGCGTTCCTGGGCCTGGGAGCGCTCCCCACATCTTCCCCTATGCGCGCGCGCCGGCGGTTGGATCCTATGTGACGTCGGTGGCCGGCGCGTGACGCGAGGGGGGGCGGAGCATATGTCGTCATCATTGGGAACCAGGAAGTAAAGGAGCGCGGCTGCTGGCGTTCCAATGCAGCTCCTGCGCTCCTCTCCTGAGAAAGATGTCCCAGCAAGCAGACGATTCGCCCAGGCGGCCCACAGATACCTCCAGGCCCTCTAGCCCGGTAAGCCTCCTCCCGTTACTAAACAACAGGTTGCCTTATCCTGTATGGGGGTCTCCTTGGTGGTGGTTCTTTACCCTTTTTTTTTTAAAGAGACTAATGATAAACTTTTCCTCTCCAAACTTGTGTCTCTCAGGGTAAAGAATCCTCAAAAAAAGATCCACCTTTGAAGAAAAAATGCGTTATGTGCAAGAGATGCCCCAGTAGCAAGAATCTCCAAAAAAACTGCCCTTCCATTTGAAGACCTCGGTCTTCTTAAAGATCCGATGGACAAAAGATGTGAAAGCCTCCTTAAAAAGATGTGGGAATCTTCTACGGCCACTCTAAGACCAGGGATCTCCGCAACTTATACGGCAAGAACCCTGGGCCTTTGGTTAGGACAGTTGGAGGAACATCTAGAGTCAGGCACTCCACGAGAAGACATCTTAGCTTCTATACCAATGCTAAAACAGGCCGCTAATTTTATGGCGGACGCATCAGCAGATATAGTGAAGCTTTCAGCCAGATCTGCTGCCCTCTCTAACTCTGCTAGAAGAGCAGTATGGTTACGCACCTGGTCCGGTGACACAGCCTCCAAAAACAAGCTGTGCACTCTGCCATGTGAGGGGGATAGGGTGTTTGGTACGGCCTTGGACGACATTGTAGAGAAAGCTTCAGATAGGAAGAAGGGCTTTCCTACAGAATCAAAAAATTTTCAACAAAGGTGGTCCTTTCGGTCCCAGAAGCGAGGTAGGCCGGACCAAAAAAGAAAGGACACTAGACCAGCCTGGCAGTCCAATAGGGGTAAAGGCAGAGGGTTCCTGTTTAACCCTGACAAATCGGCCCACACCTCTTCTCAATGACGCCAAAGGCGTAGTGGGAGGAAGACTGTCCCAATTCTATCCTGCCTGGGTAAATATCCAGGCCTCTCCATGTTTTCTGTCAGTCATAAAGAACGGGTACAGTCTATAGTTAAAAACCTTCCCACCAGACAGATATATGGAGAACCCTCGTCTGGGGGAAATAAGCCAGCAAACTATGGAGGGGCCATCATCCCAGTCCCAAAGCAGGAACAGAGGAAAGGGTTTTACTCCCCGATCTTCTTGATAAAGAAACCAAACGGCTCGTTCAGATTAATAATAAACCTGAAGATGTTAAACAAATACATCATATACAAAAAGTTCAAAATGGAAACCATAAAGACAGTCATCAGCCTGATCCCAAAGAACGGCGCCATGGTAACATTAGATTTGGCAGATGCCTACTACCATATACCCATCAGAAAGGAAGATCAGAAATTCCTGAGACTGGCGACATGGTTCAAGGGAGAGCTGTGCCACTTCCAATTCCGGGTACTTTTGTTTGGTCTCAGCTCAGCCCCAAGGCTTTTTACAAAGGTCATACAGAGGTATCAAAGTTCTTTCACCTAAAGGAAATTCTATTTTTTCCGTATCTAGACGATTTCCTAATAGCAGCCCCATCATCGTATCGGTTACTCCTGCAGCTCCAGACAATCCGGACCACACTTACCAACCTGGGGTGGATAATCAATACGGAAAAATCCTGTCTTCTACCCTCAACCCAGATAAGCTTTCTAGGAGTGCTGTTAGACTCGGAGAAAATGATCTCTTTTCTTCCTCTGCAGAAACAAGATTTCCTGATCACGACAGTGAGAAGATTTCAGAAACAAGGCTCGGTCTCTTTCAGAGATATAATGGTCATCCTGGGTCTAATGACATCCACTATCCCTTCAGTAAAATGGGCACAGTTCCACTCGAGGACCCTCCAATCATTCCTCTTAAGAACCTGGGACAAGAAACAGACATCCTTAAACAAGAAGGTAAAAATCCCTCAGGCAGTAAAGACATCCTTGAATTGGTGGGCAGATCGGAAAAACCTTTTGAAAGGAGTACCCTGGAGACCATCAGACCAGGTAGTTATTACTACAGACGCCAGCCAACAAGGATGGGGAGCCCACATGGAAGGGAAACTAGCTCAAGGCCAGTGGAGTCTCGTTCTGCAAAAAGCCTCCTCCAACAAGAGAGAATTGTCCACGGTTTGGGAAACCCTGAAAACATTTGCACCCTCCCTCCTGCAGAGGAATGTAAAGATCTTGTCGGACAACTCTACGACAGTGGCATACCTGAACAAACAGGGCGGCACAAGAAGCCTATCGCTAGCCCTGGTGGTGAGAAAAATCTTCAGTTGGGGGGAAAAAAAAAAAAATATTCAGTCTCTTTCAGCAGCCCATGTGAGAGGAAAAGAGAATCGGGTGGCGGACTTCCTCAGCCGAGACCAGCTAAACTCAGGAGAGTGGATGCTAAACCCCCAGGTATTCAAGCAGATCTGTTCCAGGTGGGGAACACCGAAGATCGACCTGTTCGCCAGGAGAAAGAACATACAGGTTCCGAATTTCTACTCTCTGGCAGTAGAAGATCAACCCTTAAGAGTGGATGCGCTTTCGGTACCCTGGCCACAAATCCTGTTATATGCATTCCCACCATTCTCCCTCATACAGCGGGTCATAGCAAAAATTTTGGAAGAAAGAGTACGAATCATCCTGATCACTCCATTTTGGCCCCGCAGATCATGGTTTCCGATCCTGAAGATTCTGGCAGGAGAAGAATTCTGGATCCTCCCCCCTCGCCCAGACCTTCTACTTCAGGGTCCGGTTTCTCATCCTCAAGTCTCTCAACTCCGTCTGACGGCCTGGAGGCTGAAAGAAATATCCTGAAGAACAAAGGTTTCTCCGGGAAAGTGATCTCCACCTTACTACTTAGTAGGAAACCGGTCACCTTGAAAATATATCTGAGGGCCTGGAAATCCTTTCTACTTTTCGGGGAGAACAAATACGACCCATCAGGAGAACCTCAAATGTCCCTCATACTGGACTTTCTCCAAGCAGGGTTGGATAAAGGCCTCGCAGCAAAGAACGAAAAAGAGAGACTTTTTCATAACCTGGACGTCAGGAGATGTATCCTCCAATACCTGGAAGCCACTAAGGAGATTAGGAAGACTAATCAATACCTGGGCATGTTGAAGGGGAAAGCTGCCAGCAAGACTTCAATATCAAGATGGATCAAGTCCTGTATCTATCTAGCCTACCAGACAGAGGGTGTTCCTCCTCCACCGTTTCTCAAAGCTCACTCTACCAGGGCCCTAGCCACATCCTGGGCCGAGGGTGCTTCAGCTTCCTTAGAGGACATCTGCCGTGCAGCCACATGGTCCAATCCATGTACATTTTTTAGACATTACAAGTTGGATGTTTCTGCAAATAGGGATTTAGCCTTTGGGCGGAGGGTCCTATCTGCAGTTGTCCCACCCTAGGCTATTCTCCTATGTTATTTCCTCCATGTTTACTGCCGTTGTGGAGGCGTAGGGAAAAGACTTACATTACTCTTACCGGTAATCGTTTTTTCCCTTTAGCCTCCACAACGGCAGGAGGAATTCCCCCCCCAAAAAAAAAATTTAAAAAAAAATAAATATATATATATATATATATATATATATATATATATATATATTATTTAATATGTATTCATGCTTATATGTGTATATTCTATTGGTGAAATATATATGTTCTTCTAATCCTATAAGTTAGAGCAGACTGGCTCTGATATTTGTTACTTTTGTTCTTTATTAAACCTTCCTTGCATTTATCTCTGAGTACTAGGTTACTAACTGGAGAGGTAAGAGGGAGGGGGCCTTATATGGGCTGGTCCACAAAGCGGTTTTCCTGTCCCTGAGAAGGCGGGATAATCTCCATGTTTACTGCCGTTGTGGAG
The DNA here is from genome assembly GCF_905171765.1 of Bufo bufo. Taxonomy (NCBI): domain Eukaryota; kingdom Metazoa; phylum Chordata; class Amphibia; order Anura; family Bufonidae; genus Bufo; species Bufo bufo. The sequence continues at coordinate 99,135,190 of NC_053398.1, forward strand.
GCTAAAGGGAAAAAACGATTACCGGTAAGAGTAATGTAAGTCTTTCTGTTCAGCAGATTTAGTTAAAAACGTAGTTTTAAAATATGCAAATTACCTTGCTACCAGCAAGTAGGGTGGCTACTTGCTGGTAGCAGCCGCATCCTCCTATCCTAAAGACGCCCCCTCCGCATGTTGATTGACAGGGCCAACGGACGGGATCGTCCTCTGGCTGGTCCTGTCTGCTATCAAGATCTCGCGCCTGTGCCGTAACGGTATTCAGTCGGCGCAGGCGCACTGAGGCGGACGCTCGCTCGGCCGCTCCATCCTCAATGCGCCTGCGCCGATGACGTCACATCTACACCCTGCGCAGGCGCATTGAGGAAGGAGCGGCCGAGCGAGCGTCCTCCTCTCAGTGCGCCTGCGCCGACTGAAGACAGGTACGGCGCAGGCGCGAGATCTTGATAGCAGACAGGACCAGCCAGAGGACGATCCCGTCCGTTGGCCCTGTCAATCAACATGCGGAGGGGGCGTCTTTAGGATAGGAGGATGCGGCTGCTACCAGCAAGTAGCCGCCCTACTTGCTGGTAGCAAGGTAATTTGCATATTTAAAAACTACGTTTTTAACTAAATCTGCTGAACAGAAATGATTAATTACAGTATGTATGCATAAATCGCATTATAAGCATCTAAGTAACCCAAAAAATATATATCAGTTTAGTGGGGTGACAGAAGCCCTTTAAAGGGATTCTGTCACCTCTCATAACCCAAATTCGGATTTTAAACCAGTCATGCTCCACAGCTTACCTTGAATCGGCTGTGCTGTTCTATATTGTAATCCGTCCAGTAGTTTTGCAGAAAAACGACATTTATAATTATGCAAATTAACCCTGAAGGTGCCCAGAGGGCCGTTATGTTCCCCTTTGTGTGCCCAGTAACTGGGCATGCGCCGAGCCCAGTGACGTCCGATGCTCGCTCTTCCCTCAGTCTCCAGCAAATCGCACTGGCGCAGCCCTCAGTGGGTACTGCGTCTGCGCGAGACTTCGCTCGGCCTTCAGGGAGGGGGAGGAGAGGGGTGAGACGCTGTGGGCGGTTAGGGATTCTGGAGGAAGGCGTTTTGGGCACTGTAAGAGGGGCGTTACTGGGCACACAAAGGGGAACATAACGCCCCTCTGGGCACCTTCAGGGTTAATTTGCATAATTATAAAAGTCGTTTTTCTGCAAAACTACTGGACGGATTACAATATAGAACAGCACAGCCGATTCAAGGTAAGCAGTGGAGCATGACTGGTTTAAAATATGAATTTGTGAGAGGTGACAGAATCCCTTTAATGCTCCTAGATCAAGATGGCATGGAATTTCAAAATATGCTCCAGCGGCGAAACGGTTATCTTTGTCCACCAAGCTAAATCTGTTCCCAGCAGCTTCCCTGATCCTACCAGACCAGAGTAGCTTGTTCCTGTGACTGCTGTGGCCAGTCAGTGGCCTCAGTGGTCACGTGCTTAAATGTGCATATCACAAACTGCTCCCTGTCCGGTGGGGAATGAAGGAGGCTGGGATTGGAGCTGCTGCGCAAAAACAGTGGGGCAGTGGAGCGGGCACCAGTTCCATCCATTGGGGTTGTCAGCTCCTCGGTCAGACAACCCCTTTAATAGGATGATTTCATTTTCTGTCAGTCGTGAGGCTGTTTTCCCAAAAGGCTGGGATTTCATCTTCCTCTTCCACTCCTGACAGTTGTCAGCGGTTAGAGGACATAGTCACACATTATCTTTTCTTCATGTTTTCAGGATGATAAAAAGAAAAAGGATAAAAGCTCCCATGGAGGTGACCCGGATAAGGAGCGCACCCTCCACTCTCAATTGGGAGCCGATATACCAGCCGTGCCTGTTCCAGAATCTTCTTTGACAAAACCAGAAGGTAAAGAAAAAGCCTTTGTTGGCTTTATCCAAGCTCCAGCAGGACCTATTGTGTCCTAAGCACTTATGACCAGAGGACTGGGGTCCATAAAACACACTTTGTCAGAATTCAACGTATTGCTGTATTTAATGGTCAAACGATATAACGAGGAAAGACCCAATCAAGGGAACTGCATCAGAGGGTTTTACAGGCTTGTGACCCTTTGTAATTAGCCCCCCTTGGTCCTTGGCTTGTTAACTTCCGGCTGGGGGGGCACAAAGGCATGACATGCGCTGCTGCAGCCAATGACTGTCCCCAAGTGGAACGTCACTGCTAGGTAGCAGGCGAGTATGACTCTCATTAGGAACCACACGCTACATGAGCTAATTAACAAGGGCCATAATCCTGTTAAACCCCTTTAATCTTACTCCACACTGCTGGCCAAAAATAGATTACATTTAAAGGGGTTATCCAGTCCTTATAATGACGACCCCCCCCCCTTCCCAATGCCTGGGCACCTCATATAGATTATACTTATCCCGGCACCCGCTTCGTTCCTAATCCCTGCATGGCTGCCGCTGCATATCCCCGTCTCGCAGATCAAAACATCTGGCAATGGGGGGAGGGGGGGCAGCCAATAGCTGACTGTGATGGTGGAGAGCTGTGGGGAGGGGGGGGGGGGCAGCCAATAGCTGGCTGCCATGGTGGAGAGCCTTCCTAGCATATCCCGCGATGCAGTGGCGGCCATGTGGGGATCAGGAGTGACGCGGTGCCGGGCGGGGTAAGTATAATCCGTATGAGGGGCCTGGGCATTGGTGGGGTTGGATACCCTGGATACCCTTAGGGTACTAACATACATTGAAGACTTCCTGCTAAGACCTGGGAGCACAAAGGTAAAATGAGCCTGTTCTTCCCACTTATTGGAAATGCATCATTACCTGGAGAGAGGCAGAATGGACAGGGAGGGCGCACTATGGTTATGGGGGGGTAATCACTTAATAATAATAATAATAATACACAATTTCAAATTCCTGGGAAAGCATTGTACTCCTCCGTCTTCTCTTTTCCAGGCAGCAGCATGGCTTTCTATGTGGCTGAGATGGTTTGCACCGGGGCTTTCCTTCACTTAATTTTACTGATTGACAGGGGCCCCAGTGGACCTTATAACAAGAGAGAACTGTGTTCAGGATCCTTATATAGCAGCTCCAGTGTCACTAGTCTAGAGTAACCAGTATGTCCATGTATGACATTGACAGATAATTGGTTTAAAGGGGTTGTTGGAGGCTGGCAAACGCTGTATCGGAGCATCCCAGTTCCAGCACTGGGGCTCCCGTCCCCACCAGACTGGAAGGCTGACATACCGTGTCCACGCACATCACTGCGGTTGGACCATCAGTGGCCTCAGAGATGACATCTGCAGGAACAGCATATGACTGCTTGCCATGGGGCAACCCCTTTAATTTACGACAGTGTAGGGCTTCATTCTTCCTAAAGTGGAACTGTATGGTAATTTTTCTTGTTGCCTTAAGCCTCATTCACACGTCAGTGTTTTGGTCAGTGATTTCCATCCGTGACTGTGAGCCAAAACCAGGATTGGAGCCTCCACAGACCTAAGGAATGAGGGAAAGATCTGCTCCTGTTCTGTGTTTAGAGCCGCACCTGGTTTTGGCTCAAAATCACTGATGGAAATAACTGACTGAACACTGATGTGTACATAAGGCCTTATCCTAATCCAGATCATAGTTGATTGCAGGAGATGAAAGTAGTCGGACACCCCATGATCAGTAGGAAGCTGTCCATAATGTCTGAATAAAGTGCAGGGATTACCTGTATCCTTAGGCTTTTACTTTGTTCTGCTGTAGTCGCTGATGTCAATGTATCACATCTTCTCTGTGAGGCTTGTTTTCTAAGACTCTTTTTCACACACAGAAGAACAAACTCCACTGCAAGAGGCTTTGAATCAGCTTGTGAGGCAGCTACAAAGGTGAGAGATTTCCCTGCTCATACTCCGGATATACACCACGAGCAGAGCCGTATTCTATATCCTATACGGTAGAGTCCTTCCTCCATACAAGCAGCAGGCGCTGTCAATGTAAAGCCAAACTCCTGTGACAGTATTCGGTAAGGCTAGTATCAGACTAGCGTTTACCATCCCTGGCAGGAACTTTCTGGATCCGGCACTGCCGGCTGCTACTTGACACCCGCCAGTCCCACACTGTAGTGGGGACCAGCGGAGATCCGGCTGCAATGCTGCAGTTTTCGTCTGCACGATTTTCTGCATGTTTGCCGGGTTGCAGCTGGATCTCCGCTGGTCCCCATTATAGTTAATGGGGATGTACAGAATTCTGGCAGTGCCCGGAAGTGACGGATCCGACAGGCTGGAACAATCTACTGAATAAGTAGTTGATTGGGCTGTGATATTGATCTAGTGCTGTTTGCTAAGGTGCTGAAGCAATATTGGTCACATTGTCAGTTTGTTCTTTTCCCCCCACAGGAAGGACCCCAGCTCTTTCTTTGCATTTCCCGTCACAGACTTCATTGCGCCTGGTTATTCAATGATCATTAAGAACTCAATGGACTTCAGTACAATGAAGGAGAAGATAAGGAACGGAGAATATGAATCCATAGAGGAACTAAAGGTATCATGGCCGCCCCTAGCATTTCACAGTGACAACTATTGAGCCATCTCTTTCCAAGCCTAAAAATGATATCTCTAGATTACTGTTGAACATGAGGTAAAGCGTCTGGTGTCCCCATCTGGTGCCAGTACTCAGTTGTGGTCACTTACCCTTCATACCAGACACAAGTACAGCATACAAGCCCTCCTCGCCCCATCAGTGCAGGGATTTTAATGGTTTAGGGATGATGGTGATGCCTCTGTTCATGATTCACATGTTAGGACATTAAAAAGCATCTGTCAGCATGATCAACTCCATCAAACAAAAGAAAGGTACCGTTTTAATCAGCATGATCAACCCTACCAGGCAGTTTAATAGGGTTGAACATGCTGACAGATGTTCTTTAAGACCTAAAGAGGTTGTCCCATGAAAAAATATTCTAGAGTTGCCAAACCAGCACCTGGATCTGAATACATTTGTAATTGCATGTAATTAGCATAGCCACTGAGTTATTCAGTAAAATCTATCTGTACAGCGCCACCTGCTGTTTGCCCTTTTTCTAATTTCTCTGTCATGCTCACTGATGGAAGCACATGCTCAGTTTCATCCTTCAACTGCTACCAGCTGCAGTAGGAAGGACACGCTCCCTGTAAGTGTTGTCGGGGGTAATAATTCAATTAAGAATTATTAATTATGGTCATAAAAATAATTAACCATAAAAAAATAAAATTTATAAAATTTGTCATAAATTCTTAAAATCATGACCTGGTGAATTGTAGACAACCTAATTGATACAATTCACATCTGAGTCCGACTATTTCCTCAGATAAATAAGTTCTTTTTGACGTGAGATGATGTTAATGATAAAATGTAGTTCTGCATTATACAATAATACACAGGTATTATAAAAATATGCAGATTTATTGGTTACAAGATTATAAACATATATAAGTAAATAAACACAATTATATATGCAAATGAATATATATAGCGTTAATATAAAGCATTACAAGCTTAACAATACATGTGAGTGGAAATAACTTGTCACATTATAACCAAGCTATTAATAGGTTAGGATATCAAAATAGGAACATAAGTTATATACATCTGTTCAGAGAAAACCTCATGATATCAGGATGGGCATGTCTAATCCTAGACATCTTTATAGAATGCTGAATACATTCTGCCCCCTTCTAACCAATTACACATCACATGGCTTCAAGATGGGCAAATCCATCCAAGGATATAACTTAGAAGAGATAACTGTATCCTTCCGCCCCATCCTGGACTATTTTCACATATATAACTTTGGTAAGACTATTAAGACAAATAACAGGGATCTAGGATCTTAAATGGGAAGGACTTGAAACAAGTATTCCCTGTGGGAATCCATCACTTAGCTTGGCGAAGAATGTTCTATCAATATATATATATATATATATATATATATATATATATATATATATATATATATATATATATATAAGCAATTACTTAATGCTTTGCTAGATTATGAGTCTAGATTCTTCTGCAGGTAGAATGAAGCCTCACAATATCCTAAGACTACATCTCAATATGGAGATGATCAATTAATTTAATCATTTATTTATTCGCCAATCTAGATGGTATAATTTCACCCACACTATCAAATTAGTCTTAATAAAATGAAATATCATTTTCTGTGTCTCTTACCAAGTCCTAGTAGGAATCTCACTTCTGCTCCTAGGAAAGTTGGGTGGTCCATCATAGCACATCTCACCATTGCTTTCATCTTGATAGACCCCTCTAGAGAGCTCTTCTTCTCTCTCTTTTTTTTTCTCCTTTCTCCTTTTTTCTACCTTCTGTGTATGGTTTATGATCACAAACTTATCAGTTAGACACACCTTCCTAGTTTGGAACTTTCCGATCATTGTCGGATGGGCGTGACCATTGTTAAAAAATGTCACATCATAACTTTACCCAGAATGCACTTTTGCTACTGTTGTAATGTCACCTACTCATACCTAGGTGGCACTGCTGTGTAAGCTATTTGCATCATAGTATAAAGGGTTAACTTATGTAAGTCTGAATAAAACGTATTCTATACATTTTGACCTTTTTAAAAGCTTTAATTCAAAGCTATAGGGATTAATTCTGACACTTGTAGCAATTAGAGACAGACCTCTAGGCGTCTCTCTGAATGTTTCTCACACTGTTGATTTATGGATCATGATAGTATGAATGGCTTTGTTTTCTCACAGAGATATCAGTACCTCCTGTCACACCAAAGATGTGATTAATTGTTACAAAACACACATCTTTACAGACACTCTTTTAGAGACGAATATTCTCCTAATGAGAAATATATATATATAATATACTGGATTCATGTTGTCTTCGTAACATATAACAATATAATATAAACAAATATATATATATATATATATATATATATATATATATATATATATATATATACACTCGCCTAAAGAATTATTAGGAACACCTGTTCTATTTCTCATGAATGCAATTATCTAGTCAACCAATCACATGGCAGTTGCTTCAATGCATTTAGGGGGGTGGTCCTGGTCAAGACAATCTCCTGAACTCCAAACTGAATGTCAGAATGGGAAAGAAAGGTGATTTAAGCAATTTTGAGCGTGGCATGGTTGTTGTTGCCAGACGGGCCGGTCTGAGTATTTCACAATCTGCTCAGTTACTGGGATTTTCACACACAACCATTTCTAGGGTTTACAAAGAATGGTGTAAAAAGGGAAAAACATCCAGTATGCGGCAGTCCTGTGGGCGAAAATGCCTTGTGGATGCTAGAGGTCAGAGGAGAATGGGCCGACTGATTCAAGCTGATAGAAGAGCAACGTTGACTGAAATAACCACTCGTTACAACCGAGGTATGCAGCAAAGCATTTGTGAAGCCACAACACGCACAACCTTGAGGCGGATGGGCTACAACAGCAGAAGACCCCACCGGGTACCACTCATCTCCACTACAAATAGGAAAAAGAGGCTACAATTTGCACAAGCTCACCAAAATTGGACTGTTGAAGACTGGAAAAATGTTGCCTGGTCTGATGAGTCTCGATTTCTGCTGAGACATTCAAATGGTAGAGTCCGAATTTGGCGTAAACAGAATGAGAACATGTATCCATCCTCTGATGGCTACTTCCAGCAGGATAATGCACCATGTCAGAAAGCTCGAATCATTTCAAATTGGTTTCTTGAACATGACAATGAGTTCACTGTACTAAAATGGCCCCCACAGTCACCAGATCCCAACCCAATAGAGCATCTTTGGGATGTGGTGGAACGGGAGCTTCGTGCCCTGGATGTGCATCCCTCAAATATCCATCAACTGCAAGATGCTATCCTATCAATATGGGCCAACATTTCTAAAGAATGCTATCAGCACCTTGTGGAATCAATGCCACGTAGAATTAAGGCAGTTCTGAAGGCAAAAGGGGGTCCAACACCGTATTAGTATGGTGTTCCTAATAATTCTTTAGGTGAGTGTGTGTATGTATATATGTATGTGTGTGTATATATATATAATATAATGTCCTACTGATTGTCTTATGCTAAGGACTAACTAAGGCTCATTAAATGAATACATGAATATTATATATTTTGCTTCATTAATAAATGCCTAATTGTATAGGTAATTATCACCAGCTGCATAGAGCTTATCTTTATCTCCCGTCATAAATTTATAAGTAGACAAGGAGGCCTCTTTTCAGACTGGTACATTTATGAGAAGAATAACACTAAAGGTTATAAACCTTTTGTACGACCTTACTTTGGCCTACTCAAGACATACAAAATTGTAAATATAGTCGAGCATGGCTCTTAAAGGAAATGAACATCCATCTTGACAATAATGAATTGGATATCAATGCCTTTACCTATGAAAAGGCACAACAGTGTACACACCCCAAGTTGACAGCTTGAAATAAATCTAGCAGAACAATAAGAGCAATGAATGTGGAGATCTCTAGATCCATGTGAGGTACAGGGCTGGTTCTAGGTTTGTTAGAAATAGATTGTCATGTACTAGATGTCAGTGTTTTTTTTTTTTTACATTAATCGTGGATAACCCCTCTAATACTGAGCCCACAGTGTAAGCCTTCATTATTTAGCATTTTAGAATGGCACAGTCCATATCGCTGTTCTGCTGAAATGCTGTGTATGAAGTATAATTGGTCAAATGTACGTTAATCAAGGTTCTGACTACTTGTTAAGATAAAAATCGTAATATTTTCTTTACCAAAACACTTTCCCTTTTCTTTCGATAAGGCTACCCAAAGTTGGCAGTGTATGGAAAATCAGTATATTTCCTGCCTTCTGTTAACCTTTTCCCGATATTTGACATGTATGTCGTCATGGTATAAGGAGTGGGCTCTGCCTGCAGTGACCAGGATAGAAAATACTGTAACTTCCATTTCAGTCATTTACCCTCAGATACTGGAACCACAGCTTCTGAGCTGTTAGGAGAGAGGGATCCCTCTGTCCTCCGGTCACCCCCAGGTTATTGCTCCTATTACACCATATAAATCACTATACACCATCACAAAATACATAAAAATAAATAAAAGCATAAACATAATTGATATCACCATATCGGTAAATGACAAGCTTATAGAATGTTATTTATGCGACATTGTGAATGTTTTGTCATTTTTGCTAAATTCTGAACACTGTTAAAAACGAAACTGTAAAAATTATAGTTAAATTTCATTTTGTCACTTGTGTTTTTGGAAGACACAGAACCGCGGGTGTAGTTACTGCCACTAGGATGTGAACACTAAGCCAAAAAGTGTTAGCTCCTCCTGCAAGCCATACCCCATCTTGCAAACACTGAGATAATCAGTTTTAGCTTAGTGTCTGAAGGAGGCAGGCAGCCCTTCTATCTGCTTTTACCCTACTCATGATGGGTTAGTTTTACCCTTCTATCTGCTTTTTTATTTCAGTTTATTTTTCTCTCTTTTTCCTCTAGGCAATAAGCTTCTGCTTCTGTCTTTTTCCCCAACAGGGAAGGCGATCAGTTTCGGGCACTCCTCCCTCACCTCTTACCTGTCAGCCATGGCATGAGGTTTGTTACATTTGGCAGAGGTCATGGCTGCATATTTGTAGTCCAACCACTGCTTCATTTCTTTACCCCCCCCCCCCCCTTCCCCCTGCACTTGGGGACCTTTACATTATCTTCCAAGATCAGTCCTAGACCTCAGACGAGCCTAACAGTGGTCCCACTCCCCTCCTCAGGCACTAATCAAGGCTTTGGCTTTGCTGCTTGCTAGGTCTCTGGGGCCATCTCCGGACCTGCTTTTCACTGGTCCCCTGCTCCCGGCCAGCCTCTGGCATTACTCATGGCCATGGTTTTTGTTGCCTAAATGCCCCATTGTGGAGGGGGCTGGTGGTGTTGCTACTTCTTACTTCTCCTACTGCAGGCAGACTCTCTCTGGCCTATCCTTCCTCCTCTGATTCAGCAGGGGATTCTCTATCCCAGTCTTTCCTCTGAAACAATCCTTTCTCCTGGGCTTCTTTTTCCTCTCTGACTGGATCCTAGTGTTATCATTGCCATCATTGATCTCCTCCTGAGGACTGCTGCTGTTACACTGCATATCAGAGGGAAGTTGTCACCTCAAGATCAAGTTTTCTTCCACACCCCCTAATCATTTCTTCAGCCCCCCATTCCCGCAAAGCAGGCTTTCATCTTATTTCAGGCAGTGGACACCCCTCTCCAAGGGGTTATTGTCCCCATTCCTCCCATGAAACTCTTCAGGGAGCTTTATTCCAGTCTCTGGTCAGTCATCGCCTCCATGGAGCAGGTCGAATTTCTTTTTTTTGTTGGACAATAAAGTGGTATTCCCATCTCAGACAATAGGGGCATATCACTAGGAAATTCCCCCATTGTCTGATAGGTGCAGGTCCCACCTATCTCTAAAACTAAGCCTAACACAAGGCCAGCAAAGTGGTGGCTAGCATTGCCGGGTCAGGCCACCACCAAGCCTTCATTATTGGCCGGTCCAAAACATGCTCGGCTATTTTCGGAATCCCCATAGAAATTAATGCACTTGCGCAGCCACCGCTCTAATTCATTTCAATGGGGCTGACTGAAATAGCCAAGCCAACATGCTTGGTGCGCCCTCCAGGACTTTGCTGGCTCCGTTTACAAGCTACATCCCTCCACGTTCCAGTTGTTCCCACTCATCAGCATTTTCTTCGGTTTGCAGTCCTCTCTTACCACTATCAGTTTGTGGCATTGGCCTTTGAGAAGGCCACTGCACCGTAAGTTTTCACAAGGGATTTTGCCGTAGTCATGGTAGTTCTTCGGTCCAGGGGGATCTTTTATTACATACCTGTACAACATTCTGATACAACATCGTTATTATCACCAAATCTGGAAAGCCTCTGAATCCCTCTGGAGACTGACGCACTTCAATTGGGTCATAAAGAAGTCCTGTTTTTTCCCAGTTAAGACGGATCATCCTTCTCGGGGTGCATTTCTACTCAGCATTGGCCCATAATTTCATACCACCGGAAAAGCGCTCCTCTCCCTAGGGGAACATTTTCCAGGAAGCCCATTTCCATATTCACTTCTGCATGAGGATTCTGGGCTCCATGGTTTCACATTTCATCCTCCTTCTTTAGAGTGTGCACTCAACCCTCAAGTGGTGGTTCTCCCCATCCAGCCTGCAGGAAAATGATTTCCTTCCTTTCCACTGGACAGTGACCACATTTGACACCAATCTTCACATTTGGGATGGTGTTTTCCACTCCCGAACAGTTCAGGCTATGTGGTCACGAATCTCTCGATCAACATCTTGGAAGTTCGGGAAGTCTTCGCTGGACACCCCCTGTTGGGGGCATCCCAATCAGATAATGCAATTGACTTTGCATATGTGAATCATCTAGGTGGGGACCACCTTTCCAGGACTGTAGAGTGGACGTAGGTTCATGTTCTGACCTTGTTCACAAGCCGCATTCCCGGAGTGAATAGTTGGATAGTGGATTTTCTCAGCTGGAAGCAGATAGACGCAGGAGAGCTGTCCTTCCATCCTGGCATCTTCGATGAACTATGTGCCAGGTGGAGAATGCCAGAGATCTATTTGTTGGCTTCTAGACTCAACTACAAGCTTCTCAACTTCATGTCAAGGATGCCTGAGCCAGTGCCGTGGGTGACCTTGTGTCTTTTTAGCAGAAGCTCCATCTTTTTCCAAGTTTTGTGATCTGACTTAGGTTTGTTTCCTTGGTACTGCTTGTGTACAAACTGATTAGCTCACTGTCTGCAGGCAGAGAGTATAGCTAGTAGGAGGAGGAGAAACTTTTTGGCTTAGTGTCCACCTCCTGGAGGCAGCAGCGATACACAGTTCTGTGTCCCCTATTGAATTCAGCAAGAGAGAGAATATTCAGGTGAGTAACACAAAAAGATCTCCTTTGTTTTCCCTATTCCTACCCACTATTTAAAAAAAAAATTTTTTTTTTACAGTTTCACAGTGCATTATATGGAACATTACATGTTTCATAAGCAAGTAAAACCCACAAGAACAAGCTTTAAGCCCTTAACACATAATCATACATTTACGTGATTGACATGAAGGGTTATTTGATTTCACATATGCCACGTTCACTGTTGCCAAATTGTGGGGGCTCACTCTGTCCTTTGATCTGAGCCCCTGCACCAAAATTGCGGGGCTCCAATCAGTTGCCATGACAGCCTGGGGCCTTATGAATGTTCTGGCACCTGTCATGGCTAGACAAACTATGGGATTTTCATAAGCTGCCTATCGCATTCTGGGGCAAGCAATCAGAAAATTGCATGTTCAAGTGCCCTAAGGGGACTAAAAAAAAAAGGTTTAAAAAATTAAAATCACTCTCTCTTCCCAATTTTACATATAAAAATAAACCATAAAAAAAAATAACAGGTATCGCTGCATTCAAAAATGTCTGAACTATTTAATCCTCATATCCTATGCCTACAGGAGACTCACATGATACCCGAGAATACTGGGCGGCTGCAAAAACCTTGGGTACAGTGGATGCAACATTCATGTCACACGACTCTGTCCAGAGGAGTGTCACTAATGGTGCATAAATCTCTCAGATGGGAACTAGAACAGTATCAGATTCGGCAGGGAGATATGTATTTGTGGCAGCATACATTAATTGTAAGTTATATGTAATCCTGGGTGTGTACATTCCGCCGCCTTTCTCCATGCAGGTGATACACCAAGCTGTGAGTTTCGCAGCCTCTTACCCATCAGCCCGCATACTAAGCCTGGGAGACTTTAATATGACTCTAGATAAGGACCTAGATAGACATCAACAGGAGGGGTTGGTGGATAGCAGGACTCACAATAAAACAGCCCTTGCAGCATTACTAGAGGAGGTAGGTTGGTCAGATTTGTGGCGACTTAAATATCCTCATGTTAGACAGTACTCATGTCATTCAGCTAGCCATAATACGCTGTCGCGAATAGATCTCGCCCTGGGTAACTCAAATATATGCTCTTTGGCATATGATATAGAGTATGGTTCTAGAGGTATTTCCGATCACGCGCCAGTACAACTAAAGCTGATATTGGATGGGGGTGTGATCAGACGCTCAACTCGGATTAATCCCTTTTGGTTGACCCTGTTTGGACCGTCTGATCGCATTCCTGATCAGCTGGCGGTCTTTATGGAAGGCCATGAAGAAGAATCAAACAATATGGTGCTATGGGAAACTATGAAGGCATATCTCAGGGGCTGTTTGCGTTCCTCCATATCATATATTAAAAAAACAGCAGCTAGACAGGAGGAAAGACTGGCAGCTGAGTGCTCAGGGTTGGAAGCAGCGTACATAGCTGATCCCAGTGACGAAAACAGAGTGGCATGGCTGACAACAGGAAGGCAATATTTAACCTTACTTAAAGAGAAAGCTCAAAGGAAAATGTTCTTCACCAAACAAACATACTTTGAAATGGGAAATCAATCTAGTAAACTTTTAGCCCATATAGTCAGGCAGAATCAGGCCTCCCCTGCGGTACTGCGAGTAAAAGCGATAGATGGACAGACGCTTTCTGATCCGGACTCTATAGCAAACAGGTTCCAAGAGTACTATAGAGAACTATATGAAACTAGGGTGAACTATGAGATAGAAGACGTTATGCATTATTTTGAGGATTTGGAATTCCCTATTCTGTCGCAGGAGGCGGTGGAGAGTCTGGAGGCACCTATAACAGCTCTGGAAATACAGGAATCCATAGCACAGCTAGCTAGGGGAAAGGCTTCAGGTCCAGATGGGCTCCCCTTAGAAGTCTACATTAAATATGCTTCCCATATAAATCCAGTGCTACTGCGTATGTATAGAGAAGCATTTGAGAATGGCTGCTTTCCACCATCATTGTATGATGCAACTATTGTGGTGCTTCTGAAGCCGGGGAAGGATGCGGATGAATGTGGATCATATCGCCCGATATCCTTATTGAATATCGATTATAAAATTATAGCAAAGATTTTAGCCATACGACTTGGAAAAGTAGCATGGTCCTTGGTGCATTCAGATCAATCCGGATTTTTACCAGGCAGGTCTACCACTGATAATATTAGGAGGGTGCAGGTGGTGACCCAGATCGGGATTCAAAGGCAGGAAAAATGGGCTTTAGCGTCTTTAGATACAGCAAAGGCATTCGACTCTGTCGAATGGCCCTATTTATTCCAGGTTCTTAAAAAATTTGGGTTTGGCCCTAGATATCTACAGTGGGTGGAAATGCTATACAAATTCCCAAGTGCAGACATATTGGTAAATGGGATGCTCTCAGAAAGGTTTAGGCTGGGACGTGGCACCAGACAGGGATGTCCTCTGTCACCATTATTGTTCGCCTTAGCCATAGAGCCATTAGCTATAAGGATCAGGGCAGACTCACAATTCCAGGGTACTCGTATAGGAGAGCAAGAAGATAGAGTAGGTCTATACGCTGATGACATGGTGCTCTTCATGTCACAGACTGAGTCCACGCTTCCTAGGGCAATAGCAATAATAGAACAATTTAGCCAATTCTCTGGATTAAAAATAAACTGGTCCAAATCGACTTTATGCCCACTATATCAAATGGATGATAACGTTGTTCGAGGGGAGTTACCCATTGTAAATAGCTATAAATACTTAGGCCGCAACATCTTTTGTTATATAGATACCTATCATGATCTAAACGTACAACCGCTTATAACATATTGCAAAGAAAAATGCAGGATATGGCAGGGTCTGCCCTTATCAGTTTCAGGGAGAATAAATCGGATAAAACTGATTTGTATTACCGAAATGTCTGTACATTCTACAGCATGCTCCATATTTAATTCCAAAAGTCACTTTTCTGAAAATTAACTCCTTGCTTTCACCCTTTATTTGGGGAGCTAACAGACCTAAATTGTCAATAGGGAATTTAACCCGACTTAAAAAAAGAAGGGGGCATGTCCTTACCAGATATACACTTGTACTACCTTGCAGGGCAATTAAGGAATATCAAATCATGGTTATACCCAGAAGGTTCTCTTTGCAGACAGGAAAAACAGTTAGCTGAGTACCTAGGTCTCACTAACCTATGGCCGGTCCTAGAACAACCGAAATTATTCCCTCGTAAACTACTACCAATTCACAGAGTAGCAATCCAGGTATGGGCGGCCTGCAAGCGCTTACATGTGATGGAGACGGATCTGTTGGAGACCCCAGTTTGGGATAACCCCATGTTCCCTGATTTGTTGATTCTACAGGATAAAGCATTCTGGAAGGAGCGCTGGGTTATCACGATGGGAAATCTATATACTAATAATGTATTCAATGACTTTGAATCTATGAGTCGTAAATATGCACTACCAAGGCAGGCATTCTATAGATATCTGCAGTTGAGACACGCTCTGCAGTCGCATTATCGGAACTCCCCAGTCCTTTTTTCCTCTTTTCCAATGATTGGTATAATACGCTCTCAAGGGCCACGAGGCTTCATCTCAGTATTATACACTCACCTCTTGGATGCCAAGCTGAAAGGTACCCGATGTTAGCATTAGATAAATGGAAAGCTAAGATTCCTGACTTATCTAACGAAGAAATAGAGGATATACTAGAATCCCCCACATTAGTGTCACCGGCTATAAATAACAAATTTATTCAAGTATGCATAATACACCAAAGTTACTTAACCCCGTCCAGACTATTCAGGATAGGCAGACGTGCTCATTCCGAATGCCACAGATGTACATCAGAGGGAGCTGATTTCTGGCACCTTATCTGGGCATGTCCAGTATTACAATCATTCTGGAGTGAGGTTGTAAACTTACTAGCAGATCTCATAGATAACACACTCTCACTAGATCCGAAAACTTGCATATTTGGAATACTGGATGAAACTGTATATTCACATCATACTAGGATATTTCTAAGAGAAACATTATTTTTAGCACGCAAGGCTATAGCTATGAGATGGATGGGCGATAGGGCGCCCTCTCTAACGCAGTGGAAACAATTGGTTAACACTATCATACCATATGAAAACATAGTGTACAAGAACAGAGGCAGCTCATCCAAATTTCAAAAAGTGTGGGGGAAATGGTGCTTGTCTTCTAGGACAGCCTATTCAGCTAGAAGACTAATTGAAGCCTTAAATGCAGAACAAGTGGGATAGAAGTAAAACCTTGACATGTGGAAATTGTGGGTACAGGTAAAAGCATTAGGAACTATGAGGAGTGTGGTACTAAAGAACTTTATTCGGCTATGCAAATATCTCTTGTCTGGAATAGAAAAAATGTACAAAGATTGGATACAGCAAAAAAGTTTATTCTGTTTTCCTTTTTTCTCTTTTATTTTGCAAAGTCATATCATTTTATATGTAATTGCTAAACTAATGATGTACATTATGTCATAGAATGTGCTCAAGGTCTATCATCATACTTGACTTTGTGTGTTCAATAAAAAGAATTAAAAAAAAAAATTAAAAAAAATGTCTGAACTATTAAAATATTTTCCTGCACAGTGAACGCTAAAATGGAGAAACAATAAAAATGCACAATTCGCACCTTTTCTCCTAAAAAGAAAAAATGAACAAATAGTGAGTCATAAGTACCCCCAAATGGTACAAAAAAAAAAACTACAGTTCGCCCTGCAATAAAAAAAAAGCCCTCAAACTATATATATATTAAAAAAAAAAAGTGAAATGTAATGCAAACTATACATATTTCGTATTGCCGTAATCATACTGAACAGTAGAAAAAGGGCACCATGTGATTTTCAGCGCACAGTAAACGCAATAATAACAAACAAACCTTAGTGGAATTGGCAGCTCAGGGGGTGTGTTCTCTCTGCTGCAGCCCTCTCCCTGTAACTGCCCCAGCGTCTAACAGAACAGATGGCAGTTGAAGATTTGAAATGAGCGCGTTCGACCAGCTCAGTGAGCTGGACATATAATAAGAGAGAGAACAAACAGCAGGTGGCGCTATGCAGATCATTTTTATTGCATAACCCGGTGGCTACACTAAATTTTTAATTCCTTGCAATTGCAAAAGTATTCAGATCCAGGTGCTGGTTTGAGAAATGTAGGATATTTTTTGTGACGCAACCCCTTTAAGGGATTATTACAGCTATTAAAGGGGAAAGTTCAAATGTTATAGCTGCGATGGGTAAGGGTTAAAATGGGTGAAATCTCTATACATTTCTCTTGTTTTTGGCCCTGATTTCTAGAAAGGATAGTAATATTTAATAATTCCATACAGTCTTAGGCTTTGTCAGTCTTCGTTCTTTTCCTTAAAAGAAGATTGGCTGTGACAATAGATGCTAGTCCGCTGCCTGTCTAATGGTTGTGTCCTCCCAGTAGCTGTGTCTCGTATTGCAGTTTGGCTCCATTCACTTGAATCAGGCAGAGCTCACTGACGAGTAGTCCTGTAGGAAGCAGCCATGTTTTTTATTTCACTTCAGCCCTTTAAACTGTACTCTAAGGGATCTGCAATACACCCGGCCGGCACCCCCCATAGAACTGCCTATTCTTGTCCGCAATTGTGGACAAGAATACGACATGTTCTATTTTTTTCCGGAGCCGCGGACCGGAAGATCGGGGGTGCGCTCCGGAAATGCGTATGCGGACAGCACACAGTGTGCTGTCTGCATCCATGCCTGCCCCATAGAGAATGAATGGGTCCGCACCTGTTCCGGATAAGTGCCAAACGGGTGCGGACACATTCTACAGACGTGTGAATGGACCCTAAAAGTGGTTATTGCCACTACTCAGTGCAGCACTCTGCATAATGACATGTATTCTCTTCATAGGAAAATTTCAAGCTCATATGCCACAATGCCATGATTTACAACAAGCCTGGAACCATTTACTACAAGGCTGCCAAAAAATTACTGAACTCGGGAATGAAAATCCTTAGTCAGGTAAGAAATGTATTTACTCTTATTAAAAGGTTTTACCGTGATCATTATACTGATGACTAGGGCTGAGTGAAGCGGGTGTGGACTGTTCTGTCCGAACCAGATTTGTTCCAAAACTTCATTCATATGCCTCAGCGGAGCCAATACATTGTAAGATAATCTTTTAATCGCCACCAGTAACGAGAGACTTGTTTAGTCTCGTCCTTGGCCGGTTAGTTAGTTTCTGTGCATACATTAATGTCTCTAAATCCGAATCCAAACTCGGGTTTGTGGCTCATTAATGAACCCGAGTTCGGATTCGGAATTTGAGACCTAAATGTATGAACAGAAACTAACTGTAACGGGCCAGGGACGAGACTGAATCAGTGTCTCGTTACTGGTGGCGATAACAGTTGCGTCAGTGGAGCCAATACAGTGTAAGATTGTACGGAGCGCATATTATTAAGTTTTGAAACAAATCCTCTAGATAGGTCCTCAGTATCTGATCCTGGGCGTCCGGGACCTGTGACTATCGGCTGTTTCACAAGGCACCAGCACTCCTTTGAGCAGCGCTGCCTCCTTACAGCTCACCAAGTACCGCGCAGTACATCGTATAGCCGCTGTGCTTGGTATCGCAGCTCAGCCCTATTCACTTCTGGGGCTGAGCTGCGCCTAGGCCATGTGACAGATGAACATGACATCACTGGTCTAGGGAAAGCTGTGAGAAGGCTGCTGTGCTCACAGGAGTGGTGGTGCCTTCTCAAGCAGCTGATCAGCACGGGTCCTGGGTGTTGGACCCCCACCGATCAGATACTGGTTACTTATCCTGAGCATAGGTCATCAGTATTAAAATCTCGGAATACCCTTTTAAAGGGGAGAGTAATAAGCTTGAATAGTGATAACGCTTATATAACGGGAGAACCACAGAAAATAGTCAATTTAACACTTTATCTGCCATTGCTGACACAGGAAAGAATACAGAGTCTGAAGCAGAGTATAGATTTCATGGCAGACCTTCAGGGCAGCGGAAAAGACAAAGACAAGGGAGACTTGCAGGGTAATGCGGAGGTAATGGAAGAGAAGACTGAGGAATCAATGGACACCAGTGATATAAAGGCTTTGAGAAGTCCTTCCAAAGACGTCAAAAGGCATGTATGACAGATGGCAACATAATATGTTGTCATCCCTTATGTTTGTAATATCACAACCTCTTTGCAATTGGATTCCGGCATGATAATCAGCCACATTTGGGTTCTCTAACCCATGGCGATTGGACTCCCACATTTCTCCTAAAGCAGCTGCTATAGAGAAATTTAGCACTGCATGCTATGGCCACCTATTGTAGATACAACTTGTGGGTCAGCTGGAATATATGATCCTAATTGTACAGTCGGGACAGATCAGAGGACAACCACCAAATGTTATTTTAGACCAACTAAGCTAAACAGTAGAGACACAACCCATTGATGCTGGAAACGGTAGTCAATCTATTAATGCATTTCAGGAGGAACAACAGAGGAAACAGGTCTGTTTTGAGAAGTGGCCTAAAATTTGCCAACGTTGATGTGAGAGAATATGACATTGTAGAAAGTGTTTGGTTGCAATTATTCTACCAAAAAGGAGTCATTAAAGGTCTTTATGGTGACACAATCACTGCATAATCCATATACTATAAAATGGCCCATTTGTCCCAAGTTACATTGCTTCTATAACTCCCGAGTTATAGAAGCAACATAGCGCTAGCCACCTGAGATCAGTGCTTAGTCCCATCTCGCCATGGAAACGGTAAGATGGGACAACCCCTTTAACGGGCAGATATCACACATGTGTGACCACTATTAATATTGTTATTCTGTCCTGGGGGGAGTGATACTGGGAGAGTCACTTGTAGAGAAGAATTTGGGTGTACATGTAGATCATAGACTAAATAACAGCATGCAATGTCATTCCATATTTTGCGGAACGGAACAGTCTGCCCCTAATAGAACAGTCCTGTCCTTGTCCGTAATGTGGACAATAGGACGTTCTATTTTTTTGCAGATCGGAAATACGGACATACAGAAACGGAATGCACACGGAGTAACTTCCGTTCTTTTTGCTGACCCATTGAAGTGAATGATTCCGCATAGGGTCCGCAGGAACGGACACGGAAAGAAAATACGTTCGTGTGCATGATCCCTTATGGTGACATTGGAAAGGAAATGGGAAAAACACAAGATCAGAAAATCTGGTAGGAAATGTGCTGCTATTTTCTATTAACCGGCTTTATTTCACTCCATTTATAGAAAAGATAAAGAACTGCAGGAGGACAAACAAAACAATGGAAACTCTGAGAAGGAGCAGGAGCAGATTGACCAAATCATTAAAGACTCTTTGGGCAAATTATCAAAAAGGATGTTATCTAGTCAGGTAAGGAGTAGAATAGACTATTCGTAGAACTGTACATGTGCATCATCTAATACATGGATCTTAGGCCTCATGCGGACTCATTCCCTTCAATGGGGCCGCAAAAGATGCAGACAGCACTCAGTGTGCTGTCCGCATTCGTTGCTCTGTTCCGTGGCCCCGCAAAAAAATATAGCATGTCCTATTCTTGTCCATTTGCGGACAAGAATAGACATTTCTACAATGGGCCTTCCGTTCCGCAAGTTGCGGAAGGCACACGGGCGGCTTCTGTTTTTTGCGGATCCGCGGTTTGCGGACCACAAAAAACGGAATGGTTGTGTGCATGAGGCCTTAACATGTAGGTTCACATTCAATTCTTTCTACCCGGCAATTGCCTAATATATTATGATAATCATAGCTGCCAGCAGGTAAAGTGTGCTGAACTCCTAATGGATTTGAAGTTCACAGCAATGCCCTTGAAATATATCAGTAAAGTGTTTTGTTTTTCTAATTGGTGGGACTCTAGCTCATGTGCCAAACCAGTGCTGTAGAGTGACAGGTCCCAATGTCAACGCAAAATTGTATGACCCCCTTGACCGCACCACCTAAAAATACATCTGTGGTATGGGTGGTGTCTATGGAGCGGGCTCCCAAGCTAAGTTTCCTCCATACACTCTGGGTGCCCAGCTGTGTAATGTAGCGGACACCCGCACGCTGGAATTGGAGATAACTGCGATCCCGGTTATATAATCACTCAGATACCAAGGTCAGTGGTGACTGTGGCATCTGAGAGGTTAATGAGAGAGGTTGGATTCCTCTGACCTCTGATCGGTACCCTAATGGCAAAAATGCAGGATGCCAATCGGTTGCTGTGGCACTTCGGGGCTTTGTTACTGACACAAGACACTTTGGTGCAATTTTGTCATAAAAATTGTATAAAAGTTGATATTGGTGGGTAAAATGTGACTCAAACTGAAAGTTGTCTGCACCACACTTCCTAAAAATATAAGTCCAGGGTGCAGAGATCATACATACCACCTAGGCCTCAGTGTGCATGGACAGATTTTCATAAAATCACCAGAACTGGAGAGACTAAAAAGTCTTGTTTTAAAGTGGCACTGTACTCATTGCGACTTATCACAAGTTTTGATTGGTGGGGGTCCGAGTGCCAAGACCCGCGCCAATTGCTAGAACGAAGAGAGAGAAGCGCTCACATAGTGCACTCTCTCCTTCCTGCAGGAGACGGAATAGGGACTTTCTATTGAGTCCGACTCGCTTCCGTTTCCTGCAGTGAAGGGAGCACATTATGCGACCTCTCTCTCTCTTCCGCTGATCACCACCGATCAGAACTTTTGATCTGTCACTGACATATCAAAAGCTTTGCCAAAGTACCGCACCTTTATAAGCTGTACATTTAAAAAAAAGTAGCAGCCTATAAATTACTGGCATTACAGGTCCTTGTGCACCCACAAAACTTCTACATTTCCTGAAAGCAGACAACTTGATTGACGGACTGTTGACCACCATGGCCACCTTCATGTAACTTTATGACAAACAGGAATTATTTTAAATAAATGCCCCTAAACAAAGATTTGTACCTCTTAACTCACATCCAAGCAGAGGTTCACACATAATAGCTACCGGTATATAGAAATAATAGATTGAGGTGCACAATGCTGATTTATTCCAAAAGTGCATAGCTCAATAAGACTTTCTCTTCAAAACACAGTATTAGAGGCTATGCAATATTTGGGTCCTCCACGTATGTGTTAAGTGTATACTGTACGTGGCAAATGGCTACCATGTTACCTAGATCTCTACTTTCTGTGTATGAAAATATAACCTAATAATTAAAGGCAGCCGATCAGGTTGAACATGGAACCTGAACTGCAGGCAGGAGGAGCTGACCAGATTCATGTATCGTTTTGTGGGAAAACATGTATTTTTATTAATTTCGGTTCCTGCTCATTCTGGGCTGTGAAGTCGAGGAGGAGTTCCTATCTTGTGCAGTGCAAAGATACTGATGACCTTTCTTCAGGATAGCTCATCCATATCAGATCAGCGGGGGTCCCGGCACCCCCTGCTGCTCAGCGCTTGTGCTGCCTTCACATTTACCTGCTCATCGTCTTGCTTGTGGAGGCAGCGCAGTGTATTTTACATTCAAGTTAATGGGACGAGCAGTTGTAACTACACGGTGCAACTGCTGCAAAGGAGACGACGAGCAGGTAAATTTGAAGCAGAAGCTGCGCTCGCACAAGCGCCACTACCTCTTGAAACAGCTGATTGGCATGGGCGCCGGAAGTGGGACTCTTACCGATCTGATATTAATGGCCAGTCCTGAGGATAGGTCATCAATATCTTTGCCCTGCACAACCCCTTTAAATGCATCATTGACCGCAAGAATTATGCCATCTAGCGTGCCTTCTTTGCCTCTGCCATCCCGGCTATGTCAGAATGGCAGTACCAAGCACACCTAGGTACAAGTAACCCCTTCTTTAAGTAAGCTCACACACGTGCATATAGTATAATATTGAGAATTGATTATTGGAAAAGCTGCATATTAATATTTTCCTTCTCATTCTGTTCTCTTTACACATTTGTCTGTAGACATATAGCAGGGGGCATAGTGAAGAGGAGATCTGGTGGCAGACAGTCCAACGGACATGTTACTGACATGTTAGAATGGCTGTAGCTCGGAGGGTGGACCCCATCTTATAAACTTTACTAGTGGACTCCATCCTTAGAAGGAATTTCATCACTAGGTGTAAACTTGTAAAACCGAATCCACAAGACTCCTTTCATGTTTGACAATGAGATTTTATTTTTTTGAAAACTCCTGTATAAAGGCTCGTACAGATCACGATATATTTGTGTCTGCATCCTTTCCACAATTTTGCGGTTCGGATGCGGACCCATTCTTTTCAATGGAGCAGCATCCGTACTTCCGTTCCGTGGCCCCACAAAAAATATAGAACACGTCCTATTCTTGTCTGCAATTGCAGACAAAATCAGGCATTTATATCATAGTGCTGACCGTTGCGTTGCGTAAAATGCAGAACCCACACGGCCAGAATCCGTGTTTTACGGACCACAAAATGGATATGGTCACATGAATGAGACCTAATGCTGACTAAAACTAGAGCGGTCTAATGTGTCTGATTCTTTTACAGTTGGAGTTTGAGAGAAGGAAAGCAGACGGGACTACAACACTAGCCCTGCTGAATCCTGTAGAGACTGCATTAGGTACATGCGCTCTATGGCCAAATAACTGGAAAGTAGCCGCTAATGTTCCATGTGTTTTAAATTGATCAGTGGATTAAAATAATCCTCCCCTGTCATGCTCTATTCTAATGGAACAAGTGCAATATACTCGAATAGTCAAAGGGGCTATATATATGAGAAATCTATATTCAAGACTTTATTTTTTGTAGAATCCGGTCATGGCTCTGCTATCCTCGGGTCAACAGCTGGTCGACTGCAGTCAGGAGTGAATTCGTTGCAAGGATTCAAGGAAGACAAACGCAACAAAGTCACTCCAGGTGACAAGTCAAAACTCAACGAAGACCTAGAACTCCTAATTTACTATATGTTACCTGCGTTGCCCTTAGTTTCACACCTTATATTGTAGTAATAGCTTTTCCATTTTTTTACTGGTAAATTCTACCCAAGTCTTAGGAAAAAAGCCCCACGTTTATCTGTGTGCTTACACCAGTCTTTTCAAATTCACCAATTTAGCTAAAAAAAAAAATTGCCCTTTCTTCTGACTGTTCAGACTTGAAAAGTTACCAGAAATGTGATGTGGTCTTTCAGGAGTTGTAGTTTGGGTCAAATGTATTAATTGGGGAAAGGGAAAATGTCAAATTGAGGTCTACTCATAGCAGTCTGAGAGGTCAAAATAGATATTATTATTTTTTTTTGTTCTCTTACTCGTATAGCTTTATTAGCATATAATAAAAGTGCATTTTTTACAAAAACGGCTGCAGGGACTAATGTTAGAAACATACTGTTATGTAGTGCTGAATCGCTAATGTCAGTCAGCTACATAACAGTATTTCTGGTGGTAGAAACCCTTTAAAGGAGCAGAACCACCTGCCATAAATGTATGTTGGGTGGCCTCCTTCCTGACCAGGCACACTTTCAAATTTTAGTCCTGTGCCCATTTTAACCACTTGCCATGGTTTCCTGAAGTAGACTTGGCTCACCAGACAATGCTACGGTCATCCAAGTCCTGTTCAGAAGAACCTCAGGAGGTTTGGGTTTTGTAGGCGCATTAGTTCCATGTAAGCCATTAGGTACCTTGCTTTCAAAAGTTGACCTGATTATATTTCACCTTCATGCACAGCTAGTGAGTAGATAATTCTGTTTTGTGTGATTAATCTTTAGTTTTATACTTGAACTACGGACCATTTACCTCCTACGCTCCTTCCTATGACTCAACATTTGCAAACATCAGTAAGGACGACTCTGACCTTATTTACACGACATATGGAGAAGATCCCAATCTTCAGGGCACTTTCAGGTACAGTATATATATATGGATATACAAAGGTAGATTAAAGGAATTTAGAATTGATGATCCTATCAGGGGGTAAAAAAATGTAAAGATAAAGGCACATTAAAGGAGTTCTCCAGGCATTATGAACAAAAAATGAAAAGATTGTTTTGTTAATACTTATCTGTCCCCTGCGCCGCTGTCTCTGCTGCACTTGCACAGGCTGCGAGCTCTTCCGCTCAGGTCCCGACTGGATGTGTGCACTTCCTTTCCTGCTCAGCTGCATTTACTTCTTCACAGCTGAAATGGAAAACAACTGCGCACATCCAGACTGGAAAAGCCCACAGCCTGGTTGCACACTGGTCACTATGCCTAATAATCGGCGCCACTTCTTGGTCTGTACAGATCACTATATGGCGGTTACTGCTTATCTGTTACTCTAATCCTGCCTGTAATGACATCGCCTCTGTGTACATATACATCAGTATCCACCATTCACAATAGGTGATTGTCTAAGCCAGTGGTGCCCAACTATTTTTCGTCTGAGGGCCGCACTAGACATGATATAAATTATGCTGGCCAGAACCAGGTAGCTTTGCCAGAAAGAAATGCAAACACTGTGAGGGGGCACGTGCGAGCATTACAAAAATACATAATACGTAGACCTTCAAATCTACGTTGGAGGCTGCGTTTGGCGCCTCTGTTGCAGATTCTGTCGAAAGACCAGACAAAAAAGCCTTGTATGCAGCACTTTTGTGTCCGGTAAAAAGACAGGATCCCGAACGGAAGCATGGGGTGACAGGAGGAGGGGGGAGCAGGGTCACTAGTGGGGTGACAGGAGGAGGGGGGAGCAGGGTCACTAGTGGGGTGACAGGAAGAGGAGGGGAGCAGGGTCACTAGTGGGGTGACAGGAGGAGGGGGGAGCAGGGTCACTAGTGGGGTGACAGGAGGAGGGGGGAGCAGGGTCACTAGTGGGGTGACAGGAAGAGGAGGGGAGAAGGGTCACTAGTGGGGTGACAGGAGGAGGGGGTGAGCAGGGTCACTAGTGGGGTGACAGGAGGAGAGGGGAGCAGGGTCACTAGTGGGGTGACAGGAGGAGGGGGTGAGCAGGGTCACTAGTGGGGTGACAGGAGGAGAGGGGAGCAGGGTCACTAGTGGGGTGACAGGAGGAGGGGGGGAGCAGGGTCACTAGTGGGGTGACAGGAGGAGGGAGCAGGGTGACTAGTGGGGTGACAGGAGGAGGGGGGAGCAGGGTCACTAGTGGGGTGACAGGAGGAGGGGGGAGCAGGGTCACTAGTGGGGTGACAGGAGGAGGGGGGAGCAGGGTCACTAGTGGGGTGACAGGAGGAGGGGGGGAGCAGGGTCACCGGGGACCAGTCACATGAGTCCATGGCTCCTTACCTCTCCAGCGACCCTGTCATGTTTCCGAAGGTCCTCGGGCAGCGCGCCCTGCTTTCCTTACAACAGCCACCCCTGGAGCCGGACCCTCCTTCTTTCAGCTCCCGCCGGCTTCCCCTGCTACAGGACCTGTATCGCTCCGGCGGGCGCCTATACCAACCAATAACAAGGAGCTTTGCTATTGGTTATTTCAGGCAGCATCGATGCGCTGCCTGTGCCGTTCACAGCGCTCACTGCGCTGATGAATGTGGGGGAAAAGTCTAAGGCGTATCGGTCCACCTTAGATTTTTTTCCAGGGAGTCGCAGGGGCCGCAGGTTGGGCATCACTGGTCTAAGCTTATCTGTTCCTTCCTTGTACGATCACCTCTGCACAGGTCACAAAACTCTCCCGTAGAAGTCAATGAAGTCCCCTCCTGACCATTGTGTCTATGGCCCATGTGGCTGCCGTAAAGCAATTTTCTTAATGCTTTCTAAATGCTGTTAAGAACGGCTCAGGCAAGATGGCCGCCCCCATAATCATGTTCAGAAATAGAATAAATACATCTGCAATTAGAAAATAAAAACAGATTAGAAAAAGGAGATATTACTATCTGGTTTTAACTGGCTGATAATGTTTTTGGTGACACGTTTCCCTTAAGTTAAAAAAATTTGCTCTAAGTTTCAGGCTGCAATATTTATTGCTTCATTCATTTTCCGACGCTCTGTTGCACATTTTGACTTTTCTCATGTGGGGTGCCTCTCTCAGTATTTAGAATCTTGATGTATGTTTTGTGTGTGGAGGATGCCACTGCCTTCACTAGCTGTCACGTATGAGCACCGTTTACCCTTCTAACACAGCCCGTCTGTTTTCCCATGGTGACGCAGACACTTAAGATGCCTGTTTGTTGTTCCACTTCCCTTACAGACTCTCCCACTCTGCCTTCACACAGACCCAGTGTGATTCCTCACGACAGGTCACGAAGACTCTGTCGTGGCTCCTCTCCTTTCTATCCACACTCTTAGGGCTCATGCGCAGTAGCGTGTGTGATGTGGATCGCCAATAGCAATCTGCAATGCACGGGTACCGGCCGTGTGCCCGCCGTTTGTGGATGTGGACCCATTCACTTGAATTGGTCTGCGATCTGCAAGATTCAGTCCGCACCTCAAAAAAATAGAACATGTTCTACAGGGTGGCCAATGAAAAAGTATCCCGCCTCCAGCGATAGTATGACAAGATGAACGAGCAAGTGGCACTGTTTTTTTTATTTTTTTTATTACCCACAAGTCACCACAGATGCTGAAAGTGATCACCGTTCACATCGCTGCACCTTTGGGCACGTCGGATTATGTTGGCAGATACCGCTTGCCGCTCTTCCGCAGTGATGCTGCAGATATAGTTTGAGATGTTCTCCTTGACTTCATCCAGGGGATGTGGATTGTTAGCGGACACTTTCTGTTTTAAATTTCCCCACAGATTAAAATCGCATTTGGACAAGTCTGGGGAACGTGGTGGCCATAGCCCTTTGCTCCCAGTTCGCTCCTCTGTAAACAGTTCATGAACTCAGGTGCGGTGCGGCACATTTCCCCATCTTGCTGCAGAAGAAAAATGTCCTGCTTTTTCCAACATCACTGCTGAAGAGCTGCAAGCAGTATCAGCCAACATAATCCGACGTGCCCAAAGGTGCAGAGATCTGAACGGGGAACCAAGTTCAGCATCTTTTGTGACTTGTGGGTAATTTAAAAAAAGAAATCCACTTGCATAATCTTGTCATACTATCGCTGGAGGCAAGCTACTTTTTTGTGGGCTACCCTGTATATTTTTATTTTTTTTGCTGTGTGGAGGCACAGACCGAAATCCCACGGAAGTGCTCCATAGTGGTTCCATGGGCTTCTGCTCTGTATCTTGCAGATGGCGGACCCATTCAAGTGAAATGGGCCCACGTCCGTAATATGGAGCGTACACAGCCGGTGCCCGTATTTTCCGGACCCACTGTTTGCTTGCCACAATACAGCCATGGGCCACAGACGTTCATGTGGATGAGCCCTCATTTGGCCTGCTCTGTATAGCGCCCCTTTTCTTGCTGCTGCTACTACTTTAAACACTTGCAGATGTGTCTCATGAGTTGATCAGTGAAAAAGTATCTTGAAGGCCTCATGCACACGACCGTATTTTTTTGCGGTCCGCAAAACGGGGTTCCGTTTTTCCGTGATCCGTGACCGTTTTTTCGTCCGTGGGTCTTCCTTGATTTTTGGAGGATCCACGGACATGAAAAAAAAGTCGTTTTGGTGTCCGCCTGGCCGTGCGGAGCCAAACGGATCCGTCCTGAATTACAATGCAAGTCAATGGGGACGGATCCGTTTGACGTTGACACAATATGGTGCAATTTCAAACGGATCCGTCCCCCATTGACTTTCAATGTAAAGTCAGGAGTTAATATACCATAGGATCGGAGTTTTCTCCAATCCGATGGTATATTGTAACTTGAAGCGTCCCCATCACCATGGGAACGCCTCTATGATAGAATATACCGTCGGATTTGAGTTACATTGTGAAACTCAAATCCGACAGTATATTCTAACACAGAGGCGTTCTCATGGTGATGGGGACGCTTCAGGTTAGAATATACTAAAAGAACTGTGTACATGACTGCCCCCCCCCCCCCCCCCCCTCCCTGTAGTTAACACATTGGTGGCCAGTGTGGCCGGCCCGCCCCCTCCCTCCCCTGTAGTTAACTCATTGGTGGCCAGTGCGGCCGGCCCCCCTCCCTCCCCTGTAGTTAACTCGTTGGTGGACAGTGGGCCCCCCCCCACCCTCCCCTGTAGTTAACTCGTTGGTGACCAGTGGGCCTTCTCCCTTCCCTCCCCCTCCTAATTAAAATCTCCCCCCTATCATTGGTGGCAGCGGAGTGTACCGATCGGAGTCCCAGTTGAATTGCTGGGGCTCCGATCGGTAACCATGGCAACCAGGACGCTACTGCAGTCCCGGTTGCCATGGTTACTTAGCAATTTGTAGAACCATTATACTTACCTGCGAGCTGCGATGTCTGCGTCCGCACTGGCCACCAATGAGTTAACTACAGGGGAGGGAGGGGGGGGCGGCCACACTGGCCACCAATGTGTTAACTTCAGGGGGGGGGGCTACCCCCTGCTGCCTGGCAGCACCTGCCAGGCAGCAGGGGGCAGTCATGTACACAGTTCTGTTAGTATATTCTAACCTGAAGCGTCCCCATCACCATGGGAACGCCTCTGTGTTAGAATATACTGTCGGTTCTGAGTTTTCACGAAGTGAAAACTCAGCTATGAAAAAGCTTTTATGCAGACGGATCTTCGGATCCGTCTGTATAAAAACTAACCTATGGCCACGGATCACGGACACGGATGCCAATCTTGTGTGCATCCGTGTTCTTTCACGGACCCATTCACTTGAATGGGTCCGTGAACCGTTGTCCGTCAAAAAAATAGAACAGGTCATATTTTTTTGACGGACAGGATACACGGATCACGGTCTCGGCTGCAAAACGGTGCATTTTCCGATTTTTCCACGGACCCATTGAAAGTCAATGGGTCCGCGAAAAAAAACGGAAAACGGCACAACGGCCACGGATGCACACAACGGTCGTGTGCATGAGGCCGAACACTGTGCTGCTGAGAGGAGAGAGAGCCAGGAGCATTGTGCACAGGAGCAGCACAGACGGCTATGTGCAGGAATTGCACAGACTCTACAATGGTAGGAAGATGCATGTAGGGTGTAAATGAACAATAAAAAAAAGTGCCTAAGTTTCCATAATTATTAAAATCACAATTGCAAGATAAAAATGTGTTATGTTATCAATTATTTATTTATTTATTTTCAGCATAGAAGATTTCTTGGAGAGTTCAAAATGCCACCCTTATGGAATGGCGGACTGTCTTCTTGATGCGTTCAGTGATGGACAGTACTCCAGAACAGAACGGGAACAGAATACAGTAAGTGGTTTTACTTTTGCCGTTGACGTTGTAAGTTCTCTTCTTTCATAGGTTTTTCTCCATTTTTTTTTTTTTTTAGGCAGCTACAAGTGAACGGTCGGTGAATCCAGACAGCACTAACAGCTCTGAACAGTTTGCAAGTTTAAAGTCTGTGTTTGGTCTCGGTATATTTGATGAGACCTTTGATAATGAAGGTAAATTGTGCTGGAAGTGTTTTTGTTCCAGTGTTATATTTGTGTAATAATTTGCAGCATTTTATTGTTTTACTCTTCTCACTTTTAGAAAGTAACAAGAACAATAGGTGAGGTTTCGCGGGAGGGAGTGGGGCCTCGCATGGATATGGCAGACTTCTAACCATGAGTCTGCTGTATCCAACCAGAACAGTGTTTTTGTGCTGTTTTGGCTAAAAGAAGAGCCCTGCAATTTGCTGCTCAAAAAAAGGACAACTGATCTGCTGATCTTTTTATATCCATTCAGTGAAAATAATACCGTACAGTGAGGTCTTTCCAGGTATTGCAAAGCACATAGCTGTTAATGTGGCGTACATCAGTCGCCAGGCTATTACAGAGGGAAAACTGATATTATGCATCCAGTAATACTGTAGAAGTGATGTGTTTATGTCTCCGATTTCACATCACAGCTTTTTCTTATGGATTCTGTATGAAAACAATAATTACAGATATTTTCCCAAGAAAAATAGCTTGTACCACCCTGAGTGCAGCTGTACTCTACTGTGTTACCATCCACCCCACAGAGTCCCTATCAGTCTGTATTGCTATTTTAGGCTTCATGCACACGACTGCGTCCATATTGTTGTCCGCAAACCATAGATCTTTTGTGTGTAATCTGCATTTTTCTCATTCCCATCACTACAAATGACTATTCTTGTCCACAATTCGGACAAGAACAGGACACGCTCTTTAATTTTCTGAACGGACACATGGCTGCGGACAGCACACAGATAACATCCGTGTGCTGTCCGTTGTTTTTTTCGGACCCATAAAAATGAACGCGTCAGTGTGCAATCCGCAGAAAAATGCGGTTCGGACCTTGATGCAAAGTATGGTTGTGTGCTTGAGCCCTTACAGTAAATGCTGGGATACGGGAATACACCGGCTCACACACAATTACTAAGTGAATAATATGAAAAAGCGCTATGTAAGCATTACAGCTAATACGCAGCAAATGAATGGGATGGTAAACGTCACTGTGCTCCCGATCAGATCTTGCCGAGCTCTCATTGTTCCAGCTAATATCCAAGATGGTGGATAACAGAAATCTTTAGAGTTTGCTCACCATGACGTGCACTGGTTATTTAAACCCTTAGAGACCACAGTAAAAATCTTCTAATATTGGTTAACCGGGTGTGTGTTGTGCACCGCCATGCCGTTAGTGCTCTCTGTACTGGGGGTTAGAATTATCCCTTGCATACAGTACATCTCCACAGATTTACACAACCGTGTGTATTTTCTGTCCGTGTTACATCCGTTTTTTTGCATACCCATTGACTTCAATGGGTCTGTGGTCCACATTTGCCGCCAAGTATAGGACATATTCTATCATATGCGGAAAGAACATCTGTGTGCTATCTGCATCCGCATGTCCATTCCACAAACGATAGAACATGTCTTATTCGTAGCAACAAGTGCAGACTATGGACCCATTGAAGTCAGTGGGTCCCCCAAAAAATGGATGCAACACGGACTTCACACTGACATTTTCTGGATAAGATTTTTGCGGACCGCAAAATACATACTCATGTGAATGCCCCCTAATACTGGATGGGATGCAATATGCCACCAATCCATATGGAATCTGTGCTAAAAAAAAAAAAAATGTAAAATTGGAGTTTGGGTAATATAACCTGATGCATGAGGAGATGTAGTAGTGCTGCAGATTTTGGGGCACAGGGCAATGTATTTCATTACAATAGGTTCACTGAAGATACCTTGACCTAGCGTGACCTTTTATAAATGACAGTAAATATGCCCGCTTCACTACTTTTCTTGAACCATGGACATTGCAACGGACTAAATGTATTTTCTGTTGGTGAAATATATTTGCAGAAACGGAGAGGTTCCAGAAGAAACTGGATGAAACCACGGTTTTGTTACGGGAGCTGCAAGAGGCGCAGAATGATCGTCTGAGCACAAAGCCTCCTCCTAACATGGTCTGTCTGATAGCGCCATCAGCCAAGGAACTCCAGATCGGTAAGTCGCACTTCACTTTTAAGATTGAATTGCCATCAGAATATGTTCTGAGAAGACTTAAAGGAGTTGTGTCCCTTCAGCAAATAGCATTTATCATGTAGAGAAGGTTAATACCAGGCACTTACTAATGTCTTGTGATTGTCCATATTGCTTCCTTTGCTGGTTACATTCAGTTTCCCATCACATTATACACTGCTTGTTTCCATGGTTACAACCACCCTGTAATCCATCAGCGGTGGCTGTGCTTGCGCACTATAGAAAAAAAGCACCAGCCTATGTGCGTTCCCACAGTCCTGGCCACCAGAGGCTGGCACTTTTTCCTATAATGTGCAACCACGACCACCACTGATGGATTGCAGGGTGGTCGTAACCATGGAAACAAGCAGTGTATAATGTGATGTAAAAATGAATCAAGCCAGCAAAGGAAGCAATAAGTACCTTGTATTAACTTTCTCTACATGATAAATGCCACACCTTTAAAGGGAATGTCCCGGACATACATTTTATGCCAGATAGTCATTTTTTTCTCATCTCAAGGGCTGTATAAGACTGGCAGATGAGCCTTGTACTATTCACAGCACTACTTCATTCGAATCACTTAATTGCCACAGTCACTATTGGTTATGACATCTGAGGGGTTAAACGACCGGGATTGCGTTCTCTCCAATCCAAGCCTTTGCGGGTGGGCGTCAATTGTGTAAAACAGCCTGCACTCGCTAGGTATGGCGTGGGCTCAGCTCAGGAGCCTGCTCCATATATTCCTAACCAACCAATGATGTACATGTACTATACATAGAAAGTGACATGGCAAATAAAATAAAAATCGCCAAAATGTAAAAAAAAATAATATACTACTTTGTCATATATCTTACTACAGAGAAATATGTCTATTCACTTATCAGACTCTTCTCCCTCCTGCACTGGTCACTCACTGGTATATCAGTCTTTAGAGAGATGGTGGAGACTCCTTGAGGGATCCCGTTACATCGGCCGCCCCTGTATGAGGAGGGAGCAGCCACAGCCAGACAGATGCTGTTTCTAGTAAAGGTTCTCCTACACCTTAGGTCGCTGTTGGTCAACTGCTCATTCAGCAAGCAGCTGTTCCTCCCTTACTGCCGGATACCTCCAGTGGCAGCTTATCTCCTGGGAGACAAAGGGTTAGGCCATAATTCAGCAATTTCTCATGTACACACGTGACATTTCATTCTGAGAAGTTATCTGAAACAGCAGTGATGCTTTAGAAGAGAACACGCTGGCTGCATCACCTATGCACAGGATAAGGGCATAAGTGTCTGATCCCTGGGGATCCAAGTGCTGGGACCCCCACTGATCACCAAAATGGCTGTCCCATGTTGCTCTCTTATAAATGTAGTTGTAGATCCAGTATGTTGCACACTGCCACTCCATTCGTTCGGGGACTGCTGTGGATAAGATCACTGTACTCTGCCATCACTGAAAGTCCCATAGAGGCTGAATGGAGCTGTAGTACGCATGTTCGACCTGTGGCTCCTTTCATGCAGGCGCATGGGACCGCTGTTCTCTTGATCCACAGGTTTGGGGATAAGCATCTGATTGGCGGGGGATCTGCTAGGTCCCCCACTGATTAGATGCTTATCCCTTATCCTCTGAATAGGGGATGAGTTGATTTTGTGGCCCTTCCTGATGTCAGTCTTACATGTGGGGTCTGTACAGATGTTGCCTGCTCAGATGCTGTGTGGGTACCATAGCTGGCAGGTGCCTATTGGTTTACCAGTAGTGTCTGTGATCGGAGGTAACTCCAATCAGACACTTAACCCCTCAGATGCCATGGCATTGGAGTGATCATTTACTGGGAGTGGACTGCTTCCAGCTACTGAATGGTCCCTCCATGACGAGATGGTGGGAACCGTTTGGTTGCTATAGCATCTGGGAACCATGTGAACACTCCCAGACCTTCTATAGTACAGTGCTTAGGCAGTGCTCAATAGTAGCATAGTAATTTTGCCATAGACTGCAGAGGTAAACCATTGCAGTCTATGGTACAGGCAATCTAATGATTGCATGTTTAAAGAGGAGCTGTCACCGCTCCTGACATGTCTGTTTTAATAGCTTCATGCATTCCCCATG
Organism: Bufo bufo; assembly: GCF_905171765.1. NCBI lineage: Eukaryota > Metazoa > Chordata > Amphibia > Anura > Bufonidae > Bufo > Bufo bufo. The sequence goes on from NC_053398.1 coordinate 99,169,588, forward strand.
TAATAGCAATTCTGGAGCCTCTATTCTTATGGCTCTATGTTGTGCTGTTCCTTTATTATTTCTACTAGAAGTTTATAAATGAATTGCTATTAGCCTGCAGTAAGGGTACAGGGGGGAGGTAACCAGTTGGGGGGTGTATCTGCACTGACTGACAAAGGCAGCACTGACTGGATAGAGTCAGTCTGTACAGGTACACCCCCCATACAGCGGTATACGACCACATATGGGGCATTTCTGTAAACTGCAGAATCAGGGTCATAAGGGTACTTTCACACTTGCGGCAGAGGATTCCGGCAGGCAGTTCCATCGCCGGAACTGCCTGCCAGATCCGTCAAAACGTATGCAAACTGATGGCATTTGTCAGACGGATCAGGATCCTGAACCGTCTTACAAATGCATTGAAATGCCGTATCCGTCTCTCCTGTGTCATCCGGAAAAACGGATTCTGCATTATTATTTTTTTCCACATTTTTTGCGGTCTGAGCATGCGGGGGCCGGATCCGGCAATAATGCATTTCAATGGGGAAAAAATGCTGGATCCGGCATTCCGGCAAGTGTTCCGGAATTTTGGACGGAGATGCTGCGGTATGATCTCTGTCCTGAAAAGGCAAAAACACTGATCTGAAGACGTCCTGATGTATCCTGAACGGATTGCTCTCCATTCAGAATGCATTAGGATAAAACTGATCAGTTCTTTTCCGTTATTGAACCCCTAGGACGGAACTCAATACTGGAAAAGAATAACGCTAGTGTGAAAGTACACTAAATATTGAGGTTTGTTTTGTTGTTAACCCTTGATGTGTTACAGGAAAAAATTGATTACGATGGAAAATCTGCAAAAAAGTGAAATTTTGAAATTTCACATCTATTTTGCTTTAAAGGGGTATTCCCATCACATGCAATGGGGGCATATCGCTAGTATATGCCCCCATTGTCTGATAGGTGCGGGTCCCACCTCTTGTTTCCCGCGGTCCGCCACCACCAAGCGCTGCTCCAATGGAAGTTAATGGGAGCGCACTCGCAGCCCCTGCTCCCATTCATTTCTATGGGTCAGACTGAAATAGCAGAGTCAGCGCTCGCCTATTTTCGGCGGCCCCACAGAAGTGAATGGAGGGTGGCTGCGTATGCGCAGTACGCCCTCCGTTCATTTCTCCACTAAGTTCTCGTTGTAAGTGCGGGTCCCAGAAGTGGGACCCGCACCTATCAGACAATGGGGGCATATCCTAGCGATATGCCCCGTTTGTCTGAGATGGCAAAACCCCTTTAATTCCTGTGGAATACTTAAAGGGTTAACAACATTTCTACAACGTGTTTTGAATAGTTTGAGGGCTGTAGTTTCGAAAATTGGGTCATTTGTGGGTGGTTCTATTATGTGAGCTCCTCAAAGTGACTTCAGAACTGAACTGGTCCTTTAAAGTTGATTTTGCTAATTTTCTTAAAAATCTCAAAAATGGCTTCTAAAATTCTAAACCTTCTAACGTCCTAAAAAATAAAATAACGTTACCAAATTTTTAATAAACAAAGGTAAACATATTGACTCAAATTTACCATTAACATGAAGTACAATCTCAGAATCGCTTGGATAAGTAAAAGTGTTCCAAAGTTATTACCACATAAAGTGACACATGTCAGACTTGCAAAATTAGGCCTGATCAGGAAGGGGGCAAATGGCCCGGTCTGGAAGTGGTTAAAGGTAATCTATGGGCAGCATGTTAAAGAGCAGGAAGAAGTGAGCAGTTTGAATGCTTTTATGGGAAAAGATTCAGTAGAACTTGCATTTCATTCTTTTCAATTCCTGCTCATTCTGGGCTGTGAAGTCTAAGAGGTGGTCCTATCAGTGATTGACAGTTCTCTCTGTATACACAATCATAGAGGGAAGGCTGTCAATCACTGATAGGACCGCCTCCTGGACTTCACAGCCCAGAATGAGCAGGAATTTAAATAGATAAATTACACTTAACACTGAGGTTTTTTTTTTCCCCACAACTATAACTATATAACCCTCTGCTCAGCTCCTCCTGCTCTATAACATGCTGCCTGCAGCTCAGACACCATGTTCAATCTGACAGGTTCCCTTTAATCTATTCCTGTTTTAAGCCTCTTTCACACAAACGTAAGGGCTCCGTGCCTGTGCTGTGGGCCGCATACGGCGGTTCCGTAATACACAGGTCACCAGCCGTGTGCATTCCGCATCACGGATGCGGCCCTATTCACTTGAATGGGTCCGCAAATCCGGAGATGTGGAACGGAACCCCACAGAAGCACTACGGAGTGCTTCCATGGGGTTCTGTTCCGTGCTTCCGTTCCTCAAAAAGATAGAACTTTTTGCGGAACGGATGGATCGCGGACCCCATTCAAGTGAATGGGTCTGCGATCCGCATGTGGCTGGCCCATGGTCGGCGCCTGAGCACGGGCACCGGAGCCCTTACGTTCGTGTGAAAGAGGCCTTAGAGTAGTTTCAGATGAGTGTCCACTGCAGTATTTCCAGTTATGGACATTGCTCATCAGGAGTGAATTTGCAGCATCATAATGATTTATAATGTAGTGAATTCCTTCCTGGACTCGTCTGCTGAACCGTAATCCCAGTGACACTAGGGGTATCAAAAAACCTGAAGGTGGAAACCCAGCTTTAAAGGGATTGGCCACTATCGATCCATCAGTGGACTTAATTCACTTACACCGGGGATGGACATGGGAACTAGAGCATGTGCAAACCTGCAAGTAACCCCTTGAGTACCACCACCGTACATGTACGGTGGAAGTAGGGGTTTTAAATATGTAGAGGCCCAGGACTAATGTCTGTGACAGACAGTGATGCCGGTTGCATACATTTACCGTAACCCTTTTTGATGCCATGGTTGGTCAAGCATGACTATGGCATCTAAATGCCGCAAAACTGGAAACGCGTGCTTCCAAGTTAGGACCAGCTGCCCCATGCAGTGATCGGGGGAGCCAGTCCTTCTCTCTGATGTGCTGGGTCTCCGAGAAAACCCAGCGTATTAGAGCTGCAGTTCCTATGGAAGCCTGCAGGTGGCAGGCCTCCATAGGATAACTGCAAATGAAGCTTAGGCCCAAAAAAATGTTAAAAAAATAAATTATTAAAATTTAAATCACCCCTCTTTCCCCAGAATAAAAAAAATAAAAAAACATAAAGATCATGGGCATCACCACATCCCAAAATGCCTGAACTATCAAAATATATATTTTTTTTAATCCCATATGGCAAATACGTACTGGGATAAAAACATCAAAATGGGCGATTCACCCCAAAAAATTGAATAAGATGTGATCAAAAATTCCCACACACTCCAAAATGGTATCAATACAAACTACAGATCATCCTGCAAAAAAAGAGTCCCTACACCGATCCATAGATATACGGTAACTTTTAAAAAGGTTATGAGGGTCAGAATATGGCGATATTTTTTTCTTGTGTTTTCAGTATTGCATGGAAAGTACCACTTGTCTCGCCAAAAAGCAAGCTCTCATAACAGCTATCTGAACAGAAAAATAAAAAAGGAAGAAAAATGAAAACACAAAAACGAGAAAATAAAATAAAAACTCTGGTATTCAAGGGGTTAAACCACTGGACATCCACGCCAATGGCTTACTGATAACCAATGCTAGCTTCATGTATGTGCTGTCATGCATTCAGCTTTTTTGATTGAGTATTGAGGGCAAATAAACTTCTCTTTTTGAATCCACTTCTGGTTTTGGCTTCAAAAACTGTCAAAAACCTGAATGTGTGGCTGCAGCCTATAAGCCTTTAACAGTGTTTCCTATGAAGCAATCCGGAGTAAAGAAAGGCCAGCGCACTTACAACACCTGGACCATAGACAGGTAGACTTGGAAAGCAGTTTTGAAATAATCAGTGAAAATGTTCTCACACTTCGTTTTTGCTTGCAGCGGAAAAGGTTCATGAGAACCTGAAGGAATTGGCCCAGCAGGTCCATCCAGGGGACATTGTTAGTGTTCTTGGCATCCGGAAGGCAATGGGAATTGTCTCTCCATATGTGAGCACTGAAGAGATGGTGAAGGATCTGACAGCAGGTACATCAGGAAAATATATTTGTTTATAGATATTAAAAGTGCTTCACACTGTCCATCGGAATAAATCTTCTCATCTTATTATCTTATCATTGACAGGTTCTCAAGATGGCAAAATGTTTTGTAACAATGGAAACGAGTGCCCACCCATGGGAACGTAATTTTTGAGAGGCAGAAGAACTTGTAAATTATTATGTACCTTAATCTTTTTTAGTACCAATAAAAAAGAGGACCATGGTTTTGATAAAAATCTGCCTTGAATTAATTTGGGTAAATATAAAGGGTTGTTTTCACAGAGCAAAACCTGCAGCATTTGTGTGCCAACAGCATTGAGAATTCAATTCTTCTCCTGACATGGGAAGTATAAGCTTTGCAAAAATCTCTGGACATGTTAGGCTCTGTTCATATCAGGTTAATACTACATTCAGCCTTTGCACTTGAAAAGCTCCTGGTGCATACATACCAATATTGTCCACTGACCCAATGAATGCCTGTAGCCCTTTGGAGAAGTTTATTCTTTTGATAACTATGTGGGATAGTGTAGACTGCTAATCTATTTAATACAGAACATCCTGTAAAAACAAAACAAAAAGGTATTCAGAATCATTTCCAGAGGGGGACTATTGTATATAAAGAGTGGAAATGATGGCAAACACTGACGGTATATAGAGAGTGGAGGTACACTGTTCGTCATTGAAATTGCAACAGGAAATGTTGTGGAATTATGGAAATCACAGGATCGATCGACATGTTAATGATATGCCGATGATTTATTCAGTATCCAATATGAGCACCATGCAAAGAAATACATAAACTTACACTCCTTGGCATGCTAACTGGAAGGTTATTAATGGGTGCCTGAGCGATGTTGAGCACGCAAATCATCAAGATCTGCTACTGGCAGATCCCTCTGCAATTGCTGGCCAATGACGTTCCAGTCTGGAGACACTGCAGGCCATGGTAGAACATTTTAAAGGGCTTCTGTCACCCCACTAAACTTTTTTTTTTTGTTACTTATAATCCCTATACTGCGATTTATGCATACATACTGTAATTAATCATTTTGGTTCAGCAGATTCTGTTAAAAATGTACTTTTAAAATATGCAAATGACCTTGCTACCAGCAAGTAGGGCGGCTACTTGCTGGTAGCAGCCGCATCCTCCTATCCTAAAGACGCCCCCTCCGCATGTTGATTGACAGGGCCAGCGAACGGGATCTTTCTCTGCTGGCCCTGTTTGCATTCAAAATCTGGCGCCTGCGCCGTACCTGTCTTCAGTCGGCGCAGGCGCACTGAGAGGCGGACGCTTGCTCGGCCGCTCCATCCTCAATGCGCCTGCGCCGATGACGTCACATCTACACCTGGCGCAGGCGCATTGAGGAAGGAGCGGCCGAGCGAGCGTCCTCCTCTCAGTGCGCCTGCGCCGACTGAAGACAGGTACGGCGCAGGCGCCAGATTTTGAATGCATACAGGGCCAGCAGAGAAAGATCCCGTTCGCTGGCCCTGTCAATCAACATGCGGAGGGGGCGTCTTTAGGATAGGAGGATGCGGCTGCTACCAGCAAGTAGCCGCCCTACTTGCTGGTAGCAAGGTCATTTGCATATTTTAAAAGTACGTTTTTAACAGAATCTGCTGAACCAAAATGATTAATTACAGTATGTATGTATAAATCGCAGTATAGGGATTATAAGTAACCAAAAAAATATATATAACTGTTTAGTGGGGTGACAGAAGCCCTTTAAGTCATGCAGGCTGCTCACAGTAGCCAAAGCAACATGAGGCCTTGCATTGTCCTTTTGAAAAACGGCTCCTGGGACTCTGGAGAAATGGCCATACTAGAGGGGTTTGGTTACCGTACACTATGCCACCGCACACCTTAATCTGAGAGTAGGACTGTTGTGATGTTCCCTTGTGAAGGCCTATTGGCGTTTTCCCATGTGGTCTCCAGACCAATATCTGGCTTTCTCGCCCATATTCATTGGGGGACACAGGAACTGTGGGTATAGCCATGTCCTCTAGGAGGCGATGACACTAGTAAAAGCTGTTAGCTCCTCCCCTGGCAGCTATACCCCCTCCAGCCTGGGGAGAGAGCTTCATTTTTTCTAGTGTCAATAGGAGGCAAGACCTCCTGAAGATTTTTTATTTTAGTTTATTTTTTTCTCTTCTTTTAGGTGGGAAACAGTGGACGCCTCGCCTCCCTGTTCTCCTGGGGGGGAGCACGCCAGCGTTGGTTCACCACCCTGTCTCCTCAGGGCCGTCTTTTCGAATGGGCACGCTGGGCAGTTGCCCGGGGGCCCCACTTGCCTGGGGGCCCCGCCTGCCCAGTGAACCCACCAGCCAACTTCCCAACCGTCATTTAGCAGCGGGCGAGGGGGGGCAATCGCCCCCCCTATGTTGTCCTTTGCCCCCCCGGTTGCCCCCCCGCTGATTCCCCCAGTTGAATACTAATGAGCGCTTCCATTATGGAAGCGCTCATTAGAACCGAGAGACCAGGAAGTGGTGAACGCTCTGTACTCACCACTTCCTGGTCCTCGGCTGTCGGCTGTGCAGGGCTGCGCACAGCGTGAGGGCGCTCTGTGACCTCACGCTGTGCGCGCCAGTTCAGAGCACAAAGTCGACTGAGGAGAGGCAGGCGGCGTCCAGGAGCAGGAGAGGTAAGTGATTTTTTATTTTATAAGAAAATGTGGCTGCTGGGGGCATAAGGGGGCTAATGGAGAGGCATATGGGGGCTAATGGAGAGGCATATGGGGGGCTAATGGAGAGAGGCATATGGGGGGCTAATGGAGAGAGGCATATGGGGGGCTAATGGAGAGAGGCATATGGGGGGCTAATGGAGAGAGGCATATGGGGGGCTAATGGAGAGAGGCATATGGGGGGCTAATGGAGAGGCATATGGGGGCTAATGGAGAGGCATATGGGGGCTAATGAGGCATATGGGGGCTAATGGAGAGGCATATGGGGGCTAATGGAGAGGCATATGGGGGCTAATGGAGAGGCATATGGGGGCTAATGGAGAGGCATATGGGGGCTAATGGAGAGGCATATGGGGGCTAATGGAGAGGCATATGGGGGCTAATGGAGAGGCATATGGGGGCTAATGGAGAGGCATATGGGGGCTAATGGAGAGGCATATGGGGGCTAATGGAGAGGCATATGGGGGCTAATGGAGAGGCATATGGGGGCTAATGATGAGAGGCAGCATATGGGGGCTAATGATGAGAGGCAGCATATGGGGGCTAATGATGAGAGGCAGCATATGGGGGCTAATGAGAGGCATAATAACACTGTCATCCACAGATGCCCCCATAACAGTGTGTCTTCCACAGATCCACCATAACAGTGCGCCTGCGCACTGACGAGAGACAGAAAGAAGGGGAAAGAATCCGCGGAAGCAAGCAGAGGACGGCACAGCAGACGATTGAACAGCTTCTTTTGTAAGTAAATAGTTTTATTATAAATGTATCCCTGCATACCGCAATTCTCTCATATTTTGTAATCTTATTTATATATACTTATTTTGTTTTTGCCCCCCCATTTTTGACTGTGGTATCTTTGTGCCCCCCCTATATATTATTCCTATATTAAACACTGATTTTGTTGAAAGTACCAATAAATATCGCCTTATTGATAATTTGCATTTTTATTCTAGTGCGTGATTGTGTAGACAGGGCCCCAGTGCACTGTATTGCCCGGGGGCCTATAATGCTCTTAAGATGGCACTGAGTCTCCTCCCCCCACAAGAAGACAAGGTGGACCAGGGCAGCCTCGCTCCCCTGCATCCTGCCAGCCAAGGTGTCACCTAGGTCCGCCAAAGAGAAGACCCTCCCGCCATGCCAGACTCCTGCCACTCCAGTGCCAGCTGCTGAGGAGGTGACCCTGCTGGAGAAGGTGACCTTATAGGCCCTCTTAGGGAGGGTGAAGGGAAGAGGATGAAGATGAGGTGAGTACACGGGACTAGGTAAGTATGAAGCCCTCTTTGAAGACCCCTAAGGACATATCAAGAGTTCACACAGCCAGGGGACCTTACTTACTAGAAACAAGACCCCTAAGGAAAGAAGGGGTTAATCCGGCGGGCGCCACTGACGACACGCGTGCCCCTCCTCACTCCCCATCTAGGCCGACGGCTATTCCGGCTCATTGGGGGTTAATGTAACTTCTCCCACGGACCTCCAGCGTAGTCTGAAGCACAGGCGACTCCCGCTCCCCGCTATTCACAGGCGATAGTGTCCACCATATTCCGCCCCTTTCGGGAGCAGGCACCAAGCGCGCCGCTTCGAAAGGGTTAATGCCACCACCAATGGCATCGCGGACGCCTCGTGCGCTGCGGTGCATTTTCTAACATGGGGGACTCCGGCTGCAAGCTGGGTAAGTGACCTTACCTAAGCGGATGGCTGGATTGCTTGCCCGACTTGGGCTCCAGCGGCACAGTGTGTGTTTTTTTTCTTTCGGGGGCGATTGCGCTCCTCTACCAGGCCTCTGTTTTCCCCGGCCGTCCGGCAGTGTTCCGGTTGGCCATGTATGTAGCATGGACACCGGCTCTGCGGCATAGCGGCGAGTCTGGGGCTAGGCTGCAACTTCATCGAGGGAAGGGGGTGGCGAGCTGGCGCAAATTCTTCCCGCCTAGCTGTTCTCCTCCCCCAGTAGTCAGCTGAGCTCCGCCCCTGGTCTTCTAGACACTTAACCCTTCCTGGCCAGCAGAGGCAGTGCAGTTGCTGATGCTCAAATTAACCCTATACGTTAAAAAACAAAGGCACATTTAATACGCGCCTCAGCACACACCATACAGGGGAGGAACTAAACCGTGCGGTACCAATCTGGGCCCGTGCCCTGTCCCGGTCACAGGAGGACCTCTCATAGTCCCAATCCGTGCTACACGGTCACTTAATTGATGCGCAATACAGTGAAGGATTCCTAATACGCCCCTTGGGACCGTTTGGCTGACAATCCTACACTTGCGCAATGAAGGGGGACCGCTGACATTCCCAATCCACTCTCCTGGGTCGTTTGGTTGATATTTCTCCACCTGCGTAATCCACTGGAGAACCTCTAGAAGTCCCAATCCACCCTTCGGGGTCGTTTGGTTGCTAGTTCTCCACCTGCGCAATTCAATAAAGGACCTCTGACCATCCCAATCCACTCTTCGGGGTCGTTTGGTTGATAATTCTCCACCTGCGCAATTCAATAAAGGACCTCTGTCTTCCCAATCCACCCTCCTGGGTCGTTTGGTTGATAGTTCTCCACCTGCTCAATCCAGTGGAGTTCGTCTGGATGTCCCAATCCACCCTTCTGGGTTGTGTGGTTGATAATTCTCCGCCTGCACAGGGATCACTGATTTACAGGACCTCTGACCATCCCAATCCACCCTCCACGGTCATTCAGTTGATAATGTACCACCTGCGCAATCCAGTGGACGGACCTCTAGAAGTTCCCATTCCACCCCCTGGGTAGTTTGGTTGATAAGTCCCCACCTGCGCAGTCCGCGACTGCCAGGGGCGTGATTCTGAGGGATAGACCTACGCGCAAGCGGACCACAGCAGGACATCTTTTCTCTTTAAAATCTCGCACCCCCACCCTTCCTCCCTGGGTCACACTCTGACACACCCTCCCTTCCCGGGGGGGGGGGGGGGAATCACTGATTCAGACGTTAATCCGAAGCGATCTCCCAAGTTTATGTCCACGGTGGCCTGCAGTACTTGTCGTATGCATTGCCCCCTTCCATAGGCGGAGTAATTGCAATACAGTACTTGCCTTATACATTGCCCCTGCCATAGGTGGACTAAGTACGATAACACTGTTTTCAGTGCTGGGCGTATACATTCCCCCTCCTGTAGGTGGCGGAATTGCATCTCCACTGGGTTCAGTACCTGATGTATGCATTAGCCCCTTCCATAGGTGGCGGGATGACATTATCACTGGTTACAATGTGTGCTGTATGCATTGCCCCCTTACTTAGTTGCAATATTGCACTCCCTCGGGGTACAGGACTCGCCATATGCACTAGTTCTTGCGGTGGGCATTAACCCCCCTTATAGGGGAGTATTCCCTACCACTGGCTTCAGTACTTGTCGTATGCATTCCACCTTCCATGGGTAGGGCAATTGCACATGGTCCCGCCTGTCGCGCTCTCCTCTCCATAGGCGGAGTGTTGCACATCACCGTGCTTCCAGCTACATTTCCCCCTTCTGCAAGTGATCCTCTAGCGGGGAATACCTAAACTCTTCGGGATGCTGCAATTCAACTACGCCACGGCTGCGTGCCTTCGCTTATTTCACAAGGGGGCGTGGCAATAGTCGGTACCCGCGGGTGCCCGGTGCTCTTACTCTAGTGGTCTGTGGGTGCCGGCAGTGGATACGGTGGCTATTCCTTTTTACTTTTGGCGCTGGTTTGGACATGCTTCTAACATCCTTTGTCTTCTCAGGGGGTTGCCTAGCATCACTTGTTTCCTAGAGACGCCCCATCTCCATGGGCCTCCACCGTTCCAGTCGGTCATTATATTGTCCGCATCAATGTGTAGTGCGTACACCATTGCACATCTATGGTGAGTACGTTCCAGTGAGTCGAGTGTTCACCGACCTCTGTATTTCTCTCTATCCACCACTCCTTCTCTGGGAAAGTGGTTCTGCTGGCACTCTGGTTTGACTACTACAGCGTGTCCCCCCACACAGGTGCAGTTTTTCGCCAATGCTCAAGTTTGTAGTTGCTAAAGTGGGACATCCCCCTCAGGTAGGTCCTACCCTGACGCTAGCTTGGCAGTTCCTCTTGTTCAGCGCCCTTCCAGGTAGAGTTTTTACAGTAGCTTTACTTTACTTGGATGATATAGTATGTGGCTTCTACAGATAGTCTCAGGCCCCCTTCACTTGCGCTGACGGGGCTGGCACTGACTCCTACTGTGGGAGTGGTATTTGCGTTACCACTACATTCTCGGTTTTTTACTGCACAGCTCATTTGCAGGTGGTGGGCTCTTCTAGCACTGAATTCAGTGGCCTCTGCGGGTGGCCCCCTCCCCTGCTGCGGTATGGGGCTAGCAATACAGTGTGACCCCCCTTGCCTGGCTTCCTCCTCAGGCAGAGTTTTTTGGCGCAGCCACTTCTGTATAGCGCTGTTCTCCGTTGGGGAATGGGCTTCAGTCCTAGCCTATTCCTCTCCTGTCCTTTCCTCTAGCTCATGGTTCATAGCCACCCCGCAAGTCTTGGTAGCTCCTATGTTACTACCTTCTCTCATCTGCTTGCACTGAGTATTCGTGTTTGTGGCACTCCGGTCCCGACTGGTGGACTGTAGCGTCCACCACATCCCTCCTTCTCCAGGGAATCCTTCCATTGCTCCTGGGTGTGCCAACGGTATCTACACGACAGATTCCCACCTTTTCTCTCCCGAGCAAGAGATCCGGAAGCATGCGGCGTGGACGCCCTGATGTCTCCTTGACAGGAGTTTTTCCCCTTCCCCCTCCTACCCAGAGTTCTCGGGAGATCAGGATGGAGCACATCCGACTATCCTATTCGATCTGGATTGGCCCCGTCATGCATGGTACGCTGGCCTCGTTCTCCTTCTAGGAGACGTCCTTCGGTCACTGCCTCTCAGAGCCTACCTTCTTTCGCAGGGTCAGGTCTTCCATCAGCAATTAAGGTCTCTTCGTATGACGGCGTGGCCTTTGACACCGCCATTTTAACACGCAGAGGGTTTTCGGCGGATGTCATCCGCACTGTGTTCAGGCCAGGAAGCCTGCGTAGTCCAAGATCTATTTCAGGACCTGGAGGTCCTTCCTGGGTTCTGTAAGATCCGAAATATTCCACCACTTTGTTTTATTTCTCTCCCCACGGTCCTGTCCTTTTTACAATCAGGGTTGGACCTTGGTTTGGCCCTTTATTCTTGAAGGGTCAGGTGTCGGCGCTTCTATGTTTTTCCAGTGCCCTCTGGCCCCCTGTAAGGACCTTTCTTCAGGGAGTGGCACATATGGGTCCTCTGTATAGTCCTCCCTTACCGCATTGGGGTCTGAATTTAGTACTCTCAGCGCTCCAGGCTTCCCCCCTGGAGCCCTTGCGGGAGATTTCTCTCCAACTCCTGTCCTGGAAGGTAGTTTTTCTGGTCGCTATCACTTCCATCAGACGGGTGTCTGAGTTGGCGGAGCTCTCTTGCAGAGAACCCTTCCTGGTTATTCATAGTGACAGGGTGGTTCGCCGGCCTGTCCCTTCTTTTTTCCGAAGGTGGTCTCTGACTTCCATATTAACGAGAAAATTGTCCTTCCCTCTCTGCTCATTTCCTTCACGCCCTAGGGAAAGGAGTTACACTATTTGAATGTCAGAGCTCTGAAGATCTATTTAGCAGCCTCCGGTCCCTTCCGCCGTACGGATCCCCTTTTTGTCATTCCGGAGGGTCCTCCAAAGGGATCGGCGGCTTCCAAGATGGCAATCGCACGTTCAATTCGGTCTACGATTGCTGAAGCATACCGCGCCCGAGGCAGGGTTCCGCCCTTCGGTGTTATGGCTTACTCCACCAAGCGGTGGGCGCATCTTGGGCTCGGAGGAATCGCGCTTCGGCTGCACAGTTGTGTAAGGTGGCTACTTGGACTTCTTACACACATTCACAAGCTTACCAGGTGCATACTTATGCATCGGCGGACGCTGCCTTAGGCCGCATAGTCTTTCAGGCGGCAGTTTCTTATATGCCTGCAGGGACTATTGCTTCCATGGTTCTGTGGTTTTCCCTCCCTGTGGACTGCTCTTGGACGTCCCACGGTTCCTGTGTCCCCCAATCAATATGGGCGAGAAAAGGAAATTTTTGTATAACTTACCAGTAAAATCTTTCTCGCTCTTCATTGGGGGACACAGCACCCACCCAGTATTGTTGTTCGACCACAGTTGGCAGTTGCTGGTTTGAACCCCGTTGGGTCTTTTGGCATGGTTGGTGTTCCATGTTTTTTCTTTGGTTGGCTTGGTTCTCCTACTGCTCTACACAAACTGAAGCTCTCTCTCCAGGCTAGAGGGGGTATAGCTGCCGGGGGAGGAGCTAACAGCTTTTTCTAGTGTCAACGCCTCCTAGAGGACATAGCTATATCCATGGTTCCTGTGTCCCCCAATGAAGAGCGAGAAAGAGATTTTACTGGTAAGTTATACAAAAATCTCCTTATCGCTGCATTCAAGACAAAATCAGGACCTATTGCTGAAAAGAGATAGACATCTATTGCCATCTTGTTGTGCACCATGACAGCAGTGGTGTGGTCAGGTCAATTGAACACCTCTAGCTGGATGTCTGGCTCACAGTTCAGGTATCGTGCAGACACCACCTGATGGTTTGTGTACACACTGTTTGCAGGCTTGGGTTGTGATGTCCAGTTTCACATGCAGTACAGAATGGTTCACTATGCACCATTCTAATCAGATGCTCCATCTCTGCACCTCTTGCTGTCATTCCAGTTCGTCGTTCTCCCAATCACTGTGACACGCAACACTGAGCACTGCGGACATCTCCACCTAGGACCGTAGCGATCTGCCAGTGTGGTAAACCAAGGTGTCTCAGTTCAAGGATTCTGTCCCTCTCAGTTTGCTACAACAAGGATAACTGGCACATCAACAAACAGGAGGCTTCTCACAATCATCCCATATGACTTGATCTGATTTTTAAGGTTTCATGTCCCTAATAAACATTGCTTTCATTCTGGCTTTTATGACTCTCCCACATGCCACAGATTGGAGCTAGGTGCTTTAAAATTTGACCATCTTCTCCAATTTCAATGTTGAGTGCATATTGTATACCCTCTTTTTCCCCCCATCACATCCACTCAGTATATGCTGCATGTATACTGTACAGCAGGGATCAGCAACCTCCAGCAGTTCAGAAACTACTACTCCCAGAATGTTTCATTCACTTCCATGAGAGTTAGAAAAGCAGCTGAGCATGTTTGCATGCTGGGAGTTGTAGTTTCACAGCAGCTGGAGTGCCAAAGGTTGCTGATCCCTGCTGTACAGTATACCCTCTTTCACCAGTATATACCGGATAATACTGAGTGGAGATGATAGGGAGACAGTGAGGCTTGCTGGCTCATCCTATTGTAAGAAAAGGACCTTGTACAGCATTGTAATAAACAGGAATAGGACCTGTTTTTTTTTTTTCTGCAGGGCTGTGCAAAGGACTTACGGATGCAGCCCCATTGGGATAAATAGGTCCGCATCCAGTTTGCAAAAAATGCAGATTGGGTGTGGACCAAAACTACGGCTGTTTGCATGAGCCCTTATGGTGCGGTGTGTGCCATTTGCTCACAGAAAGTGTGTGAGTGTGTGAGTGTGAGTGTGAGAGTGAGTGAGTGTGAGTGTGAGTGAGAGAGAGAGATAGATGTGACTGTACATAATGTCTGTGCTGTCTGCTCACTGAATAAACAGCACCTGCTGCTGCCACATAACTCCACCGCAAAGACCTTCCATTCTCACGGAGCTCAAAGCCTCCTTCTCTACACTGGCTGACATTCTGACTATTAGACGCCCCAGAAGATTTCAGCACAGTTTGGGGAAGAAAAAGTGCGTCCAATAGTCTGAAAAGTACAGTAATTGGAATATGGGCACGTACCTTCAACATTGTAAGTAATGCTGAAGCAGGTCAGATGGACAACATGGAGAAGGTTTTGCAGTCAAGTTACAGATATTTTAAGCTGTTTAAAAAAACCACAATATGACTGCACATAATACATTTTATATGAAGCTGCCAACTCTGTCCAAATGTAATAATTGTGAAATGCAAACTATCAACTTGACAAAATTGTGAAATGCAAACTATCTTGAAATACTCAACTTGACAAAAAGGTGAATTTGACCTACAGGATATGTTTTAATCCACAGCTGGATACAATAGAGTGATGGTTGCCACCATCAAAACAATGACATAAAGGCACTTAAATTACATAGTAATTAGTCATACATGGTACACAAGGCGTCTGCATGAGAAATGTAAATAAATATAAAAAACAATTCACTTACAAGGTTTACAAAAAGATTCAAACACAATTTCCTACATCTGACAAAAAGCTCCACGGAAAACAGAACACGACACTGTAAAGTGTGCAATACAGACAGTTCTCAGATGAGTACAGAAGTCATTTTCTTTCCAGGGAGGAAATTACTGTATATTCTGGCATACTGCTTTTAATCTTCATTTTCATCTGAGTGCTAGAAGCCATTGGTTAATGTGAGCAGTCCCTCTGAAATACTGTCCTCACCAACAAAGCCTGAATCATAGAGCCACTTAAAAAAAATTAAAGGATCTCTCATTTTACTTGACATTAACTAAACATGTAAGGCAGACCCATTCAGTGACTTCGCCCCCTCTAAATATATAAAAAGAAATACTCTGTTCTTAAAGGCTCCAAATAACTATTTTTTTCTTGCATTTTTTGTTCCAGTGTATCTAAAATGAAGCAATTGTGCAAATTAAAAAATCTTCTACTGTTGGTGTCTACAGCTGCTGTGGAGACTTGTGTCTGCATGGACTACAGATACATCCTGTGATCCCACTTATTGTGAATGGTGGATGATGTGTTATCTGTATATTTAGGTGTTATCTGTCATAAGCAGATAACTGCAGTAAAGTGATCTGGACAGACTAAAAAGTGGCACCTATATTATTAGGCTTGTTGGCTAATACGAACATTGCAGTTTTTTTAATTTATTTTGACATTTAAAATTAAAAATAACCACCAGAAATTCTTAATACGTTAAACATAAAAACATGATTTATAGAGGTTGGTCACTTCCTTGCTGCTTGTGACCAATGTGTAAGTAAGATGATGATATGGCACTTATTAATATAGCCTTTGTTGGTATCCGTGCCCTTTGCTATATTTCATAAGACATGTCCCCATCTTGGCCAAGTTTTTTTGGTCCGCATCTGATCCATATTTTTTTGAAGATTGGATGGCAACCCATTCATTTTAACGGAGCTGCAAAAAATACAGACAGCACAGAGTGTACTGTCCGTTCCGCAGTCTGGCAAAAACGTGTCATTTTCTGATGACACCGTTCCCTTTGAGTTTCCATTATCTAAAGGTTTAGTAAATCTACTCCATTATTTGTAGTCTGTTACACAGGTCTGTATAAAAGCTGTAGAGGGGGAAAAGGCTAAATATTTTTAATTAAGAAAATTTGTAAAATGGCATATATATTTTTTTTCTAGGTCTATTGGGCCAATAGCAAAAACATGTTTTAGTATGTTTATGTGACTTGGCTATCGTGGCAGAAATCAATGCTGTCCCCCTGACCCAGTAAACTGCGACAAGATGGGGCATGTCACTTCCTAGCATGGGAGAAAAAAATCTGTAGCCATAGAACAGCAAAATCAGTTATCATTGAAAACAGTGGGGCACAGAATACACACCAAAATGCTTAGGGAGGAAAACACTGTGTGAACATACCCTTAATATGAAGGTGCTGCTCCACAACCAGCATAAACTCAACACTTGAATCAGTGGCGTTCCTCAACAAATAACACAGGCGCCAAATCCTCTCAGTGGAACGGAGGCGATTCTCCAGGTGGAAATTATCAGCACAGTGGCCATGCCATTTAATCACTATTAAGGCCTCTTTCACACTACAGTATGTCCATTTCAGTGTTTTGCGTTCCGTTTTTTTGTTTCCGTTTTTCCGTATGGCATATACAGTATACAGTAATTACATAGAGAAAATTGGGCTGGGCATAACATTTTCAATAGATGGTTCAGAAAAAAACGGAACGGAAACGGAAGACATACGGATGCATTTCCGTATGTGTTCCGTTTTTTTTGCGGACCCATTGACTTTAATGGAGCCACGGAACGTGATTTGCGGCCAAATATAGGACATGTTCTATCTTTCAACTGAACGGAAATACGGAAACGGAATGCATACGAAACACATTCCGTTTTTTTTGCTGAACCATTGAAATGAATGGTTCCGTATACGGAATGCAAAAAACGGACCGCAAAACGAAAAAAAAAAAACGGTAGTGTGAAAGAGGCCTAAGTCTCATGCACGACCGTGTTTTTATACACATCTGATCCGCATTTTTTCGGGTCGGATGCGGACCCATTCACTTCAATGGGGCCGCAAAAGATGCAGACAGCATTTAATGTATGTCCGTTCCGTGGCACCTGCAAAAAAAAAAATAGAACATATCCTATTCTTGGCCATTTACGGACAAGGATAGGAAAGTTCTATTATGTGCTGGACGTTCTGTTCCGCGGAACGCACACGGCCGGTATCCATGCTTTAGCGGATCACAAAAACGGCCGTATTCAAGAGCACTTAGTGACATATCAGACAATACGTTTTAAAGGGAACCTGTCACGTTGATTTGCCGGCAGCATGTTATAGAGCAGGAGGAGCTGAGCAGATTCATGCATAGTTTTGCAAGGAAAGTTTCAGTATTAGGGTGGGTTCACACTAGCGTTAGGGATTCCGTTATGGCTTTCCGTTATAACGGAAAATAATGGAATGCCAAGACACAATGCAAAACGGAAGCGTTTAAAAGGCATTCCGTTTGCTTTCCGTCCTAATAGAAGTCTATGGGAAAGCATAACGGATCCGTCTGGGTCCCGTTATGCAAGACGGAAAACAAAGTCCTGTCGACAGGACTGTTTTCCGTCTTGAATAACGGGACCCAGACGGATCCATTTTGATTCCCATAGACTTCTATTAGGACAGAGAGCAAACGGAATGCCTTTTAAAGGCTTCTGTTTTGCATTCCGTCATAATACAAGTCTATGGGCAGAAGAACGGATCCGTCCTTCTGTCTTATAACGTGGTTATAACGGAATCCATAACGCTAGTGTGAACCCACCCTAACTTGTATTTCATTGATTTAAAAGTGTTTTCCGACATTTAAATACTGATAACTTAACTTCTAGATAGGTCATCAGTATCTAGTCTGACACCCGAGACCCCCACATCAGCTGTGAGAAGGCGCCAGTGTTTCTGTGAGCGCCGCTGCCTTCTCCCTGCTCACCAAGCACAGCGCTGTATATTGTATAGTGACTGAGTGGTATTGCGCACAGTCCCATTCACTTCTAGGCTCTCCTAGGCCATGTAACCAATGAACGTGTCGTCACTGGCCTAGGGAAAGCTGTGAGAAGGCCGCGGTGCTACTGTGAATGACAATGCCTTCTCGAACAGCTGATCAGCAGGGGTCCCACTGATCAGACACTGATGATCTATCCACAGGATAGGTCATCAGTATTTAAGTCTCAGGAAACCCCTTTAAATTCCTGCTCCTTCTGGGCTTTGAAGTCCAGGAGGCGGTCCTATCAGTGATTGACATCCTGCCTTATGATTGTGCACATAGAGATCGCTATCAATCACTAATAGGACCACCTCCTTGACGTCAAAGACCAGAATGAGCAGGAACATAGATATATAAAAGTTTTGATGAATCTTTTCCAATAAACTGTATATCAATTTGCTCAGCTCCTCCTGTAACATGGTGCTGGCAGATTACACTGATCAGAAACCCAAAGAACAAAGAAAATATTTAATGTTAAATGCATCAGGATTTGGGAAAACAACATTTCTAAATGAACACTGGGCAGGATGGTGAAATCTGATGTGAAGACTTTCCTGCGTCCACAATAGCTATTCAGTCAAGCCTGCCATCTCTTGAATCTCATGAATCAGATGCTGGATGTTTTTTAAATGTTCAGAAATTATCTTTGTGCAAAGAAATTGTCTTCCTGTAGTGCCCGATTCTACAGCTACAAGCTGGAAAGTGATGTCATTCAACCATCTAGAGAACGTTCTTCCTGATCCTGCATATAAAGAAGAGCTTGCAAGACAACTTGTTACTGTAATTGATTGTGGGAACGGTTCAAGCTCTGGAGGTGCTATGGTCATTGGCATTCAATTTCTTGGTGTCCATAACCTAAAGCAGACTTTGTTTTTGGCCTTCACAAGTCATGAGATATGTAGGTGTAGACAAAGCTGGATTATTTCATGGTTGTCCAGTTGTTAAAGGCTAGTCATACAATTGTAAAGGGGAAAGTATCATCTTACAATACATGACCTGTAGTCAGGAGAGAACATGGCTCTCTGAGAGCTTGGACACTCAGTTAACCAGAATAAAAGTTTGATTATGGGTTTTGTCATGGAAATGGAAATGGTGGCTTCAACATTGCTGGTGTCCTCTTCCACGGGCTGGCATCTGGCAGATCACTCTGTACTTTTACTGGGACACCCATACAATGCTCAAATCCTCTCCTGCATAGGCGGCTTCTCACGTCATATGGTTGCCTAGGCAAGAATAGCACTTGATCTGCCAGCCGCCTCTCATTTTTAGATTTAACCCATTGGTGATCACTAATACGCCAGCTAGAGCACCGCCTTTTTACACTGCTTTAGTTTAAATGCAGCACAGGTGCTCTGCCATCTAAAAATCTATGTTTTTCCTTTAAAATGTGTTTTTTTTTAAAGAACAAAGTAAAAAACTAAAACCACACATAACTGGTATCGTCCCATCCATAATGGACATGCAGTGTAAAATACCACGTTACTTATCGTGCCCAGTGAACACCGTAAAAAAATAAAAATAAAAAAAATGCCAGATTTGCTAATTTTTGTTCAATCCACTTCCCAAAAAAATTTAAAAAAGAAAAGTGATCAAAAACTCATATGTACCTCAAAATGGTACCAATAAAAAACATAAGTTGTGCTGCCAAAAAAATAAGTCCTCACACATCTCCGTCAAATATTTTTTTTGCTAAAATTTTAATTGTGCAAAAGTAGTAAAACATACAAAAACTAAATGGATTTGGTATTGCACCAACTGTACTGACGCATCACGTTACATCTTATTTATACTGCACAGTAAACACCAGAAAAATGAAAAACGCACAAAAATAAATGATAAATTATATCCACCCCAATATGGTTACCGTATGTTGTTGCAAAAAAAAAAGAAGTTATGACTCTTATGCGATGATGAAATAGAAAACTGCTTGTACATTAAGAGGGTAAACTCCCAGGTGAAGAGGAGCACACCAGCAATACTGGAGGTACCAGTGTGAGGGGCACACGCCAGGGCTCCAGCCAATGTCCTCTGCTGATTTGTTTCACATTTATTTGATTCAATCCATGACACTGAGGTTACTGGGAACACTTTTGGAAGCCCGCGTATTGCCACACAAGTGCATGACGGTATACACACACATAAACTTACATTATTAACCCACAGTACTGCTGATTAATATTACCACAGACTGTGACATTTCTTCTGACTGCAAGGACAGTAGCTCAAAAAGTATTTCACATCAGTTGGCGCATTTATCTGTCTGAATTCCTATGTATTTCTCGCTCCATGGCAGTGAATGGGAAGTCATGGCTTTCAATACTATACACCTCCCCTTTACCCCTCTATTTTTTATATATTTGGAGCTTGCATGTTTTTAATTAATTTTTTTAAAAACTTTCTCAAACTTAATTCTAAATGTAAAAAAAAATAATATACCACTAAAGTTTTCTGTGTATAAAGTCAGCAAACACAGAAGTACAATACGAATCTAGAGCAGACTCTGGGCGACTTATTAAGGATCCATGGTAAGGCTGTGCACATAAGGCCTAATGGTATAAAACTGGTAAATTTAGAGTCTTATGTACTATAGTCACCCAACTGTATTGACTTTAGAGCTAAAATCAGTGAAGCTTGATAAAAGATTAAAATCATTCCGCCATTAAATCTCTCATACACAATCATTGTTCCTTTGCCCTACAGTCAAACAATGGGTTATCATTATAACCCATCATACTATAACTCTGCTATCTTCAACAGTCCCATAGAGCTAGATCGATCGGCAGTGTGCATGCGTGAACGCCCTCCATTCAAATGAGGGGACATGGAATCTCCGTTCTCATCATTGGTAGAGGCCCGAAAGACTGATTGGACCCTGCCAATCAGACAACTAATTTCCCATGATCGGTGGTGGCCCCAAAGAGTGATTGGACCCCACCAATCGGACACTTAACTAAGGGATAAGTGTTTGCCATGGGACAGCCCTTTTAAGGGTAGCAGACTGTTCATTTCTCTGTTGACCTCACCATGTTGTTCTTACCCGGCCGGGGCATCCATTCACCTGCTGACATCTATGTACGATCACTACTGTTATTGCCTCACAACAAAGGGTTCACCCGCGGCAAGCAAGGCACATTGATATGTATTATCACTGTTGAGGCCCTTTCATTATTACTCATCTGCGTTCTGTTTCCAAAAGAAGCAATTACAGTCCTGTAGAAACAACCTAGGAAAGAGTTTCTAAAAACACAAGGTCCTGCAAAGTCATAACTTTGAGGCATGAACCACCCGTCCTCTGGCATTCCACTGTTGGGTAAGAAATACTGTAGTTGTAGTACACTTTCTGTAATATTCTCCCGGCACTTCCAGTGCAGGATATTCGAGCTATGCCAATGGTCCAGTAAAAGGCATCTCTTCCATCGGAATGAGCAAATTACTTGGCAAAGTCTTCATGTAAAATTAGGCAGCACGCACGCTCCATACATTTTAAATCCACAAAGAAATAACATGTGCAAAGTCAGTTCATTGCAATGCTCTGGGATTTGGCCATGTCTGTGCAAACAAAGTACGTCCTGAGCTCTCCCTTCCCTTTAACGTTGATCAGTCCTCGGCACTCACAGGAATAACCCAAGCCTTCCAAAATACGGCACGTCTCTTCTGTCACCTGGGAAGAAAGGACACAGATATACCACTGGAGAGTTAGTGCGGATATTGCCACAAGACTTGTCCTGTCCTTCATTTACTACTTCTCACTTTCCTCACAAAAGACGCTGCACATTATACACCGCTCGTTTCCATCTTAGACCCACCCTGCAATCCATCGCAGTTGTTGTGCTTGCACAATATAGGAAAAAGTGCCGACCTCTCCGGTGGCTGGGACCATGGTTGCACACATAGTCTAGTGCTTTTTCCTATACTGTGCAAGCATGGCCACCTCTGCTGGATTGCTGGGTGGTCGTTTCCATGGAAACGAGCAGTGTATAATGCGATGGAAAAATCAAACCAGCAAAGGAGGCAATATGAACAATCACAATACATTAGTAAGTGCCTTGTATCAACTTTCTCTACATGATAAATGCCATTTGCTGAAGTGAAACAACCCCTTTAACCTCTTAGGGACACAGGGCGTACAGGTACGCCCTGATGTCCTGGTACTTAAGGACACAGGGCATACCTGTACGCCCTGTGTATTTCCGATCACCACCGCGTGGCGGGCGGTGATCGGAACTGGGTGCCTGCTGAAATCAATCAGCAGGCACCCTGGGACAATGCCGAGGGGGGTACTGTGATCCTCCCGTATTGGCGATCGCTGCAAACCGCAAGTCAATTCAGACCTGCGGTTTGCAGCGCTTTCGGAAGTTTCTGATCCCCGCGGTCAGTGACCCAAGATAATCGCCCAAAAACTGAAAAAACTATGGCTCTCGGACTATGGAGACACTAAAACATGATTTTTTTTGTTTAAAAAATGAAATAAAATAAAAAGTAGACATATTAGGTATTGCCGAGTCCGTAATAACCTGCTCTATAAAAATACCACATGATCTAACCTGTCAGATGAATGCTATAAATAACAAAAACGGTGCAAAAACAGCTATTTCTTGTTACCTTGCCTCAGAAAAAGTGTAATATAGAGCAACCAAAAATCATATATACCCTAAACTAGTACCAACAACACTTCCATCCTATCCTGTAGTTTCTAAAATGGGGTCACTTTTTTGGAGTTTCTACTCTAGGGGTGCATCAGGGGCGCTTAAAAAAAAACAGCCCAGCAAAATCTGCCTTCCAAAAACCGTATGGCATTCCTTTCCTTCTGCACCCTGCCGTGTGCCCGTACAGCAGTTTACGACCACATATGGGGTGTTTCTGTAAACTACAGAATCAGGGCCATAAATATTGAGTTTTGTTTGGCTGTTAACCCTTGCTTTGTAACTGGAAAAAAATATTAAAATGGACAATCTGCCAAAAAAGTGAAATTTTGAAATTGTATCTCTATTTTCAAATAATTCTTGTGGAACATCTAAAGGGTTAACAACGTTTGTAAAAACAGTTTTGAATACCTTGAGGGGTGTAGTTTCTTACATGGGGTCACTTTTATGGAGTTTCTACTCTAGGGGTGCATCAGGGGGGCTTCAAATGGGACATGGTGTCAAAAAAACCAGTCCAGCAAAATCTGCCTTCCAAAAACAGTATGGCATTCCTTTCCTTCTGCACCCTGCCGTGTGCCCGTACAGCAGTTTACGACCACATATGGGGTGTTTCTGTAAACTACAGAATCAGGGCCATAAATATTGAGTTTTGTTTGGCTGTTAACCCTTGCTTTGTTACTGGAAAAAAAATTGCCAAAAAATCGAAATTCTGAAATTTTAGCTCCATTTGCCATTAACTCTTGTGGAACACCTAAAGGGTTAACAATGTTTGTAAAATCTGTTTTAAATACCTTGAGGGGTGTAGTTTCAAAAATGGGTTTTTTTTGGGGTGGTTTCTATTATGTAAGCCTCACAAAGTGACTTCAGACCTGAACTGGTCCTTAAAAAGTGGTTTTCTGAAAATTTCAGAAAAATTTCAAGATTTGCTTCTAAACTTCTAAGCCTTGTAACATCCCCAAAAAATAAAATGTCATTCCCAAAATGATCCAAACATGAAGTAGACATATGGGGAATGTAAAGTAATAACTATTTTTGGAGGTATTACTATGTATTATAGAAGTAGAGAAATTGAAACTTGGAAATTTGCTAATTTTTCCACATTTTTGGTAAATGTAGTATTTTTTTTACTCCATTTTACCAGTGTCATAAAGTACAATATGTGACGGAAAAGTAAAAGCGTTATAAAGTTATTCACACATAAAGTGACATTGGTCAGATTTGCTAAAGAATTAACGTGGGGTTAATGTGATATATGTAAATCAGACATAATATAGTACATAACAATCTCTGTGCTTCACATGGATCCCATTAGTTGCTCTGCTAGATTTATTTCAAGCTGGCAGCTCAGGAAGCATGTTCTTTCTCAGAGGGTGTGTTCTTTCTGCTGCAGCTCTCACCATCAAACAGATCAGGGGATGTGTCCTTTCTGCTGTAGATATCTCCCTTACAGTTCAGGGGGAGGGATGTCCTTTCTGCGGCACCTCCCTCCCGGAAACTGTCACAGTTTCTAACAGTACATACAGCTGGTGGCAGTTTAAGGATCGAACTAAGCATGTGTGTCCATCTAAGCCATGTTACTCAGGTGGACAGACAAATAAGGCTTTGTTCACATCAGCGTTCAGCCTTTCCGTTCTCCTACTCCGTTATAGGGGCAGGAAAAACGGAAAGGACGGATTCGAACTGAGCCTTTATGCTCAGAGGATGATTTTGGAGCGGAGACAAAAGTAGTGCATGCAGTATTTTTTATCTCTGCTTCAAAAATCTTCCTCTGGAGGGAAACCTAACGCACCCCATTATAGTCTATGGGGGTCTATGGGGTCCGTAGGCTCCGTTCGGCTTAGTTATGTGCCAAATCTGTCCTTTCCGTTTTTCCTGCCCCTATAACGGAGTAGGAGAACGGAAAGGTTGAACGCTGATGTGAACTTAGCCTAAGGAAGAGAACAAACAGCAGATGCCCTGATTTTACCAACCTAAACTTTGGCAAGTATGCATCTAAAACCGCCGCCCCCAGAAATGCCCTGGCTCCACCGGAAACACAGAGTTATCAATAGTCCTGCCCTTTTTCAGCCTGGGACGGCCCAAATTTGTAGGGACAGTCTCTGAAAATCAATGACAGTCCTGGTAAATTCGGGACAGTTGGCAACTATGCACTGTTCAGATAGGATACTGAATAACCCCTTTATAACAGTCAAGAATATTTTTGCCAAACATATTGCTGAGCTGGCTGTAACCAAAGGGAAAACAGATCAAAAGAGGTGCTCCATGGTTCTGTGTTCCATTAATCTGTACTACAAGGACACAGGTTTTCTATAACAGAATGCTCACCAGATATTGTGGCCGTCTCAGGCACAACCCTGGTAATCGCCCATCTCAGGGTGTTTCGCACCTGTCTGCAGCTCCAGACCCTTGAGCTACTTCTTCCCAAGGTTGAAAATTCAAAATGGGTCCATCAAAAAGTACAAAGTGCAAAAATGGAGCAACGTTTCGACTAATACATAGTCTTACATAGTCTCATAGTCGTATTAGTCGAAACGTTACAACATTTTTGCACTTTGTACTTTTTGATGGACCCACTTTGAATAAAGAAAATCATGGAGGATATGTTGCCGACAACCTTGTTTTTGTGCTATTGATATGGAACAGCCATTGAGGATCTGGGGCTGATGACAGGCATGTGCATTCCCAGTAGAGATCTGGAAGGGTCAGCGGTGCTGCTCTCACATTTGTAATTTTTTCTATCCTCTGGATAGGTCATCAGTATCTGATCGGTGAGGGACACTCAGGACCCCAACTGATCAGCTGTTTGAGAAGGCACCGGTGCTCTTGTGAGCGCTGCGGCCTTCTATTTGCTTTTTCTAGGCTAGTGACGACACGTTCATCGGTCAAGTGGCCTAGGAGCAGCTCGGCCCCATTTAGTTGAATTGGGCTGAGCTGCAATACCAAGAACAGCCACTATACAATGTACAGCGCTGTGCTTGGAGAGCTGCGAGAAGGCTGCGGTGCAGCTGATCGGCGGGGATCCCGGGTGTCAGACCGCCACTGATCAAATACTGATGACCAATCCAGAGGATAAGTCATCAGTAAAAAAAAAATAATAATCTTGTAAAAACCCTTTTAAATGCACAATCCTATTTGAGACTGTAAGCACTGTGAAAAAAAATCTATTTTGTATTTGTTTTTAGTATTTACTTATTATAGTTTTCTTCTCACAATTGATCCAACTACAGAATAAACCTTCACGTTTTCTGCAGGTATAAATGATATACTGAACATGTTGTGGTAACTTGTTTAGAAGGACAGATATGTTACCTGGATTTTTCCAAGTTCTCCTGTGCTCTCCATCCTGCTGGCCACATTCACTGTATTCCCCCAAATGTCATATTGTGGTTTTCTAGCCCCGATCACTCCAGCAATGACAGGCCCGTGGTTCATCCCTAAAAGATAAAAAAAAATCCATCATTGTGATCATTGCCATAGCATGCCAAACAAAGGCGACATTATCCAAGTAGCCTATGGCCATCCAAGGAAAACTGTTCGCCCCTTTTTTACTTTACGCACAGCTTTTGCAGAATGCGTGAATGATCCCGGCAATGTCCACTTTCACAATTTATTTTATTGTCCCAGTGTATCAAAAATGTAAAATAAAGTGTGATTTGATTTGAAGTGTCCTAACATCTATCGTTCTCTTTCCACAGCTTCTTTACCAACCATGAGTCTGAGGCTACTTTCACACTGGCGTTTTGGCTTTCCGTTTGTGAGATCCGTTCAGGGCTCTCACGAGCGGTCCAAAACGGATCAGTTTTGCCCTAATGCATTCTGAATGGATAATGATCCGCTCAGAATGCCTCAGTTTGCCTCCGTTCAGTCACCATTCCGCTCTGGAGGCGGACACCACAACGCTGCTTGCACCGTTTTGCTGTCCGCCTGACAAAGCGGAGCCAAACGTGTTTTCTCGGACACAATCTGGCACAATAGAAAACGGATCCGTCCCCCATTGACTTTCAATGGTGTTCAAGACGGATCTGTCATGGCTATAGAAGACATAATACAACTGGATCCGTTCATGACGGATGCATGCGGTTGTATTATTGTAATGGAAGTGTTTTTGCAGATCCATGACGGACCCGCAAAAAATGCTAGTGTGAAAGTAGCCATACTCTTCCATTGGTCTCCTGGGACAGGTAGGAAGGAGTATGACTAAAGGATCAGACTACACTGGTTATGTTGTCTGTTACCATAGAGACACATAGGTCTGCATAGGAACTGTACATCTTCAATCAAAACGTAATGCAAAATTGTTTTTGGTCCTACAATAAAGCATGGAAAACTGCTAGGAAGGAGATGTTACCCATTGTATTACCCGATGCACATCATTCCCCCATTTCATGGCCGTTTACACACACAGATCTTGTGTTACACAAACTGATTAGACAGAAATTGGTCAGATGATCTGTTGGCGTAAATGCACCCTTAGTAGCATAATACTAATTCCATTATTTTTTTCTTTTTATCCTAAGGATTCAACAACTCACCTACACGCAGGCGAAAGTTATTAAAAGAATGCCTATTGATTCCATCCAGCTTTTGCATTAGCGCCATGGCATATTCCACCGTGATTCCTATCTGTGCATTCTTTTTTTCCTGGTCCTATGGGAGACGTAGGAAATATGACATCCCAAGACAGTTAACAGGATTTAGGAGAGATGGACGCTGCTCAAAGGTGTCAACGTAGTTTAAAACGAACATCCAGCATTTAACACAATGTGATTATTTGATGTGAAATTCTGTAGTGTTTCATTTCTTGTATCGCTACAGTAGCGTTTGGTCTGATATAGAGCTCCGATTCCCCAACATAGACATAGATTTAAAAGGGCTGTCCAATTAACTAGCAATTTTCCCCTGGCCACGGAATGCTTTAAAATGAAAAAATATTATATATCCACCTTTCTTCTGCTCCATTATCAGCGCAGGAGAAACTTGTATGTTTTTTTTATTTTTGTTTGTTTTTTGTTTTATTTTAAAGCATTCTAAAGCCTGGGAACATTTCTAGTAAATGTGGTCAATCCCTTTAAATCCAAACTCTAGTTGTCTGTCCCTGTATAGTATGATACTATCCAATTTGTGCTGCCAGTGTCAGATTGTACAGGGACACACCTCCAACTGGTAACACTCATCTGGACCTTCATTGCAGACCTCTGGCAATTCATTCATAACTTCTAGCATGAGTAGTGTCTGAAGTTTTAAAAAAATAAAATATAAAAATTCAAATCACCCTCCCTTTTTCCCTATATAAAAAACAAAAAAAAACATTAGCACCTGCATGTCCCAAAATGCTCATACTATTTAAATATAAACGTATTTATCTCGTATGGTGAACGCCATAAAAAAAAATCTCTAATTTGTAGTATTTAGTTGCTCCACCCCCCCCACAAAAAAAAAAATAAAACGTAATAAAAAGTGATCAAAAAGTCATCACACAGCTCTGTAGAAATATAAAGAGAAAAAGTTTTTTCCTGAAGTCTATTTTTTATTAGTATTAAAACACAAGAAAAACTATAAAAATGTGGTATCGCTGAAATCGTACTGACATGGAGAATGGTTTTATTGTGTAGAGAAAAAACGAATCCCAAAAAAAATTGTGGCAGAATTGTGCTTTATTTTTCAATTCCATCCTATTTAGAATTTTGTTTCCAGCTTCCCTCTATACCATGTGTAACATTAAATGGGGCCATTTGAAAGTGCAACTTGTCCTGCAAAAAACAAGCCCTCATACTATGCTATGTGAACGAAAAAAATAAAAAAGCTATGTCGACAGGAAGTAAAAAAATGAAAATGCTAAATTGGAAAATTGTAGGGTCTTGAAGGGGTTAAGCATAATGTTTTATAACTTAGTTTTAAAAATGGTGGCTATTCATTTCAATATATTGAATGGGAGGCTGGAAAATTAAACGGGCTTGTTCAGCTTAGAAAAAAGTCGCCTTGACCTTGATAACTTTATTTAATACATAAAGGCCGGTAGAAGGAATTGGGCCATAAATTGTTCAAAAGAAAAATGTTTGATGGATGTGGGGGAAATAATTTACATTTAGAACAGATGTGTTCCCATTATCACCTCAGGAAGGGGTTCTTCACAGTAAAAGTAGTCAAAGGTGTAATTGCAGTACCCCAGAACAGGGTCACTGCAAAGGGTAAGCTGTAGTGAGGTCATGTTGCTAAGAGAAATCTTCTGTAAAGACAGACTATTGATATCACCGCCATTATCCGCTGACCACTGCATCCACACGCCTGCCTTGCACCCTACAAAAACACTTCAGTTACATCAAGGACACCCCAATCCCCACCAGGCAGGAGCCCCAAGACCAGGGTGCGCCGCGAGGGAAGAATGCGTATGACCTAAAATCACTGCGCGGCCCCCGTGGGACTGCCACTGTAAATGCTACTAACATAGTCAGGACCAAAAACTACCACTCCCATCCTTCACTCCCCTTTCCTGGGCTGTCTGCAACATAATGAGGGTACAATGAGAAGATAACCTGTCTGACAAGCTTTGTAGGGTAAGAAAGAATTTTTTTTCTGAGGGGTTTTGGTTTTCCTTCCCCTGGATCAAAACGAGGAGTCTGAGAAATGCTGAAATTGGTGGAAAGGTCTTTCTTTTGTATAGTCACGACTGCTCTCATTGTAGAGAAAAAAATAAACCTAGCCCTACAGGTTCTGAAGAAGGTAACACAATGGGGGGAGAGTCTGAATACTGGCGCACCTTGTGAAAGGTGTATCCCTCCCATATGCAGCATGTGTCGGATTCATGACCTGTAACTCATGCCATATGTATGAATCTGGCGTGCCTAGGTCTTACTTTGAACAGTGGCAGAAAATGTAATTAGTTGCCCGTCCCTTGTTTCTGCCTATGTGCTAGTAAAATTGGTGCAGCGTCTGCTTAAATATCAAGTTTAGACATTGATCAATCTGCCCCAAAATACTTTGGCAACACACGTCAGTGAGTAGTTTGTCGACAATGGGTTTAGTATTATATTCTTGATTATAGGTCCCAATTCTTCCTTCTTGACCCAGACAGATATTGAGACCCGTTGACATCTTTCCCTGAGTATTGCTTGGACAAGATTTCCTGCATAAATACTAAGTGGCACATTTATTTTGACCATTGTTCTAGACGCCAGCCTTAATAAAGCTCTAAGCTGGTGGTGGATCCGCCAAACTTAAAGCAGAGGCGCCGGCCTCTCCATAACTTCGGCAGATCCTCCTCCGCTTCTGAATGTAAGCCAGCTTCCTAGCGGTCTTACATTTAGAACATTTTCTACGCCTAAAACAGGCGTAGAAAATGGTAAATTAGACTGGTCTGATGGCCCGTCCCCTTTCCTCGCCCATGCCATGCCCACTTTTTTAGACCTAGCGTTAGTGGGGAGAGGTCGTAGATTGGGGAGAAAAGGACCTTTGCGATGCAATCTGTGCCAGAAATACGCCTAATTTCAGTATATTTCTGTTTAATAAATGACCCCCTAAATTTTCTGCAAAACCCCGTTTTACAAAAGCTCCACCTTACATAGAGTACCTGGTTATTTTCTTGTCCAGGGGTTACCGTTAGACCTGTTGCTGCCATGTACGTACTTCCAATTGTCTTTATTTTCTCCACACCGCTGAATTTTGGTTTCATTAGAAGCTGGATGACAAACATCATAACATTATATTAATTTATGGTAAATTTATATAAATCTACTGATCTACTACATTTGTGCAAAAATAATCGTTAAAAAAAATACCTCATCAAAATCGGCTATAATCTCATTTAAAAGCCGCAGGCATTCCAGGCCTTCTTTATTGACGTCACACTCTGTGTAGAAGACCTTAAACTCTGGCACGGAGGCGAACATCACACAGACACAGTCATACGACTGGTGGTACAGATCCTAGTGGTAAAGGATGGGCGACATGAGCTTTGATTTGGTAAAAAAACAAAAAAAACTGTTGCACAATTATAAATTATAGTGATAAGCAAGACTCTGTTCACACTGCAGTCTCCAATCATTAGCAGCGGCCAAATGACAGGCCAGCTCTCAGATTAAAAGCGTTTTTCTACTGCATCAAGACGACCCCTTTGCAAATGTGTCACCAAACATGTTATCTGCCGGTTAGTACCAGATAGTAGCACCTATCCTTGTTTTCTAATCTGTTTTGTTTCTAATTGCAGATTTTTTAATTCTATTTCCTAAATATGATTATAGGGGCGGCCATTTTGTCTGAGCTGATCTTAAAAATATTTATAAAGCATTAAATTGCTTTACGGCAGCCCCATGGTCCATGGACACAGTGGTCGGGAAGGGACCTTATTGACTTCTATGGGAGAGTTTTCTAGGCATGCTCTGTGCCCTGTGCAGAGGTCATTGTACAAGTGAAGAAGAGATGAGCTCTGACAATCACCTATTGTAAATGGAGGATCCTGTCTTATCTATACACAGAGGTGATATCATTACAGGCAGGATTAGAATGACAGATATGCAGGTAACTGCAGTAAAGTGATCTATACAGACCAAGAAGTGGCGCCTATTATTAGGCTTAGTGGCTAGTGTGAAAACTGCAGGATTTTATGTGGGTTTTTTTTAAATATAAATATTGACATGGAAAATTAAAAATAACATAAAAAATTCTTTATAATATTCTAAACATAAAAAAACGTGATTTTGACAATAGGTCACTTTCTGATAACACATTTTGATCCCCTCCAGTTCTTATCTTCTTGGCTGCAGCAACGACATGTCCACATATACCCCAGATACCTCTGCAGCCAATCACTGGCCCCCTACAGCAGTGATGGAGTGTACAGATATGTCACCACTGCATCCAAACACAGCCCGATGGAGGATTTGTGAGTCAGTGCTGGAAGCGGCAGGGGATAAAACAGAGGAGTATGTAGTATATTCTTTTAGTGTTTTACCATACTGGCTGGGGGAAGTTTTATCTACAAGCCAGACAACCCCTTTAAGGCTGGGTTCACACGAGCGTGTCCGGATTAGTTCCGGATGCGTCCCGGTGTGTTGCGGCAAACCCGCGCGAGTAGGAATGCAATTGCAGTCAGTTTTGACTGCGATTGCGTTCCGATGTTCAGTTTTTATCGCGCGGGTGCAATGTGTTTTGCACGCGCGTGATAAAAAACCGACTGTGGTACCCAGACCCGAACTTCTTCACAGAAGTTCAGGTTTGGGTTCGGTGTTGTGTAGATGTAATTATTTTCCCTTATAACATGGTTATAAGGGAAAATAATAGCATTCTGATGACAGAATGCATAGTAGGTGATCAGTTGAGGGTTAAAAAAAATAAAAAAATTAACTCACCTTCTCCGTTTGTTCGCGTAGTTCTCCCGGTCTTCAGTTCTTTAAAAAGATGAACTATGGGCTAAAGGACCTTTGATGACGTCAGATCACATGCTCCAATCACATGGTCCATCACCGTGGTGATGGACCCTGTGATTGGAGCATGTGATCTGACGTCACCAAAGGTCCTTTAGCCCATAGTTCATCTTTTTAAAGAACTGAAGACCGGGAGAACTACGCGAACAAACGGAGAAGGTGAGTTAATTTTTTTATTTTTTTTAACCCTCAACTGATCACCTACTATGCATTCTGTCATCAGAATGCTATTATTTTCCCTTATAACCATGTTATAAGGGAAAATAATACAGTGTATAGACAGTCACCTAGCAACCGTGCGTGAAAATCGCACCGCATCCGCACTTGCTTGCGGATGCATGCGATTTTCACGCAACCCCATTCACTTCTATGGGGCCTGCGTTGCGTGAAAAACGCAGAATATAGAGCATGCTGCGATTTTCACGCAACGCATAAGTGATGCGTGAAAATCATCGCTCATCTGAACAGCCCCATTGAAATGAATGGGTCCAGATTCAGTGCGGGTGCAATGCGTTCACCTACCGCATTGCACCCGCGCGGAAATCTCGCCCGTGTGAACGCAGCCTAATGCTGTGAGAACTAGACTTGGTATAGGGTAAATAATTATCCAAAACAGCAGATTTATTCGTTTCCAGGTATGTAAACCCATCACTAATATTAGTAATTTTCTGTCTGACTAAATGATGATAGTTTATCAGATGCTGCACTGCTTGTCGTCACTGAGAAAAGGGCCTTGAAACTGAAAAATGCTAATTTCTGTAAGTAAATAAAAAAAGATTCTACCTTCTAATTTAAAGCTGCTCTGTCACCAGGACCAACCCTATTAAACCAGACATACTGGCTGTAGGGCTCATCATGCTGATTAACACTATACCTTTCTTTTGTCTGTATGCTAAATAGCAGCAAAGAAATCTGTGTTTTATTAATATGCAAATGAGAAGTTGGAGCACCAGCAGGTGGGGCTGATTCATTTGAGCACTGAATTGTAACTCCCCCCGCCCCCCCCCCCCCGTTGCTTGACAGGACTAGACATGCTGAGGGCAGAGCTGTGTCCAAGCATCTTCATATCATATACTCTATGTACCACAGCTCTACCACATTGAGATCTGCTCAGAAAGCTAGTATACATATTACAGCTTTAAGGCCCCTTTCACACGGGCGAGTTTTCCGCGCGGGTGCAATGCGTGAGTTGAACGTATTGCACCCGCACTGAACCCGGACCCATTCATTTCTATGGGGCTGTGCACATGAGCGGTGATTTTCACGCATCACTTGTGCGTTGCGTGAAAATCGCAGCATGCTCTATTTTGTGTGTTTTTTACGCAACGCAGGCCCCATAGAAGTGAATGGGGCTGCGTGAAAATCGCAAGCATCCGCAGGCAAGTGCGAATGCGGTGCGATTTTCACGCACGGTTGCTAGGAGACGATCGGGATGGAGACCTGATCTTTATTATTTTCCCTTATAACATGGTTATAAGGTAAAATAATAGCATTCTGAATACAGAATGCATAGTACAATAGGGCTGGAGGGGTTAAAAAAAATAAAAAATAATTTAACTCACCTTAATCCACTTGTTCGCGCAGCCGGCATCTCTTCTGTCTTCTTTTGTGAGGAATAGGACCTTTGATGACGTCACTACGCTCATCACATGGTCTATCACATGATCTTTTACCATGGTGATGGATCATGTGACGGACCATGTGATGAGCGTAGTGACATCATCAAAGGTCCTATTCCTCACAGAAAAAGACAGAAGAGATGCCGGCTGCGCGAACAAGTGGATTAAGGTGAGTTAATAATTTTTTTATTTTTTTTTTTAACCCCTCCAGCCCTATTGTACTATGCATTCTGTATTCAGAATGCTATTATTTTCCCTTAAAACCATGTTATAAGGGGAAATAATACAATCTACACAACCTTGAACCCAAACCTGAACTTCTGTGAAGAAGTTCGGGTCTGGGTACCACATTCAGTTTTTTATCACGCGCGTGCAAAACGCATTGCACCCGCGCGATAAAAACTGAACAACGGAACGCAATCTCAGTCAAAATTGACTGCAATTGGGTACCTACTCGCGCGGGTTTGCTGCAACGCATCCGGACCTTATCCGGACACGCTCGTGTGAAAGAGGCCTAAGCCTCATTCAGACGTCAGTGTTTGATCAGTGATTTCCATCAGGGATTCTGAGCCAAAACCAGGATTGGAGCCTCCATAGACATAAGGCATAAGGAAAAGATCTGCACCTGTTCTGTGTTTAAAGCCGCACCTGGTTTTGGCTCAAAAAGCACTGATGGAAATCACTGATCGAACACTGACGTGTGAATGAGGCCTTAGTCACAAGCAAAATATATGATAATAAAGACAGCAGCATTATATGTTAGCTTATGAGCATAGAAAAGACATTCTGCTCTTTGTGGTAATGATACAGGTCCTGGTAAGTGCATGGTTTTGCATATAGAGATCCCAGGTTTGAATCCTGGGGGAGATTTTCAGGTTTTTTTCTTCAGATATTTTCTTTCTTCCACATTCAACCCATCTATATCCCTATCATATTAAGAATTTACGGTATGTTTTTAGGCTTAAAAACCTAATAAATATTGCTGATGTCTTTATAATGATAGATTGTGTCTGTGAATAAACCGGTAATAGTTTTCAGGTTTCTAAGTCATAAAAAAAAACACTATTCTCAATATAGTCATTCCTTTTATTGTTATACTGTATGATTATACAGGGTGGGCCATTTATATGGATACACCTTAATAAAATGGGAATGGTTGGTGATATTAACTTCCTGTTTGTGGCACATTAGTATATGTGAGGGGGGAAACTTTTCAAGATGGATGGTGACCATGGCGGCCATTTTGAAGTCGGCCATTTGAATACAACTTTTGTTTTTTCAATAGGAAGAGGGTCATGTGACACATCAAACTTATTGGGAATTTCACAAGAAAAACAATGGTGTGCTTGGTTTTAACTTTATTCTTTCAGGAGTTATTTACAAGTTTCTGACCACTTATAAAATGTGTTCAATGTGCTGCCCATTGTGTTGGATTGTCAATGCAACCCTCTTCTCCCACTCTTCACACACTGATAGCAACACCGCAGGAGAAATGCTAGCACAGGCTTCCAGTATCCGTAGTTTCAGGTGCTGCACATCTCGTATCTTCACAGCATAGACAATTGCCTTCAGATGACCCCAAAGATAAAAGTCTAAGGGGGTCAGATCGGGAGACCTTGGGGGCCATTCAACTGGCCCACAACGACCAATCCACTTTCCAGGAAACTGTTCATCTAGGAATGCTCGGACCTGACACCCATAATGTGGTGGTGCACCATCTTGCTGGAAAAACTCAGGGAACGTGCCAGCTTCAGTGCATAAAGAGGGAAACACATCATCATGTAGCAATTTCGCATATCCAGTGGCCTTGAGGTTTCCATTGATGAAGAATGGCCCCACTATCTTTGTACCCCATATACCACACCATACCATAATTTTTTTTGTTCCAACAGTCTTGGAGGGATCTATCCAACGTGGGTTAGTGTCAGACCAATAGCGGTGGTTTTGTTTGTTAACTTCACCGTTCACATAAAAGTTTGCCTCATCACTGAACAAAATCTTCTGCGTAAACTGAGGGTCCTGTTCCAATTTTTGTTTTGCCCATTCTGCAAATTCAGTGCACCGATCTGGGTCATCCTCGTTGAGATGCTGCAGTAGCTGGAGTTTGTAAGGGTGCCATTTGTGAGTAGCTAATATCCGCCGAAGGGATGTTCGACTAATGCCACTCTCCAGTGACATGCGGCGAGTGCTACGCTGTGTGCTCTTGCTGAATGAAGCTAGGACAGCCACTGATGTTTCTTCATTAGAGACAGATTTCATGCGTTCACATTTTGGCAAATCCAACAATGAACCAGTTTCACGAAACTTAGCAAGCAGTTTGCTAACTGTAGCATGGGAGATGGGTGGTCTCGTAGGGTATCTTGCATTGAAATCTGCTGCAATGACCCGGTTACTTTGTTCACCAGACATCAACACAATTTCTATCTGCTCCTCACGTGTTAACCTCGGCGACATGTCAATGGCTGCAAACAAAGAGAAACTTGTAAATAACTCATGAAAGAATAAAGTTACGTTAAACCAAGCACACCATTGTTTTTCGTGGGAAATTCCCAATAAGTTTGATGTGTCACATGACCCTCTTCCTATTGAAAAAACAAAAGTTGGATTCAAAATGGCCGACTTCAAAATGGCCGCCATGGTCACCACCCATCTTGAAAAGTTTCCCCCCTCACATATACTAATGTGCCACAAACAGGAAGTTAATATCACCAACCATTCCCATTTTATTAAGATGTATCCATATAAATGGCCCACCCTGTATATTATTTATTAGAATAGCCTTTTATTATGGCTTAAATGAGAGAGAAAAAAAATACCAGAAAAAAAAGTTTATGTAAGTCTCTCCCCAAGATTCAAACCTGGGATCTCTACATGAAAAATCGTGCACTTATTATAAAGCTACCGGATTACCACATAGAGATGCATGTTTTTTCCTATGCTCAGAAAGCTGACTTATGACTGGTGTCTTTATAATCATATATTCTGCCTGTGAATAAAGCAGTGATATGTAGATGAGCTTTCTGAGCAGATCTCAGTGTGGTGAAGCTATAGTACATAGTGTATATGATATGTACATGCTAGGACACAGCTCTGCCCTCAGCACGTCTAGCCCTGTCAAGCACAGGGGGTGTTACAAAGCAGTGTTCAAAGGATTCAGCCCTGCCTCCTGGTGCTCCAACGTCTCATTTGCATATAACTAAAAATGCTGATTTATCTGCAGCTGTTTAGCATACAGACAAAAGAAAGACATAGTTTTAATCAGCATGAGGAGCCGTACCAACCAGTATGTCTGGTTTAATAGCGGCTCGGGTCACTTCACTAATTCATGTTTAACAAGTAGAATCTTTACCTCATTCATTTTGTTGTCCACAATGAAATATGCAGCCACGTGTGCGGGAAGTACATTTTCTAGAAGAAGACGATTTAGATTCTCCATCGTTTCAATCTCCTCATCTTCCTTCCTGAATTTCTTCTTCCACAAACAATCTAGCCTAGAGTAATAGTCAACCTACAAACAGAGGCAATGCTATATACTTCACATGGATGGAGACTTGGCATTAGAGGTATGAATAATGAATGTATATGGACAGCCTACGCTAATATCCCCCCAGCTTTCCTTTCACATACAGTACAGACCAAAAGTTTGGACACACCTTCTCATTCAAAGAGTTTTCTTTATTTTCATGACTATGAAAATTGTAGATTCACACTGAAGGCATCAAAACTATGAATTAACACATGTGGAATTATATACATAACAAACAAATGCGAAACAACTGAAAATATGTCATATTCTAGGTTCTTCAAAGTAGCCACCTTTTGCTTTGATTACTGCTTTGCACACTCTTGGCATTCTCTTGATGAGCTTCAAGAGGTAGTCCCCTGAAATGGTTTTCACTTCACAGGTGTGCCCTGTCAGGTTTAATAAGTGGGATTTCTTGCCTTATAAATGGGGTTGGGACCATCAGTTGCGTTGAGGAGAAGTCAGGTGGATACACAGCTGATAGTCCTACTGAATAGACTGTTAGAATTTGTATTATGGCAAGAAAAAAGCAGCTAAGTAAAGAAAAACGAGTGGCCATCATTACTTTAAGAAATGAAGGTCAGTCAGTCAGCCGAAAAATTGGGAAAACTTTGAAAGTAAGGGCTATTTGACCATGAAGGAGAGTGATGGGGTGCTGGGCCAGATGACCTGGCCTCCACAGTCACCGGACCTGAACCCAATCGAGATGGTTTGGGGTGAGCTCGACCGCAGAGTGAAGGCAAAAGGGCCAACAAGTGCTAAGCATCTCTGGGAACTCCTTCAAGACTGTTGGAAGACCATTTCAGGGGACTACCTCTTGAAGCTCATCAAGAGAATGCCAAGAGTGTGCAAAGCAGTAATCAAAGCAAAAGGTGGCTACTTTGAAGAACCTAGAATATGACATATTTTCAGTTGTTTCACACTTGTTTGTTATGTATATAATTCCACATGTGTTAATTCATAGTTTTGACGCCTTCATAGTCATAAAAATAAAGAAAACTCTTTGAATGAGAAGGTGTGTCCAAACTTTTGGTCTGTACTGTACATTACCTGTAGAATTACAATAGTAGCCACCAGCTGGTGTAACTGATGAGCACGGCTATAAGGAGCCTGGCCGCTGTTTCATCTAAGCCGGAGGCACTGACAACATAGAGGGGGTCACCCGCTCACAACGTCCCTCTCCGGATCAAAGTGCAGTGCCATTCAAGAAGTGATTGGATTTGTGTCCAGGACATCACAGAACTAATAAATTATCATTTTAAAGTTTTCTTACCTGCCTCGCCAATAAGACGAGTGTCAAGTAGAATAAAGAAAGGTAAAAGCAGGACATCCGCTGCAGGTCTTTCAGGATCCCAGAAGTACTGAAATTACAATTTGAAAGTACAATTTGTAACGTAATATAACATTATATACCGATGTGTGTATATATATATATATATATATATATATATATATATATATATACACACACACTACTCACAAAAAGTTAGGGATATTTGGCTTTTGGGTGTAATTTATGGAAGAAGTTAAAATTTCACACTACAATGATATTCGCAGTGTCCGAAAACTCCCGTACTATTAAAATATAAAAATATTATTCCCATACGGCAAATGGAGTAACAATTCACAATTTTTTTATCACTTCACCGCAAAAAATTTAATAAAATGTGATTGAAAAGTCACACATACACCAAAATGGTATCAATAAAAACTACAGATCGTCCCACACAACTCGATAGACACAACTATAAAAAAGTTATGGGTGTGAGAATATGGCGATGTAAATTCTTTTTTTTCATTTTTTTTTTTTTTTTTAGCATTAAAACACACAAAAAACAAAACTAAAAGTATGTAGTATTGTTGTAATTGTACTGACCCAGAGAATAACATGCACAGGTCTGTTCTGCTGCATAAGGAACGCCGTAGGGACAAAACCCGTAAAACTGTGATGGAATTGTGTTTTTTCCCCTCATTGCATGCCATATATCATGGGTGACACACGGGGGCCATTATACATCTTGACCACCTGGTGTATATTATTTATGCTAATGGAACATCTATTCCTACATATTTCCCTATGCAGCCTTTGTTGTTTTTTCATTAAGGTGTCATGTTTATTGTTTTTTCACACTTGCCGACATCAGCATTTTACCATGTTTTTGTTACCATGTTTTTGTTCTTGCTCCCCTGTCTATTCCCTGCTGCTGCAAGATATTCACTACCCGTGAAAAAAATCCCCTGTACTTACTTCCAAATAGGACTGAGACGGAGTAACTGTATGTGTAGGTGTGTGGCATCTCGGCGGGTGAACGAGCGGAGATCCTCCCCGCTTGGCTTCCCATTGGCTGCACATCCGCCCAGCCCTTGTTGGGGGTGTGTCTATTTCCCCTATTTATTCCGGCATTTCAGCGGGCGCTTCACGGCCGACATAGCGCCGATACGCTGTCACACATCACCAGTGTGGCAGCGTTCTATTATTCTCACATTCTGCACTATTGAATTTCGCTCCTGATGAATCTCAATGAAGAAACGCGTCGAGCCCCTTTTGTGGGAGTGATCATTTAGTCAGGGGCAGTTAGTTAGGTAGTGGGGTTTTATTTTCCCTGGGCTGGCTACTGATAACAATTCACCAGCAGCCCTGGTTTCAAGTGGTATATACAGGTAGTTCACACTGGCCTATATCCAGCCAGGCCTACACTATTACCTGTTTTTCTCCCACACTGCTCTATACTACTGTCCCCGATTTTTCTGGATCCGCACAGAATTACTGTTGCGGCGCTTACCAACCAATTGTTACACAGTTTACCAGTTCATACTGTACTTTGGTGCGGTTCTTTTTTGGTCTGTGTTTTTGATATTGACATAATTGTTCCCCCCAATTTTTTATCAATTAAG
Source organism: Bufo bufo (assembly GCF_905171765.1). NCBI lineage: Eukaryota > Metazoa > Chordata > Amphibia > Anura > Bufonidae > Bufo > Bufo bufo. The sequence goes on from NC_053398.1 coordinate 99,209,749, forward strand.
TAATAAAGTAATTGTTTTTAGCGCCTCTTCGTTTCAGCCGTGATATAATCCTTAAATTGAGACGTATACCTCTACTATTGTATTCCGTGAAAGGCCATATTAAATGGTGGCATTAGAAAGTACAAGCCCTGAAAAAAAGTTATGGCTCCGTAAAGACAGGAAAGAAAAAAGAAAATGCTAAAAACAAAAACAAATAAACCTCTGGTATCCAAGGGGTTAAGGAGAGTCTGCTACATAATAAAGAAACCTGAGCAGCTGGAGGTTTGCAGTTTAAAGCCATGAGAGAAACTGAGCTTCGATTCCTAGAAAAATGGGGGTTAATTACCAAGGCTGGTATAGATTTGAGATATAATTTAAGCCAGTTTCTTATATAAATCATAGAAAATCTTTTGTGCAAAACTGTAGACTAGAGAACTGGCATACGGAGAATAATAAAATCCTTACCTTGTCTGTATGGAAGCTTAGACACACAACAGCGCACACAGTCCACACAGAAAACATCCTACCTGTTGGTTGGGAAGGCTCCCCTGAACAAGTCTGAGTGCGTATGGAAGATGATCACGTTGTACACGATGAAGGCGGCTGATAACAGGAGCATTTTTAGTTCGAAGCTCATTCGTAGGAATACAGAACATGCAATGAAGCCCAAAATACAGCAGTAGATATAATACTGGAAAATAAAGATGAGATCTGCTTAGTGACTTATAAATGACAATAAAAATAAACTTTTATGGGGTCATTTAGACCCCTGCGCTGGCGCTTGATGCACCTTAGTTATGTAGAGGGGCTTGCCACTGCATAACTTAGGCGCATCCACCACCGGCGCCAAACAGCCTTATATCTACGCCAGCTTCCTTGCGTTTCACACTAGCATTTCTCATATATGACAGGATGTTTCGGCAGGGAACAGCCTACCCAATCTCTCTGTATCCAGCACTGCCAGGAGCTACATGGATGCCAACCGGCCGCAATTCAGAAAATATGCCACAGAAATACCGCTCTGGGGAACAGCCTGACGCATATGAGAAACGCTAGCGTGAAACTAGTCTTTAGGAAAGGCGATATCTGGAATTATTTGCATCAAATATATTAAAATGACATGCCTCTTAATAAATTTGGTGCATTTGGGATACATCATCAGTATCTGATCGGTGGGAGTCTGACAGCTGGGACCCCTGCCGTTCATGCACCGGCCATAGAGTAGTGCTGCAGCCTTCTCTGCTCACCAAGCACAGCGCCGCCCATTGTACAGCGGCTGAGCTTGGTATGGCACTCAGCGCCATTCACGTCTATGGATCTGAGCTGCGCCTAGACCACGTGACCGATGAACGTGTCGTCTCTCGGCTCAGGACCAACTGTGAGAAGGCTGCGGCGCTACTGCGAGTGCCGTTGCTTTCTCAGACAGTTGATCTGCGAGGGTCCTGGGTGTCGGGTCCCCACCAATCAGATACTGATGACCCATCCAGAGGATAGGTCATCAGTTCAAAAATCTTGAAAAACCCTTTTTTTAGTTTGAAGAAAACACCCTCTTTTCTTCCCTTTTTAAAAACTGGTGAGTGATAAGAAAAGTCACAGGTGTATGTTCAGATTTGGCATACATCAGCTTAGTAAATGTGGGCCAAAGAGTCTATATATATATATATACTGTATATACAAACATCAGTAAATTCAACTCACAGGTATACGTTGACAAGCATCTGTTTCTGGGCTCGACCCATTGCAGTTCTGTAGAGAGTCATCTAGAGGCTGGAAACATAAGACTCGTCAGCTCTATAGACTCATTACCAGGTGGAACGCAGAATTACGGATTCCATTACCATGGCTTACCAGATTAAGAATGGCAATCACCAGCAGGGCTCCAATGGTCAGCGCAGCTAAAAGAACTCGCACTAGTGGTTTGGTCTCCACATTTTCAGCCATTGAACATAAGACATGTGACATGGGCGAGCTCTCTTCACAGAAACGCTGGCAAATACATAAAACGTGATTACTGTAACAGAGTCAAAGGCCAGCAGACTTTAGGTTTCCTTTAGAAACGGTTGCCATATATAAACTTACCACGCCCTTGTCTGCATAGCAGATTAGTAGTGCGCAAAGGATTAATACGAACACCACAGCAAACGAAACCCCCAGCTTCACACTCCTGTAGAGGACATGAATGAAACAACGATCAGTGTATGAATGGAGAAAAAACACTTGTAAGGCCGCGTTCACATTTCCGTATCGGTTTTACATTTGTGGAAAAAATTCATCCGTGAAGATGTCCATGAAGGATCCATGTTTGGTGCGCCTGTCCATTTTTTGCCCTCCATGTGTCATCTATATTCCACGGACGTTGCTCAGTGGAAAATTAATTTCTAGAGCATCACCTATCAGTAAAAAACGGACCAAATACAGAAGCCATCCGTGTTGTGTCCGTGATTTTCACAGGCCCATAGACTTCATTGGGCGTGTTTGGTCTGCATCACGGGCCAATGCAGTGCATGTCTCTGTGATTTCTACGCTGCCCAATGGTCATTAAATACTACTGATGTGTGAACAAACAGATTAAAATCAATGGGTAAGTGTGCCTTCCGTGGAAAATGCAGACAGCACATGTGAAAAACAGAAATGTGAACGAGGCCTTAGGTGCTTACAGCACGTTATCGGGCAGAGCTTGCAATTCGTTGCCAATTGCCGGCTGTACCTGGACTTGCGTTGGTTTCGGGTTGCAAGTCCAATTTGTGATAGACTGCAATCACTCCCGGCGGCTGCTAATAGCTGCGTAACACCCTTAGGGTCTATTCACACGTCCGCAAAATGGATCCGGACCCATTCATTTTCAATGGGGCCAGAAAAGATGCGGACAGCACACAGTTTTGAGATTCTTGGCAAATACATTGCAGTTACTCAAACAGCTAAGCGGCTGCTTTCACAACTTCGGTCACCCCTGGCTGTGCCTTACATGGGTCATTCTGATCTGAGCCATGAAAGGCTGAGATGGGTAAACCCTTTAAGCCATCCATATAAGAAGGATATAAAGGGGCTAGCCAGCTGTGCACATTCCGCTATTTTCCTTTTTAAGGAGAAGCTTCTGCTGTGGTGGACACTGCACAACCGTGAAGAACATGTCTCTGAGGCAGTGTTATTTGCCCCAACCCCGCTATCAATAAGTAGAGTGATAACACTGAGGGCACTAACCTTGGCATAACCAAAATTTGAACTAAGAATATGCAGAAGAACACAACACTGGCACACAGGAAGTAATTTCGGATCTTTGGAATTCTGATGGTGCGATACTAAAAATAAGAGAAAAGTAAGAAAACATCATGTGCTAAAGCTGCAAACAAAACTATGTAAACATAGTAAAACTTAAAGGGGTTGACGACTCTGTTAGCACTTATTAAAACTATAAAGAAAGTAGGGAGATATTACACTTACTAATATATCTTCTTAAGCAGATCTGCCCGGTTTCCCTGCTATTGGCAGCCATGCCCCCTCCTGTCCTGCTCTCACAGCAGCCTCTCCATCCCTGCACCTGCCATGAAGGAGCTACCTCGTCCATGCCTGAAGGAGTGTGCTGCTGTCTGGGTCCTAAAGCGCCCTGCTTGTATCAGAGGTGCTTTCCTTCTGTGACTGGCACTCCTGGCTGGCAGGGGCTTAGCAGGGACACTTGTTAAAAGCTGAAATAAAAAAACTTTTGCATGACGCAGGTATTGGCTACCGCCCTCGCTTCTAACCCTGTACCCCACTCCCTCCCAGCCCAAAATAACGACACGTACACCAGGTTGGATTGAATCGGCCACAGCAGCCGTTTTATTATTACATATTTTAACTTTGCAGAAAACTGTACAACCAACCCATATGCAACAAGCATATTACAGCACACACCCCCAACATATGTATAACATATATTAAAGACGAGGGAGGTCCTCGAAGCCACAAATTTGATTAAACCCTCCTCCGCGGGGTACTCCATCTTGCCCCCAGCCAATGAGCGCCAGCTCGGAGGCACCACTGATGGACCTAAAAAACCTGCCCCGAAAATACCAACTATGGGAGTCCAGCCCCAATCATGGACCCCTCTCATCCTCAAGAACCTGTTATTCCACCAACTCCGAGGACCTCCCGCCACCAAGAACGCACAGGCTTGAGCCCTTAAGCATGGGCGTCCCTCCAAACACCCAACGCAGTCTCAATGCCCCCTTGCACTCCAAGACACCAGAGATCAATACCAATCGCATTGAGATGCACCCCATCACTCCCAGGGCCGTCTTTAATATTGATTGGACCCTGGGCAAAAATTTACTTGTGCCCCCTGGATCCTGCCTTCCCACACCTTAGCAGGCAATCACGCCCTCCACCACAACACACACACAAAAAATCCACACATCTGGTAGAGTACAGTGAATGACTGTAAATACTTCCAGTTCTGAAGACTCCAGCGGCTCAGGATCAGTGCTCTGGGCAGCTGGGCTCAGGCTGGAAGTGGGCACCGCTCTGCAGGAAGGAGACCAGGTCTCGGCTCACCCTAGGATTAAAATGCACCCCAGCACCCCCTTTTTATGTATTACAATGAAATATTTTAAAAATATGTTGAGAGGTCACGGTGCCGCACACCAGAAGGGAGGTACCCTGTGTGAACTTAAATTCAGCTGTTTCCACTCAGCAATTAACGCCCCAGACGAAGCATTATGGCGAAACCCGGGTCGGGCAGCATACATTGTTTTTAACACAATTTTATTCCTGTGTTTTTGTAAGTACAATAAACCCTTTTCATTTGCAACCACTGGTATGTACTTCACCATCTCTGCGCCTTCCTTCCTTTTGAGTTTTATGGAAGTGTGAGACGGGTGACATCTTGGAGTGACGCTCTCTTGGTAGGATCATAGTTCAGACAAAGATCTTCTGAATTGACGGCTTCTGGTCCTTACCTGCCCTACAACCTGAGCTCCCTGACTGAAGGCACACCGGTCTCTCTCTATGCGCATTACAAGTGATCCTTGTGAGTATATCGCATACATCTGATGCGACAGGTGTCTGAACATACTACACCATAGTGCGTTTTTTTCACTGCATTTTAGGTTTCCATGCATCTGTTGAGAATTTATGATTGAATGTGGTCCATCTAATTGAAGATTTTTTCCGAACGTAAGAAAGAGAAAATAACAGGAACATTTAAAAGAATCCTCCCTTGCAGCGCAATCCTTTCTTTTATTACTTTATCCAACAGACTTTTACCCACATTGTCTTGGGATTTGCAGCGCTTGAGTGGACTTATTTCCTATACAGAGACTTGTGCCTTTACCCCACAGTATGCAGTATAGCACCCTATAGTATACAGCAACCCACAGTATGCAGTATAGCACCCTATAGTATACAGCACCCCACAGTATGCAGTATAGCACCCTATAGTATACAGCACCACACAGTATGCAGTATAGCACCCCACACTATACAGTACCCCACAGTATATAGTAGAGCAGTATAGCCCCCCACACTATACAGGCCCCCCACACTATACGGGCCCCTCCACAGTATACAGCCCCCCCCACAGTATACAGGCCCCCCACAGTATACAGGCCGCCCACACAGTATACAGCACCCCACAGTATACAGCCCCCCACACAGCATACAGCCCCCCACACAGTATAAGGCCCCCCACACTATACAGCCCCCCCACAGTATACAGGCCCCCCACAGTATACAGCCCCCCTACAGTATACAGGCCCCCCACAGTATACAGCCCCACACAGTATACAGGCCCCCACACAGTATACAGCACCCCACATTATACAGCCCCACACAGTATACAGCCCCCCCCACAGTATACAGGCCCCCCAAAGTATATAGGCCCCCACAGTATACAGGCAGCCCACAGTATACAGCCCCACACACAGTATACAGCACATTAGCATAACAGCCCCTGTCACCTTTTTCTGATGTAATCTTCACACAAAAAAGCTCCAAACTTCTCCTGCAACACTCCTTGTAGGACCTGTGATGACCTCATAGCCATGTGACCAGTAATATTGCTAGGTTACTGGTCACATGGTGATGTTGTCATCTAAGGTCCTAGATCACAACTCACAGTACGCTGGCTGGACTCAGTGCCGGCAAGCATGGCATGGCAGCACCTCCTGTGTAGCTGACAGCCTGACACCCGGGGCAGTGGCTAGCAGGGCTCAAGAGGCAGCTGCCTTGGGCCCCCCAGGAGCAACTGGGCCCGGGGCAGCTGCTCCTTTTGCCCCTTGGTAAAGACAGCCCTGATCACTCCGCCAAAACACCCCAGAGCCTTGTTCTAAATCCGCATGTCGCACGGCTACGGCCCCATTCCGCAAGATGAACCTACCCAACACCCGATTCACCTTTATCCGGGCTTTGTTCAAACGGTCTGCTGACCGAGCCCCACACCACACATGCCTGTATACCACATCAGACCAAATGGTTACTAATCCCGGGAACAATGCCCAGATCCGCAACAGATTGAATTTTATATCCCTAATCAGCTCACGGAAAGGTCTTGCTCCTAAGTCATTACTGCCTACGTGTAACACTAACACAACCGGGGGTCTATCCAATCGCACAAACCTGTGTATCTCCGGTAAGACACTACTCCACACTATACCTCTTTTTCAAAGATGATTTTTATTAGGATTTTTCAATGTAAACTTACATTTAAAACATTGAAGTATGTTTATGTAAATACAAGCACCATAAATACCTATTTTTCCTAGCCAACAGATCACCGCCACGTCCCTTGCAAAACCTAACTGTCGCCCGTACTGCCGTGCTGCAGCTCGCAATGCTCCCCAAAAAACGCACGAAGCAACGATGCAGACAATGAATTGATGCCCTGAACCACTCCCAGATTATCGCAATGGAAACGCACTTTACAGTTACAAAATCTTTCACCCCACAAGAAAACTGCCACTAGGATCAGGAAAAGCTCAAGAAAAGCTAAGTTGCGCACCCAACCCCCGTAAAAACCACTCCTCCGGCCATTTTTCCGCACACCTCTGCCCATCGCAATAAACCCCAAACCTGTCCCCCCTGCCACATCCGAGAATAATTCAAAATCAAAACAATTCACTTGTTAACTCAAAAATAGCGACCGCCCATTATAGGAGGCCAAAAAGGAACCCCAAACTCTTAAGGGTACTTTCACACTTGCGGCAGGACGGATCCGACAGGCTGTTCACCATGTCGGATCCGTCCTGCGGCTGTTTCGCCGTGCCCCCGGGCCGCCGCTCCGTCCCCATTGACTATAATGGGGATGGGGGCGGAGCTCCGGCGCAGCACGGCGGTGCACGGCTTAAGGCCGCCGGACTAAAATTACTGCATGTCAGGTTTTTTAGTCCGGCGGCTTTCTCCGTGCACCGCCGTGCTGCGCTGGAGCTCCGCCCCCATCCCCATTATAGTCAATGGGGACGGAGCGGGGGCACGGCGAAACAGCCACAGGACGGATCCGACATGGTGAACAGCATGTCGGATCCGTCCTGCCGCAAGTGTGAAACTAGCCTAAGTCGTCTCTCAAGTCCCTTCTTAACCTTATATAATGATGAGGCGCCTATGCCTTGGAAGTCGCCATGGACAATCATCGTGAAAATACCCTGCCCATCGGTATTATCCGACAAGCAAAATAAAATTTTTCTAAAAGCGACTGCAAATCGCAAGTTTAATCTTATTTAGACGCTGCACTGTGTTTTTTAAATACTCCAGCTTGTCTGGTGGCAACCGACATTTCATCCTCTCAGTATCAATAATGATACCCAAGAAACTTAGCTTGGTCGCAGGGCCCACCGTCTTCTCTGAAGCCAACGGGACTCCAAAACGCGCAAACAACGTTTCCAGCGTATCTAACAATAAAGAGAAACCGTCGAACCTGGCGGACCTATGCATAGGAAGTCATCCAAGTAATGGATTATAGAAGACCATCCGGCCGCATCCGCAACTGCCCAATCCAAAAAAGAACTAAAAGTTTCAAAATACGCACAGGACAGAGAACACCCCATCGGAAGACATTGGTCCACGAAAAACTTCCCTTCCCAAAAACAACCCAACAAATGTAAACTGTCCGGGTGTACCGGCAGTAACCGAAAAGCCGATTCGATATCCGTTTTTGCCAACAATGACCCTTTTCCAAATTTTTTAACCCACCCAACTGCCGCATCAAATGATGTTTACACCACCAAACACAGTTCAGGATCTATCCCATCATTGACCGACGAACCCTTTGGATACGACAAGTGATGAATAAGCCAAAATTTATTCGGCTCCTTCTTGGGCACAACACCCAGCGGTGACAAACGCAAAGCCGCCATTGGAGGTTCCAAAAATGGCCCCGCCATCCGTCCCAGCCGCACCTTCCTAAACAACTTCTCAGTGACTACCTCCTTGTGTTCGTACGCCGAACGCAAATTCTTTTTAACAAAACGCTTCCCCCAGAACAAAGGGAATACAAAAACTGAACTAGAACCCCTCCCTTAACAAACGCGCTGCCTCCCCATCAGGGTACCTACTTAGAAATGGCGCCATCTCTGCCAAAGGCACTGGCGTTACCCCCTTTTGAAGCAGCTTCCTCCCCTTTTTGCCTATTTCCTCTGAAACATCTACTAGCCCCATGTGCTCCCCCACAAGAAGTGCATTAAATTTGCACTTCGCCCCAAACTTACATCCTCCTTCATTAAACAAAAAACACAGTGCCTTAGCCGACGCCGTAGTAAACGTGGATTGTCCGGATCCTTCTGTTTCCCCCCGAAAGGACTGAGCCGCTCTAACCGGTGCCGTGAATTTTAGCCATAACGTAATATCCATGTGGTCCCAGCGAATGCTTGGACGCACCACCTTCCGCTGCCGAAAATGTTCATCATAGCGGCGCCACGCTTGACCACCATTAACCCAGTATGCTTCGCTAATCGTGTCAAGGTAGCAAAAAAGAGCCAAACAACATTCGGGAGCTTTTTCCCCAATAACACTGGCTAAAATAGCAAAAGCTTGCAGCCAATTAGAAAAAGTGCGCGGAATCAAGCGATACCGGCACTTTTCTTCTTCTTCTTTTTTACCGTCGTCCTTTCTGGCCCTGTCCAAATTGAAATGTACTCCCCTCTCCAAATTCGATCTCTTACGTCTTGTTTTAAATGTGCTCCTAAAGGGCCCTTAAAGCACACATAAACCTCCCCCGTGCAGCGTCATCCATCCTAACCGACTCTTCCTCAAGCGAACCCCCACGCTTGCGTCTGTACTGACACACAGCGTCCCCGTCCCCCCGTGACACCCCCGAACTGTGTATGGACTGCACCTGCCCCCGTCCCAAGTCCCCGGAATGTCCCTCGACCCCCAAAGGCACTAAGGATAGATAGGAAAGGTCCCCATGATAACTCACCAGGCTGCCTGGGTGCTGTGATCCCACCAGCCACAGATCCTGAATCCCGTCCAGACGCTGTTCCCGTAGCCCGTCCATCCAATAGTCCAGAATCAGGATGTGACAACCCATCTTCAGAGGATGATGCAGCTCCCAGAGGCCCTGGAACAGATGTGCTGGCGCTGAATGATGAAGAGGAGGAGTCAGCATCCTGCTGCCCGTTTTCCACCGCCGACCTCACTCTGGCAACAGCACTCACGAAGAGGGGGGGGCAGCATCCTGCTGCCCGCACACATGGTTCAGCCTGCCCTCCCCCACCCCCCACTGCTGCAGGGGAAGACAGCCCTATCCGTGTCCCCACGTTTGCGCCGAGCAGCCTCCCCTGCAACAAACAGGGGATCCGACGAACCTGCTCTTGCGCCACTACAGTCGCCAGCAGAGGGAGTTCTGGTGAGGATCTTATGTCTGCCGGTGTCCCGCCGTAGACGTGGATTCCTCCCATGTCGGGATGACAGAGCAGGAGGCTGCCGCTCATGCGCAAACCCTGGAGGGTCCCTGGTGGGGCTCCTGACCTGGCGCCGGACTCGGGGGACCTGTTCAGGACTGAGGCGCACCGGCAGACGTGAGCGCCGTGGCCGTCGCGTCTCTTGTTGCAGGGACCCGTCCCCTATCTCTCCTTCTCTAAGCAGACCCTGGAGCTGAGACTGCACCTATTCCGGTCCATGCGCAATTGCCTTCTCCCGCAGCAGGCGAATTAACCCTTCAACGTCTGCCATTATTAGGTGAGCTAGCTGCTGTTTTTTCTGTGTCCCTGCCTGCTGGTCTCTTTCTAAAAATGGCCTCCTCTTCTTCTCCCGCCACCCTATTTAAGGCCTTCCCCCCTTTTACCCCACCCCTATATTTTAAAACCCACCAATCCCTGCCTAGCCTGGCTCGCTGGCGCCTCTGCTCATCTTGATGGCCTCCCCCCAGGCTGCGCCCTCTAGTCCGGCCACACTGGAGGAAGGGAGACTGAGGAGAAGCTGTGATGGCTGATCTGACTGACGGCTCTGCCCCCTCTATCTCCTGTACTGAGAGGATCCTGCCAACCTGTGAGGATGTAAGTGCTGTGGACCACAAACTGTGAGCAATCCCAGTGTCTGTCCTGTTTATGGACCCTCTGCTCTGTGTTATCACTGACATGATATTACAGCCAGACCAACAGTTCAGGAGCTTTAACCCCTTGTGAGCTGTCAGTATGGCTGAGGTCAGTGATATCAGCAGCAGTCACTGGTCTCACCTTCTATAAATGTGTGCCCTCTCCTTCCTGCACTCTGTATATGGTGATATGTGACCCCCACCACTGCATATAGAGATCCGTGACCCCCGTACACTGTATACAGTGATCCAAGCTAACGCTAGCCCATGAGTGCCGCCGAAGTCCGCTCCGACCCCATTCACTTTAATGGGGACAGGTCGGAGGTGCGGCCGCAGCACGGCAAACATGCTGAAAGGCCGCCGGACAAAAAACACAGCGTGCTGGGCATCAGTGAACGTGACTGGGGTCGGAGCGGACTTCTGATGGCACTCGTGGGCTAGCGTTAGCACGGATCTGGCAGGGGAACAGCCTGCTAACGCTAGTGTGAAGCCTTAGGAGGCTCCTCTCTATGTGAGATCGATTTGTACAAATGTATTCAGCAGACCTCTTGTGCAACAAAGATCTGTCCCCCCCACTCAACAGCCCCCTCCTCCGGCAGTCCGTGCACCTAAACAGAAATCTATCGCCGCTCAGAGCAGCCGTGGATTTCTGGCTTCATTTGAGTCCGAAAACTGGTGAAAATAAACATAAATTTGTTGGGGCGACTGGTCACACCCCCTCCCTGCCATTGCCACGCTCCCCCTTTTTTTTTAAAGGCACAGTTAAAAAGTCGCACACACATAGTTTGCTACTTTTTAACGCCACTTTTCAGAAACAAGGGAAATGATAAATCTCCCCCTCTATTCATTCTGTTCATGGATTAAATCCAATGGTGCAACTAGAAATGACTGGGCCCTACAGCAACAGGGCCCCCTCCCTCCCCCCCAGTAACATATTAGCATCATATTCCTGTGTGCTGCTGGGACTGGGGCGTCCATCCAGTAAGGGTCCATCCAGACGTCCGTAGACTGGGTCCGGATCCGTTATGCAATTATGCGGTACGGGTGCGGACCAATTTTATTTTCAATGGGGCCGAAAAAGATGCGGACAGCACACAGTGTGCTGTCCACATTTGCATTTCCAGTTCACGGCCCTTGAAAAAAATAGAGCATGTCCTATTCTTGTCCGCAGCTGCAGACAAGAAATGGAATCCTCTATTAAGTGCCGGCGATGTGCAGACACTACGGACGTCTGAATGGACTCTTATTGATATTATCTGAGGGGCTATTTTCTCTATGGAAACACAAGTGGGCGGGGATGTCATGTGACCGCTCCTCTGAACATGCTTGCTACAATGCATGCTGGGATATTTACTTTTACTTTGCCGCTGCTCCTCCCCCCACGGTCGGTCTGAGGAGCTCCTCCAGGGAGGCATGTCATGGTGAACAGGTTAGAAAAGTGATCTATAGCCGGTACATGTCACAGGATAGAAATACTTCACGGTTTGGGCTATTATCTAGGGCACTTTGGATTTTTGATACTTAGGGTGGCCAACCCCCTTAAGGACATAAACTATTCAGACCACCTATCTAATCAAACCCCGGGGAGCCTGGTGGATCTGTGAAGAGGCCTAATGAGTGCACATATGAGGGTGCGCATGTCTGCACCCAGTATTCTTCTGTATGTGTAGGGGCGACACTTGAATTGGCAGTAACTTCTATTAATGTGACACTGCGGAGGGTCGGTCTATTCAGTATAATACAACAAGGCAGAAGCCATGTTAACACACAATAGTCAATGAGTGAACTGCACACAACACAGTAAACAGCTACGTCACGTCCTCTGTTATTTCAGGTAAGATGGCACCACACAAAACGGTGCCGTGCTAATGAACAAACCTAACGGGGGATATTTACAGAGCTAAGTGCACCAGAAGGTTGGTCAATTTTGGCCAAAACAGGTGTACAAGCCTTGCACCACATTTATTTTGTGTTTTAGTCACTTTTTGCACCTCTCTAGACAAGGAATGTGCAAAATTGCACCAAATTTTGGCGCAAGATAAACCAACCAATAGTTTATGTAAAGCTGAAGTCAAGTTTTTGAGTTTTAGCAGGATGGACCGAGTTCATCATGCAGCATGATCCAGCAAGATACATTTGTAGCATCTTTAGACTGTCTTAACGGAGTTTCCAGGAGTTTAATATTAATGACCTATGCTCAGAATAGGTGAATTCCAGATTAGCGGTGGTCCACTACCCGGCACCCCCCCCCCCCCCCCCCCCGGTCAGCTGTTTGAGGAGGACCACCATGTATCTTACCAGGCACAGCGCTGTCCACCGGACAGTGGCTGTGCTTGGTATTGCAGCACAGATGGAGATGGAGATGCGTCTAGACTCTAGGCCATCCGACTGGTGAACTGAGGAATAGGCCCCGGCACTCCAGCAAGTTGATCAGCAGGGGTGCTGGGAGTCAGACCCCTGCCAATCTGATATTGATGGCCTATCCTGAAGACTGGCCATCAACATCAACATTTTGGACAACCCCTTTAAGTTGACACTGTCTAAATATCAGGCAGGATTAGTAAATCTCCCCCATCATCTGCAGAGTACAAGTAATATAGAATATAACATTTTTTCCTACCTCTCTTTCTAGACCATCAGCAGTGAAAAAAAGTAGGAATGCATAAAAGTCATCAGATTTCCCAAACCAGGGCCTGAAAGAAAGGACAGCCAACAATTGACACATATGAATAACATGCTCTGCAAGTCTCCTAGTAAGGCCTCTTGCACACAAACGTTTTTTTTTCTGTTTCCGTTCCGTTTTTTTGTGTTCTGTTTGCGGTCCATATGCGGAACCATTCACTTCAATGGGTCCGCAAAAACAACGGAAGGTACTCCATATGCATTCTGTTTCCATATTTCCGTTCGGGTCAAAGATAGAACATGTCCTATTATTGCCCGCAAATCACGTTCCGTGGCTCCATTCAAGTCAATGGTTCTGCAAAAAAAAAAAACTGAATGCATCCGTATATGTCTTCCGTATCCTTTCCATTTTTGCGGAAGGATCTATTGAAAATGTTATGCCCAGCCCAATTTTTTTATGTACTTACTGTTTAAACATTATTGTATGCTTCTGTTTCCGATCCGCAAAAAACGGATCACAAACAGAAACCAAACGGAAAAAATGGAACGGCAAAACGGAACGGAAGCGGAAACACTACTGAAACAAAAAAACTGAAAAACTCATCCGTTTAAAACGGACCGCAAAATACAGAAAAAGCCATACGGTCGTGTGCAAGAGGCCTAAATCTGAGAATCCTAATTATTTTAGCAGGTCTTCACACATGAGCTTCATGGTCTATTCACATTTCTTGCAGAAATTTCTGTCACAATTATCTGAAAGCTCTTCAGCAAATCTGCCACATGTATATATACTATTAGAGATGTTTTCCCATGGATGCCATGCCATGGAAGCTGAGAATGAAGGTCCTCTTCAAAATGTGACCTGCACAGCAGCTCCTCCAGGCACCCGGCTGTGCAGGGATTTGGGTCACGTCACTACACCAGTGCTGGGCCTACTTCATCGTTGGTGGCCCCTGATGACAGACCGATTATAAAGTGATCACATATCTTAGAGTTATTCCATCAATTGATAACATCAGTGCTGCAGCTCCTTGGCTGGTGGTCATGTCACTGTGCAGTGAAAATGTCAAGAGGACAGAGCACTGGGCCTCTTCTGTTTCCAGATCAGATGAGTCCCGGCAACGGGACCTTCACCAACCAGAAGGTCATAGCACATTTGAGCAATATGTCATCACTTTATGCAATGGTAATAATCCATTTAAAGATTCCCAAAAAGATTGTTACAAGCCGAGGACTATGTATATGGTATAGCCATGGTCGACACTAGACGGCATTATCATTTACCTGTATGTAGGAAACCAGCAAAGCTGAAGATATAGATGAAACACATTTTAATGGAGAGTAACTGTGCACCACACCCCTCATTCAAGGTCAATGTCATGTCACCAGTTACTTTCTATATTGTATACAGGCACAAGAAGCGGCTAAGGGGCTCTTTCACACTTGCGTTGTCCGGATCCGGCGTGTACTCCATTTGCCGGAATTACACGCCGGATCTGGAAAAACGCAAGTGAACTGAAAGTATTTGAAGACGGATCCGTCTTCAAAATGCGTTCAGTGTTACTATGGCAGCCAGGACGCTATTAAAGTCCTGGCTGCCATAGTAGTAGTGGGGAGCGGGGGAGCAGTATACTTACAGTCCGTGCGGCTCCCGGGGCGCTCCAGAATGACGTCAGAGCGCCCCATGCGCATGGATGACGTGTCCATGCGATAACGTCATCCATGCGCGTGGGGCGCCCTGACGGTAAGTATACTGCTCCCCCGCTCCCCACTACACTTTACCATGGCTGCCAGGACTTTAGCGTCCTGGCAGCCATGGTAACCATTCAGAAAAAGCTAAACGTCGGATCCGGCAATGCGCAAAAAACGACGTTTAGCTTAAGGCCGGATCCGGATTAATGCCTTTCAATGGGCATTAATTCCGGATCCGGCCTTGCGGCAAGTGTTCAGGATTTTTGGCCGGAGCAAAAAGCGCAGCATGCTGCAGTATTTTCTCCGGCCAAAAAACGTTCCGGTCCGGAACTGAAGACATCCTGATGCATCCTGAACGGATTTCTCTCCATTCAGAATGCATTAGGATAAAACTGATCAGGATTCTTCCGGCATAGAGCCCCGACGACAGAACTCTATGCCGGAAGAAAAGAACGCAAGTGTGAAAGAGCCTTATGGTAGGGTATTTTTATTTATTTATAAAAAAAATAAAGAAAAAAGGGAACTTACCTCACTGAACTGAGGCCATCGATTGTGTTCAGCATTCTGTCATGAAGTTCTTCCTCCTGGTTCCGTTTTTGTGAAACAGTCCTAAATAAAGAACGATTAAACGTCATTACATGGCTGTCATCATCTCATGACAAAGCTTAGCTGTAAAGCTGTAATATCTGTGGCGAACATTAAATGGATATGTAACATGCAAAATACTCGGGTTTCAGAAAGCTTTAAAATGACACAACAAAAGCCATTGACGAGTTAAAGGTGTATTCCCAGCTGGGACATTGATCCCACGTCTGGGACCCACTCCTATCTGCAGAATGGGACCCCAAAGTGAACAGAGAGCAGACGCAGGGCATTGGCCCACCAGGAAATTTCCCTGTAAGGACTATGGCCAATCCTCCCATGCTTTAATGTATGTTAAATTTATATATATATATATATATATATACCAAGGAAAAAAGGCGGCACTGGTACAAAATCAGTTGAGGTTAGGGTGCACATCCCAAGGGGAATAGGCTTCTTACCCCAATGTGTAGGTCCAGAAAAACGGGCGGCACTCCAAGAGGTAAAGGAAGAAAGTGAACCTTTATTCACCCAGGTGGTGCAACGTTTCGGCTCTACACTTGAGCCTTTTTCAAGCCAAGGGCTTGAAAAAGGCTCAAGTGTAGAGCCGAAACGTTGCACCACCTGGGTGAATAAAGGTTCACTTTCTTTCTTTTACCTCTTGGAGTGCCGCCCGTTTTTCTGGACCTATATATATATATATATATATATACACACTCACCTAAAGAATTATTAGGAACACCTGTTCTATTTCTCATTAATGCTATTATCTAGTCAACCAATCACATGGCAGTTGCTTCAATGCATTTAGGGGGGTGGTCCTGGTCAAGACAATCTCCTGAACTCCAAACTGAATGTCAGAATGGGAAAGAAAGGTGATTTAAGCAATTTTGAGCGTGGCATGGTTGTTGGTGCCAGACGGGCCGGTCTGAGTATTTCACAATCTGCTCAGTTACTGGGATTTTCACGCACAACCATTTCTAGGGTTTACAAAGAATGGTGTGAAAAGGGAAAAACATCCAGTATGCGGCAGTCCTGTGGGCAAAAATGCCTTGTGGATTCTAGAGGTCAGAGGAGAATGGGCCGACTGATTCAAGCTGATAGAAGAGCAACGTTGACTGAAATAACCACTCGTTACAACCGAGGTATACAAAGCATTTGTGAAGCCACAACACACACAACCTTGAGGCGGATGGGCTACAACAGCAGAAGACCCCACCGGGTACCACTCATCTCCACTACAAATAGGAAAAAGAGGCTACAATTTGCACAAGCTCACCAAAATTGGACTGTTGAAGACTGGAAAAATGTTGCCTGGTCTGATGAGTCTCGATTTTTGTTGAGACATTCAAATGGTAGAGTCCGAATTTGGCGTAAACAGAATGAGAACATGTATCCATTCTCTGATGGCTACTTCCAGCAGGATAATGCACCATGTCACAAAGCTCGAATCATTTCAAATTGGTTTCTTGAACATGACAATGAGTTCACTGTACTAAAATGGCCCCCACAGTCACCAGATCTCAACCCAATAGAGCATCTTTGGGATGTGGTGGAACGGGAGCTTCGTGCCCTGGATGTGCATCCCTCAAATCTCCATCAACTGCAAGATGCTATCCTATCAATATGGGCCAACATTTCTAAAGAATGCTATCAGCACCTTGTGGAATCAATGCCACGTAGAATTAAGGCAGTTCTGAAGGCAAAAGGGGGTCCAACACCGTATTAGTATGGTGTTCCTAATAATTCTTTAGGTGAGTGTATATATATATATATATATATATATATAATAGGTTATTGTATCTACTGTATCTATCTGTGTCAACTTTTTCTTTCCTTATGACAGGTCTGGGGGTAAACCTGTAATGGACCCTGATTGCCCAGGTACAATAAATTCATACACCATTCCAAGCCTGTTCAATAAATAGGTGATGCCAGACTGTTGGACTGTTGTTGATACTGATACAGACTTTGAATGTGTAATACCGTATTTTTGGACTATAAGACACATTCCCCCCCCCCCCCAAAAAAGTGAGGGAAAGTGGAGGTGCATCTTATAGTCTGAATGCTAATAAACTCTTCCATTATGGAAGAAGTTATTAGCATACAGGAGGCACGAGGAGGGGAGGGCAGCACGGCATCGGCTCTACTCATCCTCCCTGGTCTTTTTCCAGGCTCCACTCTGTACGCAGTCAGGAGGTAGTGCATGTTTGTAGGCGTGCACTATGACCTGACACTGTGGAATATTAGATCACAGTGCAGCACAGGCCAGAGGTGTGGTGCAGGGAGCGGTGAGTCCATGTTCTGCAGTGTGGCAGCGCCATCCAGAGCAAGCAAGGAAAGTTTTTTTGTACTGTTTGGTGGGGGTCTGACCTGAAGTCTGATGGGGTTCTAATCTGAAGTCTGATGGTGGTCTGATCTGAAGTCTGATGGTGGTCTGATCTGAAGTCTGATGGTAGTCTGATCTGAAGTCTGATGGTAGTCTGATCTGAAGTCTGATGGTAGTCTGATCTGAAGTCTGATCTGAGACTGATGCAGGTCTGATCTGAGACTGATGCTGGTCTGATCTGATGCTGATCTGAGGCTGATGCTGGTCTGATCTGAGGCTGATGCTGGTCTGATCTGATGCTGATCTGAGGCTGATGCTGGTCTGATCTGAGGCTGATGTTGGTCTGGTCTGATCTGATCTGAGGCTGATGGGCGTCTGATCTGAGGCTGATGGAGGTTGAGGGTTTGATCTTAGGCTGATGGAGGTCTGATCTGAGTCTGATGGGGGTTGGGAGTCTGATCAGAGGCTGATGGAGGTTGGGGGGTCTGATCTGAGGAAGATGGGTGTCTATTCTAAGGCTGATGGAGGCTGGGGTCTGATGGGGTTCTGATGAAGGTCTGATGAAGCTTGGGGCTCTGATATAAGGTCAGATGAGAATTTTTTTTTCCTTATTTCTCTCTAATTCCTAGATGCGTCTTTATAGTCTGAAAAATAGGGTATGATTCTGGGCCTGCCTACGCTGGAGACATTGGTTACCCAAAACTGTCACAATTATATTGTTTATTGGAGTGAGATCACATGTTAAATTTATTGCCAACCTTGTTTTTTTTATTCTGGACTTAAAGGTTACAAACACAGAAATGATCTTCTTGACAAAAATTCAATTTTCAGTTTCTCCTTTAAAGAAAAAAAAAGTCAGCAGTTCTTCATACCTTTCTGTATTAACCTGGCACCCCATACGTTGCAGAGCAATTTCCTACAAAAGTAAATATTACAATATTATTTCATTTATATAGTTTGTGCACTCATATACAATGAATGTAATCAAAAAGCTAAATATATTTTCACTAATTCTGTTATGGTAAAGAATGAGACCTAGTGTACATGACCGTATGTATTTTGCGGTCCGCAAACCACAGATCCAGCAGTTCCTGTTATATAAAAGCCTATTCTTCTCCACAAAATGGACAAGAATAGGACATGTTCTATAATTTGCAGAATGGCCACACGGATGCACTTTTTGCTGTCCCATAGAAATGAATGGGTAAGCCTCTGAAGCAAACCAAAAATACAATAGTGTGCATGAGCACTAACCTACAACTAATTCCCATGACCAAGGCCCACTTCGCTGACAAGACAAAATTTTGGGCCCTCCTTCTATAGTAAGGTCCTGCCCTGGACGTGGAGATTTCTGACCATTGTCCTACCACCTGAATAATTCAACACCCTCCATAACATATCTTATGGATTCATACATTTTGTTTCCTTGCAGCAAGGGATGTTAATAAAGGTTATTACTGATGGTATGAGATGGCGCAGGGCAGTGCTTTCCTAACCTATCCATTCTCAGGGAATACTTATTCTTATTTTCAAGGGATAAAATTGTTACTGACATGCCTACTATAAAAACAATATAAGAGGTTGGTGTACATGAGACGCTGAACACCCAGTTGAGTTGCAGCCCCCAAATCATTTTACTTAAAGGGAACCTGTCATGTGGATATTTGATTATAATCTAACTAATTATATACAATCATTAACTACTAAAAAGTACCTTAGATGTATTCACTTACTGGTGTGACAGATGGTTAACTCATAATATACACACAAAGATGCCGCATGCTAATGAGCTGATTTGAGTCCAGCGTGATGTCAGTGAGTCCAGCGTTTATTTAATTAACAGCTATGGAACTCTCTGGCTGAGGAGGTGGTGATGGTGAGTACAATAAAGGAATTCAAGAGGGGCCTGGATGTATTTCTGGAGCTTAATAATATTACAGGCTATAGCTACTAGAGAGGGGTCGTTGATCCAGGGAGTTATTCTGATTGCATGATTGGAGTCGGGAAGGAATTTTTTATTCCCCTAAAGTGGAGAAAATTGGCTTCTACCTCACAGGGTTTTTTGCCTTCCTCTGGATCAACTTGCAGGATAACAGGCCGAACTGGATGGACAAATGTCTTTTTTCGGCCTTATGTACTATGTTACTATGTTACTATGTATAGTCACTCCCCTGCCCACCTGCTGCTGATTCATATGGAAAATAACTGTCATTCAGCAGCAGGTGGGTGGGGAGAGTCAGGAGCTCATGAATATTCAGGACTCATCATTATCAGCTGGAGCTTTTCAATACAAGATGTTGGCAGATTGACTAGGTCAATTAAAGAAAGTGACCCAGCATTTTGCTAAGAGAATCAGTCACTTATTTATGTTGCTCTTAGTTAGGACACCATAAAACTGGTGACAGGTTCCCTTTAAGCTTAATTAGATATATTCTAAACTAAGCAATGTGGGTATCCTACTGCAAATAAAAAATGCAAAGTATTCTAAAAATAAAAAAACACTATAGTCTGACCACTGAAATCATTGTGCCGGTCACTAATACATGCAGCGCTCAAAGAGGACAGCATCTCTGTGCTATTGATAAGGAGTTTTTAGAAATAACTATTTACACTATCCTCAAATGACTATTATTATGCCACAAGGTGCCAACCGCCATCTGTGTCCCGAATCCCAACACTTGACAGGGGAAAGAGGGATCTGCGATATGAGACTTCATACTGGATGTATGGCTAGCTGAACTTTGTTCTGTGTAGTTCCAAAAGTGAATAATATGTTCAGAAAAAAATGCTAGTAAACAGTGCCACATAGCACAAAGCCACTAACCCGTTTTGGCTTTCCATTTGTAACAGGTGTCACAGTGGTAGAGGGCTCAGTGGAGTCAAGATGAGAGAAAGGTCTTGCTGCCCCCCATGATTCCAAATATCTTGTCATGCGGACTGACGGTCGAACCTTTAGACCATCATTCACTCGCGTCCTAGCAATGTGGTGGTTCTGGATCTGGTGTTCTTTTGACTAGAAATAACACAAAACAGTTATTAAATACACAGGGCAAGTCAAATGCAGTGCAGTCCAACCTTCAACATCACATTTATTTATTTTTTTGATATCTTGATAGTTCTGTTCTGGTAATTATTTTTAATATATCTTCAAAGTAGTTGGGGGCTTTGTTTTTTCTGATGCAAAGCTCCAAATCATCTGCATAGACATGTAGACATGTAATGATACCACACACAGCTCATCACATGTGGATACGGTATATTTCTATAGTTCCATAAAGCTGATCTTCCTTTTCAATTGCTTTAGTTATCAAATGAACTAAGGGGGTCATTTATTATACTGAAATACACGTATATTAGGCGCATTTCAAGGCGAAGATAACGGCGACTTTGACCCACTCATGCCAGGTCTAAAATTGTGGGCATGGCATTGCTGGAAAAGGAGATGGGCCGGCTGTTTCAGGCGTAGACAAATGTCTTAATGTAAGACAGCTCGAAAGCTGTCTTACATTTAGAACTGGCACTGGATTCACCAAAGTTATGGAGAGTCTGGCAGGGCTTTATAAAGACTGGTGTCTAAAACGCCAGTCTTAATAAATGTGCCCCTAAGTTTCAAATAGAATCTGGCCAGTGGTCACCTCGTCAATGCAGGTACAGTGTCTCCGCATAAGACCTAATGGTCTGATGTCTGAATCCTTTGTACTGGAGAGGTCCCCTGTTGCCATTACTCTTTGCATTGGCCATTGAACCCTTGGCCCGCTTGATACATCTTAATCAGGACATCACAGGTTTGTAATATGGTTCTTTGGAGGAGAAAATTGCACTATATGCAGATAATATGTTGCTGCTTTTTGGTAATTTGGAATGTGTCTAATTATAGACTTTGACACCTATTCTGGCCTTTCTATTAATTGGGATATCAGTACTGCTTCCATTGGACCCTTTGCCTGAGCCCGGTCTAGAACATAGAGCCCCACTTCAGGTAGCATCCACTTTTAACTACCTAGACATGCAGGTATCTTCTCAGCCTCAGGAATATATCACTCTTAATTTGCTCCCATTACTGGATAAAAGTGCTCAGAAAACAACTACTTGGTGCAAGCTCCCACTCTCTCTACCTGATCAACATGGTGCTAATGCCGCAATTCCTATATGTTCATCATAATAGTTGTATCTGGAACCCAATATGTTATTTTTAGAAAA
The DNA here is from genome assembly GCF_905171765.1 of Bufo bufo. Classification (NCBI taxonomy): domain Eukaryota; kingdom Metazoa; phylum Chordata; class Amphibia; order Anura; family Bufonidae; genus Bufo; species Bufo bufo. The sequence continues at coordinate 99,231,654 of NC_053398.1, forward strand.
TAAAAAGTCTATTTCGCTCCTTAATTTGCAATAGACAGTTTCGAAGAATCAGGTTGAACACCTCACAAAGAGGTAAAGATTGTGGGGGATTGGTGATACCTAATCCCTAGCTAAAAAAAACAGAATATTAACAAAGGCTATATTAGTAGGCGCCATATAGACATCTTTCATTCACATAAGTCAAGAGTAGCCAGAAAGTGGCCGAACTCCTTTAAGAATTTTCAGCAGCTGAAGTCAGAGCTTGGGCTCCTAAATTCCCTCTTCTATCAATATCTACAACTCCGTCATGCCTTAGATGTGCAGAGCAAAATGTTAGATCCCACTATTGATACTGTTATTAGAGCAGGTCATGTCTAGGGGAGACACCAAGGGGTCATCTCCAATTTTTATCATCTTTTGCTTTAATTTTATCATAAGCAATTTCCCCTGCAAGCACAGGGTAAATGGGCACGAGATGTGGGTCCCTTAACAGATGCACAATAATCTGAAGTTTTGATTGTGTGACAGTCTTTAACACTTTGTGAAACTCAGACTCTCACAACTCTCTCCGATTCACAGAGTGTATAAGACTCCCTTGTTTCTTCACCATACATGGGTTCGGAGGACATCTGACTGCCCTAGATGTAGCATTTCTGATGCTCATGTTCTCCATATGTTTCAGGAGTGCACTGCCCTGGGTTCATCCTGGACATTATTTTTGTGGTGTGTGGGATGCGTCGTCCTGCTGAGCCCATGGTATGTATTCTGGGGCTTTTGCGGACTAATAGTACAGAGAGTACTTACTTTATCGGGCAAGAAAATTAATTGCCCGCATGAATGAGGTAATCTGATCATAAATGAGGGGCAGACAAAAAGTTTGAATCTATATGGGGGCCATTGATTCCAACGCTAGAGCGTCCATCACGACGGCTGTTGTGCATCTGAGTGAAAGACTGATAGGCCTGAGCTTATTTAGGAGCAATGTGATTTGACATAAGTTGGGGGAGGGGATACAGACTTTTTTTCAACCTTTATGCTGCAATCACAATATTCTAGACAGGGGTTTTATTTATTTCTCCTCAATACTGAGCTCGGCCTTTGTGATCTCCAGGTGTCCATTGTACATGCCCATCTACGGCTAAGACCTAATCTTGTGATGCTGTGGGTGCTGTTCTTGTGGGATAGGAAGTTGGCGGATTTATTCTCTTCACCTTTTTTGCTCCGTATTTATCCCCTTTGCTTTATCAGGGAGGTGTTTTGGACTATTTGTTTTACAAAACTATCTGCTTTGTTTGTTTGCCTAACATAAATAAAAATGCCGATTAAAAAAAAAAGTTTAATTGGCTTGATGTTGACACAATGAGAGATTGATTTCTGCCTGGAAACCAATAAAAGAACAAAGTGTGCAAATGATGACATTGTTCAGACTTATAACAACTATTGTGATCATGTCCTGCCCTGTACAGTTAGATGCTTCACTATATGGCCAACTGACCATCATGCCTATATGAGCCTGGACATCCCAGTCCAAAACCATGGGTGTTAAGCCACATACATTTGCCCATATAGCATACACACAATGTTATACATCATACTCACTCTTGGATCAATGACCAGGTAGGTTTTAATGTTCATTTCTTTCAAGTAGGGGTCTCTGAGCTGCCCACGTCCATCTTCTACACAGTAGGCTCCATTCAAGTGCCCCAATGTTGCTTCGGTGATGTGAACTCGACTAATTCATGTGAAAACAGAAAAACAGTAAAAGGTATTTCATTCATCACTAGGATGTGCTATAACTTAAGCTGCATTCACATCTCCGTTAGCCATGATCCGGAATAAATGCCGGCTGGGGCCGGACAGAAACCACTGCACCCTGCTGCAAATGTTCACTGGAGATGTGAACGTAGCCTTACTGATCAGTGGGGATCTGACTGCCGGGACCCCCACCCATTTTTAAATGTGGAGGATGCAGCACTAAAAAAAAATGCAACACAACTTCAATGACGGGAACAGGGCCCGCTGCAAATCTGGCTTGTGAGTGCCAACTGGACAGTTTCCATATCTGTAATGGAGTTGTATAGAGTTTGCAGCATGCTGACTGGGAAGTACTGGCAGTCCTTAACTTAACAATGACCTCGCTGTCTAGTGTTAGTGACTGGTGTAGAACCGCTGTCTAAGCCTTACAGAAAAAAATTATGGCGGATGGAAACCAAGAATAAAAATATTTTTGGGTCTTAAAAGGGTTTGTATAACCATTACATTTAATGAAGCTAAAAAAAAGTACATTTAGCAATTTTTCCATTAACACCTAGTAAATGTAATGCCTTGCAAAGATATACCCAGGGTGCTCAAGATGCCCCCCCCCCCAGTGTGTCCATCCATCTATGTGACTCCATTTTGGTGACCGAGCATGCCTGGTAAATCTTGTATGCTGTACTATTTTAAAATGAGCTTTCTTCACCTCGGCCGGCTGGGATGCGGTTTGCTTCTTCCCCTCACATATAGAGGCTCCTTGGGCATCCCCACTTTCACAACGCTTGAATAAAGCTAGAGAGGTAAAGAGATCTCATTTTAAAAAAAGCACATGTGCACGGTGAAGGTGGCCGCTTTCATAGAGGACAGCATGCAAGATTTACCACACATGCTTGGCCATCAGAACAGAGTTGTATAGATGGACAACTAGAAACGTCATGGAGCACCATCCTGAGCATCATAGATTAATATCTTTGTAACCAGGCATCACTTTTAATGGATATTAATTCCTAATTTTCTCTTTTCACCTCGATTAATTATAAATGTCATGATGGCCAAAATTGGCTTGGCCCTACAGGGGTTAAAATAATGGTACAAGATTTGGTAAACTAGATACTTTACAGACAGCCTGTACATAACCTGTACATGAATTAGGTACGTGATAACAAATTTGCTCAGCCAATAAAATGATGCACACACACGTAGTTTTGTTCCACATCCGATCCACATTTTTTGCAGATGCGGACCTATTCATTTCAACGGGGTCACAAAAGATGTGAACAGCACACAGTGTGCTGTCCGCATCCGTATGTCCATTCTGTGGCCCAAGAAAAAAAATAAAACATGTTCTATTCTTGTCCATTTTGTTCAAGTTTAAAAATAAATGGTGGCATGCACCTGCCCGGGATCAGTGTTTAGCCGATCTATAGAGCGCTAAACACTTACAGCGTGTGCATGAGCCCTAACTTAAATATGGAAATACTTCCATAGTTTGATCTACTGCACATATGGTTCAAACACAGTATATGCAGTGATCATACTTCATTAAATGGAATATCATTAACAAATATACAATAAAATAATACTATGAAAATTAAATTCCAAGATACTACAGTAAAGAAAATGCTAGAAAACTAGCTAAACAAGATCTAGGTAACACAGAATCCATCTTTCACAATAGATGATATCACAGCTTATCTACTCCCTCCTCCTGACCCCTTTACAGGTCACAAAGCATGCCTAGAAAAATCTCCTAGAAAAGTCAATGAAGCCCCCTACTGCCCATTGTGTCTATGGCCCATATGGCTGCTCTCAATGAACAGGGGGTCTTGATATTTTATAGGCCTAGTGACCAGTGTGAAAATTGCATGATTATTTTTAAATATACAGTCAACATTGAAATTGCAACACCAAGAGGGACAAGCCATAAGGTTATGTAAAGCAAGGAAGTAGCAGGTGTCGCTAAGATCTGCAGATGTTCAAATTTTCATGCACCTAGCTCTAACCTGTGGCATGTGGGAGATGCATAAAAGCCAGATTGAAAGTATAGTCTTTTAGTCACATAAACTCTCCAAAACTGGTTCAAGTCATGTGGGATGATTGTGTGATGCCTCCTGCTCATCAACACAAATTGAGAGGGACAGGATCCTTGAACTGAGAGACCTTGGTTTATCACTCCAGTAGATCGCTACGCACCTAGGCCGAGATGTCAGCACTGTTCAACGTTGTGAGTCATGGTGGTCTGGAGAACAACGACTAACTGGAATAACATCAAGAGGTGCACAGAGGCGAACCTCTGCATGGACAGATCATCTCATTAGAAGAATGGTGTGTAGTGATCCGTTCTGTACTGCAAGTGAAATTGAGTATCACATCTCAAGCCTAGGACGGCAAACAGTGTCTACGTAGACCATCAGAAGGTGTTTGCATGATATAGGACTACGAGCCAGACATCCAGCTACAGGAGTCCCATTGACCTCATGCCACTGCTCTCATAAACTATCATTGTGCACAGCGAGATGGCAAAGGAGGCTGGAATGGAGGGCCATCTTCTTCAGTGACGAGTCCCGCTTTTATCTGCAATGATAGGCAAAGATTTGTCTGGAGACCCCAATGCCATGGCCCTTCATGAGGGAACATCACACCGATGTTGTGTGGGGTGGCATAATGTATGGTAGTGGACCCATTTAGTCTTCATTTCAGGTACACTAAAAGCTTGTCATTACATTGATTTGATTGGTACGACCATTTCTCCAAAGTGTCCCCGGGGCCATTTTTGAACATGACAGCGCCACGTTGCTTGTGTTACTATGAGAGCCTGCATGTCCTAAACGTGCTACTATGGCCTGCAGCATCTCTGGATTTGTTTCCTATCGAGCACATCTGGGACATCATTGGTTGGCAATTGCAAAGGGAGCTGCCTGCAGCGGATCTTGATGATTTGCATGCCCAAGTCCATTCAGCATTGCAGGACATTCCTCAGACAACCATTATTAACTTCACTGATCGCATGCCAAGGTGTGTAAGTTTATGGATGTCTGCAAGTGAATAAATCGAGATGTTTTCAATATTTTGTTTCCATTAATCCGGTGATTTCCATAATTCCACAACTTTTCCTTCCTGGTGTTACATTTCAGTGTTGATGGGTGTAGATAGTGACATGGTAATTTAAAAAAATAAAAATAATTCTAAATTTATATAATATGTTTAATGTTAATATATGTTTAACATAAAAACTTGATTTAAACAATAGGCCACTTTCTGACGACACATTCACTTTAAAGGGAACCTGTCACCTGGATTTTGGGTATAGAACTGAGGACATGGGCTGCTAGATGGCCGCTAGCACATCCGCAATATCAAATCCCCATAGCTCTGTGTGCTTTTATGGTGTAAAAAAAACGATTTGATACATATGCAAAATAACATAAAAGAGTCATATCTTACTTGTGTGACCAGAGAAGAGTCATATTTTCAAGCTCTGACTCATCTCAGGTTAATTTGCATATGTATCAAATCGGTTTTTATACACAATAAAAGCACACAGAGCTATGGGGACTGGGTATTGCGGATGTGCTAGCGGCCATCTAGCAACCCATGTCCTCAGCTCTATACCCCAAATCCTGGTGACAGGTTCCCTTTAAGGTTACATACAACTGTACCACACTAGATCCTATATATGGATAGAAAGTGTTGATGCTGGAAGCTGCCTAGATTAGACTGTGTGCGCCCTCTCCACGTTGGTCGACAGGGCCAGAAAGGGAAAGCGTCAATATGCTTGGCCCTGTCAATAAAAAGTGCAGGGGGCGTGGCAGTTGTACAGAGAGCTGAACCTCTAGGTGTAACGTCAACGCCCCCGTTGCTCCTAGAGGTTCATTTGCATATATTAAAACATAATTTTTCTCAGCAATGCGGACACATATGAACATGGAACCAACACAGATGTCTTCAGCTGCCAAGCGCACATGTAACAAGTCAGCCAGTGTCATAGGGACAAAGCCTTTTAAAAAGTTGAAAGTAAAGGCATTGAGCACAGTCTTACCCCGGTACTCCTGCTGATTCCATGCGATTGGCCAATGAGACATCATGTGACCAAACGTCAAACTGCCACTTTCGCAGTCCAATAACCCCACAGAGAACATTGCCAGAATGCACTCCGACCCGCATGTTGATATCCGCCCCTGTAGCTTCTCTCACCTGTCTTTAGAAATACAATATCCAAAAATAAATATATATATATATATAGTACATTATATACAGTATATCCTGAGCTGTGATAAATGGTACACTTGTAGCAAACTCTCAGTAAAATTCCGGCCTCGAACACCATTTTGTTTTCGTTTTATGTAAGAGGTGTTCAAAAATATATTATGCTTATTTATTCTAAATATATTTTATAGCACAAACTATGTAAAAAATTGTTAAAGGGAACCTTTAAGCGGCAAAAGCCATCCCACGCCGCCAGCAGTACCTTCAAGTAGCCGGCAGTGAGTTTCTAATGATGATTTTCTTACTGCATTAAGATGAGGCAGAAGTATGAAAAACGTTCTTTTATCCTCCGTCCGCGCTATTTTCTAGTCATGCTTCAAGTCAAGATAACCGCGCCCCCTTCCCTGTCCCTTCGCTGTGACTGACCGCGCTTATGCCCGACAGCCGGCTGTCAGTCACAGCGAAGGGGCAGGGAAGGGTGCGCGGTTATCTTGACTTGAAGCATGACTAGAAAATAGCGCGGACGGAGGATAAAAGAACGTTTTTCATACTTCTGCCTCATCTTAATGCAGTAAGAAAATCATCATTAGAAACTCACTGCCGGCCACTTGACGTTTATGCTGGTGGTTTGGGGATGGCTTTTGCCGCTGACAGGTTCCCTTTAAAATATAAAATTCGGACTACATTCAGACACCTCTCCTGACATGACAGTTTTAGTAAGTACTTGTATTCCCCATGAAATAACAATTCTGGCACATCTGCTCATATAATGCTACGCTGTGCTGTTCCTTCATTGAATGGGCTTGTCCCTGTACAGTCTGCCACTGCCAGCACTGATTAAATAGTGTCAGACTGTGTAGGAAAACAACCCCTAAGTTGGTAACACCCGTTTGACAATTTAGGGTACTTTCACACTTACGGCAGAGTATTCCGGCAGGCAGTTCTGTCGCCGGAACTGCCTGCCAGATCCGGCAATCTGGACGCAAACGGATGCATTTGTGAGACGGATGCGGACCAGTCTCACAAATGCATTGCAATACCGGATCCGTGTTTCCGGTTGTCATCCGGAAAAACGGATCCGGTATTTATTTTTTTCACCGATTTAATGGACTGCGCATGAGCGGACGGAAAGAACGGATGTGTTTTGCCGGAACACTTGGGGCCGGATCCGGCATTAATGCATTTCAATGGAAATTAATGCTGGATCCGGCCTTCCAGCAAGGGTTCAGGATTTTTGGCCGGAGATAAAATTGCAGCATGCTACGGTATTTTCTCCGGCCAAATAACGTAAGAGCGACTGAACTGATACATACTGAACCGAATGCTCTCCATTTAGAATGCATTAGGGTAACTCAATACCGGAAAACAAAAATGCTAGTGTGAAAGTAGCCTTATTCATAAACTTCAAGTAGGATTAGCAGAGGAACGATACAACAAATAGCTAAGAAAAGATGCTCCAGAACTGTAATTTCATGTGAAATACAATTATTTACTAAAGAAGACAAGGTCAGGAGCAGGTCCTTTAACTGTGTTAAGGATTTGGAACTGTGTATTAGATGGGCTAAGGTCTTCCTTGAGTCCTCCTGCCTTCTCCTACACTTAAAGTGTACCTAAACTTTTATTTTTATTTTTTAGAATTCAATAGTTTAAGTGATAACAGTAAACTTTGAAATATATTTTACAAAAGAAAGTTGCTGTTATTACACTTATCCCCTCCCCATCCCTGCACTGGTCACGGGTCCTGAACTGATCAAATCCATATATGTGAGAAATCAGCTTAGAGCAGACAGAGGGCAGAAAGACCAGATATGACGTGGCTGTAGCATGGAGGGAATGATTTATTTCACCCCAGAGCTGGATATTTTTTCACCTGGGGGGAGAAAAAGCACCCAGCAGTAGCTGCAGCTATCTCTGTTCTCTGTCTGCCTCTGCAGCTCATCCTCCCCATAGATTTCATAGTTGTGTACACATTAGCTCAGTCAATTCAGAGACAGAATAAGGGCAGGGGAAGGGAAATAACTCTAGAAACAGGCATTTATCTTTAATAAAATATATTACAAAGTTCACTATTATCACCTATACTACTAAATTATGAAAAATAAAAGTTTATGTATGCTTTAACAAAATAACTAACATATCTGTACCTGTGCATCAACGTACGACTTAGCTCAGCTATATTCTATGGGAATACCTAGTAAGTGTTCACTTCCATGTCTACTATAATAAAAGACTTAAAAAACGTAGGCCCCTTGCAGACGAGCGTGAGCGGATTAGGTCCGGATGCGTTTTCGTGATTTTGCAAGCAAGTTCATTCAGTTTTGTATGTGATCGCGCTCAGTTTTTATCTTGCCGGTGCAATGCGATTTAATGCGTTTTGCACGCGCGTGATAAAAAACGGAAGGTTACGAACATCTCCTCTTAGCAACCATCAGTGAAAAACGCATCGCATCCGCACTCGCTTGCAGATGCAATGTGATTTTCACCCAGCCCCATTCACTTCTATGGGGCCAGCGTTGCAAGAAAATCGCAGAATATAGAACATGCTGCAATTTTCACACAACGCACAAGTCACGCGTGAAAACCAACGCTCATGTACACAGACCCATTGAAATTAATAGGTTTGGATTCCGTTCCGGGCGCAATGCGTTCGCATCATGCATTGCACCCGCGCTGAATACTCTCTCGTGTGAAAGGGGCCTTAATTTGAATAAGGGAAGGGGAACACAATCGGAGCTTTAAAGAAAAGGTTCAGGAGGGAAGTGTTTTTTGAAGAAGAAACTAACACAAGAAAAAGAGACCCCTCTATATTAAGTAGTAGAGAACTTGACAGTTGAATTTACTGCATTAACCAGGCCGCCCCTTTAATTCCATATAGACATACTTACTTTATTGCTTCACACATATCCAGCCCCATTTTGACACAGTTCTTTGCGTTGTTAGGTAAGGACACTGGTAGGCCAGAGACGCAGTAATAGCAATCCCCTAAAATCTTAATCCTCATACATTCATTTTCCTGGGGAAAAACAGTAAAATGATGCAGTCCGACTTTACTATATATAAATACACAAGGTAATCCTATAGATGGCGGAAGCTTAGACAGATTTATCCCAGGGGATCCTGCTGGATGATAAATCTGGTGCAGGTATAGACACCTTTCCCTGACTTTATACCATCTACTCATTGGCTTACTTTGAGACAGATTTTTACGCCAGAAATGTGGCACAATTTCAGCGTAAAATGGGGCATCTTAGGCCCTGCCCATTTAGTGTGACGCTAAGCCCAGACCCTTGTTGGACATGATGGAAAAAAGTGTAGAAACCTTAGATGTGCCAAATTGTGCCACTGATTGTTGGTGCAGACCCCTTACTAAACCGGGGCAATGTATTTAGCAAATTTCTATGTCTTTTTTTTTAACTAAAGAAAAAAATTACAACATTTTAATAACACCAATTACAGAATGCCCTGAAGTAGAGAGGAGCAAATAAATTTCACCCAAACTTTTCAGAAATCCATATTTTGTGTGATTTGATTCAGGAGATTTGGAGGGAGAAAGAGAGAGATTCACATAGTATAATTTATAGGTACATACCGTATAACATAACTAGTATTTCTTTTTTCGGTGGATGGCGTGAAAAAATATAGCAATTTCGCCATTGTTTTTGGGTTCCGTTTTTATAGCTTTTTTTTTATTGCAAGTTACATTCTGCTGGTTAGTACGATTACAATAATACCAAATGTATGTAGGTTTTTTTAATGCTTTTTTACATTTGCACAATACATAAAGGATGAGTTGTAGTTTTCATTAGTGCCACTTTTGATGACTGTGTTTTTTGATGTTTATTGTGTTTTTTGGAACGTGGAATTAAAAATGAACAGCAATTGTTTTTACAATGTTAATTTTATTGTATGGGTTGTTACAGACAATTATGTATATATTCTTTATTTTTAGGAAAATAATGTTGAAAGTGAAAAAGGTATATTTTTTTGCTTGAAATTTCTTTTTCTACTTTTCATATTTTTTTTAACGTTTTTATCCTAGGACTTGAACCTGGGATCCTCTGATTTCTGATATACACTGCAATACTTCAATACAGTAAGGGCTCTTTCACACGAGCGGATGCCTTGCGGGTAATCTGCTGCGTGAAAGAGAGCCAAGCCACGCTCTGGACAGCAGAGACACGGAGCATTAACATGATTGATAATGCTCCGTGCCTCTCTGTGATCTTTTTACTACTGAATCACCGTGATTTTGTAGTAAAAAGATCACAGAGAGGCATAGAGTATTATCAATCATGTTAATGCTCCGTGTCTCTGCTGTCCGGAGCTTGGCTCTCTTTCACGCAGCGGATTACCCGCAAGGCACCCGCTCGTATGAAAGAGCCCTAAATCTCACATAAGGGACTGTTTAAATAGCACAGTGGCCAACCCCTATTAGGACAGACAGTACTAAGAACAGTGAAGCGTGGTACTTGGTTATAACCAACAGAGATCAGCAACTTGCACAGAAAATGGTGCCATTATGATGATACAGCACAAAGCGTACTATTCCCACACTGAAGGGGGCAGCTGCATGGAGACTATGGCGCTTAATGGCACGGACTGAAAGTCCGAACACTTCCTACATGATTGATTTAAAAAACACCTTAGTCCATCCAGTTCAAATATCACTTACAAACCCAAGTTGATCTAGAGGAATGCAAAAACCACTCTAAATGAACAGTTCGCCATATAGTGGAAATATTCCTTAGTGACCATTGCTGGTGATCAGACAGATCCCTGGATCAACATTCTATATTAATACCAGTAACCCTGTATATTGTTTTTATTGCTTCTGTATGCCTAGATAAAATGGAAAAGAAAATAATTAGGGTGCACCGGGAGCAATTTTGCTGTGATCCAACCTGATCCCCTCATGATTGCTACAGTATCAGAATGTAAATGGTAAAAATATCGGAGTCCCATTAGGGAGAGTAGAACGGCTTTATCTGCTATAATGGCAAAGAAATTCTGAATGAAACTAAAAGTGACCTGTGTAAATCCAGGACAAGTACCTTTCTAGTGGTGAACAAGGTACCTTCAAACACAATGCCAGAGGGTCTTTACAATAGCAGCCATCGGTGACAATAGAAGGACACTTCATTGGGTTGTTAAACTTTAAAGAAACAGGAAATCAGGTTTTGTGACTTACAGGTATATAGGATGGGGCCTTCTCAGTTGTCACATTATTATGCACCGCGCCGAAGGCTTTTACAGCAGTAATAAAAAATACCCTAGTTTAGCCAAGACTCACGTACAAGCCTATACAAATTGTAGATTAGTTTCAACAGAAGAACTTCAAACCTGCTCAATCAGAATTTTCCCACCAAACATTGCAACAATGCAGCGTTCATACAGAAGGAATGCGCATTTTGCGGCTCCATGGTTTGTGGACTGCAATATGGCCACGGTCGTGTGCTTGAGGCCTTAGTTTCTTAAAATGCTCTTATAAATGAAAGCTCACTGTGATTGGTTGTGTTCTTTATTCTCATAGTCCAATAAACCTTAGAAAGGTAGCACATTATGGTGGAAGGTTTTTTTAAGCGGCCATAATCATCTCAGTCTCACACTATCATGAGGAATGGAAAATATCGAAACAGCTGAGCTGGAGATTAATTGCATACACGTGGTCATCTCTCAACTTCAAACATAAGATATTCAGTGTAAGGTGTGGAACTTGGATGGGATGAAGAAAAATATCTGAGTTCTCCAAAATCTAGTAGGTTTAGAGATGAATTACTATATTTTTCGGACTATAACACTCACCCTTTCCCCCCAAAAAGTGAGGAAAAAACTGGCAGTGCATCTTATAGTCTGAATGCTAATGACCGTTTTCATTAGCGTGGGGACCAGGGAGGGGAGCACTGTGTCCGATCTACTCGCCGGCCCCCTTCTGCAAGACACGTACGGCATCAGGACGTAGTGCATGTAGGCACGAATATAACCTGATGCTGTGCCATGTCATGTCACAGTGCAGGCTGGAAAACGACCAGGGAGCGGAGAGTCCTGGATATGCAGAAAGTGGCAGCACAGTCTGAAGCAAGTGAGGTATTATTATTATTTTTTTATGTCTGATCCAGGGCTGATGGGAGTCTGATCTGAAGATAAAAGGGGTCTGATCTGAAGCTAATTGAGATTGGGCAGTCTGATCTAAGGCTAATGGAGCTTGGGGTCTGATGAGGGTCTGATCTGAGGTCTGATGGAGCTTGGGGTTCTGATTTTGGGGTCTGATCTGAGGTCGGATGAGGATTGGGGGTCTGATTTTGGGGTAAGAACTGAGGTTTGATCTGAGGCTGATGGAGTCTGGGGAGGGGGTCTGATCTGATGCTGATGGAGATTGAGGGGTATGATCTGAGGCCTGATGGGAACTTGGGGGTCTGATGAAGATTGGTGGTCCTATCTCAGTCCTAATGAAATATTTTTTTCTTAGTTTTCTCCTCTAACTCATAGGTGTGTCTTATAGTCCAAAAAATGTATATATAAAAAAAACTATTAAAGAGGTTGTCTGGGATTTTACTATTGATGACCTATTCTAAGGATAGGCCATCAATATCAGATCGGCGGGGGTGCCGGGTGTCAGACCCCCACTGATTTGATATTGATGACCTATCCTGAGGATAGGTCATCAATAGTAAAAGCCTGGACAACCCCTTTAAAAAATGGTTCGGTGCGGGCATTTTCAAATTTGTTGTCATAATATCAGTGACATTTTTTATGTATAGCATAAAGAACATAAATCTTATTGTCCTTATAACCAGCCACATTTAGATCATCACCTTAGCTATCTGGTCAAACTTTCCGAACAGCTCATTCAGCATGACCACAAGTTCCTTTGGTGAACAGTCACTGGCAAGTCGAGTGAAGCCCACGATATCTGCATACAGAATGCTGTAAGGGTGAAGAAACACTAAATTAGTCAATCAACCATGCCAATTCAGTAAGCTCGGTTTAATAATGCACGTAGTACATGGATCAGAAACAGACCTTGACGCTTGACCCACCTGACATTTTGATGCCGCTTTACATATAAGCTATGGAAGTTTTTGTCTGGCTGGCGATTGTCGTTGGTTTCCTTTAGTCTGTCCTGAATAGCCAACTTCATCTCCATTGAAATATAGACGGGCAGTACGGACAACAGAAGGCTCTCCTGGTAAGGGTACCAGGTATGGGGGTTACATTGAGTAATGATCAACTTATATAAAATACTGAGTGAGAATGGTAAAAGAAGTAGAAGAGAAAGAGGGAGTGAAGACAAAAGAGGGAGAAGGAGAATTAGAGAAGGATAGGAGAGAGCAAATTCTACTGTACAGATCCATAGACATATAAAGAGTAACTCTAGAGGGCTGACGATATGTGTATATACTGTGTTCAGTTTATTAACCTTCCCAAACTCCTCCGATTATCGTTGGTGGATCCCAATGATTTTAACAGGATCAACAAATTTTTATGGGGGCATCCCGACTTTTCCTATACAGCAGATGATGGGGATATTGAAGATCAGTCATGTTGGTAACACACCAGCCCTGTATTCTGCTAGGAGATAATTTGCTGTCTCTGGCTTGTCTCCCTCTCCTCTATTAAATAACCCTGAGCCCGAGGTGCATGTTTATGGGCAGGCATAGCTGTTGGACATATATATATCATGTGTATGACTAGCCGTAGTCCTGCTAACCATCAGAATAATGCCGCAGCCATGCAAGCCAGATAAAACAATGAAAGCCGGGGACAGCAGAAAGGAATTAAAGGGTTTGTCTCAGTTCAGAAAATGGCACTTACGACCACCCTGCAATCCAGTAGTGGTGGTCGTGCTTGCGCACTATAGTAAAAAGCACCAGCCTAGGTGCGCTCCCATGGTCCCGGCCACCAGATAGACTGGCACTTTATCCTATAGCGTGTAAGCACAGCCGATGCTGAACTGCAGGGTGGCCATAACCCCTGGATACAAGCCGTGTATAATGTGATCGCAAAATGAATCCAGCCAGCAAAGGAGGCAATATGGACAATCACAATACATTAGTAAGTGCCTTGTATTAACTTTCTCTACATGATAGATGCCTTAATGAAGTAAGACAACCCCTTTAAGATGCCCAATTGCCCATGCACATTACATAATTGTCTGGCTAACTGTTTTCACTCCTGACTCCCCAATATACATGTACGCTCGGCTCGTAGGAAGAGGGGAACAAGCAGCAGTGTGTCTGATGGTGCATAGTGAAATCCAACATGCACCATCCGTCTGTCACCTAACATCTGCAATTGGGAAGAGTCTGGTGACCTGACAGACCAGGTTCCTCCAAGTCTCATCTAGTGTGCACCTTTAGTGCACTATACAATGTAATCAAAGTGTGCTGTTTCCTTGCTCCTCTGTATATGGCAGTAGACTCACAGTACCTATAATGGCTAAAGGTGACGATTTTGGCTGAACATCAAGCTTTTACCACACTGCAGACAGTAGGAGAAGGAAACATGAGACGTTATATGACTTCCGTCACACTGAATCATTGTCCCAGATTTGAAACCAATTCCAAGAAAACTAAATTTGGGACATTTTTTTTTAGAACCAATAATACAGAATTTCCATCATAGATGTATTATTTCTTCCATGTATAAAGGCTTTTTGAATGGAAGTAAACTGTACACCTATTTTATCACTGCTCTTCTGACCCGAATGCACAGCATCATAATGATTTCTGAGGCTCTGAGTTCCTGCCTAACCGCAAGGTCTACTGTACTGTATTCAGGTATGATGTGAGTACAGGACAGAAGACATGTGGTCAGGCAGGATTATTAGGATGCTGTGAGTTTGAGCCAAAGCTCAGCACATAGAGATTTATACAGTTACTACTGAAGTCAATGGAAGCTGCAAAATATCTTTGCACCTAGCTACATTTAGTTGATGCCTCTGCCAGTGCGAGATTACGGCGCTTCTCTTCAATTTCACAGAGGCAAGTGCAGTGAATAAATTAGCTAGGAGGCAGCGCTGGGCAGGGAGATTGCAGGCACAGGCAGCATCGCTTTGCTGCCTGTGCCGTTCGCAGCGCGCCCTGCTCTGATAAAGTCCGGTCACTGCGCGGGCCGCATGACACGACTTCGCAGGCCGCAGGTTGGGCATCACTGGTTTATGGCATTTCAAAAATATCATGGTCAAGTGGCCAACCCCTTTAATACTAGTTATTCTATAAGTTGGTTTAGGTCATATACAGTAGGTAAATATATATATATATATATATATTCAAATAAAATTTTGGTTTCTCACCTGCTGCCTCTTTTGCATTTCCAGTTTCATCTTTACCCGAATGCATTTCACTGTGTAGCTGTACAGATCTCTGGAGGCATCCTGCATGTGGTACTTGTGAAATGCTCCCATCAGATTCCCACAGAGGAATATAATAGCATTTGCAATAAGCTGGAAAATACAAAGTCACCTGTTACTGCAACCAATTTACGAAGTGCTAATTGCAAAGCAAAACCATTTTGATACGACCTAAAACATCTGTAATGTGGAATTAAAAATGGTTAAAAGAAGAGGAAATCAGCACCAGTCTGGGCAACCTCTACATGAAGTTCATATGTTCTCCCTGTGTGTGTTTCCAGCGGATTCTCCAGTTTGATCTTGCATGTAAAAAAATACTCATAGGCTATATGACTTTCTAAGAAACTCTAGTAGGTGTAGTGAGGCATAGGGAAATTACAATGTCCTCCTATTAAAGGGGTTATCCCATGACTAATGCAATAAATGAAAATCAGACATCATATAGGATATGACAATCTCTTTCTAACAAAGCTAAAACCAGCCCTGTACCTCACATGGATCCAGAGATCTCCACATTCATTGCTCTGCTAGATTTATATCAAGCTGGCAGCTCAAGAGGCGTGGCTTTTCTGCTGCAGCTAAGGGGATGTGTCCATGCTCTCCCTATCACAGCTCAGGAGGCGTGTCCATGCTCCACCTATCAAAACTAAGGAGGCAGTTGAAGGATGAAACTGAGCATGTGCGTCCATATCAGTAAGCAGGACAAAGAAATAAGAAGAAAACAAACAGCAGGTGGCGCTATACAGATACATTTTATTGGCTATGCTAAATTTTAAATTACATGAAATTACAAAACAATTCAGATCCAGGTACTGGTTTGAAGACTGTAGAATATTTTTGGTGGGGCGACCCCTTTAATTCTGCACTACTCGTCAATGCTGGTGCTCAGTGGAAGGACCGATAACCCAGATATATGCGCAAGATGATCCACAGCACTGAGATAAATAAACAGATACCTAAACATGTGATTGTATTATGATAAAGTACATGAACAGATAAGTGTTCAACATTTCAATTTGATTTTACAGATCAAGAACATCTGTCCCATAGAGGCAGGTAAATAGCAGCAGCAGCACATGTAGTTGTCATTTCAGCATTCTCTGTCTCTACTGTGGATCTGTCGAAAAAATACACAGTTGAGTCCTATTATTATGACCACTTCCTACTTTCAACATCAGCAGCATGTAGCTCATGAAGGACGTCAGGTGTTGCGAGCTGGCATGGTGGTGGGTATATAAGTTGTGTGATAGCCTTAGGCTGCGCACATAACCCTTGTTGATGCCATGGGTAAAAAGGGGCGATTTATCAAAGTTGCAAAAAGGGATGATTATTGATTTTTGGGCCAAGGGTGGCAGTATTTCTGAAACTGAGCAGTGTGAACTGTTCTCGTCCCCCTGTGGTGAAAGTGTACCATGAGTGAACAAACTACACCATTGTGAATAAGTGACGTGGAAACTGCAAAGCACCACATGCCAATAATGAGAGTTGAACGTCGGCTACGAAAGTACAAGAGGATGGACTGACACTCTACAGTGGAGCAGCTCACCCCCAAACTGCGGGCTACCAGACGTGTCTAAAGCAACAGTTTAGCAAACCCTACTATATATGGGGCTCCAAAGTAGATGGATGACCTCTGCTAACAAAGTTGTGTCAGCAGAAAGTATTGTGAATTGAAACAGGGTTGGCCATTTTAGCCTGGCAGGTTTTGAGAGGATTTTTCTTACAAACGATCCCACAGATGACTGGATGGTCGCGATGTGGCAGATCATTGTCTCATGTGTATTGCCAGATTAAGAATTAAAAAGTAGCCACATGAGGATTGAGGCGGTCCAACAGATGCTCACTTGGGTTCAAGTCTGGGGAATTAGGGAACCAGGGTAGTAGTTTGAAGTCTCGGTCATGATCTTCTAACCAATGTTGGACATTTTTAGCCATGTGACATGTTGCATTGTCTTGCTGGAAGATCCCATCCACCGCAGTGAAAACAATCATCACACATGGGTGTGTGTCATCTGCAAGAATGGACTCCTACCCAGATCGGTGGAGAGTACCCTCCAC
This sequence comes from Bufo bufo, assembly GCF_905171765.1. Taxonomy (NCBI): domain Eukaryota; kingdom Metazoa; phylum Chordata; class Amphibia; order Anura; family Bufonidae; genus Bufo; species Bufo bufo. The sequence continues at coordinate 99,249,001 of NC_053398.1, forward strand.
ATGGATGAATAGGCCCAGAGAATGCCAGGAAAACATTCCCCAGACCATAACGCTGCCACCACCAGCTTGTGTTATTCTAGCAATGGCTGCAAGGTTCTTGTTCTCTGATGTTTCTTGCCTATCATGCCGACGTCCATCCGTTTGAAGTAGCAGAAAACGTGACTCATCAGAGAAGGCAACCATTTGGCAATCAGCACACGTCCAATTCCGATACAGCAGTGAAAATTGAACCTTTTTTTCTTAACCTGAAAATTAGGCCTTTGGTACAATGTGGACGTCACCATTGCTCTTGTTGCACTCAAGCTCCTTTCTGTGGCCAGACCCTTACTCACTGCTTTGTAACTGCCTGGTCCTGTCAATCAAAGCAGAGAAGGAGCTGGCCGCAGAAATGAGCAGAGCTTGGGTGCAACAAGAGAAATAGTGACAGATCAACAAAACAAAAACAGCGTTTTAATAAGGTGAACCACAGCTCTGTGTCTATTCAAACAGTTGGATAGGGAGGTCACTGCTGACCGATTCCCTTTGAAATGCTGACTCTGTCCCATCACCTCATGTGCAAATGACCAATATAAATCACTTCAAAGCAAACACTTGTCTGCATGTCATTACCAAATCACTGTCTGAAATTCATTTCGTTCACGCGACATTCCCCACATGGGCAGTGCCGAGCCGGCAGAATAATAATGTAAAGACACACAATGGAGCAAGCAAGAACGCTCACTGATGTTAGGTGCAATCAAGTATTATCCTTAGGGCTCATTCAGATGGCTGTAGTGTTTCGCGGGCAAATGGTCGGCACTATGATAGAAAATGCCTATTCTTGCGGACAAGTATATGACATGTTCTATCTTTTTGCGGGGCCATAGAACAGAACTACTTGAAATGATTGGGTCCGCACCTGTTCCTCAAAATTGCGGAAAGGATGCAAACCCATTCATACAGTCGTGTGAATGAGCCCTTATACTGGATTTAACAGAAAGACAGCGCAGACATTAAAAGTAATGTATCATCAGAAAATAACCTATTGTTTAAATCACGTTTTTATGTTTTTTTTAGTTTTTTTTCAATTTTCCATGTCTCTCTCTACATTTCAAAAATAATTCCAGTTTGCACACTGGCCATTAGACCTACAATATGTCTAGACTTCCTGTTCTTTGAGAGTAGCCACATGGGCCATAGACACAATAAACGGGAAGGGACCTCACTTATTTCTTGGCGTAATTTGCAACTTGTACACAGGTCAGGAGGGAGTAGATAAGCTGTGATATCACCAACTGTGAATGGCAGAGCCTGTGTTATCTGTATATAGGTGATATCTGTCATTGTAAACCTGCCTGTGATGATAATGCGATTGCTGCGGGGCCTGTATAGAGGGGGGGGGCTCGGTGTGGAACTCCTTGCTTTCGTGGCAAGAAAACACTCCATTTTCATGCAGTGACTAGGTGAAGCTCAATGCAAAGAGATTATTTCAGCTTCCATTCCAGTAAAAGGTAACTGTATAATACATTATCTATGCATTGAGCTCCCCCTAGTGGTGGCAGTAGGCAGCCATCTTTGAAAAAGACAGGAAGAAGATTTATCAGTGTATTTTTGCAAGTTGCCTGATGTAAATACATTTAGAAATATGGTGTTCAGAATGAGATCCATATTTATGAAGCACATGTTCCACTTTTTCTGACACGGAAGTCGGATAAAGTGAATTGTTACACGCGTACTGGGAAACTGGGTAGAGAACGGGGGCCCTATATGAGCTGTGTACACCCCTTACTGACTCCATAATTTTGTTATTCACTGAAAAAGCCTGCTGGTAAACAGCCAGGAATTTGAAGGTTCCCATAGCCACTTCAAGCAAAGTCCAGCCTTTGGTGGTTCATGGAGGAAAGTGGTGATCTTAATGATTTCTGTCTGACCATGAAGTACATGAACAGGCCAGATCCTCCAGAGCAAAAGCTGTCAGCAGCTCTCTGCTCTGACTTAAAGATGGGAAGATGGAGCATATGGAAAGAGTTGTCATCATAAGGCCTCTTCCACACTTGGCTCTCCTGTTTCCCAATATCAGAGCAGAACAACAAAAATAACTGAAGTTTTGCATTTGGCACATCAATGAACCAAACCGAGCCAAACATACCCCACTGGCTATAATGGGGTCTGTTCAGTTTCCGTTCAGGAGTCCATAGAAACATAGAAACATAGAATGTGTCGGCAGATAAGAAACATTTGGCCCATCTAGTCTGCCCAATATACTGAATACTATGGATAGCCCCCGGCCCTATCTTATATGAAGGATGGCCTTATGCCTATCCCATGCATGCTTAAACCCCTTCACTGTATTTGCAGCTACCACTTCTGCAGGAAGGCTATTCCATGCATCCACTACTCTCTCAGTAAAGTAATACTTCCTTATATTACTTTTAAACCTTTGCCCCTCTAATTTAAAACTGTGTCCTCTTGTGGTAGTTTTTCTTCTTTTAAATATGCTCTCTTCCTTTACCGAGTTGATTCCCTTTATGTATTTAAAAGTTTCTATCATATCCCCTCTGTCTCTTCTTTCTTCCAAGCTATACATATTAAGGTCCTTTAACCTTTCCTGGTAAGTTTTATCCTGCAATCCATGTACTAGTTTAGTAGCTCTTCTCTGAACTCTCTCTAGAGTATCTATATCCTTCTGGAGATATGGCTTCCAGTACTGCGCACAATACTCCAAGTGAGGTCTTACCAGTGTTCTGTACAGCGGCATAAGCACTTCACTCTTTCTACTGCTTATACCTCTCCCTATACATCCAAGCATTCTGCTGGCATTTCGTGCTGCTCTATTACATTGTCTTCCCACCTTTAAGTCTTCTGAAATAATTACTCCTAAATCCCTTTCCTCAGATACTGAGGTCAGGACTGTGTCAAATATTCTATATTCTGCCCTTGGGTTTTTACGCCCCAGGTGCATTATCTTGCACTTATCCACATTAAATTTCAGTTTCCAGAGTTCTGACCATTCTTCTAGTTTTCCTAAATCCTTTTCCATTTGGCGTTTCCCTCCAGGAACATCAACCCTGTTACATATCTTTGTGTCATCAGCAAAAAGACAAACCTTACCAGCGAGGCCTTTTGCAATATCACTTATGAAGATATTAAGTACAGATCCCTGTGGAACCCCACTGGTAACATGACCTTGTTTTGAATGTTCTCCATTGACTACAACCCTCTGTTGTCTGTCACTCAGCCACTGCCTAATCCACTCAACAATATGGGAGTCCATGCTCAATGACTGCAGTTTATTGATAAGTCTTCTATGTGGGACAGTGTCAAAAGCCTTACTAAAATCTAGATATGCGATGTCTACTGCACCTCCACCGTCTATTATTTTATTCACCCAGTCAAAAAAATCTATAAGATTTGTTTGACATGATCTCCCTGAAGTAAACCCATGTTGTTTTTCATCTTGCAATCCATGGGATTTTAGATGTTCCACAATCCTATCCTTTAATAGGGTTTCCATTAATTTGCCTACTATTGATGTCAGACTCACTGGTCTATAGTTGCTCGATTCCTCCCTACTACCTTTCTTGTGAATGGGCACGACATTTGCCAATTTCCAATCTTCCGGGACGACTCCTGTTACTAATGATTGGTTAAATAAATCTGTTAACGGTTTTGCCAGCTCACCACTAAGCTCTTTTAATAATTTTGGGTGTATCTCATCAGGCCCCTGTGACTTATTTGTCTTCACCTTAGACAGCAAACTTAGAACATCTTCCTCTGTAAAGATACATGCATCAAACGATTTATTAGTCATTCTTTCTAGTGGAGGTCCTTCTCCTTTTTCTTTTGTAAAAACTGAACAGAAGTATTCATTAAGGCAGTCGGCTAGCCCTTTATTCTCTTCTACATACCTTCCGTCCTTTGTTTTTAATTTAGTTATTCCTTGTTTTAATTTCCTTTTTTCATTTATATATCGGAAGAATGTCTTATCCCCTTTTTTCATAGACTGAGCTAGTTTTTCTTCTGCCTGCGCTTTAGAAGTTCTTATAACTTGCTTGGCCTCTCTCTGCCTAATCTTGTAGATTTCCTTATCTTCATTGCTCTGGGTTTTTTTATAATTACAAAATGCTAGCTTTTTATTTTTAATGATTTGGGCCACTTCTGCTGAGTACCACAGTGGTCTCCTCCTTTTTTTGCTTTTACTGACAAGTCTAATGCAATTTTCTGTTGCCTTCAATAATGCACCTTTTAAGTAGTCCCATTTCTCCTGGACTCCATGTAATCCGTTCCAGTCTGATAAGGACTCATTTATGACTAATTTCATTTTTGAAAAGTCTGTTTTTCTAAAATCTAAAACTTTTGTTTTTGTGTGGTGGGACTCTTTCACAGTTCTTATATTAAACCACACTGACTGGTGATCACTAGATCCCAAGGTTTCGCCTACAATGACATCATATACCGCTCATAGTCCACTTATTTTAAAGGAGAAAAAAAGTCCTACATGCAGGACTTTGCTTTCCATGGTTAACGGAATCTGCGAAGGACCCGAACAGAGCCTGACGCAGATGGGAGTGAGACCTTAATTAAATCTGAAGGTCATTGTAGGAAATGGCCTGTACTCACTTTACAGATGTTAAAGGGAATGTGTCATCAGAAAATGACCTATTGTCTAAATCACGGTTTCATTTTTTACATATTGTTAAAGAATTGTTGGTGTTATTTTTAATTTTCCATGTCAATATCTATATTTAAACAAAAACAATAAAATCCTGCAGTTTTTGCACTTTCCACTAAGCCTAATAATAGGCCCACCAGTCACAATAGGTGATGGTCAAAGTTTATCTATTCTACCCTTGTACAATGACCTCTGCACAGGTCACAAAGCCTAGAAAACTCTCCTATAGAAGTCAATGAGGTCCCTTCCTGACCATTGTGTCTATGGACCATGGGGCTGCCGTAAAGTAATTTTTTGAAAGCTGTGTAAATGTGGTTAAGAACAGCTCAGGAAAGATGGCCGCCCCCGTACTCATGTTCAGGAAATAGAATAAAAAATGTCTGCAATCAGAAAATAAAAACTGATTAGAAAGAAAAAGAAGATCTGGTTTTGACCTGTTAGTGACCACAAATACGCCTTTTTACTGATGTGAACAAAGGGGGTTTATGCTCGACAGCTGGCTTTTATCAATGATTATATGTATCCAAAATGGCGCATTACAAACTATAACTTGTCCTGCAAAAAGTAAGCCCTCATACAGGTACATTGATAAAAAAACAAAAAAGTTATAGGGACAGATTTATCATTACTCTGACAGCTCACTCCACTTTCACATATGGCTATAGTCAGTTTTAGCCAAGTCAGATTTATGATTGGCCCTTTAAGACTGTAATAAATGTGGTTTGAGGGTAGCAGTTTATCCGTCAGTAAGCAGCTTTACAAAAGTCGCACATCTTTACAAAAAGTCGCATGTTCTTTTAAAAAGCCGCATAAAATAAGCATGGTCCTCACTGGAGTGAAATTGCGCATTTTTTGGCGACTTTTTAAATTGTCGCAATAGTAAATCTGTCTAGAGATTCATTTACAGAAGAAAACACGCCCACTTTCAGAAAACTCGCAAGCATAGCGCAGAGCTAATAAAAGTTGCAAATTTTTGCACAGTTTAAGCGATTGCGCAAAAAATTGCGACTTTTTCGCTCCATTATTCTGACTTGAGCTAATGATAAATCTGGCCCATAGCTCTTGGAAAGCAATGATGAAAAAATGTGGAATTTGCAACATTTTGCAAGTAAAATAAAAAATATTACATTTAAACATGTCCTCTCTGAATAAGATCCAATACAATATATAATAAGACATATGGTCTCACTATGATACTAAAGCAGCGCTACTGCTAAGCAGCCCGACATCAGGATCCTTGGGATTTCAAGATGAAAAATGATTCTGATTATTCATTTTTTTTAAATCCAATGAATGAATTGGTTCTCACTCCCTGTATATAAAACCTCCACATGCTGGTCTCTGCCCTGACAACACAATAGGTGGAATTGTCTGGTGATTACTGTGCACGGCTGACCTCAGGGCCACACCAGGAGCGTGTCTGCAGAGGATATGAGATCATGGAGCACCGCCTTGTAGACTGGTACAGCACACCACCCTGGCCGCCAGACGGCTGTGTAATATCTGGTAGAACAATACAGCGCAGGCAAGCATGGCAGCCAGTGAGGTTACCATTGAGGAATGCAGTGGTCAGCGCTGCAGTGCCGTCCTGGGGAAGGTTCAGCTTGTGATTCTTCTCACTTCTGAATAATCTGCTCGGCTCCATTACCAGATGACAACACTACTCTTCACTTCCCTAGGGGACAGACATGTTTGTTAGCAGCCTTTTTCAGTAATGACCACTATTTCCTTATGATGAACGTCGTCTACCTAGTAATCATCCCCCTGGATAGTCATTATCAACATACTTTTATTGCACTTTTTGACTCCTTGTATCAGGGGACAGAAATGGCCCCATTGTGCCAGTAAGAATTAATAGCACCGCCACTTCTGGATTTATGCAGGCGATGAATTCTGCACATTAGCCATCAGACCAATGGTGGCCCCTGAGCCTATAACTACTGTATTTTTCCCCCTATAAGATGCACTTGCCCATAAGACGTACCTAGGTTTTAGAGGAGGAGAATAAGAAAATAAATATTTTTCATTAGACCTCAGATCAGACCACCAATCAGAGCCTCAATGTTAATGAGACCCTCAATAAGACCTCAGCTCAGACACCAATGTTAATAAGACCTCCAAACAGACCTCAGATCAGACTCCCAATGTTAACAAGACCCCAATAAGACCTCAGCTCAGACCCCAATGTGAATGACCCCCAATCAGACCTCAGATCAGAGCCCCAATGTAAATAAGACCCTCCCAGTCAGACCTCAGATCAGACCCCCAATGTGAATGACCCCCCAGACCTCAGATCAGAGCTCCAATATGAATAAGACCCCCCCATTCAAACCGCCAATGTGAATGACCCCCAGATCAGAATCCCATGCTCAAAGCAAATAAAAAAATCAACTTACCTCTCCTGCTACGGACGCCACCGCAGCTCCTAGGATCCAGCTCTCTTCTTCTGTGGGGATCACGAGGACTATTTCATATAGCTTTTTTTTTCAGACTTGGCCCATAGGGTACTGAGTGTCCACAATGTATGTGTTGGATTTCTATAGCAGCAAAATCCACACCAAATGATTTTGTCCAGAATTCGTTGTGGGTTTGCTATCGATTTCACCCTCTGCCTTGCAAAGGGTAAAATCCATGGCCGAAATATGCAACATAAATTGTCATTCTGCAGATTTCAAATTCACATCGCATGTCAAATTATGTGCAGAATTTATCGTGGAAATTTTCCAGTAATTTGCAGATTTGTTAAAATGTCATCCCTTTTGTTGCTACTACAAATGCTGCAGATTTTCTGCAAGCAATGCCGCTGAGGACAATGTATATGCACCACGTGAGGCGTCCCCTTACGTTGTACAGATGCTGCCTCACAACACAGATTTGATATGATAGCAATAATGTAATAAAGAGAACTGGAGAGAGATGAGCCGTGTGAACCAATGCAAAGCCAATGAGCTCACGGGAAGACTGATAATTACAGAGGACGAGCACTCAACACCAGGAAAAGGAATACTGCTCTTTATAATGAAAAACGCTGTAATCTAAATTCACATTAACCCCTTAGTGACCAGCCTGTGTTGGGTCTTAGTGATCAAGAAATGATTTATTTATTTATTTTTTATTGTCGCATTCCAAGAGCTATAACTTTGAAGCCATATATGGGCTTGGTTTTTTTTTGCGGGTCAAGGTGTCCTTTTTAATGGCACCATGGCAAGCAGTCTCATTCACTTCAATGGGACAGCTCCTTCCTATTCAAGTGTATACTACAGAGACGTCCCATTGAAGTGAATGAGACAGCTTAGGTGTAGTTAACAGCAAGCAGGTAAACAATGAAGGGAAGGCTGCCCCCGCGAATGTGATATTGATGACCTATCGTAAGGATAGGTCATCAATATTAAGATCCCGGAAAACCTCTTTAATTATCTATTCTTAGGATAGGCCATTAATATCAAAATCTCAGAAAACCCCCTTCCCGCCCAGTGCCATACATGTACGGCACAGAGTGGGTCTTTAAAGATGGCATCCGCTTCTGAGCGCGGAGGGCGCCATAGCCGCCAGGGTGCTTGCTGGGCTAATGCATGTGTTTGACAATTTTGTCGATCGCATACATTTAACCCCTCAGATGCCATGGTAAAAAAAAAAAAAAAAAACATCATGGGCATAATTGCATGTGAAAACGCCCCTATTATTAAAATAGAAAAATATTTATTCCATACGGTAAATGGCGAAATGGAACAAATAAGTAAAAATGGCCGATTTGCCGTTTTTTTGGGGTCAACACCTCCCACAAAAAGTTGAACAAAAAGTGATCAAAAAGTCATACACACCCCAAAATGGTATCAATAAAAAGTACAGATCGCCTCGCAAAAATTTAGTCCACAGACAGCTCCGTATACATAGCTACAAAAAAGTTATAGGGGTCAGAACATGGCAACGAAAAGAAAAAACTAATCTTTTTCAAGGTTTTTATTGTTAAAACACAATAAAAACTATACATCGCCGTAATTGTACTGACCAGGAGAATGAAATTAACAGGTCAGCACAGGGAACGCCACAAAAGCCAAACCCATAAAACTGGCAGATTTCTGTTAGTTTTTTTCCAATTTCACCCCATTTAGAATTTGTTTCCAGCTCCCCAATACGTTGTATGTGAGATTAAATGATGCACAACTTGTCCCACAAGAAACAAACCCTCCAACGGGTATGTAACCGAAAAAATAAAAAAAGTTATGGTCCTAGAAAGGCAAGGAGTGCAAAAACAAAAAAACTCTGGGGGTGAAAAGGGTTAAGGCCTGTTAGTGACCGCAATCACTAAAGAGTTAAAGGAAATTTGAAAGAATCAGAAATCCCCAATGCGCAATGCCAGCAAATGAAGCATGTATGGACACCATTTGAATAAACGCATTTTACTCTGCAGACGCTTGTGTAACATGAAGGTGCAATTATACTCAATAAAATGAAGCTTTTATTAGCAGCGTTTCTTAGCACTATAAATGTACTGGAAGTTTTTATATTATTTCCAGTTTAACAAAATGGTTGCCCCCAGTCATATCCAACAACCAGCATTAATGGGTCACTGCCCTCTTGACTTCAAACTCTGCTGTTAGATAGCGCATGCAGGGGATTAAAGTTCTAAAGAAAAGGATCTTTAGAAACATACTGCTGGCTATGTTAAGGTAATACTGGTGGTTTGTGAGGTGTTTTTTAGGTTACAGGCTCCCTTTAAATTGGTGGAGTCTAAGCGCCGAGACCCCCACCGATCGCAAGAATGAGGAGCAAGACCACTGCAGAAGACGGAATTGAGATGAGCCCATAGGAAGCATGTTCCCTGCTGGTACAGCCTGCCGGATCACCGCCGCTAGTGTGCAACTAGCCTTAGGGTAGCAGTGATAGTTCAGTTCCACTACCTCACAAAGCAGAGTCTTACTGTATGCCTATGTGATGCAGCCTCAGCCTGTCTCCTCTGCCTCCTGAATGTGATAGCTTTCTTCCTGCCAGCTCTTACAAGCAGGAGAGATCGAGTTGTCGCCACTGAGGAAGCCAGAGAGCGAAACCCGGGTCGGGCAGGAACGTTACGGTTTTTACCTTTGTGATATGCCTTTTGTCTACTATCGCTTGTGAGTAGAATAAAACCTTTTAAACCAACTTTTAAGAGGGTGCTTCACTATTTGCCAATTATCTTAACCCTGCAGAGGAGGCGGTCTGGGGAGGATCGAATCCTTTGGGTGAGGAGGATAGAGGCTGGTGCCCTGTTTCATTCACCTGTGAACCGGATGATATAATCTCAAGCAGCCCGGTTTCAAAATTTCCATTACTCGATTATCCAGTGTGAACTACCTACCACACTACATCGGAACCAGCAGCGCAAGTAACTGTCTGTGTTGGGACACAGGACTGACTTTTATATTTTATTTTATAGGAGAGATTGAAAAGCAGTGTGAAGCTGTATATCATAGAAATACACTGGAGATTCTGTAAACAGCACACATGGGTAGTATAGACAGTTTAAGGGAAATTGTATAACTCTACAGCTAATCATTGTACGGGTTCACCTGCTGAATCACTACACTTCTGGTCTCTTAAAGGGAACTTGTCATCAACTTTATGCTGACTGTACTGAGGGCAGTATAAATTAGTGACAGAAATGCTGATGTCAGCGGTGTGTCAAACATCAGCTAAAAGTAAGTGGTTGACGAGAACCAGCAACATAATCATTGCAGCACAGGGCTTGAAAAGAGTCAAATCTACCTGAGAAGAGTCCTGGTTATTCCTAATCTCCTGCTCTCTCACCATCTGCTGATGATTGGCAGTTCTCTCCTAGAGAGAAAGGGAGAAAACTAGGTAGAAGACTGTCAGTCATCAGCAGGTGGGCAGGAGAGCAGGAATTCATGAATAATCAGGACTCTTCTCAGGTAGATTTGACTCTTTTCAAGGCCTGGGCTGCAATGATTATGAGGCTGGTTCTGGTCAACCACTGACTTTTAGCTGATGTGTGACACACCGCTGACATCAGCATTTCTGTCACTACTTTATACTGCCCTCAGTACGGTCAGCATAAAGTTGATGACAGGTTCCCTTTAAATAAGACAGCTGGCACCTATCTCTCCAGACTCCCCCATACAAATACATAATCGGTTAATAGATGCTAATGTAATCTTGTGGTTCACAACGTCACACCGTGGGGATACTGAAAGTCTCCTACATAGACAGTTGGGAGGCTGCAGCATGTCCTGAATTCAACTGTATCTGGGTCTTGAGGACACAGATAATGTTGAGTTGTGGTTTCGTCGCGATTCACTGCAAAAACTGTGCTATACAATGAGCTCTAGATGTGTGTAGGAGAGGGTAAAGGACCTTCCAGATATGATTTGTTGTTCATGTCACATTATCATTATCTCAAAGGTTCTTAACCCACGAAAGACTACAAAGCTGAGAAGGAGAACATACAGCAGCCTGTAAGTAAAAAAGTGCCTGTGTGTGAGTCTCTGTGTGTCTATCGGTCTGTATGTGTCTGTGTAGTGTTAGTGCTCCTTTTTAGTGTACACTACAGGGGGTATTATACCTACTGGGGGCACTAAAGGGAGAATTGTATCTACTGGGGGTACTAGAGTGAGCATTATAACTACTGTGAGCACTATAAGGGACATCATAACTACTGGGGGCTTTGCAGGGACCTTATGGAGGGTCTTTTTTTTTTTTTTACTACTGGGGGCACTTTAGGGGCCCTATTACTACCGGGTGTTCTGTGGGGGCATTACTATTAATGGGCACTAGTAGGGCACTACTACTAATAGGGAAACTATTAGCACTGGAGTACTACTACTAATAAGGACAATCTAGTTGAGAATTATTATTGGTGTGACTTTTAAGAGCACTCTGGGGACTATCTGTATGGCACTTATTATATAAATACAGAATTTTGGGCCATTGGGGAGCACAGTGGGCACAGTATTGGGGGTAGCAGCTGGATAATACTGTTGGTACAGAAGGAGTGTGAGGATGATAGAAAAGTGAGGAACCTATCTTGTGTAGCAAACTCTGCAGAGACGAGATGCGGCTGAAAGAAGTTGTCATGTGTTGCCTGGGCTAAATTGATCAAATGAGGACAGAGAATGTCTACATTAAGGTCATACATAAGAGGTATGTGGTGCTGTATTCTCCTTTATGTATGATAGTGGTGAATTTCCATCCAAATATGCCTTAAGTACTAGGAATGAGTGTGGGGGGGGGGGGGGGGGGGGGTTGGATTAAAAATCGAACACATCTGCATTGGGGCTTGTTCTCGAATCTTTAGAAACCCTAGCAATGGCCTTGTTGAATACCATAGTAGATCCGGGAGCCGTCAGCTCCCTGCTTCACCATTCCCTGGCCTGTGCTCTCTGACCCCAGCAGTCAGGAGCGATACAGTGACGTCATGACACCGGCTTAGCTGACAGGCCAGGGGTGATGTGCTCTGCTCATCACGGGAACAGGGCTGGGGGTGTATTACTTTTTTATTTTATTAAAACTATATGGGCAACACTATTATAAGGGGGCAGAATTATTCTGAGGGGGCACTAAAGGGGCAGCACTATTGTCAGGGGAGATTTTTGACAGAAAATGCGTAAAACATTTTCTCCCATTTTCAGCTACACAAAGATATCAGAAATGTGCAACAGCAGAAATAATCTCGTGTGAAAGATTCTGCATGAAGGTTGCAATGTCCCACTGCGACACCACATCTAATGATGATGCCACACGACTGCCCAACATGTGTGCGACTGGGATTAGCTTGTGGCCTCTCTGCGATTTGGCTAGTTTTTTTTTGTTTTTTTTTAACTGCCAAACCCCACAATTATCCGAGCCCTAGCCTTATAGGCGAGAGGTGATTTGTTCATGCATTTCGGTAACAGCCTGTTTAATATTCCCTGCACAACCAAACAAAATGGAAGTGGGGGGTTTAAGCAGAGAGGATTCAGATGTGAAAAATCAAAGAGGTCAACTTTACATCACATTCAGTGTAACCAGAGTACAAGCCTTCCTACAGGAACAGACATGCAGCATGTACGTCATCACTTCCTCATTCTTCACTTTCTGAAGACTGGGCAAGAAACTTGCAAATAATTAGATTCCAGTTCAAACACTATGTGATGCCTACAGAAGAGACTCGGCAAACGCCAAAGATGGAGGCTATGCCCCCACCACCTCAAGGCCCTGCACTAGGCATAACACATTATATACTGTTTCTCCTGGAGTGTTCCTTTTAGGTTCCATTCACCTGTCTGTAGTTTGGGGTCCGCATCCAAAACTGCGGAACATGTGCCGACCCATTCATTTCAATGGGGCCGCATGGTAGCAGTGGTGCAGGGTAATTACAGCTTCATCCTATTCAGGTAAAGGGGATGACAGCTTTTATTACCCTGCACCACTGCTACTATGTAAATAGCGTGAAGGGAAACACGGAAGAGGCTGCAGCACAGATATGAGCGCTGAGGGAAAATTTGATTTACGGCGAAGCCAAATTTCCTTGTGCTTCGTGTTAGCGAATCGATTTTCCCTGAAATGGTGTAAAAAAATATATTTATATCTTGATTGAAATCTCGCATGAAATCCCGTGTGCGGTGACGTATGACATCACCGCGCTGGCCGACGTGATGATGTCATCACAGGCTGCATGATATTTCGTGCCAGATCTTCAATCAAGATGGCGTTAGCCGGCCCGTCACGAGCAAATGGATGAAGTAAGTATCATCATTTTTAAAAATTATTTTACACTGTATTATTGCTGTCAGAGGCTGCGATCAGCTATGAACACGGCATCTGAGGGGTACAATGATGGCTCCCTGTCATTGCACCCACTACTTACAAAGAAATGTGCTTCCTGACACAGTAATTCATCACTAAGGCCTCCTGCACACGACAGTATTTTTTCACGGTCCGCAAAACGGGGTTCCGTTGGTCCGTGATCCGTGACCGTTTTTTCGTCCGTGGGTCTTCCTCGTTTTGGTGTCCGCCTGGCCGTGCGGAGCCAAACGGATCCGTCCTGACTTACAATGCAAGTCAATGTGGACGGATCCGTTTGACGTTGACACAATATGGTGCAATTGCAAACGGATCCGTCCCCCTTCGACTTTTAATGTAAAGTCAGGAGTTAATATACCATCGGATCGTAGTTTTCTCCAATCCGATGGTATATTTTAACTTGAAGCGTCCCCATCACCATGGGAACGCCTCTATGTTAGAATATACCATCGGATTTGAGTTACATCGTAAAAACTCATATCCGACAGTATATTCTAACACAGAGGCGTTCCCATGGTGATGGGGACGCTTCAAGTTAGAATATACTACGAACTGTGTACATGACTGCCCCCTGCTGCCTGGCAGCACCCGATCTCTTACAGGGGGCTGTGATCAGCACAATTAACCTTTCAGGTGCCGCACCTGAAGGGGTTAATTGTGCGTATTATAGCCCCCTGTAAGAGATCAGGGGCTGCCAGGCAGCAGGGGGCAGACCCCCCTCCCTCCCCAGTTTGAATATCATTGGTGGCCAGTGTGTGCGGCCCCCCCCCCCCCCCCGGCCCCCCTCTCTCTATTGTATTATCATTGGTGGCCAGTGTGCCCCCCCGGCCCCCCCTCTATTGTATTAATATCATTGGTGGCCAGTGTGCGGCCTCCCCTCTCTCCTCCCCCCCCCCGATCATTGGTGGCAGCGGACAGTTCCGATCGGAGTCCCAGTTTAATTGCTGGGGCTCCGATCGGTAACCATGGCAACCAGGACGCTACTGCAGTCCTGGTTGCCATGGTTACTTAGCAATATTAGAAGCATCATACTTACCTGCTGCGCTGTCTGTGACCGGCCGGGAGCTCCTCCTACTGGTAAGTGACAGGTCTGTGCGGCGCATTGCTTAATGATCTGTCACTTACCAGTAGGAGGAGCTCCCGGTCACAGACAGCGCAGCAGGTAAGTATGATGCTTCTAATATTGCTAAGTAACCATGGCAACCAGGACTGCAGTAGCGTCCTGGTTGCCATGGTTACCGATCGGAGCCCCAGCGATTAAACTGGGACTCCGATCGGAACTCTCCGCTGCCACCAATGATCGGGGGGGGGGAGGCCGCACACTGGCCACCAATGATATTAATACAGTAGAGGGGGGACGCACACTGGCCACCAATAATAATACAATAGAGGGAGGGGGGGGCGCACACTGGCCACCAATAATAATACAATAGAGGGAGGGAGGGGGGCCGCACACTGGCCACCAATGATAATACAATAGAGGGAGGGAGGGGGGGCCGCACACTGGCCACCAATGATAATACAATAGAGGGAGGGGGAGCCGGGGGGGGCGCACACTGGCCACCAATGATAATACAATAGAGGGAGCGGGGGGGCGCACTGGCTACCAATGATATTAATACAATAGAGGGAGGGGGTGCCGGGGGGGGCGCACTGGCCACCAATGAAATTAAAACTGGGGAGGGAGGGGGGTCTGCCCCCTGCTGCCTGGCAGCCCCTGATCTCTTACAGGGGGCTATGATACGCACAATTAACCCCTTCAGGTGCGGCACCTGAGGGGTTAATTGTGCGGATCACAGCCCCCTGTAAGAGATTGGGTGCTGCCAGGCAGCAGGGGGCAGTCATGTACACAGTTCGTAGTATATTCTAACTAGAAGCGTCCCAATCACTATGGGAACGCCTCTGTGTTAGAATATACTGTCGGATTTGAGTTTTCACGAAGTGAAAACTCAGCTCTGAAAAAGCTTTTATGCAGACGGATCTTCGGATCCGTCTGTATGAAAGTAGCCTACGGACACGGATCACGGACACGGATGCCAATCTTGTGTGCATCCGTGTTTTTTCACGGACCCATTGACTTGAATGGGTCCGTGAACCGTTGTCCGTCCAAAAAATAGGACAGGTCGTTTGCATGAGGCCTAAGTGAATTGTTTTGTAAAATTTGTCGAAGCAGCCGACTTGAATACTTTTGAATACTTCGCTCATCTCTAGTTATGGCCCCTTGTAACAGCCTATCAGTGGGGGTGCTGGGAGTCCGATCCCCACCAATCTGATATTCATGGCCTATACTGAGGATAGGTCATCGGTATTGTAAAGCTGGAATACCCTGCAAAGGCTCAGGATGATCAGACCCACTCTAACCTATACAAAAATGTCCTTGATCAAATCATCATTACCGCCAGCATTAGTAGCGCTGTGACCTGAGGCTTGTGATTAAAAAATGAACTCCATTAGAAAAACGGCAATAATTCATTTACAGTAATTAGAATGGAAAACTATACTAGTACTTAAAATACTAATAATGTGTTTTCAGTTTGGGCTTCAGCTCCCCTTTCCGACTGGGAATTCTGTGCGCCTGCGCTGTTAAACTGAGAGCTTACTCTAAACTTTCACACACTCCTTCTAAGGGGCGGGGCAATCCGAGAAGGAGGTCACAGGATCGGCAGACGTAACGTCATGCCGCATCACTCTACCTCGGATAGTCACATGACTGCAGGGAGTCATGTGACATTATAGTTTCATATCACTGCACAACCCCTTTAATGCTGGCAGTGTGCACCCACCAGTGATTGACAATTCCATCCCTAGGAGAAAATGGTCAATCATTATCAGATGGGCAGGGAAAGGGGGATCTCACGAACAACCAGGACTCTTCTCTGGCAGTCCTTGACTCTTTTTGGGTGAGAAGAGATGCGCTTTATGTGAAGGGAGGTACAAAGGGGCAGGTGCGGACATGACGGGTCCACGGCGTTGGCTCAGGTCCGGTCTCCAGTCTCATTGTAGCAGAAACAGCAATCAGTAAAGGTACACGGCGCTGCAAAACTTCCAACAAAAGTGGTATTTTAACAATTTTTATTTCTTTTCTGGGTTACAACTACGCGTTTCAAGGATGGAACATCCCCTTCATCAGGTTCACTGGCAACAAGGTTAAAAAAAATTAAAATACCATTTTCTTTGGAAATTCTGCAGCGAAACGTAACTTTGCTGATTTGTGTTTCGTTTTGGGTGTGCACAGCCGGCATTAAAGTGTAAGCTGGGTGACAGACCATTGAAATCAGCGTGCCTGTCACTACTTTAGGGCAGCATAAAGGACATAACAGGCCCCCTTTAATGGCTGTCCATTACATGCATTGGGGACTTGGAGGTACTTGACATGGCTCTTAGGCTAACTTCACACGACTAAGTGTTTTGCAAGGCCGTCGCTATATAGAGAATGCCTATTCTTGTCTGAGAGTGCAGACATAAATAGGACATGCTCTATATTTTTTGCGGGGTCGCGGAATGGAACAACGCGTGCTGTCCGCATCTTTTGCGGCCCCGTTGAAATGAATGGGTCTGCATCCATTCCGCAAAATTGCATCCTTATGGACATAGGGATAGAGTGCTATAGAGAGAAATACATTACTTTGATGGTCTCTCACCTGCACTGACATTGGGCGAGGGGAGACCCAATTACAGGCTCGGCAGTATAGCTGCTGAGGCAAACATATGACGCCTGGCAAGTATCATGCTATTCTAATTAATAGGTCAGGAGTCCTATGGATCATTCGTCACCTCTGCCACCCAAGTTGCGTCTTTCAATACTCGATGACAGATTGTGCGGGGCAGTATAAGTGGAGGTACATCATAACAATATAGAAGTACAAAAAGGTACAAATCTTTGCAGTTTGGAAGCTTTAAAACCTGAGATATCTGGAATGTATCACCTTAGTCTTTCTGGTCATGGTAAATGAGATTACCTCAAATGCAATGGTGTCACGGGTGTTTTGGTACGTCATGACGGTGATACTAATGACAACAATGTGGGACATTCCGGAGAGGATACTGATAATCAGGCAGCCTCGCATCCCCAAGGGCAGCATGGTGTACACCGAGAACGTTATAAACAGGAAGAAGGGCACCTAAAAGAGACAAACAGAAGGTCATGAAATACACATTGTCTGGATGAACATAGAAACTAGAGCCCCCTCATTTACTTATATAGTATGGGTATATACTGGACGTACAGACATGGTCAGCAGTCTCTATCCCAGTAGGGCTCACAGTCTAATGTCCCGTCTCTCACACACATTCTGCATTAATAATTCTGCTTCTGTTACTACAAAGAGATGGTTTGCACTAGTGTCACAAATAGTGTACCAGTGCAGTAAAGAAGGGGTCATCCAACCCCTATCATGACCCCTCAATGCCCAGGCCCCTTGTATACATTATACTCACCTGCTCCCCGTCACCTGCGTCGTTCTGCGTCCAGCGACGGGCGGGGAGCAGACAATAGTTGTTTTTAATCTGAGTGACGGGGTGATGCAGCTATGGCCGTGCAGGGGTCCGGGGCGACGTGGGTGCCTGGGAGCAGGTAAGTATAATCCATACAAGGGGCCCAGGCATTGGGGAAGGGTCATTATAGGGGTTGGATAACTCCTTAAAAGGGAATGCGCATCACTGAAAATGTGTTCACCTACTTAAAGGGTTTCTACCATCAGAATTATTGTGATGTAGCTGACTGACAGCGATGTGCTAATGTCAGCACTACATAACAGTGTGTTTTTTGCATTTGTCCCTGCAGCCGTTTTGCGAAAATACACACTTTTATAAATATGCTAATGAGCCTCTAGGTGCTATGTGGGCATCGATTTAGCACCTAGAGGCTCCGTCCACTCACCCTTTATCCCGCCCAGGTCCTCCGTTCTGCGCGCCCCGCTCCTCTTGATTGATGTCGTTGAGGAAATCCCGCGCCTGTGCCGTTCACTTCTGTATTCGACGCAGGCGCGGTGAGTGAAGGCTGCTCTCCTGATGCCGGATTCCTCACTGCGCCTGCGCCGACTATGTCACAGTGAGGAAGCCGGCACCAGGAGCGCGGCCTTCACTCACTGCGCCTGCGTCGAATACAGAAGTGAACGGCACAGGCGCGGGATTTCCTCAACGATGCATGGAACTTGGACATCAATCAAGAGAAGCGGGGCGGGCAGAACAGGGGACCTGGGCGGGATAAAGGGTGAGTGGCCCGAGCCTCTAGGTGCTGAATCGACGCCCACATAGCACCTAGACGCTCATTAGCATATTTATAAAAGTGTGTATTTTCGCAAAACGGCTGCAGGGACAAATGTTAAAAAACACACTGTTATGTAGTGCTGACATTAGCACATCGCTATATCAGTCAGCTACATCACAATAATTCTGATGGTAGAAACCCTTTAAAACCAGATAGCAACACTGATCCTTTTTCTCTCATTAGTTTTTATTTTCCTATAGCAGATTTTTTTATTCTATTTCCTGAATGGGATTATGGGGGTCATGCCACTTTCCCTTTATCAGTAAGGCAAGCTCAGTGCCCGGACTAAACCCTCACAAACATGGAAAGACCATACAAACTCCATGCAGATGTTGTCCCCGATTACACTGGAAATAGCAGAAGAGCAGGCTGGACCAATGATGACCCCGGGGGACGTGTCACAGACTACCTCAGGCGAGGCCATGCATCTAAACTGTAGGGACAGATCACAGCTCTAAAGCTGAAAAGGTAAAATAAAGAGCTGACATTGTAAGGTAACCCATAAATACTGGCTGTGAACCACGGAAGGCTGGACCCCATGAGAGGGCGCAAATATTTCTCAGACTTTGGCAGGGTGTGCACGATATTGCATCACAGATTATATATGCTGAAGTATTCCTACACCGCATTTGTTCTCGGTATTTAAAACCTCAAGCACAAAATATTGGACATTTCTGTTTCTGAATCTACAGACCTCACATCCGCTTTCATCGTTAAAGGGAATCTGTCGCCTCTGGACATATAAATTAGAGATGTGGAGTGAGCCGAACTATTCATGTAGGACTATATATCTATAAATGAAGAGCACGGACGGGGTGGCACTGCTCAGCCTCCTCCACAAACCAACAGCTGTGACCGGACTTCGACAACTGGCAGCGCTCTGCCCTCATCGTCCTTTGAATAGGAACAGATACATAGAAAAATCGTGCGGCACTCACCAAAATGTGAAGTAATGTTCTTTATTCCACGGATAAAAGCGTAACAGTCATAGAGTGGACCACACACTGTAGGGAGGTGTTTGCCTGCAGTGTGTGGTCCGCCCTATGCCTGTTACGCTTTTATCCGTGGAATAAAGAACATTACTTCACATTTTGGTGAGTGCCGCACGATTTTTCTATGTATCTGTTCATATTCATGTAGGACTGCCCTTGACGGGGAATTTAAGGGAATCTGCCCCTTTAATTATCATATAGCTTATAGATGCAACAATTCTGTGCTGATACACTTCCTAATCTCTCATTACAGCGGTCAGAGAGTATTTTTGTGATAAATCTACTATATACTGTAGACTTGTACAGCAATTTATATGATCCTCAGGACGGGTCATCAATATCAGATCGGTGGGGTTCCGACACCTGGCACCCCCGCCATTCAGCTGTTTGAAGAGGAGGTGGCGCTCCATGCGAGTGCCGATTCCTGTTCATTACGCTGCCCGTTGTCTTGGAAGTTTCGGCAGTGGAGTGTACTGACGAGTACTTGTTTCATTCAAGCGAATGTAGTTAAACTGCACAACTGAGACTTCTGAGACGACGTGTAGTGTAACGAAAAGGAAGCAGCGCTCGCATGGAGGGCCACCTCCACCCCAAACAGCTGGTCGGCGGGGGTGCCGAGTGTCAGACACCCAATAATCAAATATTGATGACCTATGCTGAGGATACGTCATCAATATAAAACCCCTGCAAAACCTCTTTAAGGTCCTAATAATATTAGTGTATTGTCAGCCGAACCCGCCAAAAATGTCAGGTTTGTGTGTGTAATGTAATGTGTGTGGGCAGCTCCCGACTCCCAACAGATGAGGTTGGGGAAGAGAAGGATTGGGTACATGAATACTTTCCCCCCTGATCCTTTTGTTCCCCTGGAGATAACCTCCCGCCAGAAGTGAATGGCAGCAGCTGTCACCCCCTCTTTCCATTGAATTCACCTACATGTATATATAGGAGCCTGGAGGGAGTCGGGAGAGATAGCTGTTGGCCTAACGACAAATATTGAATGTGTATGGCCGCCCTTAGATTTTAAAGATAAGATGCCTGCTGCCTACCTAGAGGGAGTTCTGTTATTGACTGCAGGCAGCCAGAATGATGACTACTAAATATATGGCTATATAGGAGATCTGGAAATCTGCATCAGAATAAGAGAGCTGCTATGAAGAGAAATGTAAAATATTGCCTGGAAGAACAACATTTTTGTAAAATAGCCAGGATGGGTAAAAAAATCATCACTTCTCAGCTCATTGATCGACTGCCTTTAAAATGTTGTCCCGGTCCTTACTGTTGTCCACTTCCTGATCCAGAAAACACAGGAAATTGTGTTCCCCCAGACAAACCCTTGCAGCGTCCCACTACGTGTGTGGGGGCACTGCTTAAAAGTACTTTTTGATCTTAACAATTGCATTGTACAGTATGGTATAACTTTGCATTTATGTATCTGCAAAATCCCTGTTAACAGGCCTATTAGGTGTAATTTATACATCCCACCACTAGATGGGGATAAAGTTCAGGTCCTATATATCCCCAGGTCAGGCCTAGTTTAGGGAGTTCAGACCAGCAGATTAGGCAGATTTAGTGTGGAGTTCAGTTGAGACCACAGGTCAGTGTGAAGATCAGTAAGTAGACTGATACTGAGAGAGTGGAAAGTGCAGATCCAGCACTTCAGCTCTAAAGAGAAGTCTTAGCCCAGAAAGAGACAAGAGAAAAGGACAAATTCAAATTCATCCAAAGGACAAAAGCCGTAAACCAGGACCTTTGGGATATTCAGGTGAAGGATACCCTAGCCTCCGGCAACATCACCAGAAGTTCCACTGACATTGAAGTAACCCATTGCTCCAAAGCTACGAAACCTAAACAGCCTAAGGCCTCTTTCACACTACAGTATGTAGATTTCAGTGTTTTGCGTTCCGTTTTTCACGGATCCGTTTTTCCGTTTTTTTGTTTCCGTTGTGTTTCCGTTTCGGTTCCGTTTTTCCGTTCCGTTTTTCCGTATGGCATATACAGTAATTACATGGGCTGGGCAGAACATTTTCAATAGATGGTTCAGAAAAAACGGAACGGATACGGAAGACATACGGATGCATTTCCATATGTGTTCCGTTTTTTTTTTGCGGACCCATTGACTTTAATGGAGCCACGGAACGTGATTTGCGGCCAAATATAGGACATGTTCTACCTCTCAACGGAACGGAAAAACGTTAATGGAATGCATACGGAACACATTCCGTTTTTTTTGCGGAACCATTGAAATGAATGGTTCCGTATACGGACCGCAAAACGGAAAAAAAACCCGGTAGTGTGAAAGAGGCCTAAGGCTTAATTCACACGTCCGTGGTGTGTTGCGGACCCGCAAATTGCGGATCCGCAACACACCAGCCCGTCACCCCCATTGAAATGCCTATTCTTGTCCGCAAGCTGCGGACAAGAATAGGACATGCTCTATCTTTTTGCGGAGCTGCGGACCCAAAATCGGGGCCGCGCTCCGCAATTGCGGCTGCAGACAGCACACTGTGTGCTGTCCGCAACCATTCCGTCCCCATAGAGAATGAATGGGTCCGCACCCTTTCTGCAAAATTGCGGAAAGGATGCGGACACATTTTGCGGACGTGTGAATGGAGCCTAAAACTGTGGATTTGCATAATTAACTCTGTACCATCTAAAGACTGCATAATTGTACTGCTGCAACCAAAAGACATCCAAAGTAAAAGTTGTGAGTTGCATCTTACCACTGTCTACCTCATTATTACTACCTATGGTTGTACCACCATTAGGCTACTTTCACACTAGCGTTCAGAGCGGGTCCGTCTGATGTCTGCACAGACGGATCCGCTCCTATAATGCAGACGTTTGTATCCGTTCAGAACGGATCCGTCTGCATTATAGTTTAAAAAAAATTCTAAGTGTGAAAGTAGCCTGAACGGATCCGTCCAGACTTTACATTGAAAGTCAATGGGGGACGGATCCGCTTGAAGATTGAGCCATATGGTGTCATCTTCAAACGGATCCGTCCCCATTGACTTACATTGTAAGTCTGGACGGATCCGCTTGCCTCCGCACGGCCAGGCGGACACCCGCTTGCTGAGCGGAGGCTGAACGCTGCCACACTGATGCATTCTGAGCGGATCCGCGTCCACTCAGAATGCATTAGGGCAGTACGGATGCGTTCGGGGCCGCTTGTGAGACTCTTCAAACGGAGCTCACGAGCGAACACCCGAACGCTAGTGTGAAAGTAGCCTTAACGGTACTGGCGTCACGACAAAAACCATCAAGGAACTCAGCCGCAACAAGCACCCTAAGCACCCCTGACATCAAGGGCACCTCAACCACCATCTTGGCTGATGCTTCCTACCACAGAGCGTGCCCCGGAGGATTTTGTGCTGTCCACCTCAACACTGTGCTGCCAGACCAGGGAGGCTCTCTGCTAACCGTGAGTAAACTGATGAACTGTGTGTTATACTATTTGGCCCCTCATCGGTCCACCGTGCACCTCACGTGTTGCCCCTGCGACTGGCTGGCTGCACCCTCTAATCCTTTCCCAAATGACACCATTAGGCCTCTTGCACACAAACGTTGTGTGCCCGTGCATACGGCGGGTCCGCAATACACGGGCACTGGCCCGTGTGCACTCTAAGGTTGTTTCGATACCAAAATTTTAATTCGGTTTTGATACCATAAAAAAGTATTGCGATACTCCATACCATTCGATACCACGCAAAAAAAATAAAAACACCAAAAAAAGCTGTGTGCATTCCGCATTTTATGGAACGTTCAGCCCATAATAGAACAGTCCGAAACTATTTTTTGGGGGGACAAGGTGACAAAAAAAATGGCGAGTCGCGCAGTTTATTTTATTTTTTTCTGTTCCGGCGTTCACCGCATAGGACATTTTTTTTATATTTTAATAGTTTGGACTTTTCGGACGTGGCGATATGTAATATGTTTATTTATTTCTTGTTTATATATCTTATATGTAAAATTGGGAAAGGGGTTGATTTATACTTAATATTTTGGTGGGTTTTCTTTTCTTTTTATTTAATAACTATTTCCCCCCATAGTGGCTAGAACCTGGGATCTTTTAATCCCTTATCTATTCACCCTGATAGAGCTCTATCAGGTGAATAGGACTTTACACTCTCCCTGCTGCCCTGTGCTCTGTTCACACAGCAGCAGGGAGCTGACTATGGCAGCCAGGGCTTCAGTAACGTCCTGGCTGCCATGGTAACCGATCTTACACCAGGCTTACACTGCTGGGGCTCTGATCACAACTGCCACTGCCACCAATGAAGAGGAGGGGAGGGGACCCTGTGGCCACTGTCACCAATGATTTTAATACAGGAGGAGGGGTTGGGGGGCGCACTGCGCCACCAATGATTTTAATACTGGGGGATTGAGGGGGGGCGCACTGCACCACCAATGATTTTAATACTGGGGAGGAGGGCGCACTGCGACACCAATGATTTTAATACTGGGGGGATGGGGCGCACTGCACCACCAATGATTTTAATACTGGGGAGGAGGGCGCACTGCGCCACCAATGATAATTAGCATTTAATACAGGAGGCAGGTGCGGCACCTGAGGGGTTAACTGCCGCTGATCGCAGCTCCCCACCAGCACCCGCCTCCTGGATTTCTATTAAACGTTTATTTTCATTGGTGGTGCAGTGCGCCCACCTCTCTCTCCTCATTGGTGGCAGCGGCAGCAGCGGCACAGGGGGGAGGGAGGGAGTGCTTCCTTCTCTCCTGTGCTGCTGAGGAGAACATGGAGCGCACTGAGAGCAGCGTGCTCCATGTTTTCTGATACTAGACTGCGCAATAGCGAAGCTTAGTATCGAAAAAATGGCAAATCCTGGTGTCGAGGTCGATACCAGACATAAGTATTGATTGGGTATCGAAAATTCTATACCCAAAACAACCCTAGTGCACTCCGCATCACGGATGCGGACCCATTCACTTGAATGGGTCCGCAATCACGGAGATGCGGAACGGATACACGAATCGAACCCCACGGAAGCACTACGGAGTGCTTCCATGGTGTTTCTGTCCGTGCCTCCGGACCACAAAAAAATAGAACTTGTTCTATTTTTTTTGGCGGTGCGGACGGATCACGGACGCATTCAAGTTGAATGGGTCTCGATCCGTCCCAGCCACCACACGGACGTTGCCCGTGCATTGGGGACCGCAAATTGCGGTCCCCAATGCACGGAACGGATGCACAACATTCGTGTGCAGGAGGCCTTAAGAGAAAACAATTATTTTTAATACAAACAATTTTATTACTTAAAAGTTACACAACTTAAAATGCACTTATATTGTATACCTCCTGCATCGTTACAACCCATAAAATATGCATAAAAAAGCAGGAATGGAATTTCATTTCATTTATAATTAAACACCAATTTATGACTCTCACAATGCAGCAAAGAAAATACAGAAAAATATGCTGCGTGCTGCGGGTCCACATGAAGGTCAACATAATGAGTGCTGACAACTGGTCATTTTCCATGGTACTTGCTCTTTAAATGATGCTCGTAATGATATTGCTAATGGAGGTAATCCAAATCCACCTCATTGTGCTCTCTGATAATTCTCAGAGTTTCACAGCACAGAGAATGATGCCAGCTGCTGGTTATTCTGATACCTATTAAATATTTATTGAGTCTGTGAGGAACAAGACATTTTGGCAAGTCCAGTGCAGAGTCTGTCTGATACCAAACAATGGCCTGAGCTGGTCAGCCCACAACTCATTTAGAAAAAGACCAACTTTTACAGCCGATCCCCCTGTTCATAATGAATCTCATGTTTTTTTATTCAAGAGAAGAAATGACACTATAAATTAGTAACTGGTAAAACATCTATACATACAGAAAGTCTTCAGACCCTTTCACTTTTTTCACATTTTATTTTGCAGCCTTGTTCTATTAATCTGCATTCAGTATCAGTGATGGCCAGTTCGCCTTGTTCGCCCGCGAACACATGCAGTCTGCCATCTTAACTCACAAGTCCGTCGATGCACAGGTAAGCCCTTACCTGTGCCTGTGCCACGAGCCGGTCTGAAACAAATGCGGTCACCGGGAGCAGGCAGTTCCGAGAACAGCCGCCGGGGGCCTTCATCAGGCAGTTCTCGGAACTGCCTGCTCCCGGTGACCGCATTTGTTTCAGACCGGCTCGCGGCACAGGTAAGGGCTTACCTGTGCATCGCCGGACTTGTGAGTTAAGATGGCAGACTGCATGTGTTCGCGGGCGAACACGGCGAACTGGCCATCACTGTTCAGTATCCCATTATGAGAAAGTGAAAACTTAATGTTAGAAATATTAGCAAATTTATTTTTAAAAAAACTTGTTTTTATGGAGAAAAGTGTTTAGACCCTTTGTTATGACATTTGAAATTTAGCTCTGGGGTCTCCCATTTCTCTTGATCATCTTTGAGATGTTTCTACACATTGATTGGAGCTCATATGTGGTAAATTCAGTTGACTGGACATGATTTGGAAATACATATCCATGTCTATATACAATCTCACAGCTGACAATGCATATCCGAGCAGAGGAAAGAGGAAAGAACTGCAGACGTAGCTCAGAGACACGATTGTGTGGAGGCACAGATCTGGAGTCAAGTATACAAAAATTTCCACCGCACTGAAAGTTCCCAAGAGCACAGTGGCCTCCATAATTCATAAAAGGAAAAAGTTGGGAACAACCACCACCCACCAAACTAAGTAATCAGGGGAAAAGGGCCTCGGTAAGAGAAGTGACCAAGAACCCAATGATCGCTCTGGCTGGGCTCCAAAGATCCTATGTACAGATGGGAGAAACTTCCAGAAGGTCAACCATCACTGCAGCACTCTACTAATCTGTGCTTTAGTGGCCAGAAAAAAAGCCTCTTCTCAGTAAAAGCCACATGAACGTCTTTCTGGAGTTTGCAAAAAAAACTGAAAGGACTCTGACTGTAAGAAACAAGATTCTCTGGACTGATGAAACAAAGATTGAACTTGTTGGCCTCAATTCTAAATGTCAGGTCTTGAGGAAAGGCACTGCGCATCACCTGCTCAATCACATCTCTACAGCAAAGCATGGTGGTGACAGCATCAGGCTGTTGGGATGTTTTTCAGCGACGAGGTCAGGGTTGAGAGAAAGCCGAATGGAGCAAAATACACAGATATTCTTAATGAAAACCTGATCCGTAGTGCTCTGGACCTCAGACAGGGCCGGAAGGTCTCATTTCAACAAGACAATGACCCCTAGCACACATTCAAGACATCACAGGAGTGGCTTAGGGACAACTCTATGAATGCCCTGGAGTGGCCCAGCTAGGGCCCCGACTTGAACCCAATCGAACATTTGTGGAGAACCCTGTAAAATGGCTGTCCACCAATGGTCCCCACCCAACCTGACTGAGCTTGAGAGGATCTGCAGAGAAGAATGACAGAAAATCCCCAAATCCATGTGTGAAAACCTTGTAGCATCCTACCCAAGAAGACTGGAGGCTGTAATCACTGCCAAATGTGCTTCAACTAAATCCTGAGTAAAGGATCTAAATACTTAAGATTTTGCAAGATTTTAGTGTTTCCATTTTAATAAAGTAGCAAAGTTATTAAACATTCTGTTTTCACTTTGTCATTATGGGGTGTTGAGTGCAGAATGTACAAGGCTGTGAAAAATCAGAGAGGGTCTGAAGACTTTCCAAATGCACTGTACATAAAGGTCCATGGTCAATGTATTCATTCATTTGCTCAGCACTGATCATCTGTATTAGTCACATTTGTAAGCAGAAGTTTGGGTATTTTTACTCTTACACATTTGCAAGGGAGGGGGGATCACTAGCCCTACCGAGAACTGATAATGCCGCATCAGCTTTCTAAACAGCAAACTGGTTAAAAAAAATAGATATAAAATAACAAGTAAAGTTTAGGAAAGTTACTTAATGTTATTCTGTACTCCCCTCTTTGAAGACCAGGATGCTTTCATATTCTCTTTAGGGGAACTACACACATTAATTTGTCTCTGCTTTTTTATTTTTTATTTTACCTGTAAAAAAAAAGCACCTGAAAAAGCACAAGCAGGTTTTATTGGCACCTGCGTTTTTGCACACAATGGGGGAGATTTATCAAAACTAGTGTAAAGTAGAACTGGCTTAGTTTCCCCTAGCAACCAATCAGATTCCACCTTTCATTTTTCAGAGCTTCTTTAGAAAATGAAAGGTGGAATCTGATTGGTTGCTATGGTCAACTAGGTTAGTTTTGCTTTACACCAGTCAATATCCTCCAGTGTGTCTTACCACTAACGTTTTGTTAATGGCGTTTATGCCTTATAGAGAAGATGATGTCAAAACGCATGGAAAAAGCCAAAAGTTCCAGCATGCTACATTTTTGAAAAGAAGAAAGTAGGACCAAAACACCACCTAATCAACAACAAAAAAACAGCAGGAAAAAAATGCCTGTGTCCTGCATTTCATATGCCATAGTGGTTTTTACTGCAAAAAACAACAACAAAAAAACGCAAAAGTGCAGAAAAACACCACTGTGAAAATAGCCATAAACAGAAACTGTCCTAGGATCAACCCCTATTAAACCAGCTGATATCATGAACGCATGCGCAGTAGTCATCTGCGATGCTGGGGAAGGGAAGATCTACTGCACATACGCCAACAACGTGATCTATGGCAAAAGAGCAAGATAACAGGGACAAATAAGATGCCTGTCCTGTCAATCAAAGGGAGGGGGAGTGGTTATCAATGTAGAGGGGAGGAGCTCTGGTGATCCAAGCGAAACGTTCCTGCCCTTTGGAGCACCGAAGACCTAATTTACATATTAAAGGGGTTTTCTGAGACTTAATAGGTAATCAGTATCTGATCGGTGGGAATCTCACACTGAGAAACCCCGATGATCAGCGCTGTACATTGTACAGCACTGTTCTTGGTAAGCTGCGAGAAGGCCGCGGCCCCTACAGGTATCGCAGCTCAGCACCATTCACATGAATTGGGCTGAGCTGAGACTAGGCCATTTGACTGATTAACGTAACGCCACTGGCTTAGGGAAAGCTGCGAGAAGGCCACGGTGCTTATTTTTCAGTATGCTCTCAAGCTCTGAAGAATGGGTAAGTACTTAGATGCCAGAATATACTCTGCCGCTCCAATTCTCCCGGCGGGGCTCTATTTACCCTGCTGCAGCCAATCACAGGCTTCAGCAGTGCACTCAAAGAGGTCAGTGATTGGCTGCAGTGGACATGTGTTGTCGATGTGACATCACTGCTGCAACCAGGTAAATAGAGTCCCAACGGGAGAACCGAAGCTGCGGTGTGGGATCTGGCAGGCAAGTACTTACCCGTTCTTCATTGCTAGATTTCTTGCGAATGTCGCGGTGATCCCATTCGCTTCTATGGGATCACCGCTACTTTGCAATCCTGGCCGCAACCAGTGTCACCGTGTAGCCAAAACCCAAGGCTCTCAGGGCATGATGAGAATTGCAGTTTTTCAACAGCCAGGGAGCTACAAGTCGTAGATCTCTGATATAAGCGATCAAGCTGACACAGCTTCTGGACTTCTATTGGGGGAAAAAATAAACATTACGTTGAATAAAATTTAACACCTAAAGAAAATGGCTTCTTTTTTACTTCAGGGTGTGCCTTATTTAATTTTTTTCCACATTTCATAGCTTTTTTATTTTTCCATCGACATGGCCTATGAGGGCTTGTGCTTTGCGGGTCAAGTTGTATTTTTTAATGGCATCATTTTCTTGGAAAAAAATCCCAGTGATTCGGCCATTGTTTTGTGGGTTTTGTTTTTACGGCATTCACTGTGCGGTATAACTTAACATAACTTTAATCTGCGGGTCAGTGTGACTGAGCATACCAAATTTGTAAAGTTTTTCTGTTTTTCTACTTTTGAACAATAAACACTCTACTTTTTAAAAATGATTTGTTTTAGTGCCATTGAACTCAAACACCCATAACATTTTTATTTTTCTGTCGATAGAGCTTTGTTTTCTGGGCTTGTTTTCTGCAGAACAAGTTGTGGGGCCTCAATAGTGACATTTTCAGGTAAATACAGCTTTTTAAGGAGTTGGAATAAGCAAAAAAAACTTTTTAGCCATTGAATTTTTTTTTTTACAATGCTCTCCATATGGGATAAATAATGTGATTATTGTATTGTTTGTTACGGATGCAGCAATGCCAATTATGTATAGCCTATTATCAAACTCTTTTTTTACATTAAGGCTAGTTTCACACTAGCGCAGCGTTTTTCTTCCGCCCGATTCCCAGCATCTTTGCCGGGTTGCGTCTGGATCTCTGCCGACCCCTATTATAGTTAATAGGGCCGGACGGAGACTTTCGAGCTTCCGGCAATGCTGGAATGCAAAGGGATCTGAGAGGCTGTTTCCTACTGGAACAGCCTGATGATTCTCTAGCACTAGTGTGAAACTAATCTTAATACATGCATTTGTAAGCGAAAAAAGGCAATTTTTGTGCCACTAAGGCAGGGATTAGCAATCTTCGGAACTCTAGCATGCACACTTAACTTGGCTGTTCTTGTAACTCCCACAAAAGTGAAAGTAGGATTCTGGGAGTTGTAGTTTCAGAACAGCTGGAGTGTCGGAGGTTGCTGATCCCTGCACTAGGGGACTTGAACCTGTGATTCGCTGATTGCCAATACAGCATAATACACTGCAGTACTTCTGTATTACAGTGTATTATGTCAGTTATAGTAAATCTGCCGGAATACCTATTAAGCCCTGCCAAAGGCAGTACATGGCAGGTCTGGGGATCACTGCATAACCTCAGCTTGTCTGCGGCACCTAAGGCATTAAATGACTGGACTGGAGCCAGCACTCGAGACTGATGCAGCGGGCACAGCTCCTGAGCCTGCACATAATAGTAAGGCACTGTGCATCAGCTACCCTTCCACCACAACATACTATTATAGTGTAGAGTGGGAATAGGTTAATTAAAAAATCCCCCAGAAATATATAAACCCCTTCCTCATTATGTATTTATTAAAGATTATTTTACTTTCACACAGTTCATAATAATAAAAATAAAAAAACATTTGGTAACCATCACCAGTAGAATGAAAATTCTGTAATTTGTTATTTTTACAGCAATGTAAAGAGCAGGAACAAACAAACTACAACGGTGGAATTAATTTTTATTTTTTCATCCCACCAAAAAAAAGTTCAAAAAAAATAATCAATATATTCAATTTACCCTAGAACAAAAACTACAACCTATTCTACAAACAAGCATCCGATACAGTTACTTTGGCAGAAAAATAAGATTTAGTTTTTTGGAATGTTTTTTCCATAAAACATTTTTATCGTGCCAAATGGAGATGAGCGAATTTTCGGTTATGAAATTCGTTTACTGGTAAAAGGTGAATTGTGTTATGGATTCTGTTACCACGGACCATAACGCAATTCTATGACGGAATGCCTTTAGAGGCATTCAGTTATTCATTCCGTCATAATAGAAGTCTATGGGCTGCATAACAGATCCGTCCCGTTTCCGTTATGCAGGAGAGGACTGATCAGTTATGCAGCCTATAGACTTCTATTATGACGGAATGAATAACGAAATGCCTCCAAAAGGTATTTCCGTTATGCATTCCATCATAGAATTGCGTTATGATCCTTGGTAATTGAATCCATAACGTAATTCACCTTTTACCAGTAAACGAAGCATGAACGAATTTCAAAATATCTAATTCACTCATCTCTAGTGCCAAAGTACTGAAACTGTACATTTGGTATTGCCGTTTTCCTAGCGACTCAGAATAAATTGGTCTTAGAAGAAGCCTAAAACTGTACTTAAAAATTTTGCAGCAAGGCCTTTATAATAGAGCAAATTGTGTATATTCTGTATATTATAGTACAGATTATACTGCTCCAAACTGAAATTTTGAGTGAAGCTGATTTATTAAATGTTTGAGAAATTGGAAGCAGGGTGCAGCGCCACCGACATGCGGTTAGGGGCAATTTTTTTTATTAAACTCACTACAATAATTGGAGAGCATCTGTGCAGATCCAACAAAGGGGCTGGAGTAGATCTCAGGTATAATCTACGCCAGTTTCCTGATGTCGATGATATAAATGTGCATCCCCACACTGCCCGCTCCCCTCCCAGCTCCACCAACGTTTTGGAAAACTAGTAAGTGAGGCTTAAACCCCCCCCCCCCTCCCAAATTGCACAAATTAGTGCAATGGGTAGTCTAGGTTTCTTCTGTATGGTGGTTGATAAAGGCCCCTCCTAGTGAACATATTATAATGACAGACGTATGTGCACCATGATGCCATAACTGTGTGTCTTAGGGCGTGGGGCAGGCGCATGGGGATCGCAGATCCATTCACTTGAATGGGTCCGCGATCCTTCCGTTCCGCAAAAAGATAGAGCGAGTTCTATCTTTTTGCGGTGCGGAAGCACGCAACGGAACCCCAGAAAGCACTCTGTAGTGCTTCCGTAGTGTTCCGTTCTTCCGTTCCGCATCTCCGGATTTGCAGACCCATTGAAATGAATGGGTCCACATCCGTGATGCGGAATGGCCACGGAACAGTGCCCGTGTATTGCGGATCCACAAATGCGGTCTGCAATACGGCAACAGGCATCACACGTTCGTGTAAACGAGCCCTTAACCCCTTAAGGACACATGACGTACCGGTACGGCATGTTTCCCGAGTCCTTAAGGACACATGACGTACCGGTACGTCATGGCTTTAAATAGCGATGCCGGCGCCGCGGGGGTTAATCGGAACGGGATGCCGGCTGAAATCATTCAGCCGGCATCCTGTAACAATGCAGGGGGGGGGTCATTTGACCCCCCCGCATCGACGATCGCAGAAAACCGCAGGTCAATTCAGACCTGCGGTTTTCTGCGTTTCCGGTCCATTCGGGTGTCCTGTGACCCGATGAACCGGAAAAAGACTGCGATCGGTGGCGTAATTATACACCACCTATCGCAGTCCGAGGATTTGGAGAGGCGGTGCTGGCCCTGGTGCTGAATGCCGCTGTCCAGGGTGCTGATTGGTGCAGGGGAGAGAGGCGCGAGATTCAAACTTCCTGCGCTCCTCTCTCCCCTCCTCTTCCTGTCCAGCACCCTGACCGTGCAGCATCGTCCAGCACCAGCTCCTGTGTCCCCCTAATCGCCATCCATCACCCTCCTGCACCCATCGCCACCCAGGTAGGTTAGGGTCAGTGAGGGAGAGGCACCTTTAGGCAGGGATAGAAGGGAAAAGTTAAAAAAAAAAAAAAAAAAAAGCACATTTATTCTAAACTTTTTTGTTTCAGCTTTCAGACCCCAGACCCCCCCTGCCTGAGGGGCGAGATTCCCGGATTCAACCACCAGAATGTCCCCCCACTCTGGATGTTACCGGGAAACTTGTGTGGGACCTTATGTACCCACTGCTGGATAACGGTTACCACTTGTACGTGGACAACTTTTATACCAGCATTCCCTTGTTCAGGTCCCTTGCCGCCAGATCCACGTTCGCTTGTGGGACCGTGCGGAAAAATCAACGCGGCCTCCCTGCCCACCCCCTCCAGGTACCTATCCCCAGGGGTGAGACCCGTGCCCTTACCAGTGGAAGCCTGTTGCTGGTCAGGTATAAGGACAAGAGGGATGTCCTTATGCTGTCCACAATCCACGGTAACGGCATCACCCCCGTCTCTGTGCGAGGTACCACGGCAACGGTCCTCAAGCCCGATTGTATCGTCGCCTACAATCGGTATATGGGAGGAGTTGATCTCTCTGATCAAGTCCTCAAGCCATATAATGCCATGCGCAAAACCCGGGCATGGTACAAAAAAGTTGCGGTCTACTTGGTACAGGTTGCCATGTACAACTCTTTTGTACTATCCCGAAGCGCTGGCAGCACAGGGACATTCCTCCAATTCTATGAGGCAGTCCTCAAAGACCTGATCTTTTCGGACCGGGAAAGAGCAGGCCGGAGTACCTCGGGAACTGGAGGCGCCCGGATCGTCCCTGGCCAACACTTTCCAGGTGTGGTCCCCCATACTGGAAAGAAGGGACGAACCCAAAAAAGATGCAGAGTGTGTCACAAGAGGGGGATACGGAAGGACACCACTACTCAGTGTGACACTTGCCCCGATCATCCGGGCCTCTGCGTTATCGATTGCTTCAGGGAGTATCACACTTCCATGGAGTACTAAATTTTCTCCAACAGTCCCCTAGAGAATATAAAAAACTATGTCTCTCAGACTTTGGAGACATAGAAACAATTTTTTTTCCCCAAAAAAATATTAGTTTTAGTGCAGGCATCCTCAAACTGCGGCCCTCCAGATGTTGTAAAACTATAACTCCCAGCATGCCCAGACAACCTACAGCCATCAGCAGGGCATGGTGGGAATTGTAGTTTTACAACATCTGGAGGGCCACAGTTTTAGGATGCCTGCTTAGTGTCTCCAAAGTCTGAGAGCCATACATATTGGGCATCGTCGCGTGTGTAAAAGTCATCGCTATAAAAATAACATTTGACCAAACCTCTCGGATGAACAGCGTTAAAAATATAAAATAAAAACGGTGCCAAAACACCCATTTTTGGGCAAAATTTCCATTTGAATCCTTTTTTTCCAGTAATAAAGCAAGGGTTAACAGCCAAAAAAAACTCAATATTTATGACCCTGATTCTGTAGTTTGCAGAAACACCCCATATGTGGTCGTAAATGGCTATATAGCCACATGGCAGGGCATAGAACGAAGGGAACTCCATATGGTTTCTGGAAGGCAGATTTTGATGGACAGTTTTTTTTTTGACACCATGTCCCATTAGAAGCCCCCCCTGATGTAGCCTAGACTAGAAACTCCAAAAAAGTGACCCCATCTAAGAAACTACACCCCTCAAGGTATTCAAAAGTTACTTTATAAACTTTGTTAACCCTTTAGGTGTTCCACAAAACTAAATAGCAAATGTAGAAAAATTTTTGAATTTTATTTTTTTGTTACCTTGCCTCAAAAAAGTGTAATATAGAGCAACCAAAAATCATATTTACCCCTAAAATAGTCCCAAAACAACAACCACCTTATCCCATAGTTTCCTAGATGGGGTCACTTTTATGGAGTTTCTACTCTAGGGGTGCATCAGGGGGCTTGAAAGGGTACATGGTGTAAATAAACCGGTCCAGCAAAATCTGCCTTCCAAAAACCGTATGGCGTTCCCCTTCTTCTATGTCCTGCCGTTTAGCCAAATAGTAGTTTACGACCACATTTGGGGTGTTTCTGCAAACTACAGAATCAGGGCAACCCATTTTGAGTTTTGTTTGGCTGTTAACCCATTTTTTTCAGTAATAAAGTAAGGGTTAAAATGGAAAATGTTCCAAAAAATAGAAATTTCTAAATTGTTTCTCCATCTGCCATTAACTCTTGTGGAACACCTAAAGGGTTAACAAAGTTTGTAAACCCAGTTTTGAATACCTTGAGGGGTGTACTTTCTTAGATGGAGTCACTTTTTTGGAATTTCTATTCTAGGGGTGCAAGGGGGGGCTTCAAATGGGACATGGTATAAACAAAACCAGTCCTGCAAAATCTGCCTTCCAAAACCTATATGGCGTTCCCCTCCTTCTATGTCCTCCCGTTTGGCCAAACAGTAGTTTACGGCCACATATGGGGTGTTTCTGCAAACTACAGAATCAGGGCAACCCATTTTGAGTTTTGTTTGGCAGTTAACCCTTGTTTTTTTCCTGGAATAAATTGATTATATTGAAAAATTTTCCAAAAAATCTAAATTCTAAAAATGTATGTCCATTTGCCATGAAGTGTTGTGGAAGACCTAAAGGGTTAACAAAGTTTGTAAAAACAGTTTTGAATACCTCGAGGGGTGTAGTTTCTAGAATGGGGTCATTTTTGGGTGGTTTCTATTATGTAAGCCTCACAAAGTGACTTCAAACCTGAACTGGTCCATAAAAAGTGGAATTTTGAAGATTTCTGAAAATTTTAAAATTTGCTTCTAAACTTCTAAGCCTTGTAACATCCCCAAAAAATAAAATATCATTCCCAAAATGCTACAAATAGAAGTAGACATATGGGGAATGTAAAGTCATCACAATTTTTGGGGGTATTACTATGTATTACAGAAGTAGAGAAACTGAAACTTTGAAATTTGCTAATTTTTCAAAATTTTTGGTAAATATGGTATTTTTTTATGCAAAAAAATTAACTTTTTTGACCCAATTTTAGCAGTGTCATGAAGTACAATATGTGACGAAAAAACAATCTCAGAACGGCCTGGGTAAGTCAAAGCGTTTTAAAGTTATCAGCACTTAAAGTGACAGTGGTCAGATTTGCAAAAAATGGCCTGGTCCTTAAGGTGAAATAGGGCTGTGTCCTTAAGGGGTTAAACGTATGCTGTCTTACTTATATACAGTATATGTGTCTCCATGATTACAGACTACAAACCCTGTGTAGTCTGATCTGCATTCATGTGTTACTCAGATTCTTCTCCTTTATCGCCCTATATTTGTAATTTGGGGGGTAGGGGGGTATACATGACTGCACTATTGGACTACACAGGGTTCTTTGTAGTCTGTAAGCTTGGCAACACATAGGTCTGCATAAGAGCTGTATACCAAACACGAGAGAAGGTTTTTAATGAATCCCAATTTGTAAAATGTCTTCACTTTCGGTTTAACATTCATCGCAGTAATAAAAATAAAACATTTATAATGTAATACAGGAAAGTTTAGACTAGCACATCCATAGTCGCAGGTGCACATCCATAAAGCTAGCATGTAGGAAGCAAACAAAAACAGGTATGGCAGCACAACATTTCACATACAAACAATAAAACTGGGAAATAGGGATTATTCTAAATTAAAGTGGTATTATACCGACTATAAGTGAAAAAATAGAAGTTTTTTGCGCGCATTTTTGATCAAACGTGTCGGGCCCATCTACCAGGCGTCAAGGTTGCTTCCGCAGATGGGTCCCTAACACTAACAGAACTGCCTCTCCTGGGCTTGACTAAGGCCCCTTTCACACGAACGATACGGATTGGCCCCAGATGCGTTCAGGGAAACTCGCACCATTTTGCAAGCAAGTTCAGTCAGTTTTGTCTGCAATTGCGTTCCGTTTTTTCCGTTTTGATGCATTTGTCACGCACGTGATAAAAAACGGAAGGTTTACAAACAGCATGTCTTAGCAACCATCAGTGAAAAACGCATTGCATCCGGACTTGCTTCCGGATGCAATGCGTTTTCACTGAAGCCCCATTCACTTCTATGGGGCGAGGGCTGCATGAAAAAAGCTGAATATAGAACATGCTGCGTTTTTCACGCAACGCAGAACTGATGCGTGAAAAAAAACGCTCATGTACACAGACCCATTGAAACGAGTGGGTCAGGATTGAGTGTGGGTGCTATGCGTTCACATCACGCATTGCACCCGCGCGGAAAACTCGCTTGTGTGAAATAGGCCCAAGGCCTCATGCACACGGCCGTTGCCGTATTGCGCCCTGTAAACAACTGGTCCGCAATATGCGGGCACCGGCCGTATGCCTCTCGCATCACGGATGCGGACCTATTCACTTGAATGGGTCAGCAATCCGGAGCTGCGGTGCAGAACGGAGTGCTTCCATGGTGTTTCTGTCCGTGCCTCCACACCGCAAAAAAATAGAACATGTTCTATTTTTTTGCAGTGCGGACGGATCACGGACCCATCCCAGCCTCCACACAGACGTTGCCCATGCATTCGGGACCCCAAATTGCGGTCCCCAATGCACAGAATGGCTGTACGACGGCCGTGTGCATGAGGCCTAAGCCTACAATGTTCAAGGCAGTGTAGGAACCAGCTACATATATACTCTGCTCAGAAGCCCCAGGCAGATGGGCGGGGAGTGCTCAATCTACGGCTACGTCTACACGACGACAATAAGTCGCGCGACAGATAGGGCACAACTACACTGCAACATTTGTCGCGCAACATTTTGTTGCACTAATGTTGCGCGACAATTTTTATAATGGCAGTCTATGGTGTCGCACTGCAACATGCAACATGCTGCGACTGCGACGCAACAGTCGCAGAAAAATCTGTCGCAGAATAAATGTAGCTGGTTCCTACACCGCCCTGAACATTGTAGGCTTAGGTTAGGCCCAGGAGAGGCAGTTCTGTTAGGGCTCATACACACGAACGTATTTTCTTTCCGTGTCCGTTCCGTTTGTTTTGCGGTTATGTGGAACCATTCACTTCAATGGGTCTGCAAAAAAAACTGGAGTTATTCCGTGTGCATTCCGTTTCCGTATGTCCGTATTTGTGTTCTGCAAAAAAAACAGAACATGTCCTATTATTGTCCGCATTATGGACAAGGATAGGACTGTTCTATGAAGGGCCAGCTGTTCCGTTTCGCAAAATACGGAATGCACACGGATGTCATCCATATTTTTTTGCAGATCCGTTTTTTGTGGACTGCAAAATACATACGGTCGTGTGCATGAGCCCTTAGTGTTAGGGACCCATCTGTAGAGGTCACCTTGACGCCTGGTAGATGGGCCTGACACACGTTTGATCAAAAATGTGCGCATAGAGCTTCTATTTTTTTATTTATAGTAGGCAGAATACCACTTTAATTTAGAATAATCCCTATTTCCCAGTTTTATTGTTTGTATGTGTATGTGAAATGTTGTGCTGTCATACCTACATTTATAATGTATACATCCTTTTATCGGTAGAATATACAGGTTTTTTTTCTAACACTCTGCAATACAGGTTTCCTGCCATTTTCTTGCACACTAGGCCCCTTTGTATATGTGGATTCAGCTGCCCCATCTTTGTGCGGAGACAGGACACCTGAGCTTTTCATCTCCTTTCTGACAACACGTCTTTGTTCTAACGCAGAGCATTACAGAAACACTACAGCGCTCCGAATTCCTATTTTCTATTCACGCAATTCTAATATTTCCTTTTAAACGACATGATTATTACATCAGTAAGAGAAACTCTGATTACCATGTTATCGTATTATAATATATTAATGTAATCAGGAATCAGCATGCTGATATGTATTGTACATGCACACAGCACCGGGGACGTTTACAGTTTTTAAATACCCTATTATGGCGCTATTATACATGCGGTTTGTGCAGCAGGTACCATGCCGCGGTTACTGCAAATTGCCTGGTCGCACTTGTACTCAGCAACTGGAAACCAAAGCAAGTACCAGTTCAACCCAACAATTAGCGGCAACTGTGATGCAGTTACTGCGGCTCAGCTGAGCACATGTTAAAGTGCCCTTGGCATATTCTCATTTAATAGGGGTTTCTGAGATTTTTTTAACTGATGACCCATCTGATCAGTGGGGTCCATCACCCGGGACCCCTGCTGATCAGCTGTTTGGGAACTCACTGACGCTTGCAGTAGCACAGTGGCCCCTTCTCCGCTCACCAAGCACAGCACCGTACGTTGTATAGTGGCTGTGCTTGGTATCGCAGCTCAGCCCCATTCACTTTAACAGGGCTGAGCTGCGCCTAGGTCTTGTGACCGATGAACGAGAGTGGGAAACCTGCGGCACTCCTGCTGTAGTGAAACCACAATTCCCAGCATGCTGCATTTATTTCTATGTGAGTTCTTAGAAGAGCAGAGCAAGTATGCATGCTGGGAGTTGATTGTTGCCTCAGGCAGCAGTAAGGCTATGTGCTTCCCTGCCCCTGACCACAAAGTACTGAGGGAAGGAGCGCAAGCTGAACTCTTGCACCAGGGCCCATGAGCCTTTAGCTACACCCCTGGCTGTGGCGCTACTGCGAGGGCCAGGGTCTCCTCAAACAGCTTATCGGCAGAGAACCCCTGTAATTGCCCCTATGGTAGTGCTGTAGAAAAATTGAAAACCTGGCACCAGGTCCACCCCTAGATTACAGCTAATCACTGGGAGTCCCAGAAGAGAGCGATCCTTTATAAGTGTGCAACCCCAGAAATGATATTGAAACCTTAATCACCAGTTTCTGGATCGTAGAAAATGTTTACTCTATGGGAATGTACAAAGAATCGACAGTAAATACTTCTGCTTTACCTGGTCCCATGTCTGGACGTTGTTTGGATCATAAATTAATACATATCCAATGGTTAGAAGGCACGTGTAGATCACCAAGGAAAAAACTTGCAGCCACTTTCGCACAAATGATTCTGTGTACACCAAAACGTAGAGAGTGCAGAATATCACCAGGGCCACGAACACTACAATTATAAAGGCGAGGTGCTTGGAGGGATCCTGTGGAACATAAAAAATAAAGGATGGTGTCAGAATAAACCAAGGAAGTGTCAGCTTCGGCAAGAGTAGATTATAGGCTGCCAAAAACCTGCATTCTACTTACAGAGCAATGACATTATTATTATTATTTATTATTAAAGCGCCATTCATTCCATAGCGCTGTACATATGAAAATGGGATACATACAGTGGGGAAAATAATTATTTGACCCCTCGCTGATTTTGTAAGTTTGTCCAATGACAAAGAAATGAAAAGTCTCAGAACAGTATCATTTCAATGGTAGGTTTATTGTAACAGTGGCAGATAGCACATCAAAAGGAAAATCGAAAAAATAACTTTAAATAAAAGATAGCAACTGATTTGCATTTCATTGAGTGAAATAAGTATTTGAACCCCTACCAACCATTAAGAGTTCTGGCTCCCACAGAGTGGTTAGACACTTCTACTCAATTAGTCACCCTCATTAAGGACACCTGTCTTAACTAGTCACCTGTATAAAAGACACCTGTCCACAGAATCAATCAATCAAGCAGACTCCAAACTCTCCAACATGGGAAAGACCAAAGAGCTGTCCAAGGATGTCAGAGACAAAATTGTAGACCTGCACAAGGCTGGAATGGGCTACAAAACCATTAGCAAGAAGCTGGGAGAGAAGGTGACAACTGTTGGTGCGATTGTTCGAAAATGGAAGGAGCACAAAATGACCATCAATCGACCTCGCTCTGGGGCTCCACGCAAGATCTCACCTCGTGGGGTGTCAATGGTTCTGAGAAAGGTGAAAAAGCATCCTAGAACTACACGGGAGGAGTTAGTTAATGACCTCAAATTAGCAGGGACCACAGTCACCAAGAAAACCATTGGAAACACATTACACCGCAATGGATTAAAATCCTGCAGGGCTCGCAAGGTCCCCCTGCTCAGGAAGGCACATGTGCAGGCCCGTCTGAAGTTTGCCAATGAACACCTGAATGATTCAGAGAGTGACTGGGAGAAGGTGCTGTGGTCTGATGAGACCAAAATAGAGCTCTTTGGCATTAACTCAACTCGCTGTGTTTGGAGGAAGAAAAATGCTGCCTATGACCCCCAAAACACCGTCCCCACCGTCAAGCATGGGGGTGGAAACATTTTGCTTTGGGGGTGTTTTTCTGCTAAGGGCACAGGACAACTTATTCGCATAAACGGGAAAATGGACGGAGCCATGTATCGTGAAATCCTGAGCGACAACCTCCTTCCCTCTGCCAGGAAACTGAAAATGGGTCGTGGATGGGTGTTCCAGCACGACAATGACCCAAAACATACAGCAAAGGCAACAAAGGAGTGGCTCAAGAAGAAGCACATTAAGGTCATGGAGTGGCCTAGTCAGTCTCCGGACCTTAATCCAATCGAAAACCTATGGAGGGAGCTCAAGCTCAGAGTTGCACAGAGACAGCCTCGAAACCTTAGGGATTTAGAGATGATCTGCAAAGAGGAGTGGACCAACATTCCTCCTAAAATGTGCGCAAACTTGGTCATCAATTACAAGAAACGTTTGACCTCTGTGCTTGCAAACAAGGGTTTTTCCACCAAGTATTAAGTCTTTTTTTGTTAGAGGGTTCAAATACTTATTTCACTCAATGAAATGCAAATCAGTTGCTATCTTTTATTTAAAGTTATTTTTTCGATTTTCCTTTTGATGTGCTATCTGCCACTGTTACAATAAACCTACCATTGAAATGATACTGTTCTGAGACTTTTCATTTCTTTGTCATTGGACAAACTTACAAAATCAGTGAGGGGTCAAATAATTATTTCCCCCACTGTACATAATACAGACAATTGCACCAAGCATAAACTAGACGAGTTACAAACTGGTACAGAAGGAGAGAGGGCCCTGCTGGTGAGGGCTTACAATCTACGAGGTATGGAAGAAGGACACAGTAGGTGAGGGTGAAGTTGGTCATGGCGGTATAGAGGCAGCAGGGTGACTGGTTGTAGACTTGCCTGAAGAGGTGGGTTTTCAGGTTTCTTTTGAAGGATTCCACTGTAGGTGAGAGTCTGATATGTTGGGGTAGCGAGTTCCAGAGTATGGGGGATACACAGGAGAAATCTTGGAGGTGATTGTGGGAAGAGATGATAAGAGGAGAGAAGGAGGTCTTGTGAGGATTGGATATTGCGTGTGGGGATGTATCGGGAAAGTAGCTCAGAGATGTAGGGAGGGGACAGGTTATGGACAGCCTTGTATGTATTTGTTAGTATTTTGAACTGAATTTGCTGGGCAATGGGGAGCCAGTAAAGGGATTGGCAGAAGGGAGAGGCAGAGGAGTAACAGGGTGAGAGGTGAATTAGTCGGGCAGCAGAGTTAAGGATAGATTGGAGGAGTGTGACAGTGCTAGATGGAAGGCCGCAGAGGATAGTGTTGCAGTAGTCTAGGCGGGAGATGATGAGGGTATGTACAAGCATTTTCGCAGATTCAAAGTTAAGGAAAGAGATGTTTTTGAGTTGGAGGCGGCAGGTGGTGGAAAGGGCTTGGATGTGCGGTCGGAAGGAGAGGACAGAATCCAAGGTCACTCCAAGGCAGCAGACTTGGTTGACCAGGGAGAGTGTGCAGCCATTGATTGTGATAGATAGGTCTGTTGGGGGGGATTGAGCAAGATGGGGGAAAGATGATGAATTCTGTTTTATCCATGTTAAGTTTTAGAAAGCGAGAGGAGAAGAAGAATGATATAGCAGAAAGACATTGTGGAATTCTGGATAATAAGGTGGTGATGTTTGGACCAGAGAGGTAGATTTGTGTGTTGTCAGCATAGGAGTGATACTGAAAGCCAAGGGACTCTATGAGATATCCCAGGCCAAAAGTGTAAATAGAGAAGAGCAGGGGTCCTAGGACAGAGCCTTGCAGGACACCAACAGAGAGGGAATGAGATGAGGAGGTGGTGTGAGAGTGGGAGGCGCTAAACGTCCGGTCTGTGAGGTATGATGTCATCCAGGAGAGGGCCAGGTCAGTGATGCCAAGAGATGAGAGTTTGCAACATAAGGGAGTGGTCGAGAGTGTCAAATGCAGAGGACAGGTCAAGGAGAAGGAGGACAGAGTAATGTTTTTTTGTTTTGGCTGTTAGTAGGTCATTGGTGACTTTGGTAAGGGCAGTCTCAGTCGAGTGGTGGGGTCGGAAGTCAGATTGTAGCCGGTCAAAGAGGGAGCAGGAGGAGAGGTGAGAGGACAGTTCCAAATGGACATGTTGTTCAAGTAGCTTTGAGGCATATGGAAAAAGTGATATGGGGCGATAACTAGACAAAGAAGATGGGTCAAGTGAAGGCCTTTTGAGGATGGGTGTAATGGTAGCATGTTTAAAGGCAGAGGGGAAGACACCAGAGGTTAGTGATAGGTTGAAGAAATTAGTTAGGGCTGGGATAAACACTGTGGTGAGGTTAGGGATGAGGTGGGATGGGATTGGGTCAAGTGCAAAAGTGGTGAGTAGAGTGGAGAGTTTTTCTTCTGTAATGGTGGAGAAGTGGGTTTTGGGAGAAGAGGACCGAGCAGTTGTGTAGAGGGTATGTGGGGACTGTGTACTGAAGCTTTCTCTGATGTTGACTATCTTTTGTTTAAAGTATGTGGCAAAGTCCTCAGCTGAGATCAGAGGAGAGGGTGGGGGATGGAGAAGGGAGTTAAAAGTGTTAAAAAGTTTATGAAGATATGAGAGATGAGAAGTAGGCCTGTTTTGCATCAGCGAGTGAGGATTTGAATATGAGGAAGGATTGCTTGTATGCGGTGAATTGATCTTTAGAATAGGATTTCTTCCATCGCCGCTCAGCAGCCCTGGAAGCTTGTCTGAGTTTTTTGGTCAGGTTGGTGTGCCAGGGTTATCTGTTGATTTTTCGGGTTTTGTTGAGTGTGAGAGGGGCAACAATGTCCAGAGCTGAACTTATTGTGGTGCTATATAGGGTCTTGGAGGGAACAGATGGTAGAGAGTGTGAGAAAAGAGTCAGAAAGCAAGCGAGATTCGAGATTTTTAAGGTTCCTGCGGGGGTGTGCTGGTGTTTAGACTGGGGAAGCAGCAGAAGAGACCAATGAAGAGAAGGTGAGTAGGTTGTGGTCGGATAGGGGGAGAGGCGAATTAGAAAGGTTAGATAGGGAGCAGAGGCAGGTAAAGATAAGATCTAGAGTGTGACCATCTCTGTGGGTGGGAGCTGAAGACCACTGTGAGAGGCCAAAGGAGGAAGCGAGTGATAGGAGTTTAGAGGCGGCTGAGTGGCAGGTGTCAATAGGGATGTTGAACATGACATCATTCTATATAGCCCGGCAAGTGGCATGTATAGACGGGAGGGGCCCCATAAGGCTAG
This sequence comes from Bufo bufo, assembly GCF_905171765.1. Taxonomy (NCBI): domain Eukaryota; kingdom Metazoa; phylum Chordata; class Amphibia; order Anura; family Bufonidae; genus Bufo; species Bufo bufo. The sequence continues at coordinate 99,293,194 of NC_053398.1, forward strand.
ATCAGCCTGGGCCCTCGATTATGGTGTTGACTTTATGCACCCAGGACAGGGTGGTCCAGTGTTTGCCCCTATAAAGCCTTTGCATGCCAATTTTCCACTTCTTTGATTATGAACAATGTAGTGGAGATAGGTGTTCTACACAGGTCCTGCAAAAGAGATGGGACCAGCTAGTTCTACATGCCCTCCCACCCAAGGCAGTCCCATGGTCCGCTTCTGAGGCATCTACAGCCTTGCATAGGAACACTCCAAATACTGGTAAGAATAGATCAGGTAAAGCTAGTTTTACAGCAGACTGCTGGAGATATCTGGATCCGGCACTGCCGGGCGCTACCCGACACCCGCCGATCCTCATGATAGTGAACGAGGCTGGACAGTGAAGCGGTAGCTTCCCGCAATGCTGGAATGTAAGGAGATCGGTAGGCTGTTCCCTGCTGTGTTAAACTAGTCTAACTTATTTTTGTAACTATCATTTTTTAATTCTGGTTCTGCCAAGGCCACACTACTTACAAAACCGTGTATTGGGCTCAGCACAACAGGGGACGGGAGGTCTTTACATCTGCATTTTTGCTTATACAGACAAGGATATGTGTTTTGTGGGATAACCTGAAGCTCCTGGGCCCCAGTGCAAAATTTGTAATAGGGCCCCAAATATCTTGTGGCATTTATAATACTGGTGTGTGGCAGAGGGGTCTTTGGTTTCCTTCAGGCCCAGGGCCCGGATGTCTGTACTACCTTTGCACACCTGTAGCTACACCCCTGAGTAATATAGTCCTAGAGGAATATAACATTTACTATACATTCTCTTCATTGTTTTCCAGGCCCAGCTTGGTACATTTTGTGCCGTTTAGGTGACAGATCCTGCAGCTAAGGCCTCATGCACCGTCTGTGTGCACGCCGTTTGCAGATGCAGACCCATTGACTTGAATAGGTCTGCGATCTGCAACATACGGTCCACTTCGCAGCACTTCCCCGGGCTTCCGATCTGTGCCTCCGCAAAAAAAATAGAACATGCCCTCTTATTGTGGTGCGGACCATATCTTGCGGATTGTTGACCAATTCAAGTCAATGTGTGGGCATCCGTGATACGAAGTGCACATGGCCAGTGCCTGTATATAGTGGACCAGCTGTTTGCGGGCACGGACGGGCCAACTTTCGCGTGCATGAGGCCTTAGGATGCACTCTGTTTATTGATCGAGTTCAGTGTATGACAGTCGGTAGTAAGCTCCCACTCTGCTCTTTGGATTATAGGCAGCCAGAGTATTTTATTTTAAATATATGTTTATGGGAATTTGGAGAACTGTACCAGACAAATGGACCTAAACCACTTTATATATATATATATAGCAGGAATTTAATCATATACACATACGTGTAACTAAAGCCATCTGCCTCGCCAGACCTGCGCTCATCCCCAGTTTCTAATGCTGTTTGTTGCTTCTAAATATGTGCCCCCAATTCAGAGAAATAAGTGTTTTTACGTTATGTAATATAAAGTGCATATATTCAACATGCTGCGGTTTTATCTCTGTCCTGATCAGTCCAAACGACTGAACTGAAGACATCCTGATGCATCCTGAACAGAATGCTCTTCATTCAGAATGCATGGGGATAAAACTGATCAGTTCTTTTCCGGTATAGAGCCCCTAGGACGGGGAAAAGAATAACGCTAGTGTGAAAGTAGAATTAGGGTACTTTCACACTAGCATTTTTCTTTTCCGACATAGAGTTCCGTCACAGGGGCTCTATACCAAAAAAGAACTGATCAGGCATATCCCCATGCATTCTGAATGGAGAGTAATCCGTTCAGGATGCATCAGGATGTCTTCAGTTCAGTCGTTTTGACTTATCAGGCAAAAGATAAAACCGTTGCATGCAACGGTTTTATCTCCGGCCAAAAAAACTGAAGACATGCCTGAATGCCGGATCCGGCATTTTTTCCCATAGGAATGTATTAATGCCGGATCCGGCATTCAAAATACCGGATACGTCCTTCCGGCCTGCGCATGCGCAGACCGGTAAAAATGTGAAAAAAGATACAAGACGGATGCGTCTGTCCGCATATCAAGCGGAGAGACGGATCCGTCCTTGCAATGCATTTGTGAGACGGATCCGCATCCGGATCCGTCTCACAAATGCTTTCAGTCAGCGGCAGATCGGCGCATCCGGCGGGCAACTTCCCGCCGGATCACACTGCCGCAAGTGTGAAAGTAGCCTTAGTCACACATATGTGATGACAAATTCCGTTAAGTGAGATTTAGAACAACAGAGTGGACATTCACATTTAGACGCTACTATGTGCACATATACAAGTCATCTCCCTGCAGCATACTCAGTGAAGATCTAATGACCGTACTTGAGATAAATGTGAGGCTTCCAGTTCTCGCTGTACTGTGCGCGCTGCGATGACCTGACAACTATTAGGATGCGGTGACATGCAGCCTGACATAGGGATCCAGGCCAGGTATGGGCCCAGCCCTTCACCGCAGCCTGCTCGGGTTGTGAACACAGCTACAGGGTTGCCAAAACACGCTTCCAGTTGCTACAAAACTGCAATTAAATCTTTACACACAATATAAACTCCGGTAAGTGGACTCACTAGGGCTCGGTATAAGGAGGAACATTTAAGACCATGTCATATTCCACTGAAATCCCTGGACAGTTTGTATTATTCTGTATTTCCGGAGACATTAAATGATGTTTACAATAATAATAAATCAGTTTCACAGCAACAATGAGATGTATTGTATTGTGGCGTGGTCATGTGGTCATGTGGGTAAAGGGCTGTCCCACCAAAGAAATGTAAACTAATAATTGATACCTACCCCACCGCTCCACCATCTCTCCTGTTCGAAGGCTAGTTTCACACTAGTGTCAGGGAGGTCCGGCAGGGAGCAGCCTACCGAGTCTCTCTGGATCCAGCATTGCCGCCTGGCCCCAATAACTATAATGGGGACTGGCGGAGATCTGCCCACAGACCAGCAAATATGCAGAGAATTGGTCGGACAAATACCACTTCTTCGGCCTCTTTCCTGCCTCTAGTTCCCGGTGCCACTGGACACAGAACTGGGACAAACTAAACGGTGATTTTTGGTGAAGGCTGAAATACGTCATTATTCGATAATTCAGCATTTGCTCATTCAATGGTACCTTCACACTGGCCAAACACGGTGGGCAGCTCAGTGGCTCAGTGGTTAGCACTGGTGCCTTCCAGCACTGGGGTCATAGGTAGAATTTGACCAAGGACAACATCAGCATGGAGTTTGTACGTTCTCCCCGGGTTTGCGTGGGTTTCCTCCGGGTTCTCCGGTTTCCTCCCACACTCCAAAGACATACTGATAGGGACCTTAGATTGTGAGCCCCACTGGGGACAGCGAGTGACGCTAATGTCTGTACAGCGCTGCAGGATGGTGCTATGTAATTAAGTAAAATTATTACATTTCTACATTGTCAATCTTTTATTGGCCCACTGATCAGTCTGTGTAAAAGGACCTTAAAGGGGTTGTCTCACTTCAGCAAATGCTCTTCATCATGTGGGAGTGTGCACAGACCGCTGCTTTTTCCTATAGTGTGCAAACGCGACCATCGCTGCTGCATTGCAGGATGGTCGTGACCATGAATACAAGCAGTGTATAATGTGATGGAGAAATTAAAACAGCCAGCAAAGGAAGCAATATGGACAATCACAATACATTAGTAAGTGCCCTGTATTAACTTTCTCTACATGATAAATGCCATTTGCTGAAATGAGACCACCCCTTTAAGGCGCATCACTGGGTCACGTGGAATATGAGTGGCACATCACTGCTGTGGCCTGTGATTGGCTGCAGTGGTTAAACTGGATGTTGACGCAGGGAGAACCTGGACCTTCAGAGCCGATGGGCTAGCGATGGAGCCGGGGCGGGAATTGGGTAAGTACGATCACCACAGGTCCAACCATGCTGCAAAGTCTGTAAAAACTATTATAAACATGAACAACCCCTTTAACCACCTCAGCCCCCAGTGCTTAAACACCCTGAAAGACCAGGCCACTTTTTACACTTCTGACCTACACTACTTTCACCGTTTATTGCTCGGTCATGCAACTTACCACCCAAATGAATTTTACCTTCTTTTCTTCTCACTAATAGAGCTTTCATTTGGTGGTATTTCTTTGCTGCTGACATTTTTACTTTTTTTGTTATTAATCGAAATTTAACGATTTTTTTGCAAAAAAATGACATTTTTTCACTTTCAGTTGTAAAATTTTGCAAAAAAAAACGAGATCCATATAGAAATTTTGCTCTAAATTTATTGTTCTACATGTCTTTGATAAAAAAAAAATGTTTGGGTAAAAAAAAAAATGGTTTGGGTAAAAGTTATAGCGTTTACAAACTATGGTACAAAAATGTGAATTTCCGCTTTTTGAAGCAGCTCTGACTTTCTGAGCACCTGTCATGTTTCCTGAGGTTCTACAATGCCCAGACAGTACAAACACCCCACAAATGACCCCATTTCAGAAAGTACACACCCTAAGGTATTCGCTGATGGGCATAGTGAATTCATAGAACTTTTTATTTTTTGTCACAAGTTAGCGGAAAATTATGATTTTTTTTTTTCTTTTCTTACAAAGTCTCATATTCCACTAACTTGTGACAAAAAATAAAAACTTCTATGAACTCACTATGCCCATCACGAAATACCTTGGGGTCTCTTCTTTCCAAAATGGGGTCACTTGTGGGGTAGTTATACTGCCCTGGCATTCTAGGGGCCCAAATGTGTGGTAAGGAGTTTGAAATCAAATTCTGTAAAAAATGACCTGTGAAATCCGAAAGGTGCTCTTTTGAATATGGGCCCCTTTGCCCACCTAGGCTGCAAAAAAGTGTCACACATCTGGTATCTCTGTATTCAGGAGAAGTTGAGGAATGTGTTTTGGGGTGTCTTTTTACATATACCCATGCTGGGTGAGATAAATATCTTGGTCAAATGCCAACTTTGTATAAAAAAAATGGGAAAATTTGTCTTTTGCCAAGATATTTCTCTCACCCAGCATGGGTATATGTAAAAATACACCCCAAAACACATTCCCCACCTTCTCCTGAGTACGGAGATACCAGATGTGTGACACTTTTTTGCAGCCTAGGTGGGCAAAGGGGCCCATATTTTTTTGGCACAAGTTAGCGGAAATTGAAAAAATTTTACGCATTTGGATTCCGTGAGGGGTATGGTGAGTTCATGTGAGATTTTATTTTTTGACACAAGTTAGTGGAATATGAGACTTAGTAAGAAAAAAAAATAATAATTCCGCTAACTTGGGCCAAAAAAATGTCTGAATGGAGCCTTACAGAGGGGTGATCAATGACAGGGGGGGTGATCAATGACAGGGGGGGTGATCAATGACAGGGGGGGTGATCAATGACAGGGGGGGTGATCAATGACAGGGGGGGTGATCAATGACAGGGGGGGTGATCAATGACAGGGGGGTAATCAATGACAGGGGGGTAATCAATGACAGGGGGGTGATCAGGGAGTCTATATGGAGTGATCACCACAGTCATTGATCACGCCCCTGTAAGGCTTCATTCAGACGTCCGTATGCGTTTTGCGGATCCGATCCATCTATCAGTGGATCCGTAAAAATCATGCGGACGTCTGAATGGAGCTTTACAGGGGGGTAATCAATGACAGGGGGGTGATCAGGGAGTCTATATGGGGTGATCACCACAGTCATTGATCACGCCCCTGTAAGGCTTCATTCAGACGTCCGGATGCGCTTTGCGGATCCGATCCATCTATCAGTGGATCCGTAAAAATCATGCGGACGTCTGAATGGAGCTTTACAGGGGGGTAATCAATGACAGGGGGGTAATCAATGACAGGGGGGTGATCAGGGAGTCTATATGGGGTGATCACCACAGTCATTGATCACGCCCCTGTAAGGCTTCATTCAGACGTCCGGATGCGTTTTGCGGATCCGATCCATCTATCAGTGGATCCGTAAAAATCATGCGGACGTCTGAATGGAGCTTTACAGGGGGTTGATCAATGACAGGGGGTAATCAATGACAGGGGGGTGATCAGGGAGTCTATATGGGGTGATCAGGGGCTAATAAGGGGTTAATAAGTGACGGGGGGGGTGTAGTGTAGTGTAGTGGTGCTTGGTGCTACTTTACTGAGCTACCTGTGTCCTCTGGTGGTCGATCCAAACAAAGGGGACCACCAGAGGACCAGGTAGCAGGTATATTAGACGCTGTTATCAAAACAGCGTCTAATATACCTGTTAGGGGTTAAAAAAAACACATCTCCAGCCTGCCAGCGAACGATCGCCGCTGGCAGGCTGGAGATCAACTCTCTTACCTTCCGTTCCTGTGAGCGCGCGCGCCTGTGTGCGCGCGTTCACAGGAAATCTCGCGTCTCGCGAGATGACGCATATATGCGTGACTGTGCGCAGCGCTGCCACCTCCGGAATGCGATCCTGCGTTAGGCGGTCCGGAGGTGGTTAAGAAATACCCCATATGTGACTTGTCAGCATTACAGACTTATTTCTTTATGCCTTAGGGCTCATGCACACGACCGTATGCCCTCCGAGACATACGGTCCGTGAGCGGGCCATATTTCCCAGAGCGGCATACATCGTGTGCACAGGAGCGCATAGCATCATAGGTTACTATGATGCTGTGGGCATCGGGCCGCTTGCGGGACTATCGTCCCGCACTCATATGATAATATGAGTGCAGAACAAAAGCCCCACGGGCGGCCCGATGCCCACAGCATCATAGTAACCTATGATGCTATGCGCTCCTGTGCACACGATGTATGCCGCTCTAGGAAATATGGCCCGCTCACGAACAGCCCATATTCACATGTCAGTGTTTGGTCAGTGACTGTGAGCTAAAACCAGGATTGGAGCCTCTACAGACATAAGGTATAAGGGAAAGATCTGCACCTGTTCTGTGTTTAGAGCCGCACCTAGTTCTGGCTCAAAATCACTGATGGAAATCACTGACCGAACACTGTGTGAATGAGGCATTACAGAGGGACAAAGAACTGCAGATGGATCATGAGCCCTTTGTAGCCTAATTTTTACTTGCAGAGGCTCTCTGGTGCCAGAATATAGAAACATACACCATAAATGATCCCCAGTAACAAACGACACCCTCATTTAGAGGTATAAGGCCTCATGCACATGACCGTTGTTTGGGTCCGCATCCGAGCCGATGCGGACCCATTCACTTCAATGGGGCCTCAAAAGATGCGGACAGCACTCAGTGTGCTGTCCGCATCTGTGGCTCCGTTCCGCGGCCCCGCTAAAAAAATATAACATGTCCTATTCTTGTCCGTGCTTTGCGGACAAGAATAGGCATTTATATTGCCAGCGCCCGTTCCGTAAATTGCGGAAGGCAACACGGACGGCTTGTGCATGAGGCCTAATACAAATGTTTTGTTTGGTGGAATACCAATTAATCAGTGGGGATTTTTGTAAAACACCAACATCTAAATAAATCTCCCCCCAATATCTCCCTTTAAACAGACCTAAGAAAACATCAATTAACATTAATTCTATAACAATTGGAGAAAAAGTGTTAATTTTTTTAACACAGGTGTCAGCCCTTTACAGAGTAATGAGGGGGGAGTTGCAGAGAGCGATGAGGAGAAAGCGAAGCTGTTAAATATTTTTTCTCCACTGTATTCACTGAGGAAAATAAACTGTCAGATGAAATGCAGAATGTAAAAGTAAATTTCCTATTAAAAGTGCCCTGTCTGACCCAGGAAGAAGTACAGCAGCGACTTAAAAAGATTAAGGCTACATGCACACGAACGTTGTTTGTTTCCGTGTCCGTTCCGTTTTTTATGCGGATAGGATGCGGACCCATTCATTTCAATGGGTCCGCAAAAAATGCGGACAGCACACCGTGTGCTCTCCGCATCAGTATGCCCGTTCCGTAGCTCCGCAAAAAAAAAATAGAACATGTCCTATTCTTGTCCGTTTTAGGCATTGTTACAATGGATTTTTTTTTTGCGGATCTGCAATTTGCGGACCGCAAAACACATACGGTCGTGTGCATGTAGCCTAAAATAGACAAATCGCCAGGACCAGATGGCATACATCCCTGTATCCTAAGAGAATTAAATAATGTCCTAGCCAGACCCTTATTTCTGATATTTAAGGACTCTATACTGACAGGGAGTGTTGCACAGGATTGGCGCTAAGCTAATGTGGTGCCAATATTCAAAAAAGGTCCAAAAACAGAGCCCGGAAACTATAGGCCGGTAAGTTTAACATCTGTCATGGGTAAACAGTTTGAAGGTTTTCTAAGAGATGCTATCTTGGAGTACCTTAATGAAAATAAGCAAATATCAGCATGGCTTCATGAGGGATCGGTCATGTCAAACTAATCAGTTCCTATGAGGAGGTAAGTTCTAGACTTGAAGGCGGCGAATCAATGGATGTCGTATATCTGGACATCTCCAAAGCATTTGACACTGTACCGCATAAAAGGTTAGTATATAAAATGACACACAAGAAAACCCAACACCATTAGTGAAACAAAATAGGAGTTATAGTACCGTGGTTAAAGGGAATAGTATTAATAAGAACCAAAACACCGAATAGTAATACACCTGAATCAGGTATAATTAAAACAATCAAGAAAAGTGTAAAAAAATATTTTTTTCAAGTGTGTCCTTCAAGAAAAGAACAAAAAGAGGAAAAAGGGGGAAGAAAATCTCCAAGAAGGAGATAAAACTAACTAGACAGAAAATATACAATCTAAGCAAATACAAACTAACAATAAGTGATACAAAATTATTACAATTATTATTATTTAAAATTTGCACCATCCTCCCAATTTAACCCCTTTGACGCTTTTGTAGGCATTAAAAGTTCCTACGTAATCTCGCCCTCAAAAAACTATAAAAAATTAATAAAAAAATGGGAACAACAGGCGTCGCAAATAATGATAATAAAAATAATAAAAAAATAGAAGATTTTATTACTATTAGAGCAGAGGACACCAATAAAAATCTAAATAACAGCCCAAACAAAAACCCAAATATAAATCCAAATAAGAACTTTGATGGAAAGTACCAACTGGAGAAAAGGGAATCCAAAATAGAGAAAAAGGGGGCCTTCTGTCACGGCGAGGAGTGAGGAAAACCCCCCACCGTACAATGTCAAGGGATAACAGTAGCTGCTAGGCCAGTACGGCGGAATAAGGGAGCTGGTCACCTCCTAAAGCATCCCTAAATCTGGCCCTGTTCTCCTAACTGTATGAGCCGACCCATAAGGTAGGAGGGCCCATACGCTGGAACCTCAGAACCCTGAATTTCCCTGAGGTTAGGAGACCGGGACCAGAGACAACCAGGTTCATCCAAGACACGGATGAACCAGAGTCTCCACAGGCCTAGCAACAAAGGGAAAAGGAGAGACCATTCGCAGCAAGAGGAACGGCAGGTAAGAACAACATGACAACTCACTTACCTGCCGAAGCCTCCACAACTGGAACCCGTGCATCAGTACAGGAGCCCGAACACACAGCAGGTCACAGTACAAACCACCCACACAGGAATCCAGCATGCCAACTCTGCCAGAGCCCCCCACAGGCTTCAACATACAGGGTAAACGTCAAACATACATGTAGGGACAAACACCAACAACAGCCCAGACATGTAACAACCATGAAGACGTACAACACACCCTGAACATAAACCCACACCAAACAACCACACAGGTAAGGTAGGGGAACATGGAGGATAGAATGGGAAGACATCGATGTCCCACTAGGTGGCCCTCACACAGGAAGATGGAGCATAACTCCAGCACACACCAAGGCTGGAGTACAACTGACTCCTGGCCAAAGGCCACAGGTATAAGAAGCACCTAGTGACCACACCCAATCAGGGGGTTAACCCTTACAGCACCAGACAGGGGAAGGCTACAACTTAAAGGGGAAGTGCACACACCAGCCACCACGTTGCCACCGGCAACAGCATGCGTGGCAACCATGTCACGGCGCACACAGCCAAAGCCAAGACACTGCCACCACATGCCATAACAGCAACACGTTGCCACCGGCAACTGCAAGCATGGCACAAGTGTCACGGTGCACACAGCAAAGGCGGTGACACCTTCTTGAACACAAATCTGAAAAATAAATCCAATTTCAATCCTGTAAATGAGTACTGAGAAGTCTTCAAAACATTTGAACACTTAGTATTGACGGATCTGAGAAAGATAATCCTAAAAAGAAAAAGATATAAACACAATTTAAATTGAGATGAGCAAGAGAGTATAAAATCACTTCAAAGAAATAATGCTATTATCATTCGCGGGGGCATTGTCATACTTGACTACATGCAATATTTTAGAGAATCTATGAGACTTCTAGGGGATCAGAAAACCTATAAACTACTCAAATCCAACCCAAAACAACAATACAAACAAGAATTGAATACATTGATACAAAAAGGGTACGAGGAATTATCACTAAGGAAGAAGCAGAGTTTATAAATATTCAGTTTCCACGTACAGCTATCTTTTATTACTTGCCCAAAATACATAAAAATATTACTAACCCTCCAGGGAGGCCTATTATATCAGGCATAGGCAGTTTAACATCCAATCTGTCTAAATATATCAATGTAATTTTACAGAGATATGTTCACAAACTCCCAGCCTATTTGAAAGACACTCAGCACATCTTACAAATCTTGGAAAAACCATAGAATGAAAACCGGGGTATATCCTGGGGACCCTCGATGTTACTTCATTGTACACGATAATTGAAAACCACAAGGGTAAGGAAGCCACCAAATATTTTCTAATGAAAGATAATACACTACCAATGGAACAGATTGAATTTATTGGGGAGTGTATTTTGTTTATTTTAAATCATAACTTCTTCCAATTTGAAGAGTCTTTTTACCTACAGACGTGGGGTACCGCTATAGGGACCAGATTTGCACCGAGCTTTGCAAATTTGTATATGGGTAAATGGGAGGAGCTTAACATTTTTCCCAACGGACAATTACGTGCGAATCTGGTCCTCTGGCATCATTTTATCGACGACATTGTTTTTATCTGGAGGGGTGGGGAGGATGCACTCAACAAATTTTTCGTAGAAATAAATAAAAATTAATTTTATCTTCAATTCACTCCGTCTTTTAGTACGGATCAGATACATTTTTAGACCTAACAATAAGTATTCAAAATAATCAGTTCTGCACCCAGACAAATTCAAAACCGACAGACAGCAACAGTTTTATCTCTCGTGGTAGCTGTCATCTACCAGTGTGGTTAACGAACATCCCACAGCCAGTACATTAGATTCCGATGCAATTGCACATCTTTGGATCAATTTGACAAAAGAGGCAGATGCCCTACAGAAGAGATTTGAGGAAAAGGGATACAAGAATAATGACCTGGAGAAAATAAAATTTGAAATAGCACAAATGGATAGGAAAACTCTTTTACCAAAAAATAATGAAAAAAACTCACTAGACATAAATAAAAAAGAGGAACCCGATTTTAAAATCCCTATCATTACGCAATACAATGTAAGGGAGTTCCTCTTTAGGAGGATCGTCAAACGCCACTGGGATATCCTTAAACATCACAAAATTATACAGAATATCACAGTTCCCATGCTTCATATTCAAAAAAGCGCAAAACCTAGGGAATATAATAGCCCCCCTCTATTAAAACAACTATAAAGAAGAAACAACAACAACAAACCGTGTGTAACACTAAATTTGGTTTCTTCCCCTGTCTACTTGCGAAACAAATTGGACCAATATAAACAATAGAGGGAGCACAAAAAGTATACAAAATAGAGACTCGCCATCTCACATGCCAGACTAGTGGCGTGATATACTTTATAAAATGCCCCTGCTCTAAACTATATGTAGGCAGAACGAAAAGAACGCTACAAACAAGGATAGGCGAACACATTAGAAACATTAATAAAAAATTTGAGGGTCATCCCCTCTCCCACCACTTTGTAGATAAACATAGTGGAAATTTTAGGGGGTCCATTTTTGGAGCATTAGAACAAATCAAACCTGATCAAAGAGGAGGAGATTACATCAAATTAATGTCAAGAAATGAGACAAAATGGATTTAAATTTGGGGAGCCTCGCACCAAGGGGACTCAACCAAGAAATTGAACTGTTTGCCTTCTCATAGTCGGTTTGACCCAACAAATGCCAACTATTAAATCTCCTAGCGTACAAACCCCCTGATAGGTGAAGAAACTAAGTATGATGGTAACACTGTATATTTAATGCATATTAAAATGAACTGATTTCCCATATATTAAAAAAAAAAGACCTTGATGAAAAAAATCAGAAAAAATCTGAAGCACTGGGAGCCTGTGACCGGAATAATAACTGGAGGGCTGGTGACCATGGGAACGATTGCCTACTTATTCGCAAACAGGACGAGCCACAACCATCCCTAAAGAAGGAATTTAATAATTCCAAAACGCGTTGGAGGTATTGTGGTCCAAGGAGGCACCCATCCCCAGTGTGACGTCACAGAACTTTTGTTTTCTAGGTTTTCCAGCGTGGTTTCGCTCGCACGCACGTGTCATCGGCCGGGACCGCGCGAGCTGGCAGAGGAAACTGAAGATTCTACAACCAGAGTCCAGTTATCGGGACTACTTTCAGAGAATCCTGTACACCATCGGAATCCAGGCAAGAAGTCATCCCGTACTGTTGCCCCAATAAAGGTTAGTGGAAAAGTAATACATCTACTATAGAAATAAATAGGGAGATAAGAACTGTGACGTTTTAGTATTGCTGTAATTTAGTAGAGAAGATACCAATATAGAGCTACCTGATTCATTACTATTGTCACACTAAGGAGTCAGCGCGGGTCTAGGTTTTTACTTTTGTATAATTGCATATTTCTACTGAGGGTTCGGGCAATTAACCCTCTCTAGACCGGCAGCGACAGACTTAGAGTACAGCTATAGTACACAACATCTCTCCCTTCCTTTTTACTGCGGTAGTGTGGGTATCTTGATTTGTTAAGTATATAAAATGAGAATGGTTGGACTGGGAGAAAACGTCTGTATGTGGGTAAGTAACTGGCTCAATGATAGAAAACAGATCCATCCTCCATTGACTTTCAATGGAGTTTATGAAGGATCCGTCTTGGCTATGTTAAAGAAAATACAACCAGATCCGTTCATAATGAGTAACAGAAGCGTTTTTGCTGAACCCTGCCGGATCCAGCAAAAACGCTAGTGTTTACCCTAAGCTGTAGAAACCAGTGTCAGGCAGCTGCTGCCAAGGCCAATAAGATAATGGATTGCATCAAAAGGGGCATAGATGCCCGTGATGAGAACATAGTCCTGCCACTTTACAAATCACTAGTCAGACCACACATGGAGTACTGTGTACAGTTCTGGGCTCCTGTGAACAAGGCAGACATAGCAGAGCTGGAGAGGGTTCAGAGGAGGGCAACTAAAGTAATAACTGGAATGGGGCAACTACAGTACCCTGAAAGATTATCAAAATTAGGGTTATTCACTTTAGAAATAAGACGACTGAGGGGAGATCTAATTACCATTATAAATATATCAGGGGTCAGTACAGAGATCTACCCATCATCTATTATCCCCAGGACTGTGACTGTGACGAGGGGACATCCTCTGCGTCTGGAGGAAAGAAGGTTTGTACACAAACATAGAAGAGGATTCTTTACGGTAAGAGCAGTGAGCCTATGGAACTCTCTGCCTGAGGAGGTGGTGATGGTGAGTACAATAAAGGAATTCAAGAGGGGCCTGGACGTATTTCTGGAGCGTAATAATATTACAGGTTATAATTATTAGATTTCTGATTCCCTGACTAGGCAAGGAAGGATTTTTTTCTCCTTAAATGAGGAAAATTGGCTTCTACCTCACAGTGTTTTTTTTCCTTGCTCTGGATCAACTTGCAGGATAACAGGCTGAACTGATGTCTTTTTTCGCCCTTATAAATTATGGTATTATGTTACTATGATGTTGTGAGTTCAGTACAATAGACCCACAATAAAATAGGAACTGGTTGTACCATAAATCACTATGAGGCAGTCAGTTCGGGGGGAGCCAGGGTCGGTTCCGGAGATGTGCCGAAGCCTGGGCAGTGTTTCGCAGACCGGGCACAGTTGTGTGAATCAGGCATTACTGTCTCGACCTGCACCAGATCCATCGCAATGGCTCATGCTGGACATTTGGCTTGCTTACTTTGAGACAGAATTTTATTCTTGAATTGCAGTGCAGAACGTCTTAGGCCATGACCCATTATCTACAGTCACACCAATTCCTGATAAGCCACGCCCCCTTATTGGACTAAGCACAGATCATTTCTGTAAACCTAGATGCGCCAAACTGTGCCACATTTAGGTACAGTTTACAGCAGAATCTAGGTGCACTCACATGTGAGACATAGTTTTTTTTTGTTAAGAAAAATAAAATTGTATAAAAAACTATCTGCCTTGTGCTGCGTTTTTAGGCATTTGTTAAGCATTTCTGTGGCATTTTTAGCCTAATAGAGTGTTTGAACACAAGTTTTTAATGGCTTTTTTAAAAGCCTTGTGCTTTTATATAGTAAAATATGTAACCCCAGTAAAGCCTCTGTAGAAGGCCTCATGCACACGACCGTTGTGTGCATCCATGGCCGTTGTTCCGTTTTCCGTAATTTTCTGCGGACCCATTGACTTTCAATGGGTCCGTTGAAAACTCGGAAAATGCACCGTTGTTTATCCGCGGCCGTGATCCGTGTTTCCTGTCCATCAAAAAAATATGACCTGTCCTATTTTTTTGACGGACAACGGTTCACGGACCCATTCAAGTCAATGGGTCCGTGAAAAAACACGGATGCACACAAGATTGGCATCCGCGTCTGTGATCCGTGGTCGTTGCCAACTTTCACACAGACGGATCGCAGATCCGTCTGCATAAAAGCTTTTCAGATATGAGATTTCACTTCGTGAAAACTCATATCCGACAGTATATTCTAACACAGGAGTTCCCATAGTGATGGGGACGCTTCAAGTTAGAATATACTGAGAACTGTGTACATGACTGCCCCCTGCTGCCTGGCAGCACCCGATCTTTTACAGGGGGCTGTGATCCGCACAATTAACCCCTCAGGTGCCGCACCTAAAGGCTTAATTGTGCGTATCATAGACCCCTGTAAGAGATCAGGTGCTGCCAGGCAGGAGGGGGCAGACCCCCTCCCTCCCCAATATTATATTCATTGGTGGCCAGTGCGGCCTCACCTCTCCCCCCCCCCCCTAGTTAAAATCACGTTCCGAATCCCCCATCATTGGTGGCCAGTGCGGCCTCACATCTCCCCCCCCCCCCCCTAGTTAAAATCACGTTCCCCCATCATTGGTGGCAGTGGAGAGTTCTGATCGGAGTCCCAGTTTAATCGCTGGGGCTCCGATCGGTAACCATGGCAACCAGGACGCTACTGCAGTCCTGGTTGCCATGGTTACTTAGCAATTTTTAGAAGCATTATACTTACCTGCGATGTCTGTGACCGGCCGGGCGCTCCTCCTACTGGTAAGTGACAGGTCTGTGCTATAGGCAATGCGCCGCACAGACCTTTCACTTACCAGTAGGAGGAGCGCCCGGCCGGTCACAGACAGCGAAGGTAAGTATAATGCTTCTAAAAATTGCTAAGTAACCATGGCAACCAGGACTGCAGTAGCGTCCTGGTTGCCATGGTTACCGATCGGAGCCCCAGCGATTAAACTGGGACTCCGATCAGAACTCTCCACTGCCACCAATGATGGGGGAACGTGATTTTAACTAGGGGGGGGGGGAGATGTGAGGCCGCACTGGCCACCAATGATGGGGGATTCGGAACGTGATTTTAACTAGGGGGGGGGGGAGAGGTGAGGCCGCACTGGCCACCAATGATGGGGGATTCGGAACGTGATTTTAACTAGGGGGGGGGGGGGAGATGTGAGGCCGCACTGGCCACCAATGATGGGGGATTCGGAACGTGATTTTAACAAGGGGGGAGGGGTAGGTGAGGCCGCACTGGCCACCAATGATGGAGGAACGTGATTTTAACTAGGGGGGAGGGAGGGGAGGCCGCACTGGCCACCAATGAATGTAATACAGGGGAGGGAGGGGGGTCTGCCCCCTCCTGCCTGGCAGCACCTGATATCTTACAGGGGACTATGATATGCACAATTAACCCTTTAGGTGCGGCTGTAAAAGATCGGGTGCTGCCAGGCAGCAGGGGGCAGTCATGTACACAGTTCGTAGGATAATCTAACTTGAAGCGTCCCCATCACTATGGGAACGCCTCTGTGTTAGAATATACTGTCGGATATGAGTTTCACGATCTAACTCAAATCCGATGGTATATTCTAACATAGAGGCGTTCCCATGTTGATGGGGACGCTTCAAGTTAAAATATACCATTGGATTGGAGAAAACTCTGATCCTATGGTATATTAACTCCTGACTTTACATTGAAAGTCAATGGGGAACGGATCCGTTTGCAATTGCACCATATTGTGTCAACGTCAAACGGATCCGTCCACATTGACTTGCATTGTAAGTCAAGACGGATCCGTTTGGCTCCGCACGGCCAGGCGGACACCAAAACAACTTTTTTTTCATGTCCGTGGATCCTCCAAAAATCAAGGAAAACCCACGGATGAAAAAACGGTTACGGATTACGAACCAACGGAACCCTGTTTTGCGGACCGTGAAAAAATACTGTCGTGTGCATGAGGCCGAACAGTATGAAAAAAATACATAAAAAAAATAATGCAAAAATGCCAATAAAAAAAAAACACTGTCACTTGCCCAGTTTTTAAGCAAGGCCAAAAAATGGATATCTAAGGCACAAAAACTCAAGAAAAAGAGGGGAAAATGCAACTCTCAGAGCATGCTGTGATTTAAAAAAAAAAGTCACTGACCCAATGAAATACAAGTGTAAAAAACACTACAAAAACATGTTTCCATGAGATATTTTGCCTCTATCCACAGTGTAGGTGATAAATGCTAGGGGCAGCATAGTAGGACCCTCACACTAATCACTACAATGAGGGTTACAAGCTCATTGCTCCTCTTCACTGCACAATCTTCAATGAAGCGATAGCCAAGCACTGCACTCCATTTACGGTCAGCTGTATACTGCTTTGTTCTGCAGGTCTACAGAGGTTGCCAGCTGACCAGTAAACCACTGGCCTAGCAGGTATGTGAAGCAGAAGACCCGCTGGCCAGTAATTTCCCTGCGATTTGAAGACCCCGCTCTGCTTTCACTGTGGCTAACTTCATTCAGACAGTGCTTAGGAACAGCCCTGTATATTTATCTTTTATCCTGTCTCCTCTTGTTGGGTCTTGAACCGAGGACCTTCTGTATTGAAGGCAGACATTGTAAGGAGTGAGCCACAGAGCCCACTGTTATGAATGGGATTTTCTCTCACTAAAAATGTCAATAGTAACTTTTTCATGTATAATGTATACTGCTAACTACAGTTAATGTACATCTCTTTATATATCAGTACATTGTAAGGGTGTTTTTTGTTTGATTGTTTTTAGAAGTATAGTTTTATGATTTTTTTGTATTTGCAAAAGAATTCATGGCACAAACTAAGAGACAAAAATCATAAAACAATCCATTATGGACAGAGAACAAATAAAATTATGGAAGCGCCCTCTGAATGAAATGATGGAATTAAACACCACCTGACATACCACCCTGACTATACTAGGATCTGGTTTCCATTACAAACAAAGCATTTTCCCAGACATGAAAACACAGCATGCTGCACTATTCTGTGCAGTATTTTAAACAGAATCTGCAACAGAAGCTCCTGACCGATCCTCCAATGCAAATGTGAGCAAAACCTAACATGGACTTCTGTGCATGTAATCAATCCCCCATCAGTCACAGCATACTTGCTCTCTGATTGTCCCATATGGGGGTCTTTTTTTATTGATTTTTTTAAGAAAAGGAGTGAGAAAATGAGTGTCAAAGAACAGACACATTATGCCGTTTAATTGACGCCACAACCCAGACGTTTACCAGCATCAGGATAACGACGTCAGATTAGTCACAGCAAACACACAAATACCAGTACAGTCTCCATGTTGTATTATCTCCCGCTCCATACGGGATCTTTAGCATTACGGTAAACCTATGGAGCGCATGTCTAGCGATACCTGTTACACACTGCAGTAATAGCATCTATCGCTAGAGAGGAAGATCTCAGATTTCTGACAGATGGAGATTTCCTTCAGAACTGACATTTTCTCTCAATGACTGCCGCCATAAACCATCACTGTGTTAATTATCAGTGTTTTTTCATGTGTAGTTCGCACGGTGTGTGTACTCTCTGGATATGATGTAAGATGCTGTCTTTTGTGTCCTCCACCCTGATGGTGTTAAGATACGTTTACATATGCGTTTACAAATCTGTCAGGCTGTTCCGCATAATGCCGTGCACGGCTGGATCCCCGTTGACTATAATTGGATTTGGCCCACTTTCCAGTGAAATGGCAGCTTTCAGAACAAATTTTTGTCCAGCCCAAAACCGGCATTTATGTCAGAAAGCAGCCAAATCCCGACTGGATCCTAATATAGTCAATGAGGTCCGGAGGTGCACGGCATTATCAGGCTAGGACAGATCCGGTGAATTCCGGCAGGCTGTTCCTCTGCCGGAACAGCCTGCCAGATTGGTAAATGCATACATGAACACAGCCTTACAAATAATGGTTGCTGTTTGTTTCAAGTAAAGAAAAACTTTTTTTTTTTTCTCCTACAATGTGAGTGTTGTTCCTAAAAGCTGAAGCACTGCAACAGGTTATGGGCCCAGAACACAAAGAAACAGAACAGCTCAATTTGGTGAGTGAACTGACACCATGAATAGCCGGCAGCTGGGCTTGAGCAAATCGACCTTTGGATCATAGATCCGAAGTCGATTTGTTTAAATACTTTCATTTTAATGCTGTTTCCGTACACCATTAAAATGTATTGGCTCCATGAAGCCAAACTTCATCTCGCCCAAAGTCACGCGAGACTTCAGTGAATTACTACAGTATTCATTTCTGCGTATTTAAAATAAGAATCCAAAGTGGGCTTTGGTACTGGCTGGTATCTCAGTACCAATGCCCACTTCATTTTCTTATTTCAAATTGTTTATAAAAACGCAGATATGCATACAGTAGTAATACGCAGATATGAATACAGTAGTAATACGCAGATATGAATACAGTAGTGCACAGCCCAATCTCACTATGCAGGACACAGTGAATTCTGGCAGGCTATTTCTCTGCCTGAACAGCCTGACGGATACTTTATCACATACAGTTGCAAGAAAAAGTATGTGAACCCTTTGGAATTATATGGATTTCTGCACAAATTGGTCATAAAATGTGATCTGATCTTCATCTAAGTCACAACAATAGACAATCACAGTCTGCTTAAACTAATAACACACAAAGAATTAAATGTTACCATGTTTTTATTGAACACACCATGTAAACATTCACTGTGCAGGTGGAAAAAGTATGTGAACCCCTAGACTAATGACATCTCCAAGAGCTAATTGGAGTGAGGGGTCAGCCAACTGGAGTCCAATCAATGAGATGAGATTGGAGGTGTTGGTTACAGCTGCCCTGCCCTATAAAAAACACACACCAGTTCTGGGTTTGCTTTTCACAAGAAGAATTGCCTGATGTGAATGATGCCTAGCACAAAAGAGCTCTCAGAAGACCTACGATTAAGAATTGTTGACTTCCATAAAGCTGGAAAGGGTTATAAAAGTATCTCCAAAAGCCTTGTTGTTCATCAGTCCACGGTAAGACAAATTGTCTATAAATGGAGAAAGTTCAGCACTGCTGCCACTCTCCCTAGGAGTCGCCGTCCTGTAAAGATGACTGCAAGAGCACAGCGCAGACTGCTCAATGAGGTGAAGAATCCTAGAGTGTCAGCTAAAGACTTACAAAAGTCTCTGGCATATGCTAACATCCTTGTTAGCAAATACACGATACGTAAAACACTAAACAAGAATGGATTTCATGGGCGGATACCACAGAGGAAGCCACTGCTGTCCAAAGAAAACATTGCTGCACGTTTACAGTTTGCACAAGAACACCTGGATGTTCCTCAGCAGTACTGGCAAAGTATTCTGTGGACAGATGAAACCAAAGTTGAGTTGTTTGGAAGAAACACACAACACTATGTGTGGAGAAAGAGGCACATCACACCAACATCAAAACCTCATCCCAACTGTGAAGTATGTTGGTGGGGGCATCATGGTTTGGGGCTGCTTTGCTGCGTCAGGGCCTGGACAGATTGCTATCATCAAAGGAAAAATGAATTCCCAAGTTTATCAAGACATTTTGCAGGAGAACTTAAGGCCATCTGTCCACTAGCTGAAGCTCAACAGAAGATGGGTGTTGCAACAGGACAACGACCGAAAGCATAGAAGTAAATCAACAACAGAATGGCTTAAACAGAAGAAAATACACCTTCTAGAGTGGCCCAGTCCGAGTCCTGACCTCAACCCGATTGAGATGCTGTGGCATGACCTCAAGAAAACAATTCACACCAGACATCCCAAGAATATTGCTGAACTGAAACAGTTCTGTAAAGAAGAATGGTCAAGAATTACTCCTGACCGTTGTGCACATCTGATCTGCAACTACAGGAAACGTTTGGTTGCAGTTATTGCTGCCAAACGAGGTTCAACCAATTATTAAATCCAAGGGTTCACATACTTTTTCCACCTGCACTTTGAATGTTTACATGGTGTGTTCAATAAAAACATGGTAACATTTAATTCTTTGTGTGTTATTAGTTTAAGCAGACTGTGATTGTCTATTGTTGTGACTTAGATGAAGATCCAATCACATTTTATGACCAATTTGTGCAGAAATCCATATCATTCCAAAGGGTTCACATACTTTTTCTTCACTGTATGTGAACATAGCCTTACAAACAGGGACACCTGAAGAAAGACTGCACAATATGGAAAGCAGAACAGCAGAAACAATATCAGAAAGGGACCAAACAAAAAAAACAAAGCCTCAATCTTTGATCCATGCACAGATAATTGGATTTGCATATTTAAAGTAACAAACAGATGCTGTATGGCTGATGCATTGGCTCCAAAGCAACTAGTCACATGAAAAGTGTCAGAAACTTTTTAACAGAACAAGAGGGAAACATCTTGCAGATGGAAGTAGAATAAATGGACAAGCAACCAGGCATGGGATGTTGGTGTGCCCCTGCCAAAATGGACACAATATAGCTGTACTAGTGAAAGACATGCTGTTGTCACGGCCTATGGTGTGCACTGTGACACTGTTGCTACACTTGCGGTTGCCCGCGGCAACGTGTTGCTGTGTGAGCATGTGGTGGCAGTGTCTCAGCCTTCTGGGTGATTGCCGTGACATGGTTGCCACGCATGCTGTTGCCGGTGGTAACGTGTGGCTTAGTTTGCTTGTGTGTGCAATTCCCCTTTAAGTGGCTTCCTTACCTTGTCTGGTGTTGGAAGGGTTAACTCCCTTCCTAGTGTTTTGTTAACACTGGGTTTATGTGTGTGTGGGGGTGGCTGCTTGGGCTATTTAGTCTCTGCTGGATGCCTGTAGCTCAGTGGTACTCCAGCCTTGGTGTATGCTGGAGTTATCCTCCTAGTCTTTATATTCCATCTGTCCAGTGAGGGCCACCCTTGTGGTCTTAGATGTTCTTGTGGTGTCTCACGTTATTGCAGCTATGGTGTCCTAGGTTCCAGTGTGGTTTGTGGTGTGTGCTGTGTCCTTTTAATGTTGGTGTGGACACCAGCACTTGTGCACGGGTTCCAGTCAGTGTGTCTGTGGCAGGTAAGTGTGTTACTGGTCTCGCTTACCTGCCATCTCTATAGCTGTATGTGTTCCCCTCTCCCTGCAGCCTGGCCTCAGATAGACTCCTGTTCCTCCATGACTGGGATGAACATGTTGTCTCTCCCCTGCTCCTAAGTGAGGGATTACCAGGGCGACTTAGGGTTTCTAGGAATCCTGAGTATGAGTCGTCCTACCATCGGGGTCCGCTCATACAGTGAGGAGTCAGGGAGAGGATTAGGGACGCACTAGGAGGTGACCTGCTCCCTTATTACTCCTTTTGGCCAGGCTGATCCCCTTTACCCTTTGATACCGCACGGTGGGGGATTTCCCCCACTCCCCGCCGTGACAGCTGTATGTTCCCAGTATGGAAGGAACGCTTGCCAGCTGTGAAATTCCAAGGTGAAAATTGTGTCATCCTACACTGAAAGAAGATGATACCCAGCGCCAAGGCAGATGAACGTTTATATTATCTCAATACTGTGAAGGAACAGGTGAGACTCTGCATGCATGGACATGATTGTATCCACAAGTGGCATAGATGCTTAGGCCATAGACATCCAGAAAACATACAGGAGCTGCAAAAGAAGAACCTAACAAAAGATCTTAAAGCGCCCACCTAAATCTAAAGCTACAACAAGGCCAACACTTCCTAAGGAAAGTCAGACCAGAGCCTCATGACCACTTGACTTTATACATAGCTGTGACGAATACCGTACCTCGCTACCGCCGGACGTCAAATACGTGGAGCCAGCGACAGTGTTCACAGATTCCTCCTGTCCACATGGGCACAGAGAGGCAACAAGCTGAGGGAGCCTTTTCACTTAGCTGTAGTCACATGGTAGTGTCACGCCGGTGACAGGTTTGAGAAGGTCTGAAGAATATCTGCACATTAGTGATCTGACAGCCTCTTTTTGTTTCACTTTGTCTGTGTGTTGCTGGTATGTCCACACCCCCTGTTCAGGTGTGGATCATGTGACCTTCACCTCCCCCTATTTAGTCTGACTTTACCCATCACTCCTTGCTCTGGATAGCTTCATTTGGTTTTTGGAAGAGCTGGAGTGTGGTTCATGGTGAAGTCCTGTTCGTCCACCATCCATCAGCCTCAGAAGTTAAGTGTTCCGCTTGTTGTGTTTTGTATTCCCCCCACCTTTGTTGTTTAATAGGCCTCAGCGAGACGCTGGTTCCTTCACCAGGAAAGGAGCGGGTTGTCTCTGCCCGGTCATTACTATTAGGGCAACTGAGGGCCACCAGGGTTTTCTAGGTTCCTCTGTATGGGCATCTCTACCATCGAGAGGTGCCCATACGGATAGGAGTTAGGGCCAGGAGCAGGGTTTTATAGGTGGTGACTCTTTTCCTTTCCTAGCGGTGAGGCCTAGTGTCTTTTCCCATCCTTCTTGTTGTCCTTTGGTGTTCTCTCCTACAACATCTGTGACAGGTAGGCAGTGATGTCAGCAGTTTTCAGGTCCCTCTAAACACATGGCACGATGTGACTCCCCTTCAAAGAAAAGACACGTCCGCTTGCTGGCACAAGCCTTTTGACCTGTAGCCCCCCCCTCCCGGCCTCTGGGAGGAGACCACTCCCCCTCTTCTGGGGCTGGCAGCAAATGAGTCACAAAACCGATTAGGGCTCATGGCTCCAGACCAGGATGTCACAGGGAGGTGGTTCTTGGACCAATGGATCTGCCTGGGTTCCGGCCACCAGTAGAGTCCAAGCATGGTACCGTTATTTGGTTTCTGTGGGGAGATATGTATATCTCCCCTCCCTGGCATCCCACCACCAATTTACCACAGGCCTGTTCATCGTGGCCACAGGGACACAAATATGTATCTGGTTTAGGTCTGCGATGGATGGGCGATTCATAATTCCTTATGAATCACCGGCTCCAATATGTCTAAAATTTTTATTGAACTGGGGAATGGCCTAGAACCCCTGCAGGGAAGTTTTCCTGCAGGATCCGTGCTATTTGAATGGAGAAATTGTAAACAAAGCCGGCTAGAAGTTCTCTGCCATTTGGCTGGGCTTTGAAGCAGGGCTCCCTTGTGGAGTTCACTACCTCTGCTATCTGACAGCAGATGGCTGGTGTGGGAACATGGCTGACAGTAAATAATAATCCATATTCCTCACAATAGCAATATTTGTGGTCCTCTGAGAGTGACTACATCCAGCGGCAACAGGTATACAGTGGCCTTTATAGATCACTGTGTATCTAGAAATGTAATCTATCTAATGAAGAACGAAGATGAAGTTCTGGATAACAGAGGAATCCTTCTTTGAAGTGATAATGGAGACAAATTCACAACACACAAATTAGAGGAATATTTGAACCAATGTGGGAACATCAAAAGGCAGTCCCATAAACTGCCGAGCAAAATTGGGTAGCCTGAAATGAAGAACAAAAGTGGCTGAAACGATCTCTATGCATGCTGACATTCTGGATTACCTGAAAAATATTGGGGTGAAGCTATGATGACAGCTACAGTACTTACCTACAAAATAGACTCTTCTGTAGAACAATGAAGAAAACCCCATATGAGCTATGGCATGGTGTGAAGGCAATCGTAAAGCATTTTTATAATATTTGTATATATTCCAGAAGAAAAATGCAGCAAACTCCAAAACAGGGCAGTAGAAGGAATCTTTGGCAGATACAGTGACTACTGCAAAGGGTGCAGAATAGTAAAAAGCTTGCTGACATATCATGGATGTGCAGCCAGAGGTCACATCGCTGTAATGCCCTGTCATCAATGGGATATGTGAGTGGTCCATTTGACCGAGCTTCCATACAATTATTAATGATCCTTGGGTAGATTATCAATACTATTGGATTGGACCATGTATTGCCATTTATATGAGCTCCTGTACCGATTGCACATTTAATTAACCATTGATGAACACTGATTTATAATTGGTTCTTATTTGGACGGGAGAATTGGTGGGCTTATCTGTACAGTGCCAATTATATTATTTTTATCTTTCACTATCTCCTTGTTTGAGGATTCGTTTATTGATTGATACCCTACTGTTATCTAATCCCCTACTGGGGTGGAAATGCGTCAGAATATTTAGGGTAAACTAGGGACGTGCAGGGAGCATCCACCATTAGGGTGTTTCCCTGTGTTGAGAAGTAGTTAGGGTTATTGCTAGGGAGAGTTCCCTTTCCTGACACCACTGGTACTCCTGCAATGGGCCCCTCCCCTTAGGGCCCTCTATGTAATGCGACCTAGGTATAGGAATGCTGAGTGGTATAGTGCCTAAAATTTCCCTTTATGTGTGTCACGATGCTCCTACCTGGATACCGCTGGATCCTAGGCTTTGGCTCCGAAGCAATAAATGGGGGGAATAAATGAGGAATTTGCAAGAAAAAATTAGTCCAGACCTTGTATATAGTTGAACAGCAGCTTTTCTTGAATACACGTTCATCAGAACCCATCTTCAAGCTTTGTCTTGGTCCCAGCAGGCTTTAGCATTAAAACTGGCAGGCAAACTAGACTCTGCTACATCTGTTTCTCTCTGAATCTGCTGTACTGACAGGCTGGCTGTATTACTCAGATTCTTCTGTCTGCTGCACCTTTTCTCTGTAGTCTGACTCTTAAATTATGCCAGGGAACTTTTCCTCCTGGCTCCTGAGGCTCTAAGCTGTGGCCTCTATGGCCAGCATAGCTGAGGGTTCTCTGGCTGGCTTGGACACGTCCAGCAGAGACTTGCCCTGCACACCTTCCCCTAGCAGGGGGTAAGCTAGACTAACTGGACTCTGTCCCCACCCTTCCTGCAGGAAGTAGGACTCAACCACTTCTCTACACAGGGGGGCTAGAATGGAATGGAAGGTTCCATTCTATCTAAGATAGCTCTGCCATATTTGCTGCTGCCTGCTGGTGAACCAGGCACATTACATGTGAACATAACAGTTACAAACATTATAAATGCACAGTGTGGTGAACCTGGAACAGAATGCATAGATGACACTAATGTTAGCAGACACTGACAGATGCCGGGTGAAGGCGTGGTAACACCACTCTGGGGTGATACACTCCCTGTGTTGTATTGGAATTGTTATTTATCATGATTTTTACATGCTATATATCTTGATTATTGCAATGGTTTGGTCTACTTTATTTACCTTATTCTTGGGAGTTTTTTTAATTTTAGGAATTGAAAGTTATGTTTTAGAGTCAATGCCTTCTGTGCACTGGTTTATTTTAGTTGCATGACTCGATTATCTGAACAATATTGGAATTGGTGATTTAGAGTGCACAGAATTCGAAACCCTAAAACCTACACTTACCAATAACAGCAGTGTAAATTTTGCTCTGAAAGAAAGTGTGGTGACTTTACTGGAAATAAGAGCAGAACAGAAGACTGAAACTAACACCAATCAAACTGCCTGAGAGTCTTCTGAAAAATGGCTGAAGTCAGTGCGAGCCCAAGCCCTGCCAATGAGCAGACAAAACCAAACCACCTGTACGTCTCTCAGACAAGCCGAGCACAGTCAGTGTATATAAAACCTACATCTTGGGAAGAGATATCCTAGAATCCAGAGAGGGAAGCCAACAAATGGCTTAAGGCGGCAGAAGAAGAAATTAGTTCCCTGTAAGACACCAAACATGGACACTAACAGAACTGCCACCCAGGAGAAAGCCATAGGCTGTAAATGGCCTTTCAAAGGTAAATACAGTACAGATGGCACAGTGGAACGATACCAAGCTAGTCTTGTTGCCAAGGGATGCCCACAGAAATATGGAGAGGACAACGATGAGACATTCGTTCTAGGAGTCAAACACGCTACAGTCAGAGCCTTGCTTGCAGTGGCAACCACAAGAACAATACATATAAAAATTTTTAATGTGAAAATGGCTTGCATGGTGAACCATTAGAAAACATTTACATTGAACAGCTGCCAGGATTCAAGGATGAACAAAGACCAGACGTAGTATGCAAACTTCAGAGAAGTATATATGGTCTAAAGGAGGCTGGATATGTAGATGCTGGCTGGGCTGGAGACCTCTCTGACAGAAAGTCTACCAGTGGATCAGTTTCTACTTGCAGGTAGTACCATCAACTGGACTAGCAGAAACCAACTCTCTGTATCATGTTCGTCAATAGGAGTAGGGTATATAGTAGCGTAGGGAAGACAATTGTTGGCAGACGTAGTTCAACAGCAGTCAGAACAAACAAAGGTCTTTGAAGACAACCAAGGATGCCTTGCACAGATGGAAAATGGTTAATCCCAGAACTAAGCATATTGATGTGAAGTTCCATTTTTTGAGGAATCTTCAAGAACAAGGACTTCTGAGGTTGATTTCTGAATCATATCCTCATAACCAAGGATAAGATTGCAAATATATTCACAAAGCCTCTGAATGCTCAAAGGCTAATGGAGAATCTGGCCTTTACAGATTAAAGGGGTTTGTACAGGCAGTATATATTGATGACCTATTCTCAGGATAGGTCATCAATTACTGATCGGCAGGGGTCCGACACCCAGCACCCCTGCCAATCATCCTGTTTGAAGAGGAGGCGGATCTCCATGCGAGCACTTCTTCGTCTTCATTAGAATGCCCATCGTCTCGGAAGTGCAATGTAATCACTTATACTCGCTCCATTCAAGTACTTGTAATTACACTACGCCGCTGATACAAGGGAGATGACTGTAATAAAGAGGAAGCAGCGCTCGTGTGGCATGCCACCTCCTCTTCAAACTGATCGACGGGGGAGTCGGACCTCCACGATCAGATATTGATGACCTATCCTAGGGACAGGCCATCAATATATACTGCCTGCACAACTCCTTTAAGCTTTAGAAGTTGAGATGGGGTGTTAGAGAATAGCATCAGCTGCAGCTTAATGCTGGAGGAACTATGCTGACCCGACAGCAGATGGCGCTGTGTTATCGATCAGTGTTTATTCATGTGTAGTTCTTCCAGTGTACTCTCTGGTTATGATGTAAGATGGTGTCGCTTGTGTTCTCCGTCTTGACGGTGTTACACATAGTGGTTGCTGTTTGTTCTCCCACAATGTGAAGGGACGTATTTTTCTTGGCTCTCTGGTTATTTGCATCTCTAGAAGAGCTCATTCATTACACCTGTTTACACATTAGGCCGACACAGCATTTTACATTAAAGAGGTTTTGCATCTTGGCAAGGGTCCAACTCCAGGCACCCCCGCCAATCAGCAGTTTTAACTGGCGCTCGTGTGAATGCTGCTTCCTGCAGAGGCGGCGCAGGGCAATTACAACTGCTCGTCCCATCGTGCAGGCAGTTATTATGAGGAAGCACAAGTGCCGCTACTCTTTAAAACAGCTGATTAGCGGGTCTGCCAGAAAATGCCCCCCCTACCCACCCCCAATCTAATATTGATGACCTGACGATAAGTTATCAATATCATGACACTGAACAACCCCTTTTAAAAACAACAGGAAAAAATAGTTTTATAACAAAACTAAAAAACCATCGGTGCCAAAGCCCCAAAAACCACACACCCTTTTTACCCAAGCAAATTTGCCAAATGTGGCAACCCAATCTACAGACTATGAAAGGAGCTCCAATCAAACTCCTCCTCACTATGGTCACACTTGTATCGGAAGGAGCCATCCCATAGAAGTGAATAGTAATTACACTGCTCACCGCTGTGATGTCGATGGCGAGCAGGTAAACAATTAGGGGAAGCCTGCTCCGGCATGGCGCACTGCCTCCTCTACTACCACCTAATCGTTGGGGGTGCCGAGTTTCGGACTCCGCCGATCTGATATTAATGACCTATCCTGAGGACAGGTCATCAATAAAAACTATTGCACCTACTGCTTAGACCCAGCGGCAGCCTCTGCACCAGTTTCCCTCTGAACATTTGATCAGTGCGGTTACCTCCCTTAAATACACAATGCTCATTGAGCAACATGAATAGGAACTCAGTAAACACAGAAGCGTGAAACACCTTCTGCTCTCCCATGGGTGCTCTCCAGTCTCTGACAGCTGGGCACCTCATGCTCATTGCCAGGGCAGCTGGCTTAAACCCGAACCGTAAATGTTCATTGGACCTAGACTGCATATAACACAAAATCACTACCACAGAGACAAGCTGAGGATGCCCATTCACCTGTTACAATCACACAAAAGGTAATGATACTTAAGGTGGATTTACACGGGCAGATTATTCGGCGAACTCTCGTCCCCAACAATCTGCACGTGTAAAGGTGCAGCTGATCACCTGAGCGGAACGCTCACTCATCGGATGATCCTCTCGTTAGTGCAGGCACCTAAATTATCATTTCTGGGCAGCAGATCGTGCTGTCTTAGGGTACTTTCACACTAGCAATATTCTTTTCCGGCACTGAGTTCCACCCTAGGGGCTCTATACCGGAAAAGAACTGATCAGGTACAGTACAGACCAAAAGTTTGGACACACCTTCTCATTCAAAGAGTTTTCTTTATTTTCATGACTATGAAAATGGTAGATTCACACTGAAGGCATCAAAACTATGAATTAACACATGAAATTATATACATAACAAACAAGTGTGAAACAACTGAAACTATGTCATATTCTAAGTCAGGGGTCGGAAACCCCCGGCACGCGTGCCCGGCATGGCACGCGAGTCTGTCTCTGCTGGCACGTGTGAGTTCGCCCCATAAGACGCACTTTTTCTTCCCCCAAAATGGGGGAGAAATGCCCCTGCGTCTTATGGGGCGAATGCTTGCCGTTTTACATCGCAAGCTGCGATGTAGGAGCGAGCGGGGACTCGGGGAGGGACTGGGAGGAGGATCTGGGGGCTGGCAATAGCGGCGGGGCGGTGCAGTCAGTGTAGTATAGCCCCGCCCCGCCGGTATACTAATATAAGATGTCATATTCATTTATTGGTTATTAAACATGCCCCCTCAGTCCTATTACTACCTTACATCCTAATCGCATCTGTAGAATTCAGGCAGGCCAGGCGGGCGGCAGCGTAACTTTTGTCATGTGCCTGAATGAAGCAGGCGGCGCAGGCAAGTGACGTCAGTGAGAGACGCGCCGGCCGCCCGGCTTGGGCTGCCTGAATTCTACAGAAGCGATTAGGATGTAAGGTAGTAATAGGACTGAGGGGGCATGTTTAATAACCAATAAATGAATATAACATCTTATATTTGTATACTGGCGGCGGGGGCGATCTGTGGATGGCACAGTTATGGGCTGGGGGGGGTCTGTGGATGTCACTGTTATGGGCTGGGGGGGTCTGTGGATGGCACTGTTATGGGCTGGGGGGGGGGTCTGTGGATGGCACTGTTATGGGCTGGAGGGGGGTCTGTGGATGGCACTGTTATGGGCTGGGGGGTCTGTGGATGGCACATATATAACAGTGCCATCCGCAGATCCCCCCCTGTAACAGTGCCAGCCACAGACCCCCCCCCAGCCCATAACAGTGCCATCCGCAGATCCCCCCCTGTAACAGTGCCAGCCACAGATCCCCCCCCCCTGTAACAGTGCCAGCCACAGATCCCCCTGTAACAGTGTCCGTCATCCACAGATCCCCCCCATAACAGTGTCCGTCACCCACAGATCCCCCCCATAACAGTGTCCGTCATCCACAGATCCCCCCCATAACAGTGACCGTCATCCACAGATCCCCCCATAACAGTGTCTGTCATCCACAGATCCCCCCATAACAGTGTGTCATCCACAGATCCCCCCCATAACAGTGTGTGTCATCCACAGATCCCCCCCCATAACAGTGTCCGTCATCCACAGATCCCCCCATAACAGTGTCCGTCATCCACAGATCCCCCCCATAACAGTGTCTGTCATCCACAGATCCCCCCATAACAGTGTCTGTCATCCACAGATCCCCCCATAACAGTGTGTCATCCACAGATCCCCCCATAACAGTGTCTGTCATCCACAGATCCCCCCCATAACAGTGTCCGTCATCCACAGATCCCCCCATAACAGTGTCTGTCATCCACAGATCCCCCCATAACAGTGTCTGTCATCCACAGATCCCCCCATAACAGTGTCCGTCATCCACAGATCCCCCATAAGTGTCTGTCATCCACAGATCCCCCCATAACAGTGTCTGTCATCCACAGATCCCCCCATAACAGTGTCTGTCATCCACAGATCCCCCCATAACAGTGTCCGTCATCCACAGATCCCCCCATAACAGTGTCTGTCATCCACAGATCCCCCCCATAACAGTGTCCGTCATCCACAGATCCCCCCCATAACAGTGTCCGTCATCCACAGATCCCCCCCCATAACAGTGTCCGTCATCCACAGATCCCCCCATAACAGTGTCCGTCATCCACAGATCCCCCCATAACAGTGTCTGTCATCCACAGATCCCCCCAGATCTGAGGTCTCCTGTGTATTGCTGCTGGTCTGAGGTCTGGTAAAAGGTTTGAGGCTGACGTGAGGTCTTTTGGTGATGCTGTAGGCCTGTTAGAAATTATTTTCTGTAAGTAATAATTATTTTGTATTTCTTCCAGTCTACCAGAAGAAAATACCTGCCAGTAACCTACAGTCAGAAGTCTACAGCTTGAACGCCTACAGCCCACATGCCTCCGGTCTTTTGTCTCAGCTCTCCATCAGGTAAGTAAAAACCCTGTGTTTTATGAAGGTGCAGTGTTTAGGGCTGATCTGAGGTCTTTTTGTAATGTGTAATAGAATTTCTCACTGCCTTAAAGGAGAACTATGAGGTGAGTGCTTTTCACTCACCTCATAGTTCTAGCCGACCTGTGACAATGAGACTGTCACAGGTCGGCTCAGTAGATCGGGAGGTGAGCTAACACATGCACATAGCTGTAGCTCGCGTTATACTGAGCTTAGGGTGGCAAGGTAAACACCTTTAATTAATTAGTGAGTTTAACTTACTATTAGCAGTACAACTATGTACTTGTACTGTATAAAAAGTATAAAAATGAAAATCTAACTAACACTATGGAGCGCTGTTGTTCACTGGCACCCGGTTGCCTGATGGTTTCAAAAATGGCACTGTGTAAAAGGTTGCTGACCCCTGTTCTAGGTTCTTCAAAGTAGCCACCTTTTGCTTTGATAACTGCTTTGCACACTCTTGGCATTCTCTTGATGAGCTTCAAGAGGTAGTCCCCTGAAATGGTTTTCACTTCACAGGTGTGCCCTGTCAGGTTTAATAAGTTAGAATTTGTATTATGGCAAGAAAAAAGCAGCTAAGTAAAGAAAAACGAGTGGCCATCATTACTTTAAGAAATGAAGGTCAGTCAGTCAGCCGAAAAATTGGGAAAACTTTGAAAGTAAGGGCTATTTGACCATGAAGGAGAGTGATGGGGTGCTGCGCCAGATGACCTGGCCTCCACAGTCACCGGACCTGAACCCAATCGAGATGGTTTGGGGTGAGCTGGACCGCAGAGTGAAGGCAAAAGGGCCAACAAGTGCTAAGCATCTCTGGGAACTCCTTCAAGACTGTTGGAAGACCATTTCAGGGGACTACCTCTTGAAGCTCATTAAGAGAATGCCAAGAGTGTGCAAAGCAGTAATCAAAGCAAAAGGTGGCTACTTTGAAGAACCTAGAATATGACATATTTTCAGTTGTTTCACACTTGTTTGTTATGTATATAATTCCACATGTGTTAATTCATAGTTTTGATGCCTTCATAGTCATGAAAATAAAGAAAACTCTTTGAATGAGAAGGTGTGTCCAAACTTTTGGTCTGTACTGTATATCCCCATGCATTCTGAATGGAGAGCAATCCGTTCAGGATGCATCAGGATGTCTTCAGTTCAGTCGTTTTGACTTTTCAGGACGGAAATAATACCGCAGCATGCTGCGGTTTTATCTCTGTCCAAAATTCCGGAACACTTGCCTGAATGCCAGTTCGTCCCTGAGTGTTCATGCGCATGCTCAGATCGAAAAAAAATTTTTTTAAAATAAATGCCGGATCCGTTTTTCCAGATGACACCGGAGAGACGGATCCGGCATTTCAATGCACTTGTCATACGGATCAGGATCCTGATCCGTCTGACAAATGCCATCAGTTTGCGTCCGTATTGCGACGGAACTGCCTGCCGCAAGTGTGAAAGTACCCTAAACAGTATTAATCCAAAGTTTTCTACAAAGCTCATCACTAGTCAAAACACCCAAAAAAACGCCAAGAGCTACAGTGTTTGTGAAAAGGAGCCAGAAAGCCAAAAAACACCACCAGAAAAAAACGTGTCTCCTGTATTATATATTTCACATAGACCTTCAGCTACCACCTGGAGCGGGTGTTTTTTTTCTGCCCAAAATGTCACAAAAATGCAAAAGTGCAGAAAAATGGCAGAAAAAAAACCCTGTGTGTGAGTGAAGCACCCTCTAGTTATTTGTGTTGGCATAAACTACAACCAAAGGAAAGGCCCAGGCATCATCTAGTTCTGGCTGAGGAGCCCTCGGTATAATATTCACGAGGGTCCAGGAAGCTGAGATATGAGAACTTGTTTGATGTACAGCAGCTTTATCTCTGTTTGGGACCTGGAGAAAAATCAATGGTCACCAGTGATTTTCCCTCCCTAATAAATTTTGCCCATTCTCACGACTGTATATTTGTGTCCAAAATTGCGGAACGGGTGCAGACCCATTCATTTTAATGGGGACGCAAAAGATGCGGACAGCACACCGTGTGCTGTTCACATCCATATTTATGCTCCGTGGCCCTGCAAAAGAAAAAGAACAAGTTCTATTATAGGGCTGGCCATTCCGTTCCGCAAAATGCAGAACACACGCAGCAATTTGCAGACCGCAAAAACAGATACGGCCTTCTGGATGAGCCCTAAACAGAGATTCCACAGTTTTTTTAGAGGGGTTCTCCAGATGTTGTGATCTGCATGACAGGGAGATGCAGTGGCC
Source organism: Bufo bufo (assembly GCF_905171765.1). Taxonomy (NCBI): domain Eukaryota; kingdom Metazoa; phylum Chordata; class Amphibia; order Anura; family Bufonidae; genus Bufo; species Bufo bufo. Next base: position 99,326,834 of record NC_053398.1, read on the forward strand.
TTGCAGGGATCCGGAGGGACGCAGGCGTCGTGGACCAGGTAAGTATGTTCTGTATGAGGAACCCGGGCATTTCCGGAGGGGTTTACAGGATCGGATATCCTCTTTAAATCCTGGAGAGCCCCTTTAATTTTTTGATCATAAATGGCTATTCAAGTCTTGTTAAGAATAAAAACCAAAAATATCTTTGTCATTTGTGCGGGTCAGAGGTGGGAACCGCACATATCTCCAGAAAGGGCCCTTGAAAGTGGAGGAGAGGGCTGTGCGCATGAGCAGCGTGCTCTCTATTCATTTGTGCAGGAGTTCCCATAGAAAGAAAAGGAGAGCACACTGAGCAAGCATGGCCACCGCTCCATTCACTTCTATCAGACTGCCAGAGATAGCCAAGCCTGCGATCAACTATTTTCGGTAGTCCCATGCAAATGAATGGAGAGGTGGCCACGCTTGCCCTGTATGCTGTCCTTTTATTTCTATGGTACTTCCAAAAATAGCCAGGCGAGTGCGCAGCCACTCTCCTCTCACTTCGGGGGTCCCAATCAAGAGATAGGTGAGGGTCCCAGAGGTGGAACCTGCATCTATCTGACATTGGTGGCATGGTCTAATATGCCATCAATGTGTAAGACAACCCCTTTAATTCCTGATCTGAGGATCTTTTCAGCTAGTGGCCTGGCTCACAATCCCAAAGGTGTTTGATGGGGTTGAGCTGAGGGCTCTGTGGCCTTTATGGACCTTGCTTTGTGCACTGGGCACAGTCATGCTGGAACAGAAAAAGGACTTTCCCAAAGTTGGAACCATACAATTGTCCAAAATATCTTGGTATGCCGATGCATTAAGATTTCCCTTCACTGGAACTAAGAGGACTAGGCCACCCCTGAAAAACACTGCACAGCATCATCCCTCCTCCACTGTTGGCACAATGGAGTCAGGCAGGTAATGCCCCCCTGGTATTTGCCAAACCCAGACTCGTCCATCAGACTGCCAAATAGTTTAGTTTGGTTAGATAAAACCCATCATACTTTATTTAGTCTTGAAACTATTGCTATGACTAAGGGTACTTTCACACTAGCGTTATTCTTTTCCGGTATTGAGTTCCGTTCTAGGGGCTTAGTTTTATCCTAATGCATTCTGAATGGAGAGCAATCCGTTCAGGATGCATCAGTTCAGCAGTCACTGTACAGTTTTTGGACGGAGAAAATACCACAGCATGCTGCAGTTTTTTCTCCAGCGAAAAATACTGAACTCTTGCTGGAATGCCATTGAAATGCATTAATGCCGGATCCGGCCCCAAGTGTTCCGGCAAAACGGATCCGTTCTTTCCATCCGCGCATGCGCAGATCATTAAATCTGTGAAAAAAAAAAAAATACCGGATCCGTTTTTCCGGATGACAACCGGAAAGACTGATCCGGTATTGCAATGCATTTGTGAGACGGGTCCGCATCCGGATCCATCTCACAAATGCATCCGTTTGCGTCCAGATTGCCGGAATCCTCTGCCGCAAGTGTGAAGGTACCTTAAAGGTGTCTGACCACCAGAAATACATTTTCTATGTTTCAAGACTGAAAGTATGATGGATTTTTCTAATCAAACTTCTATTTTCCATATCAACTGGGAGCCAGCCCTGTGTTCGTGCTCCAACATAGTGGACGGAGGGGAGCTGATGCTTGGTGATGTAAGGGTGGCATACAGCTGCTCGGCCATGTCAGGTCCCGGGGTTAAAGGGTTTCTGTCACCAGAATTAACCCTATTAGACTAGGTGACATTAGCGATGTGCTAATGTCAGCTAAACCTAACTAGCCTATTCCTACTTTTATATAAAACTTTTATAATATGCTAATTAGCCTCTAGGTGCAGGGGGGGGCGTTGCCCCTGCTCCTAGAGGCTCCGTCCTCCCACCTCTGGCCACGGCCTGCGCCGTCCCATTCAGTATTCGACGCAGTGAGTGAAGGGTGCTCGGCGACTGCTGGCTTCCTCACTGCGCCTCACAGCGCGGGATTTCCCCAGCGCATTGGGCCAGCAGTTGGAGGTGAAGGCTGCCTGGCCCTGTCAGTCTAGTGTAGCAGGCCGTGGCCAGAGGTGGGAGAACGGAGCCTCTAGGAGCAGGAGCAAAACGCCTAAACCCTAAACCCTTCCACTTTACAATACCGCCACTCACAGATGATTTTGGAATATCTAGGAGGAAGAAATATAACCAACTGATTTGTCGCAACTGTGGCACCCTATTATCTGACCACGCTGGAATACGGTGAGCTCTCTGGAATGACCTATTTCCCAAATGTTTGTAGAGGCAGACTGCATTGCTAGGGGCTGGATTTTATACACCTGTGGCAATAGGACTGAAGGAACCACCTGAATTCAATGATTAGGAGGTGCATCCCAATACGTGTGTCTATATAGTGTACGGTATTTGAGCTTCCTTTTATCTTCAGTAATGGCAAAAGGAAATAAACTAATTGTACAGTACTATTATATACTAGCAATCCCCCAAAAAATAAGGAAAACTGAGGCTTATAAATGTTCCCAGTATATACGGTACGTGCTCGGAGATTTTAAATGGACAAATGTTTGCCAAAACATATCATGAAATGCCGGCCCGATAAGACACTGAATGAAATACACTGTGGTCCGTTTTTTAAACGGCAGATGGTGATTGTTAATTTACCATCACTGAAAAACGTAAACTTGACACATAAGTCTTTGTATGGCCGCACGAAGTACAGGGTGGCCCAGGAAAAGGTAGCCGCCTCCAATATCCCCAAATCAAACTGCCTGATAGTAAGACAGATATGAGGCAGTTTGATTTGGGGTAATGGGAGGTGGGCTACTTTTTTTTCCCGGGCCACCCTGTATAAACTCTGCAGATTTTCAGCATTTGCAATAGCAGTGAAGTGGGAGTTATTAGAAAAAAAATCTCATCCAGACGCTGCTGGATCCTGCACATAACTTGGATGGTGGATTTTAAAGGGGTTGGCCAGTTTATATTACCAGCGGCATATATGCTAGTAACAGCACATGCATGCAGCTAGTAATGAGCATTATGTCCAATAGTTTAAAGAGGCTCTGTCACCTGGATCAACCCTATACAACCAGGTATATAGCCTGCTAGGGTTGATGAAGCAGATTAAAATGGTACCTGGAAATCCGTACTTTTATTCCTATGCAAATTAGCTATTCGAGCACCAGGAGGTGGGCTTTGCAGTAAGAGCAGCGCTCCACGATGCCCCTGGTGCTCAATACTAACGCTTCTTTTGTTCAAAATATGCCCCCCCCCCCCCCCCTAGATTGACAGCGCTAGATTTCAGGTCTACACTCACTCGCTAGAACGTCTTTGGCTACTTTCACACTAGCGTTTGGTGCGGATCCATCATGGATCTGCACAGACGGCTCCGTTCAGATAATACAACGTCTGCATCCGTTTAGAACGGATCCGTTTGTATTATCTTTAACATAGCCAAGACGGATCCGTCTTGAACACTACTGAAAGTCAATGGAGGATGGATCAGTTTTCTATTGTGCCAGATTGTGTCAGAGAAAATGGATCCGTCCCCATTGACTTACATTGTGTGTCAGGACGGATCCGTTTGGCTCAGTTTCATCAGACGGACGACAAAACGCTGCAAGCAGAGTTTTGGTGTCCACCTCCAAAGCGGAATGGAGACTGAACGGAGGCAAACTGATGCATTCTGAGCTGATCTTTATCCATTCAGAATGCATTAGGCCTCTTTCACACGGGCGTCATGTTTTTTGCCCGGATGCGTCCTGGGTGCATTGCGGCAAACCCGCGCGACTAGGTACGCAATTTCAGTCAGTTTTGACTGCGATTGCGTTCCGTTTTCAGTTTTTATCGCGCGGGTGCAATGCGTTTTGCACGCGCGTGATAAAAAACTGAATGTGGTACCCAGACCCGAACTTCTTCACTGAAGTTCAGGTTTGGGTTCAAGGTTGTTTAGATTGTATTATTTTCCCTTATAACAAGGTTATAAGGGAAAATAATAGCATTCTGAATACAGAATGCTTAGTAAAATAGGGCTGGAGGGGTTAAAAAAAAAATTATAATAATTTAACTCACCTTAATCCATTTGTTCGTGCAGCCGGCATCTCTTCTGTCTTCACCTGTGAGGAAAAGGACCTGTGGTGACGTCACTGCGCTCATCACATGGTCCGTCACATGATCTTTTACCATGGTAATGGATCATGTGACGGACTATGTAATGAGCGCAGTGACGTCACCACAGGTCCTTTTCCTCACAGATGAAGACAGAAGAGAAGCCGGGCTGCGCGAACAAGTGGATTAAGGTGAGTTAAATAATGTTTTATTATTTTTTAACCCCTCCAGCCCTATTGTACTAAGCATTCTGTATTCAGAATGCTATTATTTTCCCTTATAACCATGTTATAAGGGAAAATAATAATGATCGGATCCCCATCCCGATCGTCTCCTAGCAACCGTACGTAAAAATCGCACCGCATCCGCACTTGCTTGCGGATGCTTGTGATTTTCACGCAGCCCCATTCACTTCTATGGGGCCTGCGTTGCGTGAAAAACACACAACATAGAGCATGCTGCGATTTTCACGCAACGCACAAGTGATGCATGAAAATCACAGCTCATGTGCACAGCCCCATAGAAATGAATGGGTCCGGGTTCAGTGCGGGTGCATTGCGTTCAACTCACGCATCGCATCCGCGTGGAAAACTCGCTCGTGTGAAAGGGGCCTTAGGGCAAACCTGATCCGTTTTGGACCACTTGTGAGAGCCCTGAACGGATCTCACAAACAGAAAGCCAAAACGCTGGTGTAAAAATTAGCCAGATGAATACTGCGCACGTGCCGTTCACATCACTGAACCCAGAAGTGACTGTGCTGTCGGCAGGGCCGTCTTTAATATTGATTGGACCCTGGGCAAGGATTTCCTTGGGCCCCCTGGATCCCGCCTTCCCACACCCTAGCATGCAATCACGCCCTCCACATGCAGTCTCATGATTGGTCCACACCACACCCCTGCCTTGCAGCCTCACAGGAGTACAGGACCAGTATCTGCACACGTATGTATGGCATAATTGGGATGCACATCACACATGACATGACACGGGTGACACATTATTATTGCCACATGTGTCACATGCCACTACCGACTGTACAGCCGTTCAGAGTTCAGACAGTTCAGAGTTCCACTTCCTTCAGAAAAGCGAGCCTGCCGTGCACTCCAGCGACTTACAGATAGAGGCAGTGGCGTTGCTATGGCTGGTGTCACCCTTTGCTCAGGGGGGGCCCTCATGGTGTGGACTTGTCATTTTTTTCTAAGGAATATAGTTTAACCGTTTATGTTCAAAAGAGAAAAAAAGAGGTCACTAAGTCAGCTCCAATCAGATATCTGCATAGACCCAGAGTCTTGGTCTATGTGCAGATATCTGATTGGAGCTGACTTCTTATTTTCTCTTTTGCACATAAATGGTTAAACTATTCCTTAGTGAAAATGACCAGTCCAGTCCACACCATGAGGGCCCCCCTGAGCAAAGATTAATAAATGTGGCAAGTGATGGCCCCAGGCCACAGTTCAGCAGACAGAGAGAACCCAAACCCTTTGTCTCCCGTCTCTATAATAATCCCCCACTAATGGGGTTATTTAAAGCGAACCTTTCCCCTTATTTTCACTTTATAAACTAGCAACAGTACCTTATAGATTATCTTGAGTGTGTTGTTATCCATGTTAGTGCCGCTTTCCTGCGCTTTTTATTCATAAAAAAATCGTCTTATAAAGTTCTGATTTCTGCTCCGTCACGCAACAAGTCAAGGGGGTATCCCTTCCCTCTCCTCTGGCCGTACCGCCCCTGCCCTAACGCCGCCTCTATGCTTTGTATTTGACAGCCGGCTCAGTCACCGGGACGGCGCTTCTGAATCCTGCGCATGCGCCGTCCTCCTCATTCGCCGCACGATCCCGTCTTTCTGGCGGACACAAGCGAGACCATGTAACAGAATCGCGCATGCGCCGTACGCGATGCCTGCCTGTCTGCTCTCCCTCCCGTGCGCGCGCTCCACTATCTTCAGGCTCCAAGTGCCCCACGTGATCACTGTAGACTTGCCGCAGATTGCAAGCCAGTGATCATCATGAGCGGAGCATTGTTCTAATAATCCGAAGGTATTTTATGAAGATAGTGGAGCGCGCGCACGGGAGGGAGAGCAGACAGGCAGGCATCGCGTACGGCGCATGCGCGATTCTGTTACATGGTCGCGCTTGTGTCCGCCAGAAAGACGGGATCGCGCGGCGAATGAGGAGGACGGCGCATGCGCAGGATTCAGAAGCGCCGTCCCGGCGACTGCGCCGGCTGTCAATTACAAAGCATAGAGGCGGCGTTAGGGCAGGGGCGGTACGGCCAGAGGAGAGGGAAGGGATACCCCCTTGACTTGTTGCCTGACTGTTGGAGCAGAAATGAGAACTTTATAAGACGGTTTTTTTATGAATAAAAAGCGCAGGAAAGCGGCACTAACATGGATAACAACACACTCAAGATAATCTATAAGGTACTGTTGCTAGTTTATAAAGTGAAAATAAGGGGAAAGGTTCGCTTTAAATAACCCCATTAGTGGGGGATTATTATAGAGACGGGAGACAAAGGGTTTGGGTTCTCTCTGTCTGCTGAACTGTGGCCTGGGGCCGGCCGGCCACATTTACTAATCTTTGCTCAGGGGGGCCCTCATAAATATAGACCCACATGGTGTGGACTGGTCATTTTTTCTAAGGAATATAGTTTAACCGTTTATGTGCAAAAGAGAAAAAAAGAGGTCACTAAGACAGCTACAATCAGATATCTGCATAGACCCAGAGTCTTGGTCTATGTGCAGATATCTGATTGGAGCTGACTTCTTATTTTCTCTTTTGCACATAAATGGTTAAACTATTCCTTAGTGAAAATGACCAGTCCAGTCCACACCATGAGGGCCCCCCCTGAGCAAAGATTAGTAAATGTGGCAAGTGATGGCCCCAGGCCACAGTTCAGCAGCAGAGTCAGACAGAGAGAAGAACCCAACCCCTGCCCTTGTCGCCTGGGGCTCTCTATAATAACCCCCCACAAATTTATGAATGGTCGGATCTGGTGACCTGAGTCCTGACCGGTTTCTTCAAATATAAAATAAAGTCAATATATATATATATATATATAATGCCTATGCGCAGCGTGCCACTGCTTTTTGCTTACCTCCTCCTCAGTCTTGTCCTCCCCTCCTGGCGCGGCAGTGGCAGGTCGACTCTGGCTGGCTGCCTGACTGTCTGTACTATTAGGTAGGTCAGGTCAGCAGGTCAGTGAGACTGGTCTGGACTTCTTGTCTGGTAAGTGGTCACAACTCACATCACGTGAGGCTGTGTGTGACTCACTCACCACCGCCAGCCAATCCCTTTAGCCTCTGGTCCCTGCTGGTGCCTGCTCCGCCGTGGCGCTTCACCAGGCTGCGGTGATGACTCACACAAGACACTCACACCCCCTTTTACCACGTGAGTGACGGGGGCGGGGGGCCGAAGTGCTTCGCCTTCGGCGCTGTAAGTTCAAGTTGTCTAGACATCTGTGGTGATGAGTAGACTGTCTGTGCTGCGCTGAAGCGCTTCTGCATATTAGATTATAGATAGAGACTGAGTCAGAGTCGCGAGTTGGGCCAGCCGCCAGGGCCCCCATGAGCAACTGGGCCCGGGGCAGCTGCCCCTTTTGCCCTGCGGCAAAGACGGCCCTGGCTGTCGGCTTCAACTTTGGTGCTCTGGCAGAAGCAAATCAGTGTGGAGGTGCGAGATCTGAGTGCTAGACCTGAAGTCTAAGGAGGGGGTGTGCTTTGAAGGAAAGATTCGTTAGTATTGAGCACAAGGGGCATCGCTGGAGCGGTGCTCATACAGCATAAGCCCACCTCCTGGGACTCAAATAGCTCATTTGCATAGGAATAAAATTACAAATTTAAGTAAAGTAAAAATTAAAGGGGTTATCCAACCCATATAATGCCACCTCTAATGCCGAGGTGGTACTTACCCCGCTCCTCGACGCCCGTGTCGCTCCTAATGTCCGCACAGTCGCCGCATGGATCAAAACATCCAGCGTTGGGAGGGGAGGTGGGGGAGCGGGCACAGCCAATAGCAGGCCGAGATGAGAAATAGCCTCCCTACGTCACCCGCGATGCTAGGGCGGCTCACCCCGTCATGCCCTGCTAATGGCTGATTTCCCCCTCCATCGCCGGGGAGCGGGGTAAGTACAGCCTGTATGAGGGGCCCAGGCATTAGAGGGGTTGGATATCATTTTAATCAGCTTCATCAACCCTATTAGCCTGGTAGTATAGGGTTGATCCTGGTGAGAGAGTCTCTTTAAGGGTAGGTACGTCTACACTGCAATTTTGTGTGCGCCCGTGTTGCATGCAAGTATCGCAGTGTAGTGGGGCTGTCATAGGAATGAATGGGGACCGGTGTGACTCGCCTTATTGCTGTGATCCTGACATGCAAATTGGAGAAACTCCAACCCTGCTGTTCTTTTGTGATTCGTGTGTCTGCGACCCCATTCATTCCTACGGCAGCCCCTGCTACACTGCAATAATCTATGGTCACACGACAGCTGTTGCGCCCACAATCGCTGTGTAGACGTATCCCAATAATAATAATTCCTGGATCGTACATTCAGCGTCAGGGGACCTGCATGTAAACATCAGATATCAGCGTCGATAGTTTAATAATGTTTATTACATGCTGCATGCTGTGCTGGTGCCGGTGCTTGTGCAGCTAGTAATAAAAAGTGGACAACCCCTTTAAATCTGCAGAATGTCATTTTATGTTGCGGATATCTGCCGTGGAGATATTGTACATTGCGGATTTGCAGCTGCGAAAAATCCACAGCGGACTGTTACTTGTGACTTTGAATATTGGGACAATTATTGGGGACGAATGTATATGAACGCTTGTTCCCGAAAATGTGCTGCTGATTAACACTTTTAAAAAAGTAGCGCAAATTGTGGCACCTAGGGCTTGTACACTTTTTTCTGACATGCTTGATAATGGGTGGGAGGGGCAGGTTTAAAATGCACCAACATTTTGCCACAGTTCTATCTCAACGTAAGTAAGCCAACCAGTAGTTAAAGGGGTTGTCTCATCCCACCGCTGGGACCCGCACCTATATCGGGAACGGAGCCCTGCAAAGTGGTGGCTGGAGGACCATAGAAGTGAATGGGAGCGCACCACGCATGACCGGCCACCAAACCCATTTAGGTCCCTTTCACACGAGCGAGTTTTCCGCGCGGGTGCAATGCGTGAGGTGAACGCATAGCACCCGCACTGAATCCCGACCCATTCATTTCTATGGGGCTGTTCACATGAGCAGTGATTTTCACGCATCACTTGTGCGTTGCGTGAAAATTGCATCATGTTCTATATTCTGCGTTTTTCACGCAGCCCTGGCCCAATAGAAGTGAATGGGGCTGCGTGAAAAACGCATTTCATCTGCAAGCAAGTGCGGGTGCGATGCGTTTTTCACTGATGGTTGCTAAGAGATGTTGTTTGTGAACATTCAGTTTTTTATCACGTGCGTGAAAAACGCATCAAAACGCATTGCACCCGCGCGGAAAAAACTGAACAACTAAACGCAACCGCAGACAAAACTGACTGAACTTGCTTGCAAAATAGTGCGAGTTTCACTGAACGCATCCTGAACGCATCCGGACCTAATCCGTCACGCTCGTGTGAAAGGGGCCTTACTTCTATGGGCCTGAGCCAGCTTTTTGCGGGGCTCTGTTCCAGATATAGGTGCGGGTTCCACCGCTGGGACCCGCACCTATCAGACAATGGGGGCATATCCTAGCGATATTACCCCATTGTCTGTGATGAGACGACCCCTTTAAGTTTCTATTACACCTGCTGATAATGGTAAAGATCATCGCTAACAAGCATTCATAGGAGCTCTCGTCAGCAATGATCTGGCAGTGTGACACTGCCGCCGATTACCTGATGTACGAGGAAACTCTCATCGGGTAATTTGAATATTTTATCAGGGGTAAATATAATCATTTGCAGGCGGTAGATCGTGCTGTGTAATCACAATCTGCTGCCGGAAAACCGTGGCATTAGTGATCGCTCCTCTCCATACTGTGGAGGAGATCGCTGCATGTAATAGAAGCGGTCTCCTCTGCTAACGAGCAGGCGATTGCCAGGAAGAAACGCTTCACTCCCGACAATCGCCTGCAAAATCTGCAGGTGTCATATGAGCTTAAGGGTACTTTCACACTTGCGGCAGAGGATTCCGGAACTGCCTGCCGGATCCGGCAATCCGAATGCAAACTGATGGCATTTGTCAGACGGATCCGGATCCGTCTGACAAATGCATTGAAATACCCGATCCGTCTCTCCGGTGTCACCTGGAAAAACAGATCTGGTATTATTCTTTTTTGTTTTTTCTTTTTTAAAGGTCTGCGCATGCGCAGACCGGAAAGCCGGATCCGTTTTGCCGGAACACTTAATGTCGGATCCGGCACTAATACACTTCAATGTAAATTAATGCCGGCATTTCAGCAAGTGTTCAGTATTTTTGCCCGGAGAGAAAACTGCAGCATGCTGCGGTATTTTCTCCGTCCAAAAAACGTAAGAGGGACTGAACTGATGCATCCTGAACGAAATGCTCTCTATTCAGAATGCATTAGGGTAAAACTGATCAGTTTTTTTCCGGTATTGAGCCGCTGTGACGGAACTTAATACCGGAAAACAAAAATGCTAGTGTGAAAGTGTCCTGTGATAATTATGGTGCAGGTCTAGACAGCCGGTCTCCGCTCACACCATCTATAGGATTAGTAAATCCGGGCCATTGTTTGTCCGCAGGGATATGCTGATGATACACAATGAATCTGTAGCTAGCAATCATTTATCTCCATACAGATCGGATGATTGCTGTCTGTGAATGTAGCTGAACTGGTGGTCAATGATCGGGAACAAACAGTTCCTTCCAGATTGTTGCCTTGTGTATCGGCTCACGTCAATGGGCTTTTGAGTAACATTATCTGTCCAGGAGTGACAACGCCAGCTGAAGAGTTTTCTATTAACCCAAAGGCCTATCTCTCGAGCCACATTGCTTTCTTTTGCTCAAGGGTAAAACCACTCTTATCTCGGACACTGGATCTGCTAGCAAAAAAAAATAAAAAATTCTGCACCAAATAAGTAACATACCGATGTCTTCCTTATTTCTTACACCAGAATGCAGACTACCTCATTACATGCCTACAAGTGAATATTAGCAGCTTTTTTTTATTTTTATAAACTGACCTTAAATCTACTTTGTACTTGGCTTTAGAATACATTTTTATGTGTTTTACATTTGCTTCAAAAAGGCATGAATAGAAAGGGAAATAAAGTTTACTCACATCGTTGGTCGTGAAGAAGATGACGATCAGAGTCACACAAGCCGCCCCCACCACAAACAGTAAAATGAGCAGCAGTGGATAGTGCTGGCTTATGCACTGGTACGTTTCGTAAAGTGAATGCGTAATCATCCAGTTCTCGCTGTCCTTGATTAGATATTTCCCTTTGGATGGCATTTTAATCGAGTCCGTCTTCCTCTCTTTCCCTTTAATCCCCAGATTTCACCGCACAAAAGCTGCTCGTCTCCCTAGGCTGCTGCGGCGCGTCTGTCTGATTCACATTGTGAGCCTGCATCCGTCGTGAGAAGTCTGCAGCTGGGGCAAGGTAAGAAAACCAGCTCCCTCCTCCCAAAACCATGTGCAGCTTATCGAGGGCTGGGAGCAGGCATGGCTGTGCCTGGATGATATCCTGCCGGGCTACTGCACGGACTCTCCACACACCGACTCCTGCTTCGGTCCCTGCTGTATTCTGTGTAGAGAGACGGAGAAAGGCGCTTTTAGTGTCAAATGCTTCATCGCTGTAGGTACCACACCTTCCAAACCAGCAGAATGCACGTAGAAAATGAAAACGGATTGAAATGTAGTAGAGAAAAGGAAAAGGGTAACCTCTAGCAGTTAATGGGGTAATTTCTAGGCGTTAGTACATAAAGGCGAGATAGTCTGTGTACACAGAGGACATGGCAGAGTCCAGCAGTCAGGACAGCTCGCTGAACAGGTGAGTCTGCAGGTGGCTCCTGAAAGGGAACGGAGACCTGAGAGGATGCAGAGCGCACAGGGGAAAGGTGGAGTCTCAGAAGCAGGGACATTACAAGGCGTGACATGAGTCAGACACATCACACCTGGTTTCTCTGCTCTTATGACGCAATTCACATACACTATAAAACTATTCAAGTGCTTGGGGTATCTACCGTGCCCTATCAGTCATCATCTATTCATGTAGTAATAATGCAACAAACCGATTTTGTTTCCTTTACTTAGGTTGTGTCAAGATATTCCACAGCACTATACAGAAGGGCTTCTTACGCCAGTCTTCGATTCCCCCCTAAGATCCATAAATAAGGTTCATAGAAACAGGAGCTGCCCCGATGAGACAACAGTATCCGCAAAACACAGATACTGGCTGTGTGCGTTGTGCACATCTATAGAACAGTCCGATCTTTGTCCGTAAAATGGACATACGGATGCGGACAGCACACAGGGAGTTGTCCTCATATTTTGCGGCCCCACTCAAGTGAATAGGTCCACCTCCGACCCGACAAAAAAACACGGTCGTGTGCATAAGCCCCTACTGTATCTCAGAGGAAAAAATGATATATTGGAAGGTAGAAAGTGTTAACCCTAGATTACAGAACATGGATTCAAAGTCAATTGGTAGGATTCCAAGGCTATGCTCACATGTATGTTGTCTTCCTTTCAGAACAGAAGCTACTACACAGCGCTAGAAAGGTCACAGGACAGATCACAGGGGCGTCTGATGGATCACAAGGACAATGTCAGGGTCTGTCAGGGTTTCCGTTGATTTCAGCCCCCAATGCCGATGTGTGCCTTTTTACCCAGGCCGAAAAAACGGGAAATGTTTGAGAATGAAGGACGTTCCTGATCCTTACGTACAAGAGTTTGTTCCCAGTAATTGGTCCAGTCCTCAGCCAGTGTATACGGCCCTTAACTCAACAAGGGAGAGTTCACATATGCGTTGGAGGCTCTGTTCTGGGCCTCCGTTGCAGATTCCGCTAAAAATACCGGAGACCTTTTTCGCCCAATGAAAAAAAACTGGATTCTGAACGGAATTGAGTGTAGTCTGTTCAGTTATGTGCCCTGTACAGCGCTTCTGTTATTTCCGTTGTTCTGTTCCTCTAACAGAGCAGAACAACGGTGAGGCTACTTTCACACTCGCGTTTGGTGCGGATCCGTCATGGATCTGCACAGACGAATCCGTTCACATAATACAACCGTCTGCATCCGTTCAGAACGGATCTGTTTGTATTATCTTTAACATAGCCAAGACGGATCCGTCTCGAACACCATTGAAAGTCAATGGGAGACGGATCTGTTTTCTATTGTGCCATATTGTGTCAGTGAAAACGGATCCGTCCCCATTGACTTACATTGTGTGGCAGGACGGATCCGTTTGGCTAAGATTCGTCTGACGGACACCAAAACGCTGCAAGCAGCGTTTTGGTGTCCACCTCCAAAGTGGAATGGAGACGGAACGGAGGCAAACTGATGCCTTCTGAGCGGATCTTTTTCCATTCAGAATGCATTAGGGCAAAACTGATCCGTTTTGGACCGCTTGTGAGAGCCCTGAACGGATCTCGCAAACGGAAAGCCAAAAGGCCAGTGTGAAAGTAGCCTAAAAAACAGCGGTGATGTGAAGCCGGCAGGGCTGGCATTAATTTTCTACCGCTTTTGGGTGCTTATTAGCTCTGCTCCATTGGGTACAGCTGTGATCTGTGACTGTGGGAGAGTCAGGCAGTCTCACATCGACAATAGGACACCTACATTTCTCCACATGGAAAAATACTTTCTAAGTCACTTCAGATTAACCAGAACACTCCTAAGAAAGACAAGAAGAGGGTCACCACGCAGTTTTAAGTAGCAATGGACGACATCAAGGAGAAAAGATGAGTGCATGGATGTTGAAGTGTGAACAGAATGACTATGTGTGGTGGGGGAAGACTGTACACAGAAGGGGTGTAGAATGGTTTTCAACAAAAGACCTGGCTGCCCCTTTTCCTAAGCTGCTTTCCCTCCCTCCATGGTAACCAGCCTATTCAGATCACAAAGCACTGCTGAAGACTGGCAATTAACTCATTCTCTTCCAACATACTTTAAGAAAGAAAAACAAAACTGTGATACTAGTGTCTAAAATATGTAAAATCCCCACGTAAACCCCTCTGACATCTTGTACTGTAGAGACATGAAATAAGGTAAGTTGCGTGTACCATGTAATAAAATAATACATAATTGATATTTAAACATTTTTAATTCCTTGGTCAAACATTCAGTTCATACAGCAGAAACCGATGCGGTTTCCGCCGTGGTTCTTCAACCTGAACTTCGCGGACATGCTCGTGGTTTAGCCCCAGCGAAACAAGCTAAACCCTGTGCGTAGACCGCACCAAGAGCAAACGTGCTTTCTTGGTATGGTTGCGTCTATAAATTGTGGTAGCATGAAATGCAGCTCAAGCCAATGGGAAGCCGATCCAGCACAGATATCGGCAGCTTTTTGGAGTGGCATCAGTGCCAAATCCTACCGGCAAAAAAAATCCCATGTGAACGGGGCCTTAAACTGCTTAGATTTGGAGAGACATAGGAAATGACAAACTGTCACATAGCTGTGAGGAGATGATGTCGGGTCTATAAACATTCTTCTTGCGTAAAAACTGGCCTGGTTATGGATCAAAGTCAGATTACACTCAATTTGCAATGATCAGTTGACACATAATTAAACAAATGAAACAACTCAAGAACTTGGATCACAGCTCAGAAGTAGAAGCCAGCGCCAAAACATGTTATATATACATGTATAGCTCAAGGAAAGGATAGACACTGGCACCTTCTAAGTGGTACCTTATCTAGAATATGTCCAAATACAATGCTTCCATTTAGACTATACAGAAATCATGTGCATGTAACAGTTAAATCTGTAGTAGCTGACATACAAATATTTTGTACAATAAGATGCATCTTATGTTCCTAAAATAAATGTTCTCCTGTCTTGACCAGTTTGGCTTACCGTCACTTTCTGGGAAACAGGAATTTCTATAAACATTTCTGAACTATTCTATAACTTGAGCCAGAACAAAAGGACAGTGCATGCAAATTTTACTTGTAGCCATTTGATATGAGCTGAAATTTACTATATAGTAAAATAACAAAATTCCACAGGTGAAGCTGAAAAGGATTATGAAGAATACATAAAAGTACCTAAATATGTCTAAATGGTTACCAAATGATGCCACCTTAAATCAGAAGAATTATTTCATTATCCTCTCCAGCTATGTGCAGCACAGTTGATTTCATACTACCAGGGCTTGCTATGGGAGGGATAACTAATGTGGTGGACTACCGTTCTCATGATTTTTCTCCCCTCAAGACTTTGATTCTTTTCCTCTTTGCTGCATGCATTTCCTTTTGTTAAGATTGCAATTATTCAGATAGATCTGCTACTGACACTGCAAAACCTGCTGTCTACTGCCCAGCATTTGAAACACATCGGGAACACTTATCAAGCTAGCCTGTTTTTGGCCATAAAATGAGACAGGCATATTTCATGCAGCTGTCTTTCATTTGCTGAGTTCTTATTAAAAGTCGCACAGCTGTTGCATTAGACTAAGTGTATTTTTATTAGTCTGACCTCTGGAGGTTGTTTTTCAGTTAGAAAGCTCATATATGACACTCCCTCTTACTAGTCACTGGAAGCAGTGGTGGATCCAGAGCCTGGTCTTGGGAGGGGCACAGTTTGTCAGACTGTCACTGGCACCGCCGCATTTGTCCGCAACCCCGTCTCTGTGTCCCTGTCTTGACTCCTGCGCGGCGCTCCTCTGTTCCGGACCTATAGTTTCCTGGCCCAGAACTTGGTGGGCGGGCCTAATTAATTAGATTGGCGCCGGCTTCATTCTGGCTGGCAGTAAGATGCACGGGGGGCGGGGGTCGGGTGGAAGGGACAGGGCGGGCCACCAATATCGACAGTGGCACCGCACCAGTGTATGTGAAGGGGCCCGGAAAAACTTATTAACCACCTCAGCCCCCAGTGCTTAAACACCCTGAAAGACCAGGCCACTTTTTACACTTCTGACCTACACTACTTTCACCATTTATTGCTCGGTCATGCAACTTACCACCCAAATGAATTTTACCTTCTTTTCTTCTCACTAATAGAGCTTTCATTTGGTGGTATTTCATTGCTGCTGACATTTTTACTTTTTTTGTTATTAATCGAAATTTAACGATTTTTTTGCAAAAAAATGACATTTTTCACTTTCAGTTATAAAATTTTGCAAAAAAAACGACATCCATATAGAAATTTTGCTCTAAATTTATAGTTCTACATGTCTTTGATAAAAAAAAAATGTTTGGGTAAAAAAAAAATGGTTTGGGTAAAAGTTATAGCGTTTACAAACTATGGTACAAAAATGTGAATTTCCGCTTTTTGAAGCAGCTCTGACTTTCTGAGCACCTGTCATGTTTCCTGAGGTTCTACAATGCCCAGACAGTACAAACACCCCACAAATGACCCCATTTCGGAAAGTACACACCCTAAGGTATTCGCTGATGGGCATAGTGAGTTCATAGAACTTTTTATTTTTTGTCACAAGTTAGCGGAAAATGATGTTTTTTTTTTTTTTTTTTTTTTTTCTTACAAAGTCTCATATTCCACTAACTTGTGACAAAAAATAAAAAGTTCTATGAACTCACTATGCCCATCAGCGAATACCTTGGGGTCTCTTCTTTCCAAAATGGGGTCACTTGTGGGGTAGTTATACTGCCCTGGCATTCTAGGGGCCCAAATGTGTGGTAAAGAGTTTGAAATCAAATTCAGTAAAAAATGACCTGTGAAATCCGAAAGGTGCTCTTTGGAATATGGGCCCCTTTGCCCACCTAGGCTGCAAAAAAGTGTCACACATCTGGTATCCCCGTACTCAGGAGAAGTTGAGGAATGTGTTTTGGGGTGTCTTTTTACATATACCCATGCTGGGTGAGATAAATATCTTGGTCAAATGACAACTTTGTATAAAAAAATGGGAAAAGTTGTCTTTTGCCAAGAGATTTCTCTCACCCAGCATGGGTATATATAAAATGACACCCCAAAACACATTCCCCACCTTCTCCTGAGTACGGAGATACCAGATGTGTGACACTTTTTTGCAGCCTAGGTGGGCAAAGGGGCCCATATTCCAAAGAGCACCTTTCGGATTTCACTCATCATTTTTTACAGAATTTGATTTCTAACTCCTTACCACACATTTGGGCCCCTAGAATGCCAGGGCAGTATAACTACCCCACAAGTGACCCCATTTTGGAAAGAAGACACCCCAAGCTATTCCGTGAGGGGCATGGCGAGTTCCTAGAATTTTTTATTTTTTGTCACAAGTTAGTGGAAAATGATGATTTTTTTTTTTTTTTTTTTTTTTCATACAAAGTCTCATATTCCACTAACTTGTGACAAAAAATAAAAACTTCCATGAACTCACTATGCCCATCAGCGAATACCTTGGGGTCTCTTCTTTCCAAAATGGGGTCACTTGTGGGGTAGTTATACTGCCCTGGCATTCTAGGGGCCCAAATGTGTGGTAAGGAGTTTGAAATCAAATTCTGTAAAAAATGACGAGTGAAATCCGAAAGGTGCTCTTTGGAATATGGGCCCCTTTGCCCACCTAGGCTGCAAAAAAGTGTCACACATCTGGTATCCCCGTACTCAGGAGAAGTTGAGGAATGTGTTTTGGGGTGTCTTTTTACATATACCCATGCTGGGTGAGATAAATATCTTGGTCAAATGACAACTTTGTATAAAAAAATGGGAAAAGTTGTCTTTTGCCAAGATATTTCTCTCACCCAGCATGGGTATATGTAAAATGACACCCCAAAACACATTCCCCACCTTCTCCTGAGTACGGAGATACCAGATGTGTGACACTTTTTTGCAGCCTAGGTGGGCAAAGGGGCCCATATTCCAAAGAGCACCTTTCGGATTTCACTCGTCATTTTTTACAGAATTTGATTTCAAACTCCTTACCACACATTTGGGCCCCTAGAATGCCAGGGCAGTATAACTACCCCACAAGTGACCCCATTTTGGAAAGAAGACACCCCAAGCTATTCCGTGAGGGGCATGGCGAGTTCCTAGAATTTTTTATTTTTTGTCACAAGTTAGTGGAAAATGATGATTTTTTTTTTTTTTTTTTTTTTCATACAAAGTCTCATATTCCACTAACTTGTGACAAAAAATAAAAACTTCCATGAACTCACTATGCCCATCAGCGAATACCTTGGGGTCTCTTCTTTCCAAAATGGGGTCACTTGTTGGGTAGTTATACTGCCCTGGCATTCTAGGGGCCCAAATGTGTGGTAAGGAGTTTGAAATCAAATTCTGTAAAAAATGACGAGTGAAATCCGAAAGGTGCTCTTTGGAATATGGGCCCCTTTGCCCACCTAGGCTGCAAAAAAGTGTCACACATGTGGTATTGCCGTACTCAGGAGAAGTTGAGGAATGTGTTTTGAGGTGTCTTTTTACATATACCCATGCTGGGTGAGATAAATATCTTGGTCAAATGACAACTTTGTATAAAAAAATGGTAAAAGTTGTCTTTTGCCAAGATATTTCTCTCACCCAGCATGGGTATATATAAAATGACACCCCAAAACACATTCCCCACCTTCTCCTGAGTACGGAGATAACAGATGTGTGACACTTTTTTGCAGCCTAGGTGGGCAAAGGGGCCCATATTCCAAAGAGCACCTTTCGGATTTCACAGGTCATTTGTTGCTGAATTTGATTTCAAACTCCTTACCACACATTTGGGCCCCTAGAATGCCAGGGCAGTATAACTACCCCACAAGTGACCCCATTTTGGAAAGAAGAGACCCCAAGGTATTCGCTGATGGGCATAGTGAGTTCATGAAAAAATTTTTTTTTTGTCACAAGTTAGTGGAATATGAGACTTTGTATGAAAAAAAAAATAAAAAAAAAAATCATCATTTTCCACTAACTTGTGACAAAAAATAAAAAATTCTAGGAACTTGCCATGCCCCTCACGGAATACCTTGGGGTGTCTTCTTTCCAAAATGGGGTCACTTGTGGGGTAGTTATACTGCCCTGGCATTTTCCAGGGGCCCTAATGTCTGGTAAGTAGGTAAATGACCTGTGAAATCTGAAAGGTGCTCTTTGGAATATGGGCCCCTTTGCCCAGCTAGGCTGCAAAAAAGTGTCACACATCTGGTATCTCCGTACTCAGGAGAAGGTAAGGAATGTGTTTTGGGGTGTCATTTTACATATACCCATGCTGGGTGAGAGAAATATCTTGGCAAAAGACAACTTTTCCCATTTTTTTTATACAAAGTTGGCATTTGACCAAGATATTTATCTCACCCAGCATGGGTATATGTAAAATGACACCCCAAAACATATTCCCCAACTTCTGCTGAATACGGAGATACCACATGTGTGACACTTTTTTGCAGCCTAGGTGGGCAAAGGGGCCCAAATTCCTTTTAGGAGGGCATTTTTAGACATTTGGATACCAGACTTCTTCTCACGCTTTGGGGCCCCTAAAATGCCAGGGCAGTATAAATACCCCACATGTGACCCCATTTTGGAAAGAAGACACCCCAAGGTATTCAATGAGGGGCATGGCGAGTTCATTGAAAAAAAAAAATTTTGGCACAAGTTAGCGGAAATTGATTTTTTGGATTTTGTTCTCACAAAGTCTCCCTTTCCGCTAACTTGGGACAAAAATTTCAATCTTTCATGGACTCAATATGCCTCTCAGCGAATACCTTGGGGTGTCTTCTTTCCAAAATGGTGTTATTTGTGGGGTGTTTGTACTGCCCTGGCATTTGAGGGTCTCCGCAATCATTACATGTATGCCCAGCATTAGGAGTTTCTGCTATTCTCCTTATATTGAGCATACGGGTAATGAGATTTTTTTTTTCCGTTCAGCCTCTGGGCTGAAAGAAAAAAATGAACGGCACAGATTTCTTCATTCGCATCGATCAATGTGGATGAAAAAATCTCTGCCAAAAAAAGAAAAAGGAGGGGAAAGGCGTCTGCCAGGACATAGGAGCTCCGCCCAACATCCATACCCACTTCAGCTCGTATGCCCTGGCAAACCAGATTTCTCCATTCACATCAATCGATGTGGATGAATAAATCATTGCCGGGATTTTTTTTTTTATATATACAAAGTGTTTGCCAAAGTATATGAACACCGCCACCTCCTCAGCTCATATGCCTCGGCAAACATATCTTTTACTGCTGAGGAGAAATCTCGTCTTGCAGCGCCGCATACACCGACTTGCGTGTAATCTGACAGCAGCGCAATGCTTCTGTCCGAATGCACATCAGTGCTGCAGCTGGTCGATCGGTTGGTCCACCTGGAAGGTAAAAAAAACAAAACAAAAAAGAAAAAACCAGGCCGCAAAGCAATAACTTTATTAACTTTAGAACAGAACATATTAACTTTTTTAAACTTTTTTAACTTTTTTACTTACCGGTAATTTTTTTTTTGTTTAGTTTTTTTTACCTTTATAGAACAAACCTCTCCTTCCCCATGGGACAATGTGCAAAGCGCAAATCGCCCAAAGATGTGGCGAAGTACGTTATGCACTTTATCCCAGGTGAAAGGAGAGGTTTGCAGCAGCTGTGAGTAAAAGGGCCCTAATAGCCCTGTGTGCCTGTCCTGTGAGATGCAATCCCTATGCTAGGTGTACCTGTGTGTGGTACTTCCGGAAACACTCTCCATAGCATAGGGCAGGGTGGTCAGCACAGTCAGGACAGAAATAGCGGGTGTCACGCCTTATTCCACTCCTGCTACAGACACGACATCTTTTTCGGGGTGACGGTTGGGTTGAGGTACCAGGAACGACACTGGGGAAATGTCGCTCGTGTAGACGGCTAACTACACTGGGGGATGGGGCCACGGAACCTCCTGGGTAAAGGAGGTTCTCGATGATCTCTTCCTGGAATTTGAGGAAAGATCGTGTTCTCCCAGCCTTACTGTAGAGAACAAAACTATTGTACAGCGCCAATTGAATTAAATATACAGACACCTTCTTATACCAGCGTCTGGTTCTGCGGGAAACTAAATACGGAGACAACATCTGGTCATTGAAGTCCACCCCTCCCATGAGCGCATTATAGTCGTGGACACAGAGGGGCTTTTCAATGACACGGGTTGCTCGCTCAATTTGGATTGTCGTGTCTGCGTGAATGGAGGAGAGCATGTAAACGTCACGCTTGTCTCTCCATTTCACCGCGAGCAGTTCTTCGTTACACAAGGCAGCCCTCTCCCCCCTTGCAAGACGGGTGGTTACAAGCCGTTGTGGGAAGCCCACGCGACTAGTTCGCGCGGTGCCACAGGCGCAAATCCGTTCTAGAAACAAATGCCTAAAGAGGGCCACACTTGTGTAAAAATTGTCCACATAAAGATGGTACCCCTTGCCGAATAAGGGTGACACCAAGTCCCAGACTGTCTTCCCACTGCTCCCCAGGTAGTCAGGGCAACCGACCGGCTCCAGGGTCTGATCTTTTCCCTCATAGACACGAAATTTGTGGGTATAGCCTGTGGCCCTTTCACAGAGCTTATACAATTTGACCCCATACCGGGCACGCTTGCTTGGGATGTACTGTTTGAAGCCAAGGCGCCCGGTAAAATGTATTAGGGACTCGTCTACGCAGATGTTTTGCTCGGGGGTATACAAATCTGCAAATTTCTGGTTGAAATGGTCTATGAGGGGCCGAATTTTGTGGAGCCGGTCAAAAGCTGGGTGGCCTCTGGGACGGGAGGTGGTGTTGTCGCTAAAATGCAGGAAACGGAGGATGGCCTCAAATCGTGCCCTGGACATAGCAGCAGAGAACATGGGCATGTGATGAATCGGGTGCGTTGACCAATATGACCGCAATTCATGCTTTTTTGTCAGGCCCATGTTGAGGAGAAGGCCCAAAAAAAATTTAATTTCGGAAACTTGGACTGGTTTCCACCGGAAAGGCTGGGCATAAAAGCTTCCCGGGTTGGCGGATATAAATTGTGTGGCATACTGGTTGGTCTCTGCCACGACTAAGTCCAAGAGCTCCGCAGTCAAGAACAGCTCAAAAAATCCCAGGGCCGAACCGATTTGAGCCGTCTCAACCCGAACTCCAGACTGGGCGGTGAAAGGGGGAACTACAGGTGCGGCTGAAGTTGGTGACTGCCAATCAGGGTTTGCCAGCACCTCAGGGATTCTAGGGGCTCTACGGGCCTGTCTTTGCGGTGGCTGCGACGGGGTAACTAGTGCACGTGCCACCGTACCAGCTTCAACTGCCCTTCTGGTGCTCGCCACGTCACCATGTTGTACGGCAGTGCTGGTACTAGGTCCAGGGAGGGCTGCGCTGCTGGTGTATGCCTCACCACGTGATCCGGCAGCGACAGCCCCACTCTGCTGCTCTTGAAGCGGATCCTGCATAACCTGTGGTCTAGCGACATGGGGCCGGGTACGCCTGGTGCTGCCAGGGACCTCCACCTCCTCGTCCGAACTTTGGGTCAGAGAGCCACTGCTTTCCACAGGTTCATATTCTGACCCGCTAGATTCATCAGATGAGGGTTCCCACTCCTCATCCGACTGGGTCAGAATCCTGTAGGCCTCTTCAGAAGAATACCCCCTGTTTGACATTTTGGACTACTAAATTTAGGGGTATTCCCTGAGACTACCCAAGAAAAAAAGCAAGCCTGTCTTACAAAGGGGAGGCTAGCGAAGTACCGGAGGCCGCTGTGGTTGATAAAAAATATCAAAACTGATTTTTTTATCGCCGCAGTGCGTGTAAAATGAATGTGCAGTGATCAAAAAATATATTTTTTTTGTCACTGCGGTGGGGCGGGCGTGGGTGAACGCACGTGTGGGCGACCGATCAGGCCTGATCGGGCAAACACTGCGTTTTGGGTGGAGGGCGAACTAAAGTGACACTAATACTATTATAGATCTGACCGTGATCAGTTTTGATCACTTACAGATACTATAAAAGTACAAATGCTGATTAGCGATACGCTATTCAGCGAATAAAAGTGACTGCGGTGCGGTGGGGTGGGCGCTAACTGACGCTAACTACCTAACCAAGGGGCCTAAACTATCCTAAAACCTAACAGCCAATACTAGTGAAAAAAAAAAAGTGACAGTTTACACTGATCACTTTTTTTCCTTTCACTGGTGATTGACAGGGGCGATCAAAGGGGTGATCAAAGGGTTAATTGGGGTGCAGGGGGGTGATCTGGGGCTAAGGTGTAGTGTTGGTGCTACTCACAGTTCAGTCTGCTCCTGTGCTGGATCCAACCGACGAAAAGGACCAGCACAGGAGCAGAGAAGCCATATAACAGATCATATTTACTAATATGATCTGTTATATGGCTTGTGATTGGATTTTTTAAAAATCGCCAGCCTGCCAGCCAATGATCGTTGCTGGCAGGCTGGTGACGAACTTGTTCTTTAACTTTTGCCGGCCCGCGATGCGCATGCGCGGGCCGGCTTGGAGCGAAATCTCGCGTCTCGCGAGGTGACGCGTATATGCGTGACTGTGCGCAGCGCTGCCACCTCCGGAACGCGAATCTGCGTTAGGCGGTCCGGAGGTGGTTAAAGAAGACCTTTCATGGGTCCAAACATTGTAAGATAACTATCTGTATATGTAGCGCGGCGCCCAGGGATCTCACTGCACTTACTATTATCCATGGCCCGCTGTGGTCCAGTTACCTTCTCCCACACTGTATAGTAATTGTTACTATCGGAACAGCAGGGAGGAGTCTGTCCTGTTTCTCCCTGGGCCTTCCTTCTCCTAGGCTGTAGCATAGAAACATAGAATGTGTCGGCAGATAAGAACCATTTGGCCCATCTAGTCTGCCCAATATACTGAATACTATGGATAGCCCCCGGCCCTATCTTATATGAAGGATGGCCTTATGCCTATCCCATGCATGCTTAAACCCCTTCACTGTATTTGCAGCTACCACTTCTGCAGGAAGGCTATTCCATGCATCCACTACTCTCTCAGTAAAGTAATACTTCCTTATATTACTTTTAAACCTTTGCCCCTCTAATTTAAAACTGTGTCCTCTTGTGGTAGTTTTTCTTCTTTTAAATATGCTCTCTTCCTTTACCGAGTTGATTCCCTTTATGTATTTAAAAGTTTCTATCATATCCCCTCTGTCTCTTCTTTCTTCCAAGCTATACATGTTAAGGTCCTTTAATCTTTCCTGGTAAGTTTTATCCTGCAATCCATGTACTAGTTTAGTAGCTCTTCTCTGAACTCTCTCTAGAGTATCGAGGTCCAATCGCAGCGCAGAGCTCACAGTCTGGGTGTTTTTTTTTTTTCTCTTCTACATAGTAGTGGGACAGAGAAAAACAGTTTGCTGAAGAGAAGCAGACTAAGGACATGGATTACTAGAACCATGTCCTGTGGTTTGATGAGACCAAGATAAACTTCTTTGGTTCTGATGGTGTCAAGTGTGTGTGGCAGCAACCAGGTGAGGAGTACAAAGACAAGTGTGTCTTCCCTACAGCTGCTCCTGATGAAGGGACATTTGGTCCCGAAACTTGTTGAGCCGGATTTTAATTACTAGAATAAAGAAAGTTGAAAAGAAGCTTCCTGACTGTGTCTGCCTTCATCTTTTACCATCTAGAGGCGATCCAGGCTGGGGGGATACAGGTTTACCGGTGTATTATGCTTATCCAAGTAAACTCCCCACCGTGAAGTGAGTAATAGCTCATTTTATAATATATATATTTATATATATTTCCCACCATCAGTGGTGATTTTAACTATATTTCCTATGCCACTTATTTTATTTATGTTTTATATTTTTACTACATTATTATTGCTTTTATGGTGTTATATGAAGTACGGAACCGTTGAAACGCTTTTCCCAATAACACAGACCATTGTTACATCCCACACTCCACGCAGTGAACTGGCGCTCACCTAGGGTCACCTTTGCAGGATATTGGGTGTAACCACTCACCCAATCCACCTGCCTCCTCTCCTATACTGTATTCACTTGCAGACCAGTCTGCAGGGTTAACCCTTGAGCAGCCTCTCCACCCGCCCAACCTTCACTTGTCCCTCTCTCCCCTCAACCCTCTCCATCCCCTGGCGCCTCAAGTTTTTCTGGCTCTTCTGGATTTACATTCTACAAGAGCCGATTAACCCTCAAACTCTCTCTCTCTCTCCACATTCCCTACAGTCAAGCATGGTGGTGAGGTGGGAGTGTGATGGTTTGGGGCTGCATGAGTGCGGCCGGCTGTGGGGAGCTACAGTTCATTGAGGGAACCATGAATGGCAACATGTAATGTGACATACTGAAGCAGAGCATGATCCCCTCCCTTCGGAACTGGGCTGAAGGGCAGTATTCCAACATGATAAGGACCCCAAACACACCTCCAAGACGAGGGGTGTACTCACTTTTGTTGCCAGCGGTTTAGACATTAATGGCTGTGTGTTGAGTTATTTTGAGGGCACACCAAATGTACACTGTTATACAAGCTGTACACTGACTACTGAACATTGTATCAAAGTGTCAGATCTTCAGTGTTGTCCCATGAAAAGATATAATAAAATATTTTCAAAAATGGGGTGTAATCACTTTTGTGAGATACTGTATGGGTGCTTATTCCCCCCTCTTATTTTTCTTCTTCTGTTCTCTCCCTTTTTCTCAGGTTTCGTCTTTTTCTCTTCTTTTACTTTACTTTTCCACTGATACTCTATACTTTCTTAGGCTAGTTTCACACTAGTGGCACGTTATCTTAGGGTACTTTCACACTAGCGGCAAGGAACTGTCGTAGTTTTATTCCGGCCCCCATGCGGCATGTTTGACGTGCTGCCGCCGGAACTCCAAATCGCTCTTATTATAGTCAATGGGGCCGGAGCGATAGTCCGGGGGCACACGTGCACTAGCGGCAGCACGTATCCGACAGGCTGTTCACCCGTCGGAACAGCCTGCCGGGGTTCCTTGCTGCTAGTGTGAAAGTACCCTTAGATAACTAGATCTTGTTTTATTTTGCCCATTTGACATGTTTAAGCTTCTGATACACTATGCATTTGCTTTCTATTACAATTGTTTGTTTTAGTTGTTTCACTGGGTCAATGGCACTGGTTTTGTGCTTTCTTTTTTCTTTTTAACAATGCACTTGCTTATCTAAAAACCTCTCATAAAATGATCAAAAAAATGTTTATTAACAAGTTAAGTATAGGTGGTACTACCAGACAGAATTGTCAGTACAGTACATAAAAAAAAATCAAAAAAAATCAGACTCTTTTATTGCATGTGCAAGAAAATAATTGGGACAGAAAAAAATAAAATCAGTTATCAGACCCTTTATAGAATTATAATAACTAGCACCATTTAATCTCCCTCTCCACAGAATAGTGTTATTTTAGTTGTCCAGTAATTATTAACAGCTTCAGGAAGAACAGCCTCAGACTCTATGGTATTAACAAGATGTATCCAGGATCTGGCCAACAAGAAAATCACATTTAATTTAACAATATGCTAACTAAAACATTTAAACAAGCAAATATTATATAGCAAGTATAACGAAAAATTCTACTTCCAGAAAAAGAAAGGATGTAACACTGCTGTGTCCAACCCACTGGTGAAAACATGTTAATGCTGTAGTAATAGTGCGGCCCCGTCATGGATCTGCACAGACGGATCCGTTCAGATAATACAACCGCATGCATCCGCTCAGAACAGATCCGTTTTTATTATCTTTAACTAGGGCTGCAGCTAAGGATTATTTGAATAATCGATTAGTTGTCGATAATTTCATTGATTAAATCGGGGAAAAAACACCAAAATGACAAAAAAAAGGGGTTTATATGATTTTACTTAAAAAATTATCTTCAAAGGCCATATTAAAACTAATTTAGGAGTTACATAATTATAAAAAATTTGCATTACAATGTAAAAAAGACAAGTTATGGGGGATCTGTGGATGACACTATTATGGGGGATCTGTGGATGACACTGTTATGGGGGATCTGAGGATGACACTGTTATGGAGGATCTGTGGGTGACACTGTTATGGGGGATCTGTGGGTGACACTGTTATGGGGGATCTGTGGGTGACACTGTTATGGGGGATCTATTGGTGACACTGTTATGGGGGATCTGTGGATGACACTGTTATGGATGGGATATGTGGATGACACTGTTATGGATGGGATATGTGGATGGCACTGTTATGGAGGGGATCTGTGGATGACACTATTATGGAGGATCTGTGGATGACACTGTTATGGGGGATCTGTGGATGACACTGTTATGGGGGATCTGTGGATGACACTGTTATGGGGGATCTGTGGATGACACACTGTTATGGGGGATCTGTGGATGACACTGTTATGGGGGATCTGTGGATGACACACTGTTATGGAGGGGATCTGTGGATGACACTGTTATGGAGGGGATCTGTGGATGACAAACTGTTATGGGGGATCTGTGGATGACACTATTATGGAGGATCTGTGGATGACACTGTTATGGGGGATCTGTGGATGACACTGTTATGGGGGATCTGTGGATGACACTTATGGGGGATCTGTGGATGACACTGTTATGGGGGATCTGTGGATGACACTGTTATGGGGGATCTGTGGATGACACACTGTTATGGGGGATCTGTGGATGACACACTGTTATGGGGGATCTGTGGATGACAAACTGTTATGGAGGCTCTGTGGATGACACTATTATGGGGGGATCTGTGGATGGCGCTGTTATGGGGGGGGATCTGTGGATGGCACTGTTATTGAGGGGACATCAGTATTCATATCTAAAGAGTATTCCTTAACTGGCAGTAACTTTTACTTGAACTTTAAATCAGCGCAATGATCTTTATTACCTTACAAATACAATGAAGGTCCGGTAACAAGCAGAGCGGGCGGCGGCGTAATGTCACTCACTCACGTGACGCGCCTGCTCCGCCCACTTTATGAATGAAGCAGGCGCGTCAGTTAAGTGACGTTACGCCGCCGCCCGCTCTGCCTGTTACCGGAGCTTCATTGTAAGGTAATAAAGATGCACTGATTTAAAGTTCAAGTAAAAGTTACTGCTGGATAAGGACCCGCAGGCATATCGCCTGCTCCCAACCAATCCCAGTGCTTCTCTCATATACACCTCATGTGAGAACAGCCATAACAGGCCCTCTGATTGGTTAGTGCTAAGACAATTGCTGATTGGCTATAAACGGATTGGGGCGGGGCTTAGCACAGCTGGGAAGTGTAGTGGTTTCTGGTTAGTGTGGCTTACTGTCATTACTGGGGCTGGTGACTACCTGCAGTGCATCACCCTGTGTGCTGTGTGGGTCCGAGCTGCTGTCATGGGGTTGTCACTGTTACTGCCTGAGGTAGGTGATGCTTTGTGTTTGCATCATACAATAAGCTAATGTTAAAGAAGCAACCTGTGGCCTAAACGCACTACAAAGCCCAGCAAGCCCTCAGCTATGTATGCCATGCAGACACTGAATAGATATTGTATTGGAAGGTGGGGGGGATTGTTGCCCCTTGCAGTATAATGTCCCCTTGTCCTCAGCCACCCCATGCAGTATAATCCTCCCCATATAGTATAATGTCACCTTGTCCCCAGCCACCTCATACAGTATATTGTCACCTTGTGGCCCCATGAGGTATAATGTCACCTTGATGGCACTGAGTGGGGAGAGCTGAAGGCAGTGGGGGAGTGGAGCTGATGGCACTGGGGTGGGGGAGAGCTGATAGCACTGGGAGGGGAGAGCTGAAGGCACTAAGGGGGGAGAGCTGATGGCACAGGGGATAGTGGAGCTGAAGGCACTGGGGGGAACTGATGCACTTGGGCTGATCGCACAGGGGGGATTGAAGGGTGTTGGGGACTGATGGCAGTGGGTCTGATGTGTTTTTATAAAAGGAAAACAGTCTAATAATTAATTTTTTCTTATTAGATTACTCGATTAATCGTAAAAATAATCGGTAGAATACTCGATTACTGAAATAATCGTTTACTGCAGCCCTAGACCTCACATTAAAAGGTAACACTCAACTCTTCATTAGGGTGTTCCTAATACAGCCCAAATGTGTTTAAAATGTTAGTCACCAAAAACTTATCGCACACGCTTGCTGTCCCAACTATACAAAGTGTATGAACCATCATTTTGTTTCATTTATGACATGTTAGACACAAGGCTTTTTTAGGCAACTTTTCCGCCAACTTTCTGTCTAGCCCTATTTTGTGCCTTGTTTTATCATGAGTTAGTGTTGAGCGAATCGAGCTTCGGATCCTAGATCCAAAGTCGATTAGTTCCAAACTTAGTTTTAATGCTGTACGGAGACCCGTCTCCATACAGCATTAAAATGTACAGGCTCCAGTGAGGCGAAGTGAGTTATCACCAAAGTCTCGGCCATAGATTTTTACACTTTAAAACCATTTTAAAACATGGATCTGAAGTCAGTACTCAAAAAAACTTTGTTAGTAATGCTGTTTCTGTACAGCATTAAAATGTATTGGCTCTGTGTAGCCAAACTTCATCTCGAACAAAGTTGTGCGAGACTTTGGTGAATGACTTCGGTATTCTTATCTGCGTATTTGAAAACATTTTAAAATAGCAATCGGAAGTGGGCTTTGGTACTGGCTGGTAGCTTGGTACTGAAGCAGACTTCAGATTCCTATTTTAAAATGTTTTTAAATACGCAGATAGGAATACCGAAGTCTCGCGCAACTTCAGCCGAGACAAAGTTTTGCTACACAGAGCCCATATATTTTAATGCTGTATGGAAACAGCAATACAAACAAAGTTTTATAAGGAATTGATAAATGATCCGAAGTTCAATTCACTCAAGCCTAATTAAGACCTATAGTGCATTGTGTTGGAAATAGGGATTTCGGTGGTGCGTTGCGTAACATTTTCCTTTCACCACTTTCTAAAACAGATTTAGGGTTCATGCACACAACTGTATGTTTGGCCCGCATTAGATTCGGATTGGATGTGGACCCATTCATTTCAATGGGGCTGCAAAAGATGCAGACAGCATACCATGTGCTGCCCGCATCCGTATGTCCGTTCCGCGGCCCCGCAAAAAAGATAGAACATGTCCTATTCTGATCTGTTTTGAGGACAAGGATATAACATTTCCATTGAAGTAAAAAAGCAAATGGCAGCACGCACACAGCCGTGAGCCGAGTTTTGCGGATCCGCGATTTGCTGACCACAAGACATTAACAGCTACCGTATATGATGAGCTCTTAGACGCAATCAAAATCCTAAATTTGGTGCAAACTGAATATGGCGTAGGCATAATATTTTGGCACAAAACCAACTATTGTCTTAAAATATCTGCCCGATTTTGGCTACTTATCAGTGTCTGTTTTCTAAGACCTGCAGGTACCCAAACCCAGGTTTTGTAGGATTACTAAAGGAGAGATTAACTGAACATCCTTGTCTGTCTGAATTGGTACAAGATGACCTCAGCAGATAAAGCAGTACATGGAACAAATAAAGGCAGAAGATTCTGCTAAGTAACAGAACACAATGAGTCCAGTGCCAAATTACATATTTTGGAAGGTATTCTTCATTACCACTGTCCAATAAGCTGATTTATAGCTGCAAAATGTATTACCTAAATTGGTAGAAGAAAGCAGGTTGTGAGATTTGTGGTGTGATAAACAGCTCCATTGTTTATTATTACGTCTATATTAATCTATATGCAGTAAATTCTAGGTAAATAAGCTGGATTTGTTTCTGCACTAAATTGTAATTAGGAGTGCAGTTCGACTTCCAAGATAATTCTAGTCTCAGCCTGTCCATTTTATGGACAAGAATAGGCATTTCTATCATGGGCCGTCCATCTTGTTCTGCAAACTGCAGAACGCACGAGTCCCGCATCCGTGCTTTGTGGATGCGCATTTTGCGGACTGCAAAACACGGGGTAGTCGTGTGCATGAGCCCTTACCTTCATGGTATGTTCACACAGCTAAAATTCACAACAGAGAAATCAGTAGCTGAGAAAAGGTCATTTTTGGTGGTTGTAATTTGGTTGTGGTTTCAAGAACTTTTTCCAAGTGTTTTTGGTTAAGGTCTTTCCGTTTCCCCATTGAAATCCACTCTGCTTCAAAGTAGTAAGGCTACTTTCACACTAGCGTTCGGGCGTCCGTTCGTGAGCTCCGTTTGAAGGGGCTCACGAGCGGCCCCGAACGCATCCGTCTGGCCCCAATGCATTCTCAGTGGAGGCGGATCCACTGAGAATGCATCCGCCTGCCAGCGCTCAGCCTCCGCTCCGCTCAGTGAGCGGACACCTGAACGCTGCTTGCAGCGTTCGGGTGTCCGCCTGGCCGTGCGGAGGCGAGCGGATCCGTCCAGACTTATAATGGAAGTCAATGGGGACGGATCCGCTTGAAGATCACACCATATGGCTCAATCTTCAAGCGGATCCGTTCCCCATTGACTTTCAATGTAAGGTCTGAACGGATCTGCTCAGACAACTTTCAGACTTAGAAAATTTTCTAAGTTTTAATGCAGACGCATCCGTTCTGAACGGATGCGAACGTCTGCATTATCGGAGCGGATCCGTCTGATGAAACATCAGACGGATCCGCTCCGAACGCTAGTGTGAAAGTAGCCTAACTTGTCATTTCTGAAGCCTTCTTTTTAAATCAGCCACTGAAAAAACAAACGTTTTTACATCGTGTGCACAAGGTTTTTTGTGATTTTAATACTGATTACCAGGGGATAGGTCATCAGTTGCTGATCGGTGGGGTCCGACACCCGGGACCCCTGACGATCAGCTGTTTGAGAAGGCAGCGGAGCTCGAAGTAGCGCTGTGGCCTTCTCTCAGCTTTGCCTAGGCCATAAAGCAATCATTAGTGTGAAATAACGGGATCCATAGAGTCCATCAAAGTGTAATCCATATCCAGTATTTCCACTCTATTGTACGCAAGTCAAATACTCTGAATGTAATTACAGCTTGCATGGCATAATCTATGTCCTTGATTTCAGTGCTATATGCACTTCCTAAATGACTTTGTACAATCTGTTCATGACGGAGGTATTGGTTACCTTTCGTCGGACCCCCAATACTTACTTGCCTCTCATCTGGCCCTCAACCCCACCGATACATTCCCAGCCCATGATCCGAACTACCCATAACCTTTAATAAAAACTCGGACACCAAGCTGGAATGAATCGGCCACAGCAGCCGTTTTATTAACATACAACAAACATATATAAAAACCATAACACTTTAATGACAAATTCACCCAGGGGGAGGTCCTTGAAGCCCCAAATAACTGAGCCATTTTGCCTCCAGCCGTTGCCCACCAGCTCAAAAGCACCACTGAATGGCCCATGCCCCATTCTAATTTCGCCACAACTGGGAGTCTAGCCCCGATCAAGGAGCCCTCCCATCATCCTCACCTGTGAATGTAACCAACTTCAAGGACCTCCTCCGCCACAAACGCACAGACTTGACCCCTTCAGTATGTGCATCCCTCCATAAATTCAAAGCTGTCTCAATCCCCTCTTGTAAGACCAAACTCCACAAATCCAGACCAACTGCATTCAAATGCACTCCATCAGCCCTCAAAAAAAACTAGGGATCGACCGATATAGATTTTTTAGGGCCGATACCGATACCGATAATTTGTCAACTTTCAGGCCGATAGCCGATAATTTATACCGATATTCAGGGTATTTTTATTTTTGAGAAAAAAAAAAATTTCCTACACAAATCTGCTGAAAATTAATATGTTTATTGTTAACGTGTATTATTATTTTATTTTTTTGTAAATCTTTTTCATTTATACTTAATATTTTTTTTTTTACTAACTTTTAGCCCCCTTAGGGACTAGAACCCTTGTCCTATTCACCCTGATAGAGATCTATCAGGGTGAATAGGATCTCACACTGTCCCTGCTGCTCTGTGCTTACACTGCTGGGGCTCCGATCGGAGGAGCAGGGGAGAGGGGATCCTTTGGCCACTGCCACCAATGATTAATACTGGCGGGGGGGGGCGCTGGGGTGGGGGGGGGCGCACTGCGCCACCAATGATTAATACTGGGGGGCTTGGGGGGGGGGCGCACTGCGCCACCAATGAAGATACCTCTCTCATTCACATACAGGAGGCGGGAGCTGGCTGCAGGATCACATAGCCGGCTCCCGACCTCTATGAGCGGTAGCTGCGATCCGCAGCACCTAAGGGGTTAACTACCGCGGACCGCAGCTGCCGTTCATAGAGGTCGGGAGCCGGCTATGTGATTCTGCAGCCAGCTCCCGCCTCCTGTATATGAATTAATGAAAGACTCATCTTCATTGGTGGCGCAGCGGCCACAGCCCCGCCCCTCCTCTTGTCTTCCCCCCTCTCATTGGCGGCAGCAGCAGCACAGGGGGAGGGAGACACTGCTTCCTTCTCCCCTGTGGGAACACGGAGAGCGCTGAGAGCAGCGCGTTCTGTGTTCCCATTACGTTATCGGTATATCGGCAAAATAGATGCCGATACCGATAACTGTCAAAATCCTGAATATCGGCCGATAATATCGGTAAAACCGATAATCGGTCGATCCCTAAAAAAAAAAAAAAAACATCTTTCTCAAGCCCCATATGCCTCACCGCTACTGCCCAGTTCCTGGCCATAAATCGAGCCATGGCCCTATTCACACCCTCCACTGATCTGGCACCCCTCCAAACCCTCCTCGGGACTATATCGGACCAAACGGACACCAACCTCGGAAACAAAGCCCATAACCGCAACAGGTCAAACTTAACATCCCAAAGTAGTTCCCGAAATGGCTGTGCTGCCAAATCGTTACCGCCCACATGCAGCACTAACAGCTGCCCTATCCTGCCTGACAAAACGATGCACCTCTGGCAACACCCCAGCCCAAACTATACCCCTGCGCCCCAACCACCTTACCACCACTGCCGATCGTAGGAAACCCAATTGCTGACCTTCCAGTCGAACCGCTGCCCGGACAGCCCCCCAAAAGACATAAAAATATCCAAGAATCCACACTAGGGCTGGAACTGCACCTGTAACGAGAAAACAACGATAAGAACAATCCTGCCGACAAACCCACAACCACTATAAAGCCCCCTCCCTTTTACATTCGATTTAACCGGATATACAACCTGAAACAAATCGACTCCCAACGCCCAATGCGCTTGATAACCTCATCACTTAACCCCCAACGGGCCGCCTCCGTCGCCGCTCCAATCTGAAACGAATGACTTGAATACCCCGCTTGACTCAGTCCCAACCTCTTTAAACATTTTGAAAAAACTGCAGCAGACTGGAAACGAGATAAAAACGACCCATCATTATGCACTAACAATGGTAAAACCCCCATCCTCATTTTCGACCCATATTCCCACATACATTGCACAGGGCACATAGCACAACCCGGAACCCGGCACATAGCACAACCCAGAATGCCGAACAGCACTACTCGCCGCCCTCTACTCTCCACATCCGTCATCGAGCAACAAATGATGAATTCCACCCTATCGTGGAACAAATCCATGTCCTCCCTGACCAACCCTCCCACCCGAATAACCGTCGGACAGACCAATTCGCCTAAGGGTAACGCCCCAAAAAAAGAAAAAGCTAACCTAAATAACCGCTCCTCCCAGGCTGAACTACAAACCTCCTTTAACTGTTCACCCAACTCCAAAAGCAACGCAAACAACACCAGCCTCCTACAAACTTCACCTACCCTTAAACTACACCAACCTTTTAACGCCCTCATGACCAAAAAGGACTTTGTAAAGCCCGTCAACTTGAACCCAACGGCCAACCCTGCTATACAACTATTCATTTTACCCACTGACCAACCCTCTTCTCGATAATGATCAACAAAGAATAACAACGGAACCGCCAACTCTTCATTCCCAACACCCAATCTAACACACCAGTCCTCCCAATACTGCCACACTTTTAAATAAGTCGCCCACGTACCGGGCGCCAATGATATCTGAATGAGCCCTGCTACGGTCCCTCCAGAAGATCCCACAGACAACTCGGGCACTCCCTCCCAAACTCTTCTGCCTCTGGAGCCAGCTGCTGGAACTGATCCCACTGCGAACGGGAGAGAGCATCAGCAACACAGTTGTCAACCCCTGGTACATGCACCGCCACCACCCAGGTATTAAGCGAAAGGCACTCCAATACAAGCCGCTGTAGCAGCCGTACCACTAATGGCGACGAGGCTAACAACCTGTTTATCGCCTGAACCACTCCCAAGTTATCACAGTGGAATCAAACTTTTTTTATCCCTGAAAACTTTCCCCCACACCGGCACCACTATGGGGAAGAGCTCCAACAATGCAAAATTTTTAACCCATCCCTTTTCCAGCCAACTATGTGGCCAACCCCCCGCACACCAAAACCATAACCCCCCGCCGCGTCCGTAAATAACCCAAAATCAAAAGCATTCACCGCCTCACCCATGAATAGCAAGCGACCGTTATAATTTTTCAAAAAGGAACTCCAAACTTTTAAGTCCGTTCTCAATTCCTTACCCAAACGAACGTAATGATGTGGTGCAACCACGCCGGGCCGTCGCCCCCGCTAACTATCTGCTAAAAAACATCCCCATAGGCATAATCTGGCACGCAAAATTGAATTTTCCAAGAAGTCACTGAAGCTCACGAATTTAATATTTTTTTTTTATCGACTAGCCCTCGCTACCTCCCATTTTAAATCCACCAACTTATCCATAGGCAGTCTACATTCCATCCTAATCGTGTCAATCACTATTCCCAAAAAACTTAATTCAGTGACCGGCCCCACCGTCTTTTCCTCCGCCGATAGAACTTCAAACGCCCCAAACAACATACCTAACGTGTGCAACAACAGTGCACAAACACGCAAGTCTGGGGGCCCAATACACAGGAAGTCGTCCAAATAGTGAATCATGGATTCACAACCTGACACATCCACCAGCGCCCTTTCTAAAAACGAGCTAAACGCTTAAAGTACGTGCAGGACAGAGAACAGCCCATTAGCAAACACCGATCTCCAAAAAATTCTCTGTCCCAAAAACACCCCAACAGATGCAAACAATACAGATGCACTGGCAATAACCTAAACGCCGCCTCGATGTCAGTTTTGGCAAGCAACTCCCCTTTTCCAAACTTCGTAACCCACTCCACTGCCGCGTCAAATAAAGTATAGACCACGGAAGACAAGTCCAGATCAATAACGTCATTGACCGAAGATCCCCTCCTAGGAAATGATAAATGATTAATAAGCCGAAACTTATTAGGTGCGGGAAACAAAAGATATCGCAGCTGGCACTGCCGCATGTGTCTGTGCGATCACTGAGAAGCTATTCACACTGGTATCCAGGAACCTTCACGGTGGTGCTCTATCGGTGATATAGTCCTTATGGTAATGTATATTGAATAGAAAGAAAGCACCGCGGCACTCACCACTGGTCTCAAAATGCTGTTGCAGTTTATTCCATTGTTACATGGTAATAGTGGACGCGGACGAAACACAGGTGCACGGATCGGCTACAGCTGTTTCGCACTGTCTTGCGCTTTGTCAAGCCTCCTGTGATGTAGAGGGGGAGGGGGCTATAAATACCTCCACCCCATGTACGTCACTGGTATACATTTGTATGAAATACAAAACATATATACGTAAAACCAAATCGAATGAAGACAGCTAAATCATTCTTATCATTTAACCTTAAAGGTCCCATGGCTTGCGTTCTAATTATCCATGCGGCTCCTCGCTGCAAAAGGATGCGTTTTCTGTCGCCTCCTCTCATGGGGGATTGGACTGTTTCAATACCTGCACATTTTAAAACTTCACTCCTCCCTCCATGTTCAGCATGTATATGTTCAATTAGCCTGGTTGCTCCGTTTTTGGTTATTATTGATTTCTTGTGCTCCTACAAGCACCTATGTGTCTTACCAATGTAAAACCTCCCACATGGGCAAAAAATCTCATATACTACCAGGGCTGGTGCAAGGATTTTTGCCACCCTACGCAAAAGCTAATTTTGCTGCCCCCTTGACTCTGCCCATTGACCACACCCTTTTACCCGCCCCTTTTTGAGCCACCTATTGCATGCAACATTTAACTATGGTCGCGTACCCTGTGCCAGTCTGACTATGGTCATGTATATATAATATCCAGCCATTGTCTGCCACCTAGTACCATCCCAGTGATGCCAATCACTCTGCGCTGTTCAGCAGGTTGGCACACCAAACACGAGCAGTGCCACCTATTCACTGCCAGGCGCCATTCAGCCACTGTCTGAAATCCTGTGCCACCAGGGCAACATAAAACAGTATGCTGCCTTGTGCCCTCTGCCAGTCTGGCACTGTCCTGCACCCTGTACCATTCATAGCCCTTTAGACAGTCTGTGCCACCTATTAGGCTCCATGTGCCACTGCTGGGCACCCTGTGCCAGTCAGAATCTATGGCCCCCAGTCAAGCAGCAGGTGTGCCCTGACCCCTGTACACAAGTGTGTGCCATCCTGCTGCCAGTCACTGTCATGTGTATGAATGTACACTAGGTATCAAAGTTACCTACAGTAGAAGTCTTATATATTTTTTTATATATTTTTTTTATTTTATTTTTTTAAGCAATTGGCTATACAGCTTTCATAGCTGTGTGGGTAAATGTCTTGCCTCTGATGTGAAAGGTCGTGAGTTCGAATCCCAGAAGAAACTTTTCTAAATGAGATTTAAATACACCAGGGTCTCATAGCTGTGTGTCAGCTGCGTGCCGCTCGCTCTGCCCGAAGTGACTGAACAAACTCATGCACTCGCAGTGCATCCGGCCGGCAAGTACAGGAACAGAAGGAGTCAAGGAGATGATGTCAGATGGATCACAAGTAGGGGCAGGGCGCAGGCGGCTGCCGGGTGCTACTGCTTGGGATTCGGACTCCAGAGTGCGCTCTACGCGGTGGCCTACTCTGCTTATGGGTGGCGCCGGCCCTGAATACTACATACTGGGTCTTACAATGTATAAATTGTTTCATTACATGTCCTACATTGCCCATCTGTAAATATTTCTGTTTGTGTACATGTTCACACCTGGAGCAGTGTCCACATGCGTAGTTTCCTTTAGGAGCACTCCTTCCCAGTTATCAACTGGACGGGGAAGGTTGCTCCTAACAATAGCATCCCCTATAGTTTTGCTCCTGCGGAACCTTACGATAGGATAATTGTCTACTTTGTCTGCCAGAGATCCATCCCTCTGCACCATTTGCCAATTGTTTAGAATGACTTTTTTAATAGTAGAGGCCATTGGGGAATAATCAAATGTGAACACTGCTCTATCTCCATCACCTTTGTTGTATTGTCTCCTCTTTTTCTTTTTTATATTGATGTTCTTACCTAAAGCCTGTCTTCTCTGTATACTTTTCATGTATGCATTATCCCCTATCTTCTCCGGGTAATCCCTTTGTAAAAAACGTTTCTTCATGTCTATACATTGTTCTGTAAACGCAACATCGTCTTTGACAATTCTGGCAAGGCGCATAAATTGGCCATATGGGATTGGGTTTTGATATGTGGCGGGTGGTAACTTGTGTAATGTAATAGTGCATTCGTGGATGTTGTTTTTCTGTGGATGGTAGGGTTTAATTGACCATCTTTTACATTTATTTTAACATCAAGGAAATCCAATTCCACCGCACTCAAAGTGCTGGTGAACCGCATATT
Source organism: Bufo bufo (assembly GCF_905171765.1). Classification (NCBI taxonomy): domain Eukaryota; kingdom Metazoa; phylum Chordata; class Amphibia; order Anura; family Bufonidae; genus Bufo; species Bufo bufo. Next base: position 99,365,574 of record NC_053398.1, read on the forward strand.
CATCTTGTTTACGTCATTTAAGTAATCCACGAATGCACTAAACATGTTTCTCCCTCGTCCAGACAATAAATATATCATCGATATATCTTAGAAACACCTTGATATACCGTATGAATGGGTTCTGGACAGTGTAGATATATCTCTCTTCAAAGATGGCCAAAAATAAATTTGCGAAGGTGCATGAGACTGGTGTCCCCATTGCCATTCCTGACAATTGTTTAAACCATTCCTGGTTAAAACTAAAAGTGTTATGTGTCAGTATGAAAGACAGAGATTCCGTGACAAAATCAATATGCAAGTCACTTTTACCTATCTTGCGCAAAACGTCCCGAATCGTCTCTATCCCCAGTTCTTGTGGAATTCTAGTATATAGGCTTTCCACATCCACCGCGGCTAAGTAAAAGCCGTCCTGCCATTGTATTCCTCCTAAAGCCTCCAAAAAGTCGGTGGTATCCTCCAAATATGAAGAACCCCTTTTAACACTGGGCGCAGCATCCAATCCAAATATTGGGACAGGGGTTCGGTCAAAGAACCATTCCCCGACACTATGGGGCGTCCAGGTGGGTCTAACATCGACTTGTGGATCTTGGGTAGGTACTATATACCACACTGGTTTGATGGGGAACTGGGGATAGAGTCTCTCGGCCATGCGTTTAGTCAAAAATCCTCTGTCCACATACTTCCACAATAATGCCTTGAGTTGTTGCTGGAATTTTATGGTGGGGTCTGAGGTAAGTGAAACATAGGTATTGATGTCTCTAAGTTGTCTGTTTGCCTCTTGCATATAACGTGTTTTGTACATCACTACATTGCCCCCCTTGTCGGCTGGTTTGATAATGATCTCTTTACAATTCACAAGCCAATCCAATGCACAAGCCAATCCAATGAAACTTATTAGTCTCCTTCTTTGGAACCACACCTGAACCCGCCATCCTACCTAGCAAGACCTCTTTTTTAAGTCTTTCTGCTACTACCTCCGGATGTTCCCTAGCCGATCTCAGGTTCCTTTTTAACAACACCGCCTCCCCTGAGAACGAACAGAATTTTAAAACCCCACAAAAACCCTTCCCGCAACAAAATCGCTGCCTCTTTATTCGGATATCTAGCGAGGAATGGCTCCATCCTTTCCAGACAGACCGGCGTCTACCCCTTTGTTAAAATTATCCCCCCCTTTTTGCCTATTTCCCCTGAAACATTGCACCGCCCCATGGCACCCTCCACATACGGAGCATTCATGCTTAAACTTGCACTTAGCCCCGAATTTACAGATCCTGTCGTTAAATGAGAAGCATAATCCCTTTGCGGATGCTGCTGCGACATTGGGTTGACCCCCACCTCCCAATTCCCCACGAAAGGACTGACCGGACCTAATAGGTGCGGTCACCTTCAACCACAACGCTATATCCTTGTGATCCCACCTCATTTCCAGACGTATCGCCTTCCACTGTCTAAACTGCTCATTGTACCGCAACCACTCTATCCCCCCATACACCTCGCCGATTGCGTTCAGGTAGCAGAACAGGGCCGAACAGCACTCCGGCGCCTTCTCCCCTATCACGCTCGCAAATATCGCAAACGCCTGCAACCAGTTAGGGAATGTTCGCGGTATTAAATGATATCTCCGCTTTTCTTTTTTTTTTATTCTCATCCCTCCATACCCTATCCGGATTGAACTTTTCCAACGGGAGCAGAGAAAAAAATCTCAACATATTCGCCTTTCCAGATCCGCTCCTTTACCTCTTGTTTTAAATGAGCCCCCAACGGTCCCTCAAAACATACGTACACCTCCCCTCTCGCTTTGTCATCTAACCGAACCGTTTCTTCCTCCGCCACACCACCCGCCTGAGTTTGCACAGATTCCACATTACTCCCTATGCCTAACCTGCCACCCCCCACTATACCGGACCCACCAGGTGGCTCTGCCACCCCCCAAGCTGGCAACGGGGACACCCCCCACCATGCCCCAACCTGCTAATAAGCCCGCTAACTCCCCCAATAACTGACCTAAACCCCTGCTCAAGTCAATGGGGAGCCTCCCGCCGCCCCCATTACCCGCTGCTAACTCCGCTAAGGGTCCCCATGAAATCTCACCTGGCTGCCTGTGTGCTGTGACCCCATTAGCCGAAGATATTGCATCCCGCTGTCCAGTCCTCTGCGCTGATCTTTTTTCTTCAGGTGAAGACGTCCCTCCATTCTGTCCCCTGCCAGAGCACAGGGCAGGGAGGTTAGCGCTGCTCCTTTCACATAGGGGAATCAGAGGGGGCGGAGCTTCTACTCTGCTGTAGATCTGGCGATGGGGGCCTGCTGCACGCTGCCTCTGAACTCGCAGCAGCCCCGTCCCTCCGGGCAAGATGATCACGCAGGGGGGGCACCCTCACCTCCAAGACATGTGAAGGCGTCCGCTGCTCATGGTCCCGTTCCCATGCCGCATCCAGAAAAAGACGGAGGTGACGGGCCCGGCCACCCCTTGGGCTCCGCCTAATTTTCAAATTCCTTCCACGCTGGGGTGTGCGGGAGGAAGCTTTTCCCACCGCTCCCCAGCATGAAGGTGCTCAAAAGGGCTTCGCATTCGGCGCTGAGCCAGGGGGGGGGGGGGGGCGACGACTGTGGGCTGAAGTACGCCGGCGGCCTAGCGCGCCGCGGCCGGATAGCGATGGGCTGAGGCGAAACTGATGCTTCAGCTGCCCCCCGTAACATCTCCTGCACCTGCTCCTGGATCCATTCGGGCCCCCAAACCTCCGCTGCTGCCCTCAGCTGTCTGATGGTCTCTTCAAACTGGTCCATTATGGGTAAGACCTGCGCTACAACCTGACACACCCCTACAATTAAATTAGCCAATCCCTACCCCCCCAGGGTCTCCTCAGAATGACCCCTTCTATCAAACGGACCTATCCCACTCCCCGGGGTCTCCCTGAACCAAACCCCGGTCATGCTGGCCTCCCCTAAAGCCCCTGCCCCCCAGTCCAGCCATAACTTATTGTTGTACGCGTTTTCATTTTATTCTTCAATGAAACAAGTTTAAAAAAAATTCTACATTGTCACTTATTATCCATTGGACAATAATACACTCCTTGTTCTTGGGTTCCTCTCTGAGAAATCCAGCATCAGGTAGTAATATCCTAACTCTGGTGACATAAGGAACCTGTGCGTGGTGAACGAAGAATCAATTCTGGGGTCTGCTCCAAGGTCTGGATTCATTTGGGTGTTTGGCATGTGATTAAAGGGGTTTCCTAGACTAAGATATTGATGACAATAGTATATGTCGTGAATATGAGACTGGTGGGGATCGGACACTCGAACTCCCCATCGATCAGCTGCTACCTGCAGCAATAGTTCCAGAAAGTAAACATGAATGGGAACATCAGCTGCAGTACCAGAGAATGGCCACTACACAGTGTACGTAGCTTATGGTGTTCCGGCTCCGTACACTGTGTACTTTTTTGGAGTCCCCCCCCCCACCAATCTGATATTGATATTAGCATCGGAAAGCTCCATTGTTGGAAGCTGACCTGACAGGAAAGAGAATGTTCTTAAAATCTGCCCCTATAAGTAATAACTACTTCGATACCTGCTTTAATCTCAGGGTACCATCCAGGTAAGGCTACTTTCACACCTGCGTTAGGTGCGGATCCGTCTGGTATCTGCACAGACGGATCCGCACCTATAATACAAACGCTTGTATCCGTTCAGAACGGATCCGTTTGCATTATTCTTTTAAAAAAAAGTCTAAGTCAAAACGGATCCATCCTGACTTGCATTGAAAGTCAATGGGGGACGGATAAGTTTTCAATTGCACCATATTGTGTCAGTGAAAATGGATCCGTCCCCATTGACTTACATTGTAAGTCCGGACAGATCTGTTTGGAGGCCTTTTTTTTGCAAGCAGTGTTTTGTTGTCCGCATCCACAGCGGAATAGAGGCGGAACGGAGCCAAACTGATGCATTCTGAACGGATCCTTATCCATTCAGAATGCATTGAGGCTGAACTGATCCGTTTTGAACCGTTTGTAAGATCCCTGAAACGGATCTCACAAATGGAATACAAAACGCCAGTGTGAAAGTAGCCTAAACCGTAGTGTAATGGTAACTCTTCTGTCTGCCATACAGAACATCTGGGGTTCAAATCACAATGAAGATTGTAAAATAATTTATTTAGTAAAAGTCTGTGTGCTGGGAGAGGGCCCCCCCACCAACCCATATCGAGCACAGCTTCATTAATATTCACTGGACTGGACTGTCGGGCCCCTGAGTGCAGTACCGCCAATACTGCGCTGATGGCAACCCTGGGTTACTGACATCCACTCCAATCTCCAGAATGGGGTCCCTGAATTGAAGGAGAGAACACCGCACTTGTGCAGCATGCTCTCCATTCATCGCTATGGGAGATATGGAAAAAAACGAGCGACCGCACTTGGCTGTTTTTGGAAGTCCCATAGAGGTGAATGGAGATTGAACCACGCAAGAGAGGCCACTGCTATAAGACTTCTGAAAATAGCCAAGTCTGCGCTCAGCTATTTTCAGAACACCCCCAGCGGTGAAAGGAGGGTGACCGCACATGCACGACTGCTATGGTACTCTGATAGCAGTTCTTTCCTTGCCATCTGAAGTCTCAGAGCAAAATGTTCTCTGAACCTGGGCCTAGATGGCATTAGCTTTCACACAAACATCTCATCTCTTGCTCTGCTCAGACTAGACTGACTAACTAGGGGGTAGAACCAGTCCAACTCCTGGTAACCTAAACAGTTTGCCAATTTGTCAACCGTTAGGTTGTCCATACAGTGCTATTAAGTGCATACACCTTATAATTCACAACATTTAACTCGGTAACATTTCTTCAACTCTTATAGTAGCAATTAGCCCTTTGCAGTAGTCCTTCAGTGGTACTGCAGATGCAGGGCCGGTGCAAGGATTTTTGCCGCCCTAGGCAAAGATCCATTTTGCCGTCCCCTCATGTCACTCACTCACTGACAGACACACACGCACACTGACAGACGGACACGCACTCAGACACTCACTGAATGACGTACACAGAAACTCACTGACAGACATACTCACTGACAGACACACATACACTCACTGACAGACACTCACTGACAGACATACACCTACCCACTGAAACACACACAGAAACTCACTGACAGACACTCACTCGCTGGCAGACAAACACACATATATACTCACTGACAAACACCCAGACACTTACTGACAGACAGACATACATACATACACTCACTCACTGACATAAATACACAGGCAGACACTCACTCAGTCAAACACTTAAACACTCACCTCCCTGGGGTCCAGTGTGGTGCAGCTCCTCAGTCCTCCAGCGCGCCGTTTAGTATGCTGGGGCCGGAATGACCTCATATTCCGGCATCACAGAGGGCGCACGAGGAAGGAGTGGGTAGCTGCTAGAACAGCCTCCCTTGCCGCCCGCCTCCTCTACTCTGGTAATTTACTGGCAGAGCAGGCACCTGCCATCAGGGTAAGCAGATGCCTGCTCTGCCATATTTAAGAAGGACCTCCACCTCCTGGCCCCCCTGTAACGGCGCTGGGGGCGGCTCAAGAGCCGCTCACCCAGGGCTGCAGCCCCAGTCAGGGGGAGCCCACCAGGGCGCCCCCAGCAGGCCGACGCCCTAGGCGAACGCCTAGTTCGCCTATATGGTTGCACCGGCCCTGTGCAGATGTACACATATGATATCATATGATCACTCCTCAAATGCACAATGCTATCCCATACAATGTCTACCTCACCAGTAAAATGCTGGCAACGAGAAGCAGGGGACTTTAAATTGATTTGCTTGTGCACCTGAACACTAACAGTTGGGATCAAGGTTTTCTCCAAGGACAGCTATGGATTACAGCTATCCTCCTGCCAACCCATGTAATCACCTTGCTTGGATAATGAGGTTGAAAAAGACTCAAGTGCAACCTATTATTCTGAAGTTTTGATCAAGAAGAAGGCAAAACAAAGCCTTATGAGGCACATACCAGCTGTTCATGTGAAGAGCACACGTGACCCCCCATCAAATTGGATGTTCATAAGTGGGACAAGAGTGGGTAAGTGGGGGACCGAAGAAGCCGGAACCCTGCGGTGGGGAGCAAGTAAGTATGCTTCGCTCCACAAGGCCAGCTAAGTGGGGGGTCTGGCCGAATGGTTCCCGAAGGTGGATAACCTCCTTTAACCTGTCTCATAGTTCATCAGTTAGGAATATTGCAAAGTGGTAGTGCTCTGCTACTAGTGAATTCTCCAATTTAGGTTACTTTCACACTAGCGTTTTGGCTTTCCGTTTCTGAGATCTGTCATTGGCTCTCAAAAGCGGTCCAAAACGGATCAGTCTTGCCCTAATGCATTCTAAATGGAAAAAGATCCGCCCAGAATGCATCAGTTTGCCTCCGTTCAGTCACCATTCCGCTCTGGAGGCAGACACCAGTTTTTCTGTCCGCGATGTGGTGCAAAGCAAGACGGATCCGTCCTGGCACACAATGTAAGCCAATGGGGACAGACCCGTTTTTTCTGACACAATAGAAAACTGATCCGTCCCCCATTGACTTTTTAATGGTGTTCATGACGGATCCGTCATGGCTATAGAAGACCTAATACAACCAGAACCGTTCATGACGGATGCATGTGGTTGTATTATGGTAACGGAGGCGTTTTTGCAGATCCATGACAGATCCACAAGCAACGCTAGTGTGAAAGTAGCCTTAAGTAGACACTGACACATTTTATTGGGGTTCCTTCATAGAACAGAAATCTGTGTACATTGGCCCACATTTACTAATACGGTCTCAGGGTACAGCCACACGGTCTGGTTTCCTGGTGCAGTTTTAGAAGCCAAAATCAGAAGTGGATCATAAAGGAGAGTGTCACGGGTAGAGTCACGGGAATCAAGATAGAGCGGAGGTGCACCCCCTGAGCTGCCACCCGATCCCCTGTCCCTGCCTAATTGCACCACCCGCCCTAGGTGACGGAGCACAACTGGGCGACAGTCCCTAACCTACTAAGTGCAAGCAGGGAAGAGGACAGCCACTGAGAAGTTACAATAAACGGACAAGAGGTAGAACAAAAACGGAAGGCGAGGCGGGTCAACTAGCCGAGGTCAGTCCAAGAGGTCACGTCAGAACAAGGGAAGAGGCAAAGACAAATCCGTAAACAAGCCGAGGTCAAAATCCGAGAGGTAGCGTCAAGGTACAGGGAGCTGGCAGAAGAGGTGTCAAGAGGCGGATCGAGGTTCAATTCCACAGCCTATAGGACTAAAATCACAGGCAACCTGTAGCCAGCAGGCCATCTGTATTTATAGTGGGGAGTGAGGGTCATGTGACGTGACCAGCGTCACATGACCGACAGACAGACAAGTCGAGCGCCGAGTGATAAGCTCGGCGCTCAAGGCAGACCTAGGAGCAGGGAGCCTCCCAGCTAGCAAAGCCGCCCTGGGAACGAGGCCAAACACAGATCCTCGCTCCCGAAGCTAAGCAGCAGGTCTGCAGGTGATGGGAGACCGAGTGCGCCTTCGGCGCCCCATTACAGAGAGAAAGTATAAAGAACAAATACATCTCCTCTTTTTTGAATTCACTCTTGGTTTTGGCCTCCAAGACTGCATCAGAAAACCTGACCATGTGGCCGTACCCGAGGACAGACAACCTTAAACTGCCCCAGATTTATCACAGTGGCTGATGCTGAATGATGAATCTGTAGATTGGCTAACCTATCTTTACACCAACAAAAAGCTACAGCTCTTTTCACTAAGCCAAGCCCCCTTGTTGGAAGGGAAGTAAAAAAAGATTCTAAAACAGGTTAATAAATGTGGCACAAAGCACATATGCCAGTTTTTGAATTAACGCCTTGTAAGTTCTTCTTTTGGATTTAGCAGAACCAGCAGTTTGCAAATAGGAAATAGGCAAGAGGTTACACATACAGAAGCCCTTTAAGTCAGTTAACCAGATACACATAGAGACCGCGCAAACCTCGTTCTATCTACAATATAGCAGAAAAAAATGCAGCAGTAAGAATAATTGTTTTACTCTGTGAAAGCCTAGAGGAAGTGGTTTCTTAACATGAACTAACCAGAAGTAGCAACCAGCATTACACATTGTGACTATGAAGGTCTCTTTTATACTAAACAGTTCAGGAAATGAGAACATCTGCATACAACCTGCAAGTATAAAAATTCATGTACTTCCATCATGTGTGTAGGAGGCTAGAGAGTATAATGATACAAAACTTTCCATATCCTGAAATAGTGAAATTGTGGGTCTTTCAATTTCTTTGATGAATCTGCTAAGATTGCAAACAAATTCAATAGTATAAAATAAAATTAAAAGGGTTACCCAATCTTGTACTTTTAAGTCTGAGATGGGAATAATAACCGTAAGCACCGGCCCAGGGGGGCCAGAATTATGGAAAGATCTGAGTAGTCGGCACTGCACTGTTTGCCTAACTCCCATAAGTAGTGAACGGGATCTACGCAAACAGCATAGGACAGCAGGATTGCTTGAGTTTTCAAGGGCCCATGGTCAATTCCCATTGCCGCAAGGGCCAATGCCCTCTGGAGACTGTCATTGATAGCTCCTCCCATGTCTCACTGTAAAACAGCCATGTGTCCTTATGTCACTTTCTCTGCTCCCTTGCACAAGATGTGAGATAAAGGGACACATATGCTATGGTAGTGTCCTGTTCTAGAATTGTTATGAATGGAGGTGCTACAACTCATACACTGTGTTGATAAAGTACAAGTGTTTGTCATCCAAAAATTTGCCAACAGTGACTTATCAGGATGGGGTTTGTTAGACATTCTGAGAATGCTATACCAGATCTAAGAAAGTGAAGGGAATGGTCTGGGAAAACAGGTATCGGTCGCCCAGCAGATTGCATACCTCCCAACTTTTGAAAAGAAGGAAGAGGGACATTATGTGTGGTGCGCGCAGCAGAAATTATTTTACGCACTAGGCCACGCCTCTAACTCCACCCAAAATATAAGTAAACACCTAACCCCATCCAGTCCCCTAAATGCCCCACATTGTCATTATTCCCCCTTTATGCCACCACACAGTAGCTTTGCCAGCATTATGCCTCCTTCACAGTAGTTATGATCAGATATGTGCCCCCTCTCAGTAGCGATGCTCAGATATGTGCCCCTCACAGTAGTTATGACCAGATATGTGCCTTCTCACAGTAGTTATTCCCACATATGTGACCCTAACAGTAGCGATGCCAGATATGTACCCCCTCTCAGTAGTTATGGCCAGATATGTGCCCCTTCACAGTAGTGATGCTCAGATATGTGCCCCTCACAGTAGTTATGCCTAGTTATGTGCCCACTCACAGTAATATGCCCAGCTGTGCCCCCTCACTGTAATATGCCCAGCTGTGCCCATCACTGTAATATTCCTAGTAAAGTGCCCCCTTCACAGGCAGTAAAAAAAACAAGAACTCCACATACTCCTTATTCCCCAGCAGCAGCAACACCCACAGCAGGACACACGGAGCTCCCAGCCAGCCCCACCCCCTGCCCAGTAGGGTGGCCACCCGTCCGGGATTGACCCGGACAGTCCGGGTTTGTAATCCTGTGCCCGGGTACAAGCCTTTCTTAGACCCGGGCACAGGATTATTCATTCAAAGTAAACTGCAGTGTGTGTGGACGGACGTCCGACCGAGACTCCGATGATCCGATCGCATATTTAAGCTGTCACTCACTGCGGCGGCCGGGTGATCAGCTGAGCGCAGCGCTCCCGAGCCTCCCCCCTCCTCCCTCCTCTAGTCTACACTACAGTGATGCCAGGCAGCGCAGCGGTTCACTCACTGTTCAGTCTCCGGTCTCCTCGCTCCTCCCCTGCCTCCCAGTCCCTCCCTCCTTCTCTCTGATAAGGAAGTCAGGTCCACACAGGAAGTGACATCAGAGAGAGAGGCAGGGAGGGAGAATTGAAATCATTCTTCTTCTCCAGACTCCAGTCCAGCTCCAGCAGCCTGCCCAAGTAGTGCCCAGCCCAGTGCCCACTGTGCCCTGCCTGCAGAGTGGTTTTTCAACCTGTGTGTGACCAAGACAGTCCTGACACCTGTCCTAGATAGTCACTTCTAAAAAGGTATATAAAACATTTGAAGTGTGTAAATGTAACAGTGTTTAGACAGGTTTCTGAATCTGTCAATCATCAGAAAAAACGTTATGTTATGTAGCTGACTGACATTAGCGATGGGCTGATGTCAGCAGTACATAATAGTGTGTTTTATAACTCCCTGCCTGCCGCTGCCGCCGTTCTCTTAATATGCTAAAGAGCCTCTTCAAGGGCCGTAACGATCGCGGTGTGACAGCGACCAGGGGTGAAGGTGGAACATGGGCGTGGCTGGAGGTGGGACATGGGCATGACTGGAGGCGGGACATGGGTGGGGCCTGGAAGGGGCCCTCCCTCCCTTCTGTTCGGGTTTGGCTTGAAGAAAAGGTGGCAACCCTACTGCCCAGACCTGCAGCGTGGACAGCAGATGGGGGGAGGAATGATGGAGCACAGAGCCGACGGGCAGCTCTTGCTTAATCATTGTAGGCAGCTGTCTCTGCATCCTATGGAAGCAGGGACAGCTGCCAGAAAGCGGGACATACCTCCTCCATACCGGAACCGCGGGACAGCCGCTGAAATCCGGGACTGTCCCGCCGGATCCAGGATGGTTGGGAGGTATGAGATTGCATTGTGTGTGGTGAAACCACGGATTTGTGTGCCTCAACCTGTGAGCTGGCTGAGACAGACATGGAAAGCAAGAACAATATTGATCCATGTCAGGCATAGCTGCCATAGACCTTTTGTAAAGTCTGGTAGGGGTCTTCTTTTTATGGAGTAAAAGGTAGGCTGGGGGTGGGACTCTACACTCCATCCCAGGTTTTTCTTTAGCTCACAGCCGTGGGTCATGTGGCTCGTTAGGAGCCTGATATAATATATAATCAGGGCTTACATGCAAGACACCAACAGAGAAATGTATTTGGAGACCAAATCTTCATTTAGGAGGAAGTGGTTAGAAGGTAATAGAGAATATATTTGTAACACCCTGGAGTAGTGTGACCACTCCTACACCCTGCCACTATCTCTAATAGTCTAACACCAATGTCATGCTTGTATTTATTTCCAGGTCCTTCTCAAGTGTGCATTGATTTTATTGTTATGCAACTGTTATGTTCATGTAATATGCCTGGTTTACCAGCAGGTGGCAGCGTACATGGCAGAGAGAGAGATCTCTAGATAGAATGGAACTCACCAGTGGCGTCACTACAGGTGGGCAGGGGGGGGGGGGGGGAATTGCCCCCCCCAGGTCATTCCTTGCCCCCCCGGGTGCCCACCCCGCTGATTCGCTAATCGCTGCTGCCTGCGCCCGGCCGGCCCGCACTACTGACTCAGTGATTAAAGTTAAAGTACACACACTACAACTGAACACAGATACATACACAGTCTCAGATGAGAGTCACATGACAGATTGGGGTGGGGGCGGCGTTCGGACCCAGCGGACTCGCGGAGGCAGAGCGTGCAGGGCGGGCGCAGGCTGGGAGTGTGGCAGCTGCAGAGACGAGTTGACAACTTGACGTCACAGTCATCAACACGTAAAGCTGCGCCTGCGTGCCTGCCCGCCCGTGCGAACGGACTTTGCTGTCTTCATGTTCTGCTCCTGTGTCACTCTGCTAGTCTAGTGACTTAGACTAGTGTGAGCGGCTGAGCCTGTCTCTGTGTGCCCACTGCCTAGGGCTAGGCCCCACCCAGCTTCGGACTGTCAGGAGAGGAGGACAGGAGTGGACTACTGACTGTGACTGTGTCTGTGGCTGCTGTGGCAACTTCCCAACTCTGCATGGCCCTGCCTGGCCGGGCCCTGGCCCTGGCCCTAGAGAAAAGAAAACAAAGTAAGAATAAAAAGTAAAAAAAAAAGTATGTACCCCTATACCCCCACTACCTCGCCTCATGGCCTGCCCTGCCTGCTTGGCTTGCGCCCAGCCCCTCCTCAACCCTGATACCAGTGGCGTTGCAAGGGGGGTGCGGGGGGTGCGGGCCGCACCGGGTGACACCAGTCTGATGGGGTGTCACCTGCCCCCACCGGCCGCCGGACTGACTTACTGAAGTACAATTTAAATGTGTTACATTCATCACCTAGGTAGGTCTGGCTGGCGGCTGCTACAATGGGGTGTCACCCGCCCCCACCGGCCGCCGGACTGACTTACTGCAGTGCAATTTGAATGTGTTAAAATTAAATGAATCACCTAGGTAGGTCTGGCTGGCGGCTGCTACTGTCTTGTCTGGCCAGCCTACGTGTGTGCCGTGCGATGCGTCCGTCGCTCAGGCCCAAGGGGGCGTGACTGAGTATGTCAGTGGGGCCGCGGCGGACGGCAGCGCCGGCGCAGCTGTCTGGACTCTGGATGGAGGGAGGCGAGGATGCGGAGCTGCTCTGCTGTGGCCTGTAAAAGTTGCCTCTCCAGGCTGGCGGCAGAAGGACACAGACAACTTAAGGCTGAGACTGGAGCCAGGACCCGACCCCACTCCAGCCAGACCCCAGTGATATATCAGGTACAGTACTACTGATCATTCTCAGCCCAGAGGAGCTGCTGAGTTGATTGGGGGGGGGGGAGGGGGACACACGACCGTATTGTAACAGAGAGGGGGAGAAAAGAGATGAGGGACAAAATGTACAACATGTCTGTGCCATGGAGCCTGGAGGGGAGGAAAATAAATGTGCCACCCATGGGGGGGGAGGGGATGACATGATGAGGGGACCCGGGACAATGATCAAGGGAGGGACAATGTTGGAGTCTGCACCATCAGGGGGGGTGACATGATGAGGGACAATGTTGGAGTCTGTGCCATGGGGAAGGGGGGGTGACATCATGTCCCCCCCCCTTTGGCACAGACTCCAACATTGTCCCTCATCATGTCACCCCCCCTGATGGTGCAGACTCCAACATTGTCCCCCATTAGGGAGCATAATGGATGGGGGCTGACGGCTGACATGGGGGGCATGATGGATGGGGGCTGACGGCTGACATGGGGGGCATGATGGATGGGGGCTGACGGCTGACATGGGGGGCATAATGGATGGGGGCTGACGGCTGACATGGGGGGCATGATGGATGGGGGCTGACTGCTGACATGGGGGCTGACTGCTGACATGGGGGCTGACGGCTGACATGGGGGGCATGATGGATGGGGGCTGACGGCTGACATGGGGGGCATGATGGATGGGGTGCTGACATGGGGGGCATGATGGATGGGGGCTGACGGCTGACATGGGGGGCATGATGGATGGGGTGCTGACATGGGGGGCATGATGGATGGGGGCTGACGGCTGACATGGGGGCTGACGGCTGACATGGGGGGCATGATGGATGGGGGCTGACGGCTGACATGGGAGCCTGACATGAGGGCATGATGGCTGACATGGGGGGGGATGATAGATGGGGGCTGATCTGAGGTATGATAACATTGGGGTCTGATTGCTGGTCTGACCTGAGGTATAATGGAAAATATTGTTTCTTATTATCCTCCTCTAAAACCTATGTGCGTCTTATAGGGCGAAAAGTACAGTCCTCAAACCAGCGATTGAAGCAGAGCGAAGATACCAGGACCACTCGGAGGAGAAGCCAGCTGCTGCAGACAGAACCAGGACCAGGTGAGCTGCAGGGGGGGTCGCCAAGATGTAGCTTCGCTTGTGTTGCCAAAAAATCCTTGCACCTGCACTGGTCACGTCCACGTGACAGCAGTGACTCACTCACACAGGTGGCCCGCCCAGTGTCTTCAGCTTGTCCTCCTCCTCCAGTGGCCAAATCCCGCGCCTGTGCCGAGGATCCGGATGTCCGCGCCTGCGCACTGGTTTCCCGATTACTGGCAGAAGCATCGGAGTATCCAGTGCGCAGGCGCGGACAGTGACACTCCTGCAAGCGCCGCATCGGAGGGCTGTTCAGAGCTCCACGAAGAGGCGTGCCATGTTGGAGCTGCCAGCCTGCCTACCTCCTGACTTTGGCAATAGCAATATTTTTACTGCACAGTACGTGTCCCCTATATTTATATGTAATAAATAAAGCGTCCCACAGTACATAATGTGGGCAAAATATACTTAATTACATAACATTCCCAATAAATAAACTTACTTTTATGTAAAAAAAGGCTATTTTACATTTTTATTTGTGATACTCTTTGGTGCCAGGGGGTGTACCCTGGCATTTTTATTATGGTACACCACCTGGCACCAAAGTGTATCACTTTAAAAAAATGTAAAATAGCCATTTTTCACATAAAAATAAGTTTATGTTTTGGGAATGTTATGTAATTAGGTATATTTTGCCCACATTATGTACCACATTATATAACATATTTTTGCTTATATGACTAAAATATTATTGCTTCGGGGGGGTGACACCATTTTCTACTGCACCGGGTGACACCAGCCCTAGCAACGCCACTGCCTGATACCCCTATAACTTAGGGGTATCAGGGTACATTTTACAGGGGTAATATAACTAAGGACCCCTGTATAATGTCCCCACTCTCCTTATAGCACTGAGTCCTCCTCAGTTATATTACCCTTGTATAATGTACCCTGATACCCCTTAGTTATAATATTACCCATAATGTCCCCTGACTGATACCCCTCAGTTATATAACTGAGGGTAATCAGGGTACATTATACAGGGTGTAATCTAACCAAGGGGTATCAGGGTACATTATACAGGGGGTAATATAACTTATATTACCACCGTAAGTTTTCATGTGGAGTATGTTTGTTATACACATCTAGCATACACTGTGCCACACAATATACAGTATACCTCTACACTGTGCCACACAATATACAGTATACCTCTACACTGTGCCACACAATATACAGTATATCGCTACACTGTGTAGGGGTTATACTGTTTATTGTACAGCATGGCGCAGAGGTTATATTGTCCGGCATGGTGTAACCTCCATAAATTTGATGTACAGTATACATCATAATCCTTGTACCATGGCATACAATATACATTAGAATCCATACACCATGCCACAGTATAATATACAGTATTGTTCATAAACATGCTATACAATATATATAATAATCCTAAATATACTGTACAGCATGGTGTATGAACTATAAAACGTATATTGTATTTTTCAGTAGTATGATTAGCTGGTAAAAATTATTAGTGCCCCCCTATTTTTTACTGTGTATCTTCTGTGCCCCCCCCCCCCCTATATATTGATCCTACAGTCGCCACTGGAACTCACCATTCCATTCTCCCTCCTTTTGGCAGAAGTGGGCCAGTCCTGCTTCCTACCAGAAGGGAGGGGGTTGCAGTTCTAGATTATTCCAGTTTAGACTCCATATTGGAGCTGAGAAGACATGAAAGATATAGCAGCCAGAGAAAAGTGTTCTTCGGCTGGAGCAGGAGCCACCAAAGGGAAGTATCTTGTAGACCACCTGGACTCCATGCTAATTTAATTTACTAAATGTCAGGAGGTGGATAACAGCCCAAAGCACTCCAATCCAAGGATACCACAACCGACCAAAAGTCCAGTAACCAGACCCAAGCAGAGTTCAGCACAGCAGAGAGAAAGAAAGCAGAGTTATCAAGTTTGCCTGCCAGTTTATACCAAAACCTGCTGGAACCAAGAGAAAGCCTAAATATAAGAAAAGCCTGAATATTGTGTGGAATCAGGTTTACCCAAGTAAAGCTGCTGTTAAAGTTTATCAAGGTCTGGACTCAAGTTATTCTTCATCCCCTACCTCAACAATCCCCCCTTTATTTGCTTCGGAATCTAAGCCTGGGGTCCCGCTGTATCCAGGTAGGAGCACTGTGACACATATAGGCCGCATCACACCACTCAGCCTTCCACAAAACCTGGGACGTGATAGGGCCCTGGAGGACGGCTTGTTGCATATTTTCTTTTAGATACTTGAGCTAGTGTATGCCAAATTTGCCAAAATGACACAAACAATTCTAGTGGCTAATTCATCTTTCTGCTGTATTATAGTTTCTTGAGTCTAACTATTGTACTTTTCATTTGTACATGCTGTGACTAAGGGTACTTTCACACTTGCGTTAAAGTTTTCCGGTATTGAGTTCTGTCCTTGGGGCTCAATACCGGAAAAAACTGATCCATTTTATCCTAGTGCATTCTGAATAGAGAGCATTCCGTTCAGTATGTATCAGTTCAGTCCCTCTTAAGTTTTTAGGCCGGAGAAAATACCGTAGCATGCTGCAGTTTTCTCTCCTGCCAAAAATCCTGAACACTTGCCAGAACGCTGGATCCAGCATTAATTAACATTGAAATGCATTAACCTCGGATCTGGACACAAGTGTTCCGGCAAAACGGATCCGGTTTTGGGGTCTGCACATGCACCGACCTTTAAAGATGAGAAAAAAATAAATACCGGATCCGTTTTTCCGGATGACAACCGGAAAGACGAATCTGGTATTGCAATGCATTTGTGAGACGGATCCTCTTCAGTTTGCTGGATCTAGCAGGCAGTTCCGTAGACGGAACTGCCTGCCGGAATCCTCTGCGGCAAGTGTGAAAGTACCCTAACACATGTATATGGTTTGCACACTGGAGTCCCAGGGAGGGAGGAGGAGGGTTGTATCCATGGTAAATATATGTTATTTTATTGTTGTTTTAAAAAAAATCAATAAAAAAAATGAAGAAAGATGGCTTCATCAAGTTAACAAGCAGGGCAGAACTGATGCAGCAGCAGTAGCCCATGTGCCTTGTGGTCCATGAACTATTGCTTGTGTCTTATTTTTACTCTTAAAATTCCATTGATTTAGGGGAACCAACAGGGCAGTTACCTGGGGAACCTTCTTAAGGGCTCATGCACACGACCGTATGTATTTTGCGGTCCGCAAAACACGGATCCGCAAAAAATACGAATGAAGTCTGTGTGCTTTCCGTATTTTGCGGAACAGAACAGCTGGCCCCTAATAGAACAGACCTATCCTTGTCCGTAATGCAAACAATAATAGGACATGTTCTATTTTTTTTGGGAACGGACATACAGAAACGGAATGCACACAGTTTTTTAGAAGACCCATTGAAATGAATGGTTCTGCATACTGTCCGCAAAACAACCCGGAACGGACACGGAAAGAAAAAAATTGGTGTGCATGAGACCTAACTCTAGCCCTGAGGATAATGCACACAGTGGTGTCACACACTGAACAAAACACGAGAAAAAGAAATCAGTGATCACAAATCAGTCATTACAATGTGACAGTAGTGAGAATATGGCTCTGTTCACACCGTTTGTTAGAACCTCAGTTACGTGAAGTACATGAATGCCTCAGTGCAGGGATAATGACAGCGACGTCATATATAAGGATTAATGTGCACAGTATGAAGACAGCAGAAGAAAAATGAACACAGTAAGGTCGCAGAATATGGATAATGCACAGCTAAGGAACAATGTACATAATAATACCATAATATTCACAGATTATTGAGAATAATGCCACTGAACCAAAATAATGCACACAGCGATGTCACAATACAGCAATAATAGACACAATGATTCAACTAAACAGAAATAATGTCCAAGCAGGGGAATAACGCACCCGGGCAAGTCATAAAACGAGGATCATACAACAGCAATGCCAGACACAGAACAAACATACTGCACACAGTGATGTCACTGCATAGGAAGAATAATGATAATGAAAGCACTGACCAGTCCATGCAATAGATGGCTGCTCATTCGTTTTCATCAGTGCCTTACACATGGAACATGCAGACTTGGCTTACTTCAATGATAACAGCTGATTGCCTGGGGTTAGAAAAGCCTTAAGAGATGCCTATATGCATCAGGTAAATGTCAGATGAATCCGTCAATTTTGATGGGATCAGTCAGCTATCTAGTGCATATGGGAGACTTTCCCGAGATGGTCATTCAGTAAAGAAACATCGAACATGCCGGCTTTCAACATGCCCGCTGCTTTGTCTCTGAGCGACCCAAGCTGCTGTCAGACCTCTGATTTGGCGGTAGCTAGCCTCCATCTTACATCAATGGAAAAAAAACATGCATGCTCAGCCAATCATGCTTGTTTATGGCTGGGTTGGTAAGAATACCGATAGGGACCTTTAGATTACCTTCATGAGTAAACCCGTTTGCCTGGGTATTTAACAAAAATTCACTTGAATGATCTTTGTCATAGTATATACTATTCTTTTTTCAAAAAATCATTATTAAAAGCTGTATGCAGGGCCGGACTGGCCATAGGGCAGGCCGGGCCGAACACAATCAGCCGGGCCGCCGGCTGAGTTTTTATTTTTATTAATGTGGCAGCAGCCAGGCAGGAGTGGAGATGAGCGCTTCCATTGTGGCCCCATAGTGCTTCCCCTCTTCCCCTCCCCCCAGCGCGGGACACAGGCCGGAAGAGGCCTGCATCGCATCGCTGACAGCAGCATGGAGGTAAGTATATGAGTTTATTGTTTTTATTATTTAATTTTATACTATACTGTGGCAAGAAGGGGGGTGGGGGCCCTATATACTGGCACAATATGGGGGGGGGGGTCGGCACTATGGAGAAGAGGGGAAGCACTATGGGGCCATATATACTGGCACAATATGGGGGAGGGGGCACTATGAGGCCCTATATACTGGCACAATATGGGGGGGGTCGGCACTATGGAGAAGAGGGGAAGCACTATGGGGCCATATATACTGGCACAATATGGGGGGGCCTATATACTGGCACAACATGGGGGGGCACTATGGAGAAGAGGGGAAGCACTATGGGGCCCTATATACTGGCACAACATGGGGGGCACTATGGAGAAGAGGGGAAGCACTATGGGGCACTATATACTGGCACAATATGGGGGAGGGGGCACTATGAGGCCCTATATACTGGCACAATATGGGGGGGGTCGGCACTATGGAGAAGAGGGGAAGCACTATGGGGCCATATATACTGGCACAATATGGGGGGGCCTATATACTGGCACAACATGGGGGGGCACTATGGAGAAGAGGGGAAGCACTATGGGGCCCTATATACTGGCACAACATGGGGGGCACTATGGAGAAGAGGGGAAGCACTATGGGGCACTATATACTGGCACAATATGGGGGGGTCGGCACTATGGAGAAGAGGGGAAGCACTATGGGGCCATATATACTGGCACAATATGGGGGGGCCTATATACTGGCACAATACGGGGGCACTATGGAGAAGAGGGGAAGCACTATGGGTGCCCTATATACTGGCACATTATGGGGGGGCACTATGGAGAAGAGGGGAAGGAGCACTATGGGGCATCTACTGGGGGCCCTTTATACTGGCACTTATTATATGTGGGCACTATGGAGAAGTGGGGGACAAGAGCACTATGAGGGCATTATATAGGGGCATTTAATACTGGCACCCATTTTGATGCCACTATGGGGAAGGGAGGAAAGGAGCATTATGGGGGTATCTATGTGGGGCAGTCTATAGGGGCATTTTATAGTGCCACATTATGGAGGGCACTATGGAGACGGGGAAGGAGCACTATGGGGGCATCTTCTGGGGGGACTATATAGGAGTATTTTATACTGGCACGAATTATAAGGTCACTATGGGCACCTAAGCTCAACTGGTGGCACTAAGTGTTTTTTGTAGTGGCACACAGTACGGGTCATTGGAACATATGAGGGCACTCTGGGGACATTGGCTCTACTGGGGGCACTAAGAGGAGGTATTTCTTTTTTTACTGCCACACAACGGGGCATTTTTTGTACTGGTGCACATTATAGGGTGGGGTTCTACTGTCACACATTATAAAGAGAATTATTACTATCAGGGCATTATGGTGGGCTTTATTACAACTGGGGGACTATGGGAGCATTATTACTTGTGGGACACAATTACTGTTGGGGGCACTGTAGGAGCACTATTACTACTAAATGCACTCTGGCAAAGAAATAATTATTATTGTTGGGACTTTGGGAGCACCATTACTTTGGGGGCACCCTGGCAAAGCATCAGCTTAGCACAGTTCTTTTTGCAGTATAGTTTTGGGGAGCACAGCTTCTCAGTATTGGGGGTGCATGATGGGATGTTAACTGGAGGATGATGGAAAAGTAGGAAACTAAGATGTCTGTCAAACTCTGCAGAGACGTAAGATGCCTGAAAGAAATTATCACGGTGGTCTGGTCTAAATAGAGAAGATGAAGAAAGAGAACATCTACATCAGAGGAGACGTCACTGGATATAAGAGGTATGGGGCGCTGTATTAGGCTACTTTCACATCTGCGTTAGTGATCCTGGCAGGCTGTTCCAGATGAGAATTCACTGGATCCGGCACTGCTGGATGCAGACAGAATGCCCACTAGCCCCATTAACTATAATGGGGTACGGCAGAGATCCGGCCACAATCTGGGAAAAATTCTGAGAATAAACGGGACATAAACCGCTGCATGCTGTGCTTTGTGTCCAGTCGATTCCTTGCATTTTCTGCCGGATTAGGTGGCCGGATCGTACTAAGACCCCTAATGTCACCTGGGGACCCCCAAAGAAGCTTGTGTGTTGGCTGAAGCCTTCCTATCTTACTGGTGGCTGGCCCTGCCTCTCAATTGTGCTTCCGGTTTTGGCTCCGCCCCTAGACTGCAAGGGGATGGGGCCTGTTGGGGGTCATGTGATTGGGCTGCTCAGTCAAAAATGCCCGGGCCTATTTTTTGTCCCAGTCCGGCCCTGGCTGTATGCATACATTTATTAAGTTTTCCACGCCAGTCTTAAGTCCCTCTGTGCTGCTGGAGGAAGAGCCAAAGTTATGTAGAGGCACAGACCTACAGTACATAAGTTTGGTGCTTTCTCTAGCAGCCAATGCAACAGACTTGCTGGCATAGATTTCAGCTCCCTCCCTGATGTACATTTCAGCTCCCTCCCTGATGTACATTTCAGCTCCCTCGCTAGCGTAGATTTCAGCTCCCTCCCTGATGTAGATTTCAGCTCCCTCCCTGGCGTAGATTTCAGCTCCCTTACTAGCATACGTTTCAGCTCCCTCGCTAGCGTAGATTTCAGCTCCCTTCCTGATGTAGATTTCAGCTCCCTCGCTGGCGTAAATTTCAGCTCCCTTTCTGATGTAGATTTCAGCTCCCTCGCTGGCATAGATTTCAACTCCCGGCTGGCGTAGATTTCAGCTCCCTCGCCGGCGTAGATTTCTGCTCCCTCGCCGGCGTAGATTTCAGCTCCCTCGCCGGCGTAGATTTCAGCTCCCTGCTTGCGTACATTTCAGCTTCCTTCGCTGGCGTACATTTCAGCTCCCTCGCTGGCGTACATTTCAGCTCCCTCGCTGGCGTACATTTCAGCTCCCTCGCTGGCGTACATTTCAGCTCCCTCGCTGGCGTACATTTCAGCTCCCTCGCTGGCATACATTTCAGCTCCCTCGCTGGCATAGATTTTGGAAGAGCCATGCAACAGACTTGCTGGAATAGATTTCAGCTCCCTTCCTGAGGTAGATTTCAGCTCCCTCTCTGGCATACATTTCAGCTCCCCCGCTGGCGTACGTTTCAGCTCCCCCGCTGGCGTACGTTTCAGCTCCCTCGCTGGCGTACGTTTCAGCTCCCTCGCTGGCGTACGTTTCAGCTCCCTCGCTGGCGTATGTGCCAGCATCCCTCGCTGGCGCACGCTTCAGCTCCCTCGCTGGCGCACGTTTCAGCATCCCTCGCTGGCGCACGCTTCAGCTCCCTCGCTGGCGCACGCTTCAGCTCCCTCGCTGGCGCACGCTTCAGCTCCATCGCTGGCTCACGCTTCAGCTCCCTCACTGGCGTACATTTCAGCCATTGGCGTGGAAAAAGATAAATGAGCCACCTGCTTCCCCGCCCACACCACACTCCCTTTTCTCACCACAGGGAGAAGTCGCATATTTTTCCACAAAATTGCATGCGACAAAATCTGCAACATATACATAGCATATATCTGTTAATAAATGTCCCTCTGAATGTGTACATAAAACAGGAAGTTCTATATACCTACTTTCTGAAAGATTACTGGACCATACAAGTCTACGGTAGGTTGAGATGAGATCTGATTCCAGACAGACAATGGAGTTGGGCTATTTTCGTCAACACCCAATACACCTTGTGAACATGATACTTGCTGAATGTTCCTGAACAGCACAATAAATCACACACAATAACCATGGAATTAAGCAATTAACCCTTTGGCTTCAAAACATTATGACTGGTCCCTAAAGGTGTAGTCTCACAATAACAACAGCAGACCAGCTATACAGTGCGGTCTTCATTAGTTAAATAGGAGGAAGCTGTGGCCTAATTGGCAGCGCGGTTTTTGACTGCAGCGCGTCTGCGTCCCGAACAGCCCATAATTGTGCCATGTGGTGGTACCCTTTAAGTGACCATAGAAAAAAAACTAAAAGTGGCCCCCATGTTGTAGGCGGATCCATATTGACAGAAGGCGGGGCAACACAAGTAAAACACAAAAGGGGTTTGTCAGCACATTACATCCAAATGCGCAGGTGCACGCTGCTATGGAAAAATACAACATCTGTCTGCGAACCAAATAAAGTACAAAAACATATTGTAATGCTAATGCTATGCTAATAAAGTAGAGATGCTTGCAAATACATTTTGTACAAAATTATTTGAGCCCGTCTGCTGCACGTCAAGGCGATCTCTGTGAGACGGGAACCTGACACTAAGTTCTACCTGTTATGTGCCATGACAGCGACCATGAAAATCAGGGGGTGTAGGTTCCACATGCATGCTGGGTCCCCTTTGATTTTTATCATTTTTTGTGCAAAAATGGCCTCTATTGAATACAGGGAATGCAAGTACCAACATACATGCCGAGTCCACTACCCACTCCATACCTCTCCTGGTGTCAGGGGCTTCCAGTGAGTGGGGAGGAGCAGGCTAAGCTTTATACTCATTCTAATTAAAATCAGCCTATGAGGCAGACAGGCTGGTCACTGGAAGCCCCTGACACCAAGAGAGGTATGGAGTGGGTAGTGGACTCGGCATGCATTTTGGTACTTGCATCCCCTGTATTCAATGGAGGCCATTTTGGCGCAAAAAATGATAAAAATCAAAGGGGACCCAGCATGCATGTGGAACCTTCACCCCCTAATTTTCATGGTCGCTGTCATGGCACATAACAGGTAGAACTTAGTGTCAGGTTCCAGTCTTACAGAGATCGCCTTGACGTGACTACTGAGTGACTCCCTGACCCTGAGTGTTAGGTGTGGGGTGAGTCACTGATAGCCAAGCAGCAGGCAGTGAAGTGCCATGAGAGCCAGGCCAAGCAGGTGGCAGTCAGGGTGCTGGTGAAGGATGACCACAGACAGTACTGCCCAGAGGATGCCATCTCTGCTGTCCATATACCAGGCAGTATTGCCCCTTCAATCATATACCGCCTGCCCGCCTGGTGGTAGGCCTGGTATTCTGCAGACCATCTGCTTGTAAGTTACATATGACAAAAGCCTGGAAGCGTTCAGGTACAGAACACAACATTTCATTTGTTGGCGACAAAATGCAAATTAACATATTGCTGAATGCTGAGACTATAACAAAGGGGTGCAAAAATAATATCAAATTAATAGACAATATTCAAGTGAAATAAGAAGAATTGGTCTTTCCTTTTGTGGTGGTTATTTTAAAGTTTAGTCCCTGTACACAAACGGGGTTCCGTTCCACCCTCTTATATCTGCAGTTAGGCTTCATACACGTGCCCGTTTCAATGTCAATAAAATTATGCCCCCCTGGAAAAATTTCTGCGGACGCCCATGGATATAAGCGGTGTATAATGTGATGGAAAAATTAATCCAGGCAGCAAAGGAGGCAATAAGGACAATCACAATACATTAGAAAGTGCCTTATATTAACTTTCTCTACATGATAAATGCTATTTGCTTAAATGAGTTGTGTTACTTCAGCAAATGGCATTTATCATGTAAAGAAAGTTAATACAAGGCACTTACTAATGTATTGTGATTCTCCATATTGCCTCCTTTGTTGGCTGGATACATTTTTCCATCATATTATACACTGTTCGTTTCCATGGTTATGACCACCCTGCAATCCACGAGCGGTGTCCGTGCTTGCTGACTATAGAAAAAAGCCCCAGCCTATGTGAACTCTCATGGTCTTGGCCACCAGAGGCCAGCACATTTTCCTATAGTGCATGCAATTAGGTCCTTCTACAGTTCCTGGACTGAGGGGTGCAGACTTAAGAAGATACAGATGGCCAGTCCATTTCATGATCTTGTAAGTGCTGGTGGCAATAAAACTTTCCACAGCAGCAAAGTCTCAGTGCCATTAATATGCAAATACCTTGCTGTGTGAAGCTTGCACAGCCTGGTTGGTTCTGGACCTTTTAAGCAGCATGGTCTCTTTTATTCTAGGGTACTCTGGTAGTAGAGTTGCTCCATTGGCACCTGTAGTCCCAGAGACAAATGTTCTTTGGACTTGGACGTAGTCTGCAGGAACTCTCTCACACATCCTTCCTGTTATCCTTTAACTTGTCAACATTGAATGAACTCTTTAGGTAATATTTAACCCTTTTTCAGTAGTACTCTGGGGTACTGCAATTGCACAGCTCAAAAGACTGTTCCATGGATGAGTGGTAAAAAAAGATCTCCCCCAGTCAGTGTCAGAGATTGGTAGACGGTTTAAAGAAACTAGAGATTGTTTCTGTTACAATACCAGGAGCCAGAAAAAAAAACGCACATAAAAATAATATATCTGCAAACCTCGTGTTTAATTAATTGCTGTAGACTCATAATATCACTGTTAGGCCTCATGCACACGACCGTTGTGTGCTTTCACACTTGGGTTTTTTATGCTGTTTTTCAGGGGGCACAGTTTTTTTGCTGTGCGTTTTTTTTTACTTTTTTTATGCTATTGGTGTTTTTGTTAATTCGCATTTTTATTTCTTTCTGGCTTCTTTTTCTATTATTTTTTTTGCCAACACACCGTGATGAAAATAGTGGTAACCACAGCATTGGCAATAAAATGGCAAAAAAATGCCACAAAAAACATTGCAAAAACAGCTAAATACTCTTAAAACTCGTGTGTAAGGACCCTTAAAAAATAAATGTGACTTTAGATATTTAACCAATAAAAATTCCAAGGTGCACTGCCTTGGTCCAGCAAATATTATTCACAAAAATGTTTGTGGCACTTATCAGAACAAGAGAGATATAGGCTAGATACAGCATTTTTTGGGGAAGACATTTTTTTTACTTTCTGTCAGTGCACTATAGTCGCCCTGGGTCATTTACAGAGAATAATAGATGGCATTTAAATGCGTCACACATGGAGGGATGATATAACTTGTACTTCTCGTACCTTACAGCAGCAGATCATATAACGAGTATAATATAATATATATATATTTATTTATTAAGCATGAAAATGAATAAATCCCACTACTCACCTGACAGATAAACTTCAGCCGAGTCCCTCGAATATAATCTACACACAGGACCGGTTTTGCCTACAATATTATATACGTGTCTATTCTATTCTAGTCTGTAGTTACATATAAATGAATCTATGACCAAACTGGCCGTAAGGTCCCACGAAGACCAGCCAAATAAATGCTATCGGTTTCATCTCCTTCGATTTGCAGAACTTCCTCTGCACACCCAGTTTTACACAATGTCAAAACAAGCTGCGTGCAGAGCTCGAAACAAACGTCCTCTTTCACAACTACATTGTCTCAAAATGGGCAGATCTGTGTATTCTCAAACTGTACATGGTTGCTGACCTCAGCAGTCCGTATCAGGGCAGTACACAACTTTATTTTCCTATAAGGCTTTAATATAAAAGTCGCTATTACATAGGAAGCAGACAAGTGCACCTGTTCTTCAGAAACAGGAGCAATCTTCGGTGGTACAAACACTTACAGAAGGATGGTGGGGAGCAAGGCAATTGTGATGCTTTTATAGAGCCGGTCGCTACGGACGTGGTGATACTAAATACAGTATGTCTATTTTTTTCTTTTTTTATCCATTTTTAAATGACTTAATTTGGGAAAAGTGCGCTTTTTTACATGTCTTATTTTTAACTTTTATTTACAGCAATCCAGAAGGCAGAGAGAGCGAGGAACGCCTTCTCTATGCGGATCCCTGCTGTCACTGACAGAGGGACCCCCAGCTCAGAAGCTGAATGATTAGCAAGCAGCTGCGATCGCTGAATTAATGTTCTTACCCAGTTGTCACGGGTACCATGCCCGCTTGACGTCACCTACGTCGAGCTCACAAGACGCAGTATGGTCACATGTTACCAAAGTGTGACGTTACGCCCTCCAAAGGAGCAGGTAAGGTCAGGTTGGTATAGCTTACACACCCCTCCTGTCCACGCGGGCACAGAGAGGCAACAAGCTGAGAGAGCCTTTTCACTGCCGCAGTGAAAACAGCGCTGTCTTAGCACGGGTAATCTGTCACCAGCTTCTCGTTTTCTCGTTTGATTTAAGCCCGGTCCGCTAACGGGATTATATAGGGTGAGAAACCAACCCGCGGTAGCTTATAACTAGGCCGAAACACGGACGTGGGGATTCGTGATCGAGATACAAGATAGCACAAGATTAAATTATATATTTAATCGCCTTAAGGGCACACTAGATATAACACTATACACACAGAATAAATACAGTGGTCTGAGGTTACAAATACAGGTAAATATGGTACACACAGGATTACACAGAGCACAGGTCAGTTACCGGGTTAGTGAATGTTCCTTTGCTGTATTCACATGTAGGGCAGTGATGTCAGCTGTTTCCAGGTCTCTCCAAACACATTTGCACAATGTGACCCCCTTTCAGAAATGACACGCCCCCTTGCTGGCACAATCCTTTTAACTTGTAGCCGGTCCCTCCCCTCCCGGCCTTTGGGAGGGGTCCACCCAACTCTCTGCTGGGCTGGCAGAAACTGACCCATAAAAACCTTTAGGGTTTATAGCTCCAGGCCAGCAGGTCACAAGGAGATGGTTCTGGGACCAACAGATCTGCCTGGGTTCCGGCTACCAGTAGAGTCCAAGCATGGTGCCATTATTGGGTTTCTGTGGGGAGATATACATATCTCCCTTCCCTGGCATCCCACTACCAAACTAAGACCATGGACACAAATATGTATTTGGTTCATGTATGTAATGCACGGGCGATTCATAATTCCTTATGAACCCCCGGGTCCAACCTGTCTGATAATCTGATTGAAGTGGTGAATGGCTTAGACCCCCTGCAGGGAGGTTTTCCTGCAGGATCCGTGCTGCCTGAATGGAGGTGTGAAATGTAACCAATTGTGGCCTGCTAGGAGTTTTCTGCTATCTGGCTGCGCTTTGAAGCAGGGCCCTCCTGTGGAGCTCAGTACCTCTGCTATCTTTCAGCAAATGGTGGGTGTGAGGACATGGCTGACAGTAAATATTAATCCATATTCCTGACACCAGTCTTCTCCACTTTGGAGGACTGTACGACTGCAAGGAGGGGGTCAGAACTTCTGCTCTGTCAAATTTACTATATCTTGCACCAGAAAATAGTAAAAGAGGAGTAAGTCAGGGAGTGGGGTAGTTTTTACTACTAGAGGTGAGCCTAATTTTGGACAAGACGCAGACTCAGGCAAATCTTCCGGCAGTGCAGGGGGGGAAACAAAAAACGGCGTAAAAAGTTGGCGTAAAAACCAATCTAATAGTTACCCCCATCCTGTGGGTAAGGAATAACTCGTAACAACCGAGTCCTGATTGATTGCTATGGACTACTCTTCTGTCTGCACTAGTTTCGTCATCTAGGCCCACTGATTTGCCACGTAAGCGTCAGCTATCTAGTTTACATCTGCTGGGCTTCTAAATGTCATTTTATTGTTGTAAAGCAAACAAGGCCAGACATCCGCGCTTCCTATCATCTGCTTGTAAATCTGATGCATAAACATGGCTGCTGTACTGACACTTCGTCCCGCATTCAATAACAATTTTATTTCTTGTTGACATTTTTGCGTATTTTGTGCTACCAACGCTACAGCAAATAACAGCCGGAAAGCTGGAAAAAAATACTACTGCAGCTAGCGGTTACTCAAAGGGTAACTGTCATGTTTTCATCAAAAAATCTATTTTAGCATATGTTACTGCTGCAGCAGCATTATGCATAAAGCAATCTTTAGTTTCTTCACATACCACTGTTTTCCTTGAGTTTTTCCCTTAGTTACAGCTGTTTAAACATTTACAATATGAGGACCTTCTCAAGATGGCTCCTCTGCCAGTTCTCTGAGGCCAAAACTGCTTTCCCTTACTTCCCATACACACTTGCTGTAGCTAGGAGCTCCCTGCCAGCCAATCAGATTGGATTACTGAAAGACATGCCTCCTCACTCTGAAGCCTAATGCAGGCATGCAGTGTGAAGGACCACCCCTCCATCTTCCTGTCTTCTTAGCCAAAAAAGTAGGTTTGCAACAGACAAATACCCCTGATTTTTTATCCAATCGCCTCTATATAATAAATTTTTAGCCACATATTGATGGGTTTATATACACTGCGTGCAGAATTATTAGGCAAATGAGTATTTTGACCACATCATCCTCTTTATGCATGTTGTCTTACTCCAAGCTGTATAGGCTCGAAAGCCTACTACCAATTAAGCATATTAGGTGATGTGCATCTCTGTAATGAGAAGGGGGTGTGGTCTAATGACATCAACACCCTATATTAGGTGTGCATAATTATTAGGCAACTCCTTTCCTTTGGCAAAATGGGTCAAAAGAAGGACTTGACAGGCTCAGAAAAGTCAAAAATAGTGAGATATCTTGCAGAGGGATGCAGCACTCTTAAAATTGCAAAGCTTCTGAAGCGTGATCATCGAACAATCAAGCGTTTCATTCAAAATAGTCAACAGGGTCGCAAGAAGCGTGTGGAAAAACCAAGGCGCAAAATAACTGCCCATGAACTGAGAAAAGTCAAGCGTGCAGCTGCCAAGATGCCACTTGCCACCAGTTTGGCCATATTTCAGAGCTGCAACATCACTGGAGTGCCCAAAAGCACAAGGTGTGCAATACTCAGAGACATGGCCAAGGTAAGAAAGGCTGAAAGACGACCACCACTGAACAAGACACACAAGCTGAAACGTCAAGACTGGGCCAAGAAATATCTCAAGACTGATTTTTCTAAGCTTTTATGGACTGATGAAATGAGAGTGAGTCTTGATGGGCCAGATGGATGGACCCGTGGCTGGATTGGTAAAGGGCAGAGAGCTCCAGTCCGACTCTGACGCCAGCAAGGTGGAGGTGGAATACTGGTTTGGGCTGGTATCATCAAAGATGAGCTTGTGGGGCCTTTTCGGGTTGAGGATGGAGTCAAGCTCAACTCCCAGTCCTACTGCCAGTTTCTGGAAGACACCTTCTTCAAGCAGTGGTACAGGAAGAAGTCGCATCCTTCAAGAAAAACATGATTTTCATGCAGGACAATGCTCCATCACACGCGTCCAAGTACTCCACAGCGTGGCTGGCAAGAAAGGGTATAAAAGAAGAAAATCTAATGACATGGCCTCCTTGTTCACCTGATTTGAACCCCATTGAGAACCTGTGGTCCATCATCAAATGTGAGATTTACAAGGAGGGAAAACAGTACACCTCTCTGAACAGTGTCTGGGAGGCTGTGGTTGCTGCTGCACGCAATGTTGATGGTGAACAGATCAAAACACTGACAGAATCCATGGATGGCAGGCTTTTGAGTGTCCTTGCAAAGAAAGGTGGCTATATTGGTCACTGATTTGTTTTTGTTTTGTTTTTGAATGTCAGAAATGTATATTTGTGAATGTTGAGATGTTATATTGGTTTCACTGGTAAAAATAAATAATTGAAATGGGTATATATTTGTTTTTTGTTAAGTTGCCTAATAATTATGCACAGTAATAGTCACCTGCACACACAGATATCCCCCTAAAATAGCTAAAACTAAAAACAAACTAAAAACTACTTCCAAAAATATTCAGCTTTGATATTAATGAGTTTTTTGGGTTCATTGAGAACATGGTTGTTGTTCAATAATAAAATTAATCCTCAAAAATACAACTTGCCTAATAATTCTGCACTCCCTGTATGTGTATATATATATATATATATATATATATATATATATATAGTAGATGAAAAACGGACAGCACTCCAAGTAAAAGTAGATGGTGTTTATTCACCCATGTGGATGGCAACGTTTCAGCTCATACAAGAGCCTTTGTCAAGCAATGAACACAATACAAAAGGGGGTTTATATAGGCCAACCCCTATGACATCACAATGTGATCAATTATCAGCCAAATACTAGTATTTGGCTGATAATTGATCACATTGTGATGTCATAGGGGTTGGCCTATATAAACCCCCTTTTGTATTGTGTTCATTGCTTGACAAAGGCTCTTGTATGAGCTGAAACGTTGCCATCCACATGGGTGAATAAACACCATCTACTTTTACTTGGAGTGCTGTCCGTTTTTCATCTACTATTGACGGGGTAAGCTGCTACATCCCTGGACATAGCACTCTTTCTGTGTTGTTCTTCCGGTGCCGCCATTGTTTTTCTTTTTTTATATATATATATATATATATACACACACACACACATTTATTTATTCATTTCTCTATTCACGTATCTATATATCTTAATCCATATTAATATCCGCACATCTCCAGTCTTTCCCTCTATTATCAATTATAATCAATTATCAACTATTATTAATTGTTTTATTTTAACTATGACCAACCAAACCCCTCGATCATGTCACGATTATTTATTGTGTTAGCTTTTTTTAATATTCTGTATTAATCATGTCAGCTACCTCTAATGTTCTGTATTTACATTTTTTTCAAATGTTCGTTGATGCACATGTGTTTTTTAGACTTGAAAAGGGAGCACTGTCTGCTCAGAAACGCGTTGTCAACCTTGAATAAAGAAAAGTTTGTATTTAATACTCACCTGGTCTTCCAGTTGCGCCATTAGTGTCTCTACCAAGGGTGTGGACCCTCCCATGGGTTCCATCCCTTCCTATTTTATCGTTCACCTCACAAGGGCTGGCAACCCATCCAAGTGAGGACCAGACGACACTGGCAGCACTGACATCCCACTATCACCTACGTACACTAGTGTTGCGCCTGCGGTAGCACAACCACACAAGGTGAGTGCAATTTCTCCAACGACCCTCCCTTTCACGTACATACCACCCTATCAGTGCCTTTCCCCCTCTTATTGCCCTTTTCTGCTGTCTTCTTAGCCAGAGACAGAAAAGCCATAGTAACTGTCTTTTAAGGGAGCAGTGGAAAAGGCCAGGGGACATTAATGAAAGCTGTTATTATTAGGTAATTACAGATCTTTTGACAATCATTGACAGACTAACTCAGGTATACATGCCTAGCTCTAATAAACTAGGAAATAAAATAAAAAAAATTGACAGTTACCCTTTAACATGTCTCTCCAAAGATCGTACTAACATGCGCATTAAGGAATTCAATGTATTGCTTGGTGAATGGTGTCTGAACCAAGGGTTTGGCTTTGTGTTCATGTTAGCTCTCGTTGGAATGGAAAAGAACTGTACAAGAAAGATGATTTGCATCTTTCTCTTAAGAGAACGAATGTCCTCAGTGAACAGTTCCACGTATTTGCTAACATTTAAACTAGGAGAGGGGGGCAAAAGAGTGATAATCCAGCAGTCCGACTGCCCCCCGGAACAATGCCAGAAGATGCCAGTAGCACAAAGGTTAAGAAATGACAAGCTCAGATTATTGTCTACAAATGCTCGCAGTTTAGGGAATAAGATCAATGAACTTGAGGCTATAATGGCATCTGAGAATATAGATTTAGTGGCTGTTACTGAGATGTGGTTCAATGGGAGTAATGACTGGGATATAACAATACCAGGGTTCTCTCTATACAGGAAAGACAGAGAAGGCAAGAAGGGGGACGGGTGGCTCTGTATGTGAATCTAATTTAGAGTCAGTTTGGGTTACCTTGCAGCTTTTGAGGCCATCCGAGCTTTTGAGGCCCTAAAGTCCGCCTTTGTGTCGGCTCCGATTCTGTCGCATCCCAACCCTGGGTTGCCCTTTGTCCTCGAGGTGGACGCGTCTGAGACGGGAGTAGGCGCCCTTCTGTCTCAGCGTAGAACACCAGAGGGTCCTCTGCTTCCTTGTGGGTTTACTCCCGGAAACTGTCTTCCACGGAGTGCAACTATCAGATTGGTGACAGGGAGTTATTGGCCATCGTGCAGGCCCTTAAAGAATGGAGGCACTTGCTCGAGGGTTCGGTGGTTCCGGTTCTCATCCTGACGGACCACAAGAATCTGACCTACCTTTCTGAGGCCAAGAGATTGACACCACGTCAGGCCAGATGGGCTCTGTTCTTGTCACGTTTTAATTACGTGGTCTCCTACCTACCCGGTTCCAAGAACATCAGGGCGGATGCCTTATCACGGCAGTACTCCGAGCTGTCCAGGGAGGAGTCGATTCCGACTTCGGTCATACCTCCGAATCAGATCCTGGCCGCCATTCGCACCAGCCTGACCTCTCCCCTGGGTGAGCAGATTTTGGCGGCTCAATCTGGTGCTCCCTCTGGGAGACCCAACGGCAGATGTTTTTGTGCCTGAGGAGTTGCGCACTCGGTTGTTGCGAACCTACCATAACTCCAAGACCGCGGGGCATCCTGGAAAGAATCAGCTGTCCTGGGCTGTTTCACGTCTGTTCTGGTGGCCTTCCCTACGTTCCGACATCGCCGCATATGTAGCGGCATGCTCCGTTTGTGCCCAGAGTAAGTCCCCTCGGCACCTTCCGTTGGGCCTTCTGCAACCATAGCCACCGGGGGAGCGCCCATGGTCACACCTGGGCATGGATTTCATTGTGGACCTCCCTGCATCCCGAGGCCATACGGTCATTCTCATGATTGTGGATCGGTTTTCCAAAATGTGCCACTGTGTTCCTCTCAAGAAGTTACCCTCTGCACAAGAGTTGGCCACGATTTTTGCCAGGGAGGTCTTCCGGTTGCACGGTTTGCCTAAGGAGATTGTGTCGGATCGGGGGAGTCAGTTGTGTCCAGGTTCTGGCGCGCCTTTTGCTCCCAGTTGGGATCATCTCTCCTTCTCCTCGGCCTACCACCCTCAGTCCAATGGGGCCGCAGAACGATCCAATCAGGCCTTGGAGCAATTCCTTCGTTGCTATGTCTCCGATCACCAAGACAATTGGGTTGACCTCCTGCCTTGGGCTGAGTTTGCCAGGAACACGGCGGTGAACTCTTCCTCTGGGACGTCTCCCTTCATGGCCAATTATGGGTTCCAACCTGCCGTGTTACCGGAGGTATTCTCTCCCCAGGATATTCCGGCTGTGGAGGATCACCTTTCGTCCTACGTGCTTCTTGGGTACAGATCCAGAAGTCCCTTGAGGTCTCTGCGCAGCGCCAGAGATTCCAGGCTGATCGCAGACGAGCGCCTGCTCCTTCCTACCAGGTCGGAGACCGTGTATGGTTGTCCACCCGCAACCTCAACCTTCGAGTGCCCACTCCCAAGCATGGCGCCTCGCTTTGTTGGTCCCTTCCGAGTGCTTCGCAGGGTAAACCCGGTAGCCTATGCCCCTTGCGCTTCCTCCTGGCATGCGGATCTCCAACGTGTTTCATGTCTCCCTGTTGAAACCACTGGTGTGTAATCGTTTCACTTCCTCGGTTCCTCGGCCTCGTCCGGTCCAAGTGGGCAATCGTGAGGAATATGAGGTGAGCAATATCCTGGACTCACGCCTGGTCCGCGGTCGGTTGCAGTTTTTGGTCCATTGGCGTGGTTATGGTCCAGAGGAGCGTTCCTGGGTTCCCTCCGCAGATGTCCATGCTCCTGCCTTGCTCCGAGCCTTCCACGCACGCTTCCCTCAGAAACCGTTTTGTGCTCCGCGGAGGAGGGGCCCTTGAGGGGGAGGTACTGTCATGGTCTTACCTGCTTGCTGCTCTCCTTCGTTTGACATGTGCTGGAGGCCATCTTGGTTTCTGGGTTTCTTGTAGCCTTCCACCCTGCGGCTCCTCCTTCCCCTGGGAGGAGCTGGATGCCTAGCTCATATATATAGGAGGTCTGTGGCTTCAGTTCCTTGCTTGGTCCTCTTGTGTTCACATGCTTCTAAGACTGCTGCTGCTTCTGGTTCCTGATCCTGGCTTCGTCTGACTACCCTGCTGGTTCCTGATCCTGGCTTCGTCTGACTACCCTGCTGGTTCCTGATCCTGGCTTCGTCTGACTACCCTGCTGGTTCCTGATCCTGGCTCGTCTGACTACCCTTCTGGTTCCTGACCTCTGGCTTCGCAAAGACTCTGCTCGGTTTCACCATCCGTTTGGACTTTTGCTTTACAGCTTTATTTTCAATAAAGCCTTCTATTTTCACTTATCTCTTGTTGGACGTCTGGTTCATGGTTCCGTGACAGCTATGCCCATACATATTCCCAAATTGTTTTTTCATACATTATTGTCTACTCTAACACGCTTTATATGGCCGGGGAAAGCACCACGAATAGCCTGTTCAATCCTATTCAGACCCAAACATCGCAGAGACTTGGGTCTACCGGATTTCATCTCTTATCACCGAGTCACGCATCTGCTAAAGGTGGTTGATTGGTGTCGACATCAGCCGAATAAACAATGGATAGCGATGGAGCAATTATTTTTACCCACCCCACTAGCAGCTAAACCCTGGCTAGGATCCCACATACCGTTAGCAGCACGCACTCACCCCACCATAGGCCCGACATTGAAGTAAATATCAGCTATCTTTGAATTACCTGACATCTCGTCGTCTCCCTCACCAATGTTTCCTATTCTGGGTAACCCCATGTTCCCTCCGGGATTAGATCAGGGACCGTTCCAAAGGTGGGTGAAGGCCAGTAAGTTCAGAGCACATCACTTTACCATTTCCAACACCTGGCTATCTCCTCAAACACTTAATGACATCTCGGACCCAGTTAATCTATCGAGTTGGCAATCACATCTGCTACAACATGTCCTTGCATCGTTACCTCCAGCATCCACATACTGTCACTACCAGAGCTTTGGGACGTTCTCACAGCTCTGTTTCTCCACCCCTGTGATGATGTCACTACTAGAGTTGGGAGGAGTTCTCACTACTCTGTTTACTTTTGGTTTCTTTCACCACAGCTGTTCTTCATGTGTTTGATTTCCCTCTCTTTATATCACCCCTCCTCCTATGATAGGATGTGGATTATAGTTCTCACTTCAGTTGTAGCTCTTGCTTTAGTTTCTTCACTTGTGGCTATCAGTTCACTGGACCTGTGTTCTGCTGCAGCTAGCTCTCCGGATATTGCCAGCCTGTCCTTGGATCCGTCTTCTCTGCGGCTGCAACACCTCCAGCTAAGTGTGCAGACATTGTTGTGTTCCTGTTTATTTCTGACTGGATCTGAGGTGGCCACGGTTCCCTCCATATACTGAGTAGGGCACTGGTGGCCGTGCCCCTTCCACTATTGTAGGGGTTACAGTGGTCATTAGTCTTAGGCACGTGGGCATGCCTCGTTCCGCCATTGGGATCCGGCATTGTGCTTTAGCAGAATAGGGAGAGCGTTGAGGGTTGGACAGGGGTCACCCTTTATCCTCCCTAGTTCTGGGTCCAGTCAGTAGCTCTGTACTGTGTATTACTATTGTTGCTCACAAACAGCCGTGACATTATAATCCACCAAAACCGTCCTTTTTTGACATGGATCCGCTTTCTGACCTGTTTGACCGCATGCAGGGTCTTTCTTTGGAAGTAGCGGATCTCCGTCAATCTATGACCCAGCTTCAAGCATTGGGCCATGCTCCGGCTCATGGAGTCTGTTGCGAGCCAAAGGTCTCACTTCCGGAGACGTTCTCCAGGGGCAGTGAGAATTTTGTTCGTTTCAGAGAGGCATGCAAACTCCATTTTTGCTTGTGTCCTCACTCTTCTGGTAATCAGGAGCAGAGGGTGAGGATTGTCATTTCCCTGCTCAGGGGTAATGCTCAGACTTGGGCTTTTTCGCTGCCATCAGGGGATCCCTCCCTTCGATCCGTGGAGGGATTTTTTGTGGCCCTGGGGCAGATTTATGATGACCCGGATCGTGTTGCTCTGGCCGAATCTAACCTACGTGTTTTATGCCAGAACAAACGGTCTGCGGAGCTTTATTGTTCTGAATTTTGGAGATGGGCAGCTGATTCGGCTTGGAATGATGCTGCACTCCGGAGTCAGTTCTGTCATGGTCTCTCGGAGAGATTAAAAGATGCGTTTGCTTTCCATGAGAGACCAACGTCCTTAGAGTCTGCCATGTCCTTGGCGGTACGCCTTGACAGGCGTCTAAGAGAAAGAAACGAGACCTCTCTGTCCAGCCATTGTCAGTCTAGGGGCAGTGGTGCGGACTCATTCAGTGTGCAGGGGCCTCATCCTGTCTCGCTCCCCTCTGAGGAGGAGCCCATGCAGCTAGGTCGACTTGCCCCTGATAAAAGAGGATTTAGTCCTCAGAGTATGGTGTGTTTTTGTTGTGGGGGCATAGGTCATTTGGCAAATGTTTGTCCGTCTAGGAGATTCTTGAACCGTACTAAGAGCAATAATAAGAGAAAAATCTCAAAAGGTGAATCATCAAGTTCTGCTTCATCTGCTACTTTGGGCAAAGTTGATGTAGGATTTGATGCTTTACCTCTGACCTGCAGTTCCCGATTTCCCCTGTCTGCCAGGGTGGCGCTAGAGAGCAAAGTCATTTCTTGTGAGATTTTTGTCGATAGTGGAGCGGCCGTCAATCTTATTGACACTCAATTTGTAGCCATGCATGGTTTTCAAGTTTGCACTTTAGATAAAGATATACCTGTTTTTGCTATTGACTCTGCTCCACTCTCACAGAGATCTCTGAAGGGCATTGTTCACAATATCCGGCTAGCTGTAGGTGACACTCATGTGGAGGATATATTTTGTTTTGTCCTTAACGGATTGCCGTCTCCTCTAGTTTTGGGGTTACCCTGGCTCACTAGACATAACCCCACTATTAATTGGCAAGGAAGGCAAATAAATGAGTGGAGTGATTTTTGTAGAGAGAATTGTCTCACAGCGACTTTTGCAGAGGTGTCTACTAAAACAGTGCCATCATTTCTCTCTGATTTCTCGGACATGTTTTCCGAGAGCGGTGTTCAGGAGCTACCTCCTCACCGGGAGTTTGACTGTCCCATTAACCTCATTCCCGGCGCCAAGCTGCCAAAAGCACGCCTCTACAATCTCTCACAACCGGAAAGAATCGCTATGCGAACTTACATCTCCGAGAGTCTCGAAAAGGGGCATATTCGTCCCTCAAAGTCACCTGTGGCCGCGGGTTTTTTTTTTGTTAAAAAGAAAGATGGCTCTCTGAGACCTTGCCTAGATTTTAGGGAGCTGAACCGTATCACGATTCGCGATCCCTATCCCCTTCCTCTGATCCCGGACCTCTTCAATCAAATTGTTGGGGCCAAGGTGTTTTCCAATTGGATTTGAGAGGCGCGTACAACCTGGTCAGGGTCAGAGAGGGGGATGAATGGAAAACGGCCTTTAATACCCCTGACGGGCATTTCGAGAATCTCGTTATGCCTTTCGGCCTGATGAATGCTCCGACCGTCTTTCAGCATTTTGTTAATAGTATTTTCTATCATTTAATGGGGAAATTTGTATTGGTGTATCTTGATGATATTTAGATTTTTTCCCCTGATGTTCAGACCCATCAGGATGATCTTTTTCAGGTTCTGCAGATTCTGCGGGAAAATAAATTGTACGCCAAGCTGGAGAAATGTCTTTTTATGGCATCGGAGATTCAATTTCTGGGTTTTCTCCTCTCTGCTTCTGGTTTTCGCATGGATCCCGAGAAGGTCCGTGCTGTACTTGAGTGGGAGCTTCCTGAGAATCAGAAGGCATTGATGCGCTTTCTGGGTTTTGCGAACTATTACAGAAAGTTCATTTTGAATTATTCCTCTGTTGTCAAACCCCTCACTGACATGACAAAAAAGGGGGCAGATTTTTCCTCTTGGTCGGAGGAGGCGCTTACAGCCTTTTCTAAGATTAAAGAGAATTTTGCGTCTGCTCCCGTCTTGGTGCATCCCGATGTTTCCTTACCTTTTATTGTTGAGGTGGATGCTTCCGAGGTGGGTGTGGGTGCGGTTTTGTCCCAGGGCCCTTCCCCTGCCAAGTGGCGACCCTGTGCCTTTTTCTCTAAAAAACTCTCCCCAGCAGAGAGAAACTATGATGTGGGAGATAGGGAGTTGTTGG
The DNA here is from genome assembly GCF_905171765.1 of Bufo bufo. NCBI lineage: Eukaryota > Metazoa > Chordata > Amphibia > Anura > Bufonidae > Bufo > Bufo bufo. The sequence continues at coordinate 99,403,743 of NC_053398.1, forward strand.
CCATCAAGTTGGCTTTCGAGGAATGGCGCCATTGGTTGGAGGGGGCCAGGCACCCTATCACCGTTTTTACCGACCATAAGAATCTGGCATACTTGGAGTCGGCCAGGCGTATGAATCCGAGACAGGCCAGATGGTCTCTGTTCTTCTCCAGATTCAATTTTGTTGTTACATTCCGACCTGGGATCAAAAATGTGAAGGCTGATGCTCTCTCTCGCTGTTTTCCGGGAGGAGGAAACTCCGAGGACCCGGGTCCCATTTTGGCGGAGCGGGTAGTTGTTTCTGCTCTATATTCCGATTTGGAGGCCGAGGTCCAGGCTGCCCAGACTGAGACACCTGCCCGTTGTCCTTCTGGGAAGTTGTTCGTGCCTCCTGAGCTACGTCACAAACTCTTTAAGGAGCATCATGATACGGTTCTTGCTGGTCACCCCGGGAGTAGAGCCACGGTAGATCTCATTGCTCAGAGATTTTGGTGGCCGGCTCTTCGTAAGTCGGTGGAGGGTTTTGTGGCTGCTTGTGAGACGTGCGCTCGCGCTAAGGTCCCTCGTTCACGGCCTTCAGGTTCCCTTCTCCCGTTACCCATTCCTTCCCGTCCTTGGACACACCTGTCCATGGACTTTATCACGGATCTTCCTCGTTCCTCGGGGAAGTCGGTGATCCTGGTGGTGGTGGACCGTTTTAGCAAGATGGCTCATTTCGTACCTTTCCCTGGTTTACCCAATGCTAAAACGTTGGCGCAAGCTTTTGTCGACCATATTGTTAAATTGCACGGCATTCCCTCTGATATTGTTTCCGATAGAGGCACGCAGTTTGTGTCCAGGTTCTGGAAGGCTTTCTGTTCTCGCCTGGGGGTTCGGCTGTCCTTCTCTTCTGCTTTTCATCCGCAGTCGAATGGTCAGACTGAGCGCCTCAATCAGAATCTGGAGACATATTTGCGCTGTTTTGTGGCAGAGAACCAGGAGGATTGTCGTTTATTTCTCCCTCTTGCTGAGTTTGCTCTGAACAACCGTCGTCAGGAATCTTCTGATAAGTCACCATTCTTTGGTGCATATGGGTTCCATCCGCAGTTTGGGACATTCTCGGGAGGGGCTCTTTCTGGTTTACCTGAGGAGGAGAGATTTTCCTCGTCTTTGTCTACCATTTGGCAAAAGATTCAGAGTAATCTTAAAAAGATGAGTGAGAGGTATAGGCGTGTGGCTGATAAGAGACGTGTGCCTGGTCCGGACCTGAATGTGGGTGATCTGGTGTGGTTGTCTACTAGAAACATTAAGTTGAAGGTTCCCTCCTGGAAATTGGGTCCCAAGTTTATTGGGCCTTATAAAATCTTGTCAGTCATCAATCCTGTTGCCTTCCGTCTTGATCTTCCACGGGTTTGGAAGATACATAATGTATTTCACAGATCTCTCTTAAAACCATATGTCCAGCCCACGGTACCCTCCTCTTTGCCTCCTCCTCCGATTTTGGTTGATGGCAATCTGGAGTTTGAGGTTTCCAGAATTGTGGACTCTCGCATTGTCCGCGGTTCTCTTCAGTACCTCGTTCATTGGAAGGGTTATGGTCCTGAGGAGAGGATGTGGGTTCCGGTGTCGGACATTAAAGCCACTCGCCTCATCAGGGCATTTCATAGGGCTCATCCTGAGAAGGTGGGTCCTGGGTGTCCGGAGTCCACCCGTAGAGGGGGGGGGGGTACTGTCACTACCAGAGCTTTGGGACGTTCTCACAGCTCTGTTTCTTTACCCCTGTGATGATGTCACTACTAGAGCTGGGAGGAGTTCTCACTACTCTGTTTACTTTTGGTTTCTTTCACCACAGCTGTTCTTCATGTGTTTGATTTCCCTCTCTTTATATCACCCCTCCTCCTATGATAGGATGTGGATTATAGTTCTCACTTCAGTTGTAGCTCTTGCTTTAGTTTCTTCACTTGTGGCTATCAGTTCACTGGACCTGTGTTCTGCTGCAGCTAGCTCTCCGGATATTGCCAGCCTGTCCTTGGATCCGTCTTCTCTGCGGCTGCAACACCTCCAGCTAAGTGTGCAGACATTGTTGTGTTCCTGTTTATTTCTGACTGGATCTGAGGTGGCCACGGTTCCCTCCATATACTGAGTAGGGCACTGGTGGCCGTGCCCCTTCCACTATTGTAGGGGTTACAGTGGTCATTAGTCTTAGGCACGTGGGCATGCCTCGTTCCGCCATTGGGATCCGGGCATGTGCTTTAGCAGAATAGGGAGAGCGTTGAGGGTTGGACAGGGGTCACCCTTTATCCTCCCTAGTTCTGGGTCCAGTCAGTAGCTCTGTACTGTGTATTACTATTGTTGCTCACAAACAGCCGTGACACATACGTGATAAACAAAACAGACTTTGAACAAATACGCGATGTGAAGGGGATAATCAGACACGAGCTGTCTAGATTGTATGGCCTACTCATCTCTCCGACCAATCAATCCTCTCCTACCTATATCCTCAACTGGGAAAGAAACCTAGGGCTCACCTTCTCAACGGAACAGAAAGAATGTCTTTACATATTAACACATAAAGACCTCTATAGCCAGCAATATACAGAAAACAGGTTTTAAGGTCCTATCCAGGTGGTACAGGGTCCCTACCAAGTTACATTCTCTCTTTCCTACAGTCTCCCCGCTATGTTGGCATTGTGGGAGAATCAGAGGATCGATTTTACATGATTTTTGGGAGTGTCCCGTGCTAGCCAGCTCTTGGCATGAGGTGTGGAGCATTGCGTCTAAATTCACTCATCCTGCTCTCCCCAAGACACCTGCATTCTTCCAACTCCATCATAGCGAGATCCCCATGTCAACATACAGGAGGTCGGTGGTACGACATATGGTGAACGCTGCAAGAGCATGTATCCCTTGCATGTGGAAACAAAAATCTGCTCCCACAATAGCAATGTAGATCTACAAACTTCAGGAGGTCGTGACACTGGAGGACTTGATAGCATCTCTAAGAGGTGCAGTATCCAAATTTTTACAAATAGTGGCAGCACTGGATTGCGTTCCAAAATTCACAGGAATACACAACATTATTGACAGCATAGAATCCAGAAGGTTTTCTCTCTTTAAGGTTTAATCTCTTAATATATTATGCTTCTGTTCACACTCCGAATACCGGCTGTTAAGTAAATGTCTATGCTATTTGGTCTTTTTATTTGATTCAGTTGCTTATATATGTGCAAATACACCTAATACAATTGTTGGGCTGCATCCCTTCACTGATATTTTTGTCTGTTCAAAATACATTTGAAAATTTAAATAAAGAATTTACAAAAAAATAAAAAATATGAATAAAGTAGGTTGCTGATCCCATCATTTCTAATTGTAGTGCTGTGCAATTAGATACAAGTGATGTGATCCGTGCCTGCGATCAGGCTGAGCAGTGTGACAGCAGGACGCAACTCATCCTATTCAAATTCTAGGACAGGTTACTCACTTCAGCAAATAGCATTTGCTATTTAATACAAGCCACTTAATAATGTATCGCGATTTTCCATATTGCTTCGCTTTTTCCTATAGTGTGCAAGCACGACCGACCACCGCTGCTGGATTACAGGGTGGTCGGAACCATGGAAACGAGCAGTGTATAATGTGATGGAAAAATGAATCTGGCCAACAAAGGAGGCAATGTGGACAATCACAATACGTTAGTAAGTGCCTTGTATTAACTTTCTCTACATGACTTGCTGAAGTGAGACAACCCCTTTAAATGTATAGAATTGTTTGCAGGGTCGGTCTTCACAACAAAAGGTTGCATCATAACTTCTGGAAGTGGCTCCTTATGAGTCAAAGTCAAGCCTTGGGATATGATGAGGGAAAATACTGAGAGAAATATCTATCCGTAGACAGCAGTTTTGGGGTGATTGCCCCTCATCAATATGGTATAGTAGCTGAGTGCACCTTAGCCAGGGTGCTGGCTCTCCTTAAAGTGAGCAGCATTGGAGACTTATTGGCAATGCTGCATGGGAAAATAACATGCAAAGGGATAGAGGTAGTCTCCATATACAGCTTTAGTTCTTGTCTCCCCAGGTTACATTTCTGGGAGTGCCCCTGTGCACGTCATTTGCCTCGTCCCGGAGACCTAAGTAATCTCAGACAATCTGGTTGCAAGCCATTTGACAACATATTTGGGAAACTGTGTAATATATCCCTAGCAATCACGACTGTTGATTAGCTCAAAGATGGATTGGCACTGTACATACAGCGGAAGGGCGGTCTGGCTGGAGTCCGACCATGCCTATTTCTTGCTACAGTATTATAATTGGGCAGACTTTCTATTCAGTATCTGGGGCGTTCAGTGATAACACTATGGAAACAGTAATGGCAGCAATTTCCTGTTCAAACACAGATATAACGAAGAACCAGCTGAACTAAATGTTTAACAACTTGACAGGAGGAGAAACCTCAAGGACATACAGCCATCACTGCTCCCATTTAAAGGGAATGTGGCATCAGAAAATGACCTATTGTTTTAATCACGTTTTTATGTTTTACATATTTTTAAATAATTTTTGATGATGTTATTGTTCATTTTACATGTCAATATCTATATTTAAACTAAAAAATAAAATCCTGCAGTTTTTGCACTGGTCACTAAGCCTAATAAGAAACGCCAATTCTTGGTCTGTACAAAACACTTCACTGCAATTATCTGCTTATCTGTCACTCTAATCTTGCCTGTAATGATATCACTTCTGTGTACAGATAAGACAGGATCCACCATTGACAATAGGTGATTGTCAGAGCTTAAATATTCTTTCATTGTACAATGACCTCTGCACAGGTCACAGAGCATGCCAGGAAGATGCTTCCTCAGAAGTGAGTGAGGTTCCCCCCCCCCCCCCCCCCCAAACCATTGGGTCTATGGCCCATGTGGATGCCATAAAGCAATTTTTTTAATGCTTTCTAAATGCTGCTCAGGCAAGAAAAAAATGCAAGAAAAAGCTGTGTCTGGCACCACCCAAATGAAGGATAGCGCAGGTCCTCCACAGTAAATGACGCTCTTTCTGACTATACTAGACTCTGGCCAATTTAAACATAGAATTTCCTAACAGGGTATATGAAAAAGTGTTTTCTAATCTAGGCAAATCCTTTAAGTACTAGGAGTACATAGCACTTTAAGAACTGCATAATGCAAGTGATCCTCCCCTTGTGAGACTAGTAAATATTATAAATAGGAATTCACAAAAGTTTCATTAAAGGGGTCATCCCATGAATAATGTAAAAAATAAAAATCAGACATCATATAGTAAATGACAATCTCTTTTTGACAAAGCTAGAACCAGAGATCTCCTCATTCACTGCTCTGCTAGGGGAGTGTCTTTTCTGCTGCAGCTCAGGGGCGTGTCCAGGCTCTCCCTATCACAGCTCAGGAGCCAGTTGAAGGATTAAACTGAGCATGTGCGGCCTTCTCAGTGAGCAGGTCAAAGAAAAAAAAAACAGCAGGTGGCGCCATACAGATACATTTTATTGAATAACTCACTGGCTATGCAAAATTTTTAATTGCATGCAATTACAAAAGTATTCAGATCCAGATGCAGGTTTGTTTTTATTGTTTTTGCTTTAAATAAATATAAAATGTTTTTATTGTGCAAATGCAAAAAAGATATATACAATCATGGCTGTAAGTGTTGGCACTAGAGATTAGCGAATTTCCCAAAAATTCGATTTGGCCGGTTCGCCGAATTTTTCGAAAAAATTTAGTTTGATCTGAATTTATTCGCAGCAAATCGCATTAAAAACTGCTATTTCCTTGCTGCCGGGAGCCCTTATACTGGTGTAGAACACTGTGCCTTGCAGTAACACGCATAAGAGGTCTGCTGTGGTAGTGAAACAATACTGCGAGTCAGTATGACATGCAGATGACAGGCGTCGCTCTTAGAATCACTGCACACTTCACTTATTTGGGCAGTCACAGGGCCAAAACTGACCAAATAACTCAAGTGTGAACTCATATATCAAGGGGAGAAAAACAGAACTGGATCGCACATCCACAATGCTATGCTTTGATCTAATTAAACTCGCTTATCAGCGCCATATTGAAGTGTACAGCCCCCATACTACATGCTGTACAAGAGGCATTAGTGTACGTTTTGATCAAAAGGCATAAGCCCACTCACCACATCAAGGTTGCCTTTTTGAGTGGGACCTACTCTGACAAAAAGGCGCAACACAATGCGGTGACAAAGCGGCACTGCCCTGTTAGGCGGCGGGACCCAGGAGTCAAACAGCAACCCTGCTGTCTGACAATGCCACCCATGGTACTGGGTACCCACCAACCCACCAGAACAGCGCCACAAAAACAAAGGCCACCACGCAGTACTGCACCATGTGAACAGTTGTCTAACACAACATGTCCATTGCTATCAGGAGCCACAGGTCAATTAATTAGGTTTAATTATATCAAAGCAAAGCATTGTGGATGTGCGATCCAGTTCTGTTTTTCTCCCCTTTATGTATGCTAGTCAAATGTTTCTTCTTTATCACTAGTATCAGCACTCCTCCCAATCGGCACAGGGGGTTTTTAATTTTGCAGAAGTCTGCATATAAGTGGTAATTGACCTGTAGCTCCTGATAGCAATGGATATGTTGGTTTAGGGAACTGTTCACATGGTGCAGTACTGCGTGGTGGCCTTTGTTTTTGTGGCGCTGTGCTGGTGGTTTGGTTGGGACCCAGTGCCATGGGTGGCATTGTCAGACAGCAGGGTTGCTGTTTGACTCCTGAGTCCTGCTGCCTACTAGGGCAGTGCCGCTTTGTCACCCTTTTGTGCTGCGCCTTTTTTGTCAGAATAGGTCCCACTCAAAGAGGCGACATTGGCGCGGTTAGTGGGCTTATGCCTTTTGATAAAAACGTACACTAATGCCTGTTGTACAGCATGTAGTATGGGGGCTGTACACTTTAATATGGCGCTGAGAAGCGAGTTTAATTAGATCAAAGCATAGTATTGTGGATGTGTGATCCAGTTCTGTTTTTCTCCCCTTTATGTATGCTAGTCAAGTGTGAACTCAGCCTTACAGGTCAATGTTAGCGTCAAGAAGAAGCGCACTCCTTTTACACAGTCGGCAGCTGATTCCACATAGATGTCTACAGAACCTGTTCTATTAAACGCTTATATACAGTCAGGTCCATAAATATTGGGACATCGACACAATTCTAACATGTTTGGCTCTATACACCGCCACAATGGATTTGAAATGAAACGAACGATGTGCTTTAACTGCAGACTGTCAGCTTTAATTTGAGGGTATTTACATCCAAGTCAGGTGAACGGTGCAGGAATTACAACAGTTTGCATATGTGCCTCCCACTTGTTAAGGAACTAAAAGTAATGGGACAGAATAATAATCATAAATCAAACTTTCACTTTTTAATACTTGGTTGCAAATCCTTTGCAGTCAATTACATCCTGAAGTCTGGAAAGCATAGACCTCACCAGACGCTGGGTTTCATCCCTGGTGATGCTCTGCCAGGCCTCTACTGCAACTGTCTTCAGTTGCTTGTTCTTGTGGTATTTTCCCTTCAGTTTTGTCTTCAGCAAGTGAAATGCATGCTCAATCGGATTCAGGTCAGGTGATTGACTTGGCCATTGCATAACATTCCACTTCTTTCCCTTAAAAAAACTCTTTGGTTGCTTTTGCAGTATGCTTTGGGTCATTGTCCATCTGCACTGTGAAGCGCCGTCCAATGAGTTCTAAAGCATTTGGCTGAATATGAGCAGATAATATTGCCCAAAACACTTCAGAATTCATCCTCCTGCTTTTGTCAGCAGTCATATCATCAATAAATACAAGAGAACCAGTTCCATTGGCAGCCATACATGGCCACGCCATGACACTACCATCACCATGCTTCACTGATAAGGTGGTATGCTTAGGATCATGAGCAGTTCCTTTCCTTCTCCATAATCGTCTCTTCCCATCACTCTGGTACAAGTTGATCTTGGTCTCATCTGTCCATAGGATGTTGTTCCACAACTGTGAAGGCTTTTTTAGATGTCATTTGGCAAACTCTAATCTGGCCTTCCTGTTTTTGAGGCTCACCAATGGTTTACACCTTGTGGTGAACCCTTCACTTGTGAAGTCTTCTCTTGATTGTTGACTTTGACACACATACACCTATCTCCTGGAGAGTGTTCTTGATCTGGCCAACTGTTGTGAAGGGTGTTTTCTTCACCAGGGAAAGAATTCTTCGGTCATCCACCACAGTTGTTTTCCTTGGTCTTCCGGGTCTTTTGGTGTTGCTGAGCTCACCGATGCGTTCCTTCTTTTTAAGAATGTTCCAAACAGTTGTTTTGGTCACACCTAATGTTTTTGCTATCTCTCTGATGGGTTTGTTTTGTTTTTTCAGCCTAATGATGGCTTGCTTCACTGATAGTGACAGCTCTTTGGATCTCATCTTGAGAGTTGACAGCAACAGATTCCAAATGCAAATAGCACACTTGAAATTAACTCTGGACCTTTTATCTGCTCATTGTAATTGGGATAATGAGGGAATAACACACACCTGGCCATGGAACAGCGGAAAAGCCAGTTGTCCCATTACTTTTGGTTCCTTAACAAGTGGGAGGCACATATGCAAACTGTTGTAATTTCTACACCGTTCACCTGATTTGGATGTAAATACCCTCAAATTAAAGCTGTCAGTCGACAGTTAAAGCACGTCTTGTTTGTTTCATTTCAAATCCATTGTGGTGGTGTATAGAGCCAAAAATGTTACAATTGTGTCGATGTCCCAATATTTATGGACCTGACTGTAAGTAGAGCCCCCTCCGACAGAGTGGAGAGGGTGTCAGCGGTAAGTTTGTGTTGACGTCACTGATTATTTTGCCCTTCCTCTGATCCGTTAGAACAATAACCCACAAAAACGGATCCTGTCTGTGGAGCATCCGCCTTCACTCAGTCAACATTTGGTCAGAAATCTATCAGTATTGCTAAAGCCAAAAAAACAGGACTGGATCCAAAACAGAGATGACACTTGAATGGAATATTATCTGCCCACTTGTATTTTGTACCCACTCCTGCTTTTGGCTACCAAATCATAAGCCAATTCTGATGCAAAATAGGGACCATGTCATGCAGGCCTTACAGCTGTTACATAGACAGGATCCGTTGTGCGTCTCAATTTTACTTCCTTCTGACATATCAGAAGAGGGGTCAAATAAATGATGATGTCAGCAAGGCCGAAAGGCAAAATCGTGGCCCAGTCCGGAAGTGGGAAGGGTGGGAAAAGCATTAGAAGTCAGCAAGGCCGAAAGGCAAAATCGTGGCCCAGTCCGGAAGTGGGAAGGGTGGGAAAAGCATTAGAAGTCCACAGAGTGGCCGTATGACATAGTGGTGAGGAGGGAGCAGCATGAGGAGACCACAGAGTGGCCCAATGACAGAGTCTGGAGGTGGCAGCAGCATCAGGAGGAGGCCAGAGAGTGGCAAGATGACATAGTGTGGAGGTGGCAGCAGCATCAGGAGACCACAAAGTGACCCGGTGACAGAGTGGGGATAGCAATAACAACACCAGTTGAACATGGTGGGTGAAAGAAGGAGCCCTTGGCATCAGATATGTGGCATCAGGCGGGTGGCAGCATTAGAATAGTAGAGGCAGGTAGCCAGAAGAAACCGGTCTCTTTTGTCAAAGTGTTGGTGTGGCATCATGGATGATCTAGTCCGATACATCAGGCATTGGTGGGTGGAAATTCTGGCTGATCCACGCCTGATTCATCTTGACAAAGGTCAGTCTCTCCACATTTTGGGTGGACCACCAAATTCTTCCCGCCGCACTAAACACCAGCTCTGATGCCACACTATTGGTCGGGCAGGACAGCTTTTTCAGGGCAAACACTGCCAGTTGCGGCCACAAATCCATTTTGGCTGCCCAGTAGTCCAATGGATCTTCAATGTGGGGTGGCAGGGTGTTGTCTAAGTATGCCACCACCTGCTGGTTCAGGTCCTGTTTCCAGGTCTAGCTGCTGCTGGTCAGTAGTTTTTTCACTAGGCGGATGAAGAAAGCTGCTCATCAGCGACTCTAGACTCAAGTTGCTGCTGATGGAGCTGGAACTGCTCCTGCCACTGCAGCCATGGCAGAGGAACGTGAGCGCAGAGGGCCCCCCCCCCCCCCCCCCCCCCCCGGTCAGACCTGCAAGAGGATGGACGATGGCGCGGATTGGCAGCGGCCAACTGACTACATAGGATGTCTCTGTAGTAGTTCAGTTAGTCCTCCCTCTCAGGGGGTGTAAAAAAGGCCCCTATTTTGGACCAGTAGCGAGGGTCCAACAAGGTGGAGAGCCAGAAGTCATCACTCTGCTGAATGGTGACAATTCGGTTGTCACTATGCAAGCGAGCATGCATCGGGCCATTTGTGCAAGTTACTCGGAGGGACTCCCTGCCTCCATCTCCACTGCATAATGCCACGGTGTGTCTGGGTATTCTGCCTCGTCTTCCTCATCGCTCTGTAGCTCCTCTGGCTGCTCCTCCTCTCCGGTCACCTGTGTAGAAAAACCACCCATTTCGCTACACATTGCTTGTGCTCCAATGTCCTCCTCCTCCAGTTCAGCCCCAACAAGTGTCATGTGGCCATGAGATCTAGGCACCACGTCTCCAGTCCCCTGACCAGCCAGATTTACCAGTATCTATTCCAGGACACGAAGCAGTGGACTGATGTTGTTCATCCCTTTGTCCTGGCGACTAACAAATAACGTAGCCTCCACAAAGGGCCTGTGCAAACGACAGGTGTCTCACATGAGCTGCCACTGGCTGACATCGAAATTACACAGGGGAGTATTCCTGTCTGCTTGGATCATCAAGAAATCGTTTATGGCCTTTCTCTGTTCATATAGTTGGTTCAACATACGGAGGGTAAAATTCCAACGGGTGGAAACGTCACATATCAGCCTATGTTGGGGGATGCCGTTCTTTCTCTGCAGCTCAAGGAGGATGTGCTTTGCGGTGTACTTAATGGCTGAAGTGCATGCAAAATTTCCTGCCCATTTTTAGGATTTCTTGCAGATGGGTGGAAGACTTCAGGAACCGCTTGACAACCAGATTGAACACGTGTGCCATGCAGGGTGCATGGCTCAGCCCTCCTTGATGCAGAGCCGACACCATGTTTTTCACCATGGTTCCGATTGTCACGGAGAAAGATAGGAATCGATTTCTTTAAGAAGGACATGGAGCAGTTCCTCCCCTGTGTGACTCCGTTCGCAGAGGCAAACGAGGTGCAGAACAGAGTGACAGCGCCGTGCACTGCACATGTGGCATGCTGGAGGGGCAATGTGAATTGTCCCTGCAGTGAAGGCTGAGGACACGGTGGAGGATGAGGAGGCAGAGGCGGACATTGTAGCAGGACCAATGGTGTGAGAGAACGTGGAGGCGGAAGCGGCGTCACCTGGCCAAGTTGCTGTTGTGGCTGTGCAGGAACCACATTTACCCAGTGGGCCATAAAGGACATGTATTGTCCCTGACCGTAGTTACAGCTCCACATGTCGGCGCTGCTGTGCACTTTGGCAGACACGACAGGCTCAAGAACTGGCCCACCTTCTGTTCTAAATACATGTGCAGGGCTGTTACTGCCTTTTGAAATGACGGCTTGGGACTCTCCACCTTGGCTCAGCGCAAGCCATCAGTTCTTTGAAAGGTGCAGAATCCAACACTTGGAAAGGGAGGGACTGCAGGACCAGCAACTTGGCCAGGAGCACATTCAGCTTCTGCACCGTTGGATGAGTGCACGCATACTGTTGTCTCTTGGCAATCGCTTTGGTGATCGATTGCTGACAGAATGACTGACGAGGAGCAGGAGCATCAGGACCAGCAGATGATGGGAAGGACATACAGCTCCCTTCGTCTGAGGTGATGGAGCCTTGACTGCCTGAAATCGGGTGCGTGCCACTGGGTGATGCAGTGGTTGCTACGGCAGGCTGGACCATCACATCGGAGCCACGGTTCTACCAGGACACTTAATGGTGACGCTGCATATCTTAACGCAGGGCCGTGGTGCCAACATTAGCACCCTGGCCACGCTTCACCTTCTGCCCACAGATTCTACAAATGGCGATGTTCACCTCCTCCGGCGGCTTAACAAAAAACTGCCACTCCACGAGTAGGTGATTTTACCCCCAACACTCCACACTGAATGACTGCTACCGCCGCTGCTTCCGTGAACCCCTGCATCCCTACTTTTCGGGCAGGTAGGCTCCTGTGAAGCGGGTGGTCTACCACAGGCACGTTTGGCTCCCAACCTCCCACTGCTTCCACCCTGCCGACCCCCAGCCACGCTAGCGACTTACTGGCTCAGCCGCTGCCTCACGGGCAAGCTGCCACCCTCTTCTCCCGATGATGATGATGAAGCCCTTAATTCACCCGGCTCCCAAGTACGATCAGCTACATAATCATCATCGAGTAATGTCTGCAAGTCACTGATGTCCTCCTCAACAGTCTCTGGTTCAGGAGCCTGACCTCTCGCAACACCAGCTCCCACGCCACTCTCATCACTACTTGCCCGCCTACCGGAGAAAGCGGTGGATGTCTCCTCCAAATCTTGGCTGGCCAATAGCTGCCAACTGTCCTCTAGTAGCTTGTCCTCGCTGTATAGTGGAGCTGAGCCCACAGCATATAATACTTCTCTGGCTGAGGGAACAGATAAGGACAGAGGCAGGTTGAGCACAGGTGAGGGCACAGGCCATGCCAACTAAGGGTAGTGTCTGAGGAACCCACCGACTCTTGGCTGGGGTTCTGGCTCTGATGTCACTTGGGACGAAGTGTATGACCGAGTCAACTATTCAAGAACCGCTGGGTTGCTGGTCAAGACACAACCACTAGATGACACCGGGAGCTTAGGCCTCTCGCTGTGAGTCCTGCTGCCACGCCCCCTTGCTCTGCTGCGACCTGTGCCTGCACCAGAAACATTTAGGCCTCTGCCACTCCCCTGTGCAAGGCCTGGCACTTCTCTGTCTGACATACTGTTAGATCAAATAAATAAATAAAAAGGAAATTAAAACACCCCCAAAAAAGTCTGTAATTTTCTCACTTCACCACACAACGGCTAATAAGCCCTTTTTTCCCACTAATACACGCTACAAAAGGCTTTAGAACATATAACTGCACCGCTGAACGGCAAATGATATATATGTTTTTGCCACTAATATACGCCAAAAAGGGCTTTAGTACATATAACTGCACCGCTGAAGGGCAAATATACAGTCCTGAACAAAAGTTTAAGAACACTTGAAAAATGGCAAAAAATCATATTTAGCATGGCTGGATATGAACAAAGTTCCAAGTAGAGCTTCAACATGCAACAAGAAGAAATGGGAGTGAGACAAAACATTTTTTCAGCATTTAATTTAATGAAAACAACGAATAAACTGAAACAGGCTGTTTTTCAGCTGATCAAAAGTTTAGGATCACACCTCCAAAAAAAAAAACAAAAGCCCCCCCAAAACAGAAATCTAACTTCCAAACATGAACTCAGTAATGAGTAGCTCCGCCATTATTGTTTATCACTTCAAAAATTTGTTTCGGCATGCCTGATGCAAGCGTTTCCATGAGGTGAGTGGGAACATTTCTCCAACTGGTGAAGACGGCCGCACGAAGGCCATCTACTGTCTGGAACTGTTGCCCATTTTTGTAAACTTCCCTTGCCATCCATCCCCAAAGGTTCTCAATTGGATTTAGATCAGGGGAACACGCAGGATGGGCCAAAAGAGTGATGTTATTCTCCTGGAAGAAGTCCCTTGTCCTGCAGGCATTGTGTACTGTAGCGTTGTCCTGTTGAAAAACCCAGTCGTTAGCACACAGACGAGGGCCCTCAGTCATGAAGAATGCTCTCTGCAACATCTGGACATAGCCAGCGGCCGTTTGACGCCCCTGCACTTCCTGAAGCTCCATTGTTCCACTGAAGGAAAAAGCACCCCAGACCATTATGGCGCCCCCCCCCCCCCCAATGTGGCGCGTAGAAAACATCTCAGGTGGGATCTGCTTGTCATGCCAGTAACGTTGGAAACCATCAGGACCATCAAGGTTAAATTTTTTCCCATCAGAGAATAAAACTTTCTTCCACCTTTGAATGTCCCATGTTTGGTGCTCTCTTGCAAAGTCCAAACGAGCAGTTCTGTGGCGTTCAAGGAGACGAGGTCTTTGAAGACATTTTTTGTTTTTGAAGCCCTTCAGTCTAAGATGCCATCTGATGGTTATGGGGCTGCAGTCAGCACCAGTAAGGGCCTTAATTTGGGTCGAGGATCGTCCAGTGTCTTGACGGACAGCCAATTGGATCCTCCGGTTCAGTGCTGATGAAATTTTTTTGGGTCTTCCACTTGACTTTTTTGTTCCATAACCCTCAGGATCATTTAAGAAATTCCAAATGACTGTCTTACTGTGTCCCACCTCAGCAGCCATGGCGCGCTGTGAGAGACCCTGCTTATGCAGTTCAACAACCCGACCACGTTCAAAAAGGGAGAGTTTTTTTGCCTTTGCCATCACAACATGTGACTACCTGACAGAAAATGACAATGAATCCACATCTTTGCACAGATTTGGCTTTTTAAAGGCATGTGGTCCTAAAATTTGGATCAGCTGAAAAACAGCGTTTCAGTTTAATCGTTATTTTCAATTAATTGAATGCTCAAAAAATGTTTCGTCTCACTCTCATTTCTTCTAGTTGCATGTTGAAGCTCTACTTGGAACCTTGTTAAGATCCAACAATGTAAAATAAGATTTTTTGCCATTTTTCAAGTGTTCTTAAACTTTTGATCAGGACTGTATATATGTTTTTTCCACTAATACACGCCAAAAAGGGCTGTAATTTTCTCACTTCACCACACAACGGCAAATATTTTTTTTTGTGACACTTATACACGCAATAAAGGGCTTTAGGACATATAACTGCACCGCTAAACGGCAAATAGACCCTTGCTTTTTTCCACTTATACACTCCACAAAAGGCTTTAGAACATATAACTGCACCGCTGAACGGCAAATATATATTTTTTTGCCACTAATACACACCAAAAAGGGCTGTCATTTTCTCATTTCACTACACAATGTTTTTTTCCCCACTAAGATAAGCCAAAAAATGCTTTAGACCATATAACTGCAACGCACAAGGGCAAATAAGACGCAAAAATATTTCCTTGTAATAAACCCTGTTAATGGCTGTATCTAACAGCACTTTCCCCCCAATAACAAGAACGGTTTGCTGGAATTACAGAGCTGTATAATGGCAATTTGGATCCGCAGTCAGTGCAGCAAGATGTAATAGGATTGTTCCTATTACCCAGGCTGTCACCTCCGCTACTGAATCCTGTTCCTCTTTATCCTTTCCCTACACTTCAAATGCTCTTTCCCTGAACTTCTATTGAGCAAAATATAAGTTTTCAAGTCTTTCCTAGCACTGTTCCTAGCGCCTGCTAAGGTCTCTCCCTGCATTAAGTACACTAGAAAATGGCTGAATCCAGGATGGCCGAGGCTATTTATAGGGCTGTGACATCACAGGGCTGGCTGGCTGCTGACTGGCTGCATGCATGGCATTGAGGGTGATCCCTCATTCCCAGAGTTCCTTGCCCCATGTCCTAACACGTGCAGCAGCCATTTTAGAAAAATATTTGATTCGTTACCACGAAGCGCGAGGAAATTCGGATTCGGTGCGAATCAAAATTTATCTGAAATTCGGATCGAATTACACTTCTTCAACTTCGATTCGCTCATCTCTAGCTGGCACCCCTGACTTATTTCCAGAAAATTAAGTATTTCTCCCAGAAAATTATTGCAATTACACATGTTTTGTTATAAACATGTATATTTCCTTTGTGTGTATTGGAACAGAAAAAACACAAGAAAAAAAAAAAAAGGGCAAATTGGACATTATTTCACACAAAAATCCAAAAATGGGCCGGACAAAATTGTTGTCACCTTGTTAAAATTGTGGGTAACCAATTTTGTTTCATGCATGCAATGCTCCTTCAAACTCACCTGTGGCAAGTAACAGGTGTAAGCAATCACACCTGAAACCAGATAAAAAGGGGAGAAGTTGACCCAATCTTTGAATTGTGTGTGCCACACTAAGCATGGAGAACCCTGAGGACGTGAGAACCAAAATTGTGGAAAAATATCAACAATCTCAAGGTTACAAGTCCATATACAGAGATCTTGATGTTCCTGTGTCCACAGTGCGCAACATAAGCAAGAAGTTTACAACCCATGGAACTGTAGCTAATCTCCCTGGACATGGACGGAAGAGAAAAATTGATGAAAGGTTGCAACGCAGGATAGTCCAGATGGTGGATAAGCAGCCCCAATCAAGCTCCAAAGAAATTCAAGCTGTTCCGCAGGCTTAGGGTGCATCAGTGTCAGCGCGAACTATCCGTCAACATTTGAATCAAATGAAATACTATGTAAGGAGACCCAGGAGGACCCCACTGCTGACACAGAGACATAAAAAAGCAAGACTGCAGTTTGCCAAAATGTACGTGAGTAAGCCAAAATCCTTCTGGGAAAACGTTTTGTGGACAGATGAGACCAAGATAGAGCTTTATGGTAGAGCACATCATTCCACTGTTTACCGAAAACAGAATGAGGCCTACAAAGAAAAGAACACAGTACCTACAGTCAAATATGGTGGAGGTTCAAAAATGTTTGCTGCCTCTGGCACTGGGTGCCTTGATTGAGTGCAAGGCATCATGAAATCTGAAGATTACCAAAGGAGTTTGGGTCCCAATGTAGGGCCCAGTGTCAGAAAGCTGGGTTTGCATCATAGGTCATGGGTCTTCTAGGACAATGACTCCAAACAAACTTCAAAAAGCACCCAGAAGTGGGTGGGAACAAAATGCTGGAGAGTTCTGAAATGGCCAGCAATAAGTCCGGATCTAAATCCCATTGAACACCTGTGGAGAGATCTTAAAATTGCTGTTGGGAGAAGGCACCCTTCAAATATGAGAGACCTGGAGCAGTTTGCAAAAGAAGAGTGATCCAAACTTCCAGTAAAGAGGTGTAAGAAGCTTGTTGATGGCTATAGGAATAGTTATTTCTTCCAAAGGGTGTGCAACCAAATATGAAGTTGACGGTGTCAGTAAATTTGTCCGGCTCATTTTTGGGGTTTTGCATGAAATGATATCATTTTTGGCTTTTTTCTCTGCTTTTTGTGTTGTTCCATGTGTAATTGCAATAATTTTCTGGGAGAATTACTTCATTTTCCGGAAAAATTTCAGGGGTGACAACACTTTCGGCAATGACTGTACATATAAATTTGGTATCTCTGTTGTACTATTGTATACTATTATATAGTATTTGTACTGACAGAGATTAAAGTTATAATATTTGATGTGGCATAGTGAGAAGATAAAGTAGAAAAATTGTTGTTTTCTTTCCATTCCCCACAGAAAGAGTTACTGAATTTTTCTCTTTATAAAGGCTCAATCAATCAGATGACCGTTTGTGTTTTGTGGTCCGCAAATTGCGGATCCGCAAAACACGGATACTGGCCGTGTGCATTCCGCATTTTCCGCACATGGTGTGCTGTCCACATTTTTTGTGGCCCCATTGAAATGAATGGGTCTGCATCCGTTCCGCAAAATTGGCTCCCTGGACACGCTTCACCTTCTGCCCACAGATTTTACATACAGCCGTGCTGACGTGTTCCAGCGACTTGATGAAAAATTCCCAGACCGGCGAGTAGGGAATTTTAACCCCACCACTCCATGCTTACTGCCTGCCGCTGCCTCTATGATGCCGTGCCCCGCTAGTTGTAGGCTCCTGAGTAGCAAACGGTCTAATCCGGGCACGTTTGGCTCCAGACCTCACACAACTTCCACCGTGCTGGCTCACAGCCACACTTACACGCTGCTGGCTGAGCCGCACGCTGCCACCCTCACCCCCTGATGATGATGTTGATGAAGCCCCTCTTCACACGTCTCTACGTGCAATCGGCTACATCATCATCCACTACTGTCTGCACGTCACTAATGTCACCCTCACAAGTCTCATAGCCGTGTCCCTGAAGTGCCTTTTGCGCTGTGGCATTAGAAGAATTTTGATATCTCCGACTTTTAGTCCAACCAGACTGTCTATTACTCTGTAATTTCTCTAGCGCCATTCTATGGAAACAGTAGGTTTAAAGAGCACACCAAATGCTTCAAATAACTTCTTTATTAACTTCAACTTTTCTTCATACATAACACTGCCGCCTCCGCAGGAGATAGTCCATGTACAAAACACGTGTTGAAAAGATAATCATAAAATGGTGGTATGCATAAGATAGTGGTTCAACTGTTCAATCTAGTCATTCAACATAAAATGGTGGATATATTTCTCTCTTGAGTATCTGTACTCTCACTTTAAGTTATTTAAGCACATTATGATCTCTCTGAGAGGTATATCTGAGGTCTAACTAATAGTTCACTTGCTGAATTTGGTCGCAGTAGGTAGTTAGCAGTAGCTATTTGCAGATTGGTTGAGTATAATCTGGTATGGTTGTATGCAATTTGTATTTGCAATTGTATGGTTGTGTCACATCTGTGACAGGTCCCAGAAGGTCTGAAAGATTATCTATGCATTAGTGATCTGACAGCCTCTTTTGGTTTCACTTTGTCTGTGTGTTGCTGATATGTCCACACCTCCTGTTCAGGTGTGGATCATGTGACCTCTACCTCGCCCTATTTAGTCTGACTTTTCCCATCCATCCTTGCTTGGGATAGCTTCATTTAGTCTTTGAAGAGTTGGAGTGTGGTTCGTGTTGAAGTCCTGTTCATCCTTCATCCTCTGAAGTTAAGTGTGTTTCGCTTGTCGTGTTTTGTATCCCCCCCCCCCCCCCCCCCGGTTATTTACTAGGCCTCAGTGAGACGCTAGTTCCTTCACCAGGGAAGGAACAGGTGGTCTCTGCCCTGTCATTATCTTTAGGGCATCTGAGGGTCACCAGGGTTTTCTAGGTTCCCGTGTATGGGTATCTCTACCATCGAGAGGTGCCCATACTGATAGGAGTTAGGGCCAGGAGCAGGGTTTTATAGGTGGTGACCCTTTTTCTTCCCTAGCGGTGAGGCCTAGTGTCTTTCCCCTTCCTTCTTGATTGTCTTTTGGTGTTCTCCCCTACTACATCCGTGACAGGTTGCAATTGATGGAACTGTAAGTAAACACATATATATCTAGTTCAGTATACAGTTCTAAACACAATACTAACAATATGAACATTATATAAGTGTTTTAACTACCTATTTTGGCCTCTTGTTCCCATAAAACTCAGCTCTCAGTGGAGTGAATGTCTCTTCAGCTCCTGTCTTTGCTGAATAATGATTCTAGCAGCAGGAGCTGGGGGAATTCCCAGACAGGCTGTCTGTGAGGCTGTCTGTGATTGGTGAAAACTCTTGCTGTGTGAGAAGCTGGCTGTGATTGGTCTAGACTTCTGCCCAGCAACAACAGATTAACATTGTTTCTGCTGTTTCACTGAGCCTACCTTACATTACAAAATGAATCTTAAAGGCATATTATCTTTTTCTGTTCTGTGAACACAAAATATAACAGTTACATGACATCCAAAACATGATGTCACAGTAAATAACTCTTCTTTTGTCTTTAACACATAAACATAGGAACTGTATTATCGCTATTGGCAGGTCTAGCTGTATACACATATAAGCTATACTAGCAACCTAGGACAGGTCCTAGCTGGCCAGCTACACCCTGACCGCTCGAAACACCTGTTCCTATGCGACTCTCATCGTCGCTACTTGCCCGCTTACAAGAGGAAGCAGCAGATCTCTCCTCCAAATCTTGGCTGGGCAGTAGCTGCTGACTGTCCTCTAGAAGCTTGTCCTTGCTGAAAAGCGGAGCAGAGCCAGCAGCATAAAATACTTCCTGAGCAGAAAAAGAAATAGGCAGGTTCAGGACAGGGGGGAGCACAGAACTTGTTCCTGGGCCATGCCAACTATGTGTGCTGTCAGAGGAACCCACTGACTCCTGATGTCATTTGAGATGATGTTGAAGACCAACCATTCAAGGACAGATGGGTTGCTGGTCAAAACACGACCGCTGGATGACTCTGACAGCTCTGGCCTGTTGCTGTGACTGCTGCTACTACCCCCCTCTTCTTCTGCTACTACTTCTGCTAGCTCCAGAAACATTTTTGCCACAGCCCATTTCCTTGGAAAGCCCTGGCACCTATAGCATTAAACCGCTTTTTCACCCCAATTACAGAGTCAAGGCGTTACAGAATGACTTTTCTATAAAACTATGTGGACACCCCAATAGTAGTAGTATTAGACAGCTTTTTCATCTAAATTAGTAAATCAAAGTGTAATAGAATTGCTTATCTATTAACCAAGGGGGACACTGCTGATTGGCTGTCTGCATGGCATTATGGGTGATCTCTCTTTCCGGAGCTACTTACGTTCACTTTGTAACACATGTAGCCGCCATTTTTGGAAAAAAACAATTTGTTACCACAAAGCGGCAGGAAATTCGGATTTAGTGCAAATCGAATTTTTCCTAAACTTCAGATCGAATTCCACTTAGTCAGTTTCGATTCACTCAACACCAGTTACAACAGTCAACAAATATTAGAAAGTCTCCAGGCATTTGCTTTGAATAACTTCAGCACATCTGCGGCCACAGGACATCACTGGTCTCTCACACTGCTCTGGTGTGATTTTGGCCAACTCGTCTTCCAATCTCTTCCACAGTTTGGTGACTGTAGTGAGTTTCTTGGCCATAACTTTGTCACCAAGGACTTTCCAGCGATTTTCTATTGTGTTTATATCAGGCCATTTCATTATTTCAATGTTTTCAGTTTCAAGGAACTGCTTTTCCCATTTTGCTGTGTGACAGGGGGCATTGTCCTACATGAAAATTGCTGGCTGATTGAGTGATAAAGGTAGGGAAGGAACCACATGTTGTTGAAGAAGGTTCTGATAAACATTTGCATTCACTCTGCCGTGTAGCTATAGAAGAGGCCCAAGTACTGCTGCCCTAAACATTCCCTAAATCATGACACTTCCTCCTCCATCTTTCACGGACTTCTTTACACACTTTGGGTTCAGTCTTTCCCCAGTTTTGATGATGAACATAATGTTTTCCATTGGACCCAAATAAATTAAAGATGTTTTCATTACTAAAGTGAACTTTGAAGAACTTCACCTCTGTCCACACAACATGCTCCTCGGCAAAGGTTATTCCAGTCTTTTGATTCTTTCTGCTAATGAGAGGTTTGGTCACTGCAGAGTGGGCTTTCAGTCCAAATGCTCTGTATGACGAAATAGATCTGTACCCTGTCTAGTGCTGAACTGGCGAGCAATTCCAGCTCCAGTGTTGAGATTGAGATTCTCTGATTTATCCTGTCCTCTCCTGCATTTGACTTGGATGACCAGCCTTTTTGGGGGACTTGAATGAGTTTGTAACATTGTAAAGATGCAATATTCTAGAAATCAAAGATCTAGAACAAACATAGAAACATAGACCAGCTTCTCTTGTTATGGCTGATAGTGACATCCCTTTAGCCTTTATCTGGAGGGTATCAGTCATTTTAGAATGGCTTACCGTCTTACAAAGTCAGTGAAAACTGGAAAGTTAGGCTGCCAGTGAAATAGGGTTTGTCAGATAATTAAAAAAATTAGCACCTGGTGCCAAATTAATACCAATAACTGGGGGGTATCTGAAAGTGTTCTCTAATGTTGATTCTTTTTCAAATATCTCATTCCAGTTCTTCATACTGTGCCTCAAGATATATGTAAGGCTACTTTCAAACATGCGTTGTTTTTTTCCGGCAGAGGATCTCAATACCGGGAAAAAACGCTTCTGTTTAGTCCTCAAGCATTCTGAATGGAAAGAGAATGTATCAGGGTGTCTTCTGTTCCGGCAGCATTGCATTTTGTGACTGGAAGAAAAACTGCTGCGGTGTTGTGTCTGGTCATAAAAACTGAAAAAAACGGATTTGTCACTGAAAACAATGTACGTCAATAGTGACAAATCAGTTGTTTTTTTTAAACCGGATCGGTCACCCATTCACGCAGTGACGAATCCTAATAAAACAGATGCATCCTGATGTGCAAAACGGATCAGTTTAATTGCGGTATGGAGATCCCCTGACGGATCTCAATACCGTAATTACATATGCAAGTGTGAATGTAGCCTAACTCATGAAATTTGCTTAAAATACTGCTTTGTTACTCCTGTTTGGATCATTTCAAGCAGGACTACACAGTGACCTTGACATTTAGGAAATTGTATGCTGTTCTCGAATTTTGATCTCCAGAGTACTTTGCAAACAGTACGAATATGATACAAAATGCTCAAAGACCAGTCGCCGTTCATAGAAGTCACATTTCTTAATAATTCAAAGCAGCGTTTTGCAATATTTGCTCATAACAAATGTGCTATTAATGTGTCATAAAACCATCCGAGAAAGAGCTAATGTTTCACATTTGCATTGTCCTGCTGGATTCACAGTGCACGGCTCTATGGCTCTCACGTGGACTGTTTCACAATGTTTTTGGACACATCTGATAAAAGTAAAATAAAACTTTGGGAGGATTACGGCTATGCTCACATCCAGAGTCTGTCCAAAATATGGGAGGAAATATATATTTTAATCACATAGTCAATGGGGTCGATGCGGTGCCATTTATCTCTGTTATGTGCTGGAACGGAGCTGTGAACTAAGCCCCACGAAACAAAATGCGCCAGAATTCTGCCATACATGCTTTGCACCAGTGTTATTATTTTTAAACTATTCTGACAATGAATATGGCTTCAGTGGAGAGGGGTGTGTTGAAAGATGCAATATTGGCCCAGATTTACTAATGCATATAATAAAGTGCAACTAGACACTATGGGAAACTGCATCAAAATTTGGCACAAGTTGGCACATCTAGTCCCGGCAGGGGGCTTGGCCCCTTGCATAGTACAAAGCATTATGTTTGCTAGTCAGTATACTATTGATAGGCAGCCTATTAGACCCTTACTGGGTCTAACAGGCATATGTACGTGGTAGACCTGGAGGCCAGTGTTAGGGTCCTCGGCTGCCATGGCAACCATTGGCACCCATGATCGAGTCATAGGGTGGCCGATGGTATGACAGAGCAAGCCCCCTCTGTCTAATCGCTTAGATGCCACAGTCACTTTTGACCTTGGCATCTAAGGAGTTAAACAGCAGGGACTATGGTTAGGTCAGAACAAAATGTCCAAATGGACCTAAAATAGGCTAAAAGATACCTAAAAATATAAACATTTTGCATGCGGTAATGTCAGACAGCATCCATTATGTGGCTTAAAGGGGTTGTCCGGTTTCAGAGCTGATTTCATGCTCTCCCTTTCCCTGCGTTGAACTGCGCAGGTCAAGGGCTTTTTCAGCAGATCCAGTGATGTACCGGGTCTCACCAAGAAATGCTCCGATGATCCACTGAGAGGGGCTGTCCGGGTGAAGAAGGGGATATGTCCGGGTTTAGCTCTGAACCTGGACAACCCCTTTATGAAGATAACCTCCTCTATGACTCGTTGGTTGAAGCATAAAGTCAATTTAAATTGAAACCTTAAGAAAGGTGTGAGCAATTATCTGCCTATAATCAGCTTCAGTATATGATGATTTGGCCCCTAGGTCCTCAGCGTGTGGTACATTTCCCTCAGGGAGTGCAAGGTATGTCCCTAGAAGGTACCAGGATTTGGCTCATGCTGTGCTTTTAAATAAGCAATACAGTGTATGATCACAGCCTTGGCGGGACTTGGATGAGATTTGCATAAATAGGGGGTAGCAAGCTTAGGAACATTTGTAAAGGCCACATTCACAAGGTAAGTATACCAAAACCAGGAGACGGTCCAAAGCACAAAAGAGTCTAAATCTTTCCATTATACTTTTTTCTTCAGGTTCCACTCCTAGCTATGGCTTACAAATAATGATGGAAAATACGGAGCAAATACTGACAGTGTGAAAGCGGCTAATCTAACCTAACAAATATGAGAGGAAATGTACAGCTTTGGCCTCTTTTACACAATTGTGTTCGTCTGGGAAACATGACTGAACATTGCTCTTCTGACCCAAACTCACAGCATCATAATGACTTCTGGCCAACTGCATGTCTATTGCATTCTACTCACATAATGCCCTTAGTACAGTACAGAAGACCCCCGTCAGGCAGGAGCTCACAGTGTCATAAATGGTAATGATACTATGAGTTTGGGTCAGAGGAGTAGTGTTCGGTCTGGGAAATGCAGCCATCACATGAAGAAAGGAGGCCTTTCTGTGACTCAACCTTTCAAGACTAAGGCCTTCAGATGAATGTGTGTCCACAGCATAATAAGTTCACCTTATGGAATGCCACATTCTAAGAATGTATATATATATTTTTTTATTTTATACTTTGGCCATATATTGCTGTGGTACCAAGACAAAGCCAATATCTTTCTAATTATTAGGTTTTATATAGAAGAAGAAAATGGAAAAAAAAATTGTCTTCATTTTTCCTGTTGGAATCTGACATAGTGAATCACTGCAGCAGTGACTGGCTGAGCAGGCATTTCCTGTGTTTCACATTAGGACCGTGAAGTAGGGAGCAGTGGGAACCAAAGCAGCGTCAGCAGCAGAAGATCCTTTAGAAAAGTGAAAAAAAAAATTAACCCATCCTGGCCCTTTTTACAAAAACAACTACCATATTTTTTACCCTATAAGATGCACTCCCCACCACCACCCAAAGCTCCCCGGGCTCTGTACTCACTGATTCCTGGTCCTCAGCCGCTTGCAGTGTTGTGACTGTGCACAGTGTGAGGACGTTGGCGCGCTCGGTCACAGCAGAGCGCGTGAAAGGAAGAAGAAAGAGAGAGCTGGATCCTAGGAGCTTTCAGAGCAGGGGAGGTAAGTTGATTCTATTTTATTTGCTCTGAACATGGGGTTCTGATCTGAGGTCTGGGGGTCATTCATATTGGTAGTCTGATCTGAAGTCTGAATGGGGAGGTCTTATTTACATTGGGGCTCTGATCTGAGGTCTGAATGGGGGTCTTATTTATATTAGTGCTCCTAACTTGGGGTTATTCACATTGGGGGTCTGATCTGAGGTCAGAATGGGGGGGTCTTATTAACACTGGGGCTCTGATCTGAGGTCTGAATGGGGGTCTTATTTATATTAGTGCTCCTATCTTGGGGTTATTCACATTGGGGGTCTGATCTGAGGTCTGAATGGGGGGGTCTTATTAACACTGGGGCTCTGATCTGAGGTCTGAATGGGGGTCTTATTTATATTAGTGCTCCTATCTTGGGGTTATTCACATTGGGGGTCTGATCTGAGGTCTGAATGGGGGGGTCTTATTAACACTGGGGCTCTGATCTGAGGTCTGAATGGGGGTCTTATTTATATTAGTGCTCCTATCTTGGGGTTATTCACATTGGGGGTCTGATCTGAGGTCTGAATGGGGGGGTCTTATTAACACTGGGGCTCTGAGCAGAAGTCTGATTAACATTGGGGGTCAGATTGGTGGTCTGATCTAAGGTCTAATGAAAATTAGTTTTTTCTTATTCTCCTCTTCTATAAACCTAGGTGCGTCTTATGGGGTGAAAAGTACTTTAAAATCCATCATGGATACTACAGAAATTCATTGACCTATGTGCAGTGACTTACTGGGAGCACTTTTAATAAAATATGTAGTTTTATAAATTGTGTTAACATCTACAAAGGTATTATATTTTAAGGAAATGTTCATTTTAAACATCTGCAATATGCAGTACCTTTATCTTTTTGAACACACAAGGTGTGGTAGAGAAATTCAGACTACAGTTTATTTGCACAGAGGCGAATACATAGTTATAATTTCTAAAGGAAATATGATATTGTCTCCTTATCATATTTCAAACCTATCCTACAAGCCACAGCTATGTTACACCCTTCTGTTCCTGATACGAGGTCAGAGGTACCCCATTGTATTATAATACCTCGGTATACTGCATTTAAAAATAGTTCAATTCCACCCACACTTTAAAAAACTCCACCCAATTTATACAGCTCTGATTGACCGACGACTACTGAAACCTCATTTTTAAATAAGAACTATAGGAATTATAAAGTCTTGTCAAGCCTCCGCCTGGCAAGATGGGTTCAGCAAACCATATGGAATTCTTTTCATCTTCTCCTACCCAGTCACAAAGCTCGTATCCTTTAGAAGGCTCCTTGCAAGGCATTTCCACAGGTGGGACATTTTCATTGTGGCAGAGAAGAAACCAGGGTGCTGTGCGATGCGCCCGGCCACTGGCACATGGGTGCACCCGGTGACTTACACTCATGCATTTGTACTCATGATGGGGAACCTCTCCTCTCCTGCACCCCAGCTGTTCCCACAGTTAGGGCTGGTTCACACGACTGTGATCTGCCCCTGTATCGGCCTCATCTCCAGGACTGACAGAGGCTCCACTGACCCGAACAGACTGCACCATAGAGATGAATGTGTCAGTTCCATCATCATGTGAGTACAGTACAATAGACCCACAATCAGATAGGAACTGACTGCACCATAAATCTCTATGATGCAGTCAGCATGAATACTGTACATCAGACCTCCAATCATAAACCTCAGTCCGTACAGGTCAGGGGAGCTGTAGTCGGTCGAGGAGATGTGGCGAACAACGAGCCGAGTTTCCTGAGCCGATCACAGCCATATGAATCAGCCATTTTACTGCAAGTCTTAGACGCTGCAGTGCCCGAATTTCAAATCCTAAATCATATGAAAGGGGCTTTCCAGGCCTTCTTTATCAATCACTATCCTTAGGATAGGTTAGCAATATCAGATTTCGGAGGTGTAACTCCTGACAACCCCACCGATCAGCTGTTTTCAGCCGCTCACACGCAGGAATTACACAGTTTAAAAGGTGTGACTTTATCTGGCAAAAAACTGCCATAAATTGTTTAATACATTCCCCCACAGTTGACCGATCGGTAGGGATGAGCAAACCCGAACTTCAACAGGTTCGGGTTCGGTGTTCGGGTGGGTTAGAAATTCCGTTATAGGTTCTGATATAACAGAATATAACGGAATTCGTAGACAGAATGCAAAACGGAAGCCTTTAAGAGACATTCCATATTGATCTGTCATAATAGAAGTCTATGGCCAAGCAAAACGGGCCTGTCTGGTTTCCATTATGCAGGACTTTGTTTCCCGCTCAGCCGCCACCAATCAGATATTGATGACCTATGCTGAGGAAAACCCCTTTAAAGGGGATGTGCAGGCAATATATTTTGGTGACCCGACAACCGACACCCCCGTCAATCAGCTGATCAGCTGTTTGAAGAGGAGGCGACGCTTCATGCGAGTACTACTTTCTCTTCAGCACACTGCCCTCGGAAGTCTCGGCAGTGCAGTGTAATTACAAGAACTCTCTCCATTCACTTGAATGGAGCGAGTACTTGTAATTACCCTACAGCACCACTGCAAGGGAGACAACAGGCAGTGTAATCAAGAGGAAGCAGCGCTCGCATGGAACACCACATCCTCTTCAAACAGCTTTGAAGGGTGTCAGACCCCACCCCCAATTCAGATATTGATGACCTATCTAGAAGATAAGTAATCAATATATCTTGCCTGCACAATACCCTTTAATACACTGCTCAAAAAAATAAAGGGAACACTTAAACAACACAATGTAACTCCAAGTCAATCACACTTCTGTGAAATCAAACTGTCCACTTAGGAAGCAACACTGAGTGACAATCAATTTCACATGCTGTTGTGCAAATGGGATAGACAACAGGTGGAAATTATAGGCAATTAGCAAGACACCCCCAATAAAGGAGTGGTTCTGCAGGTAGTGACCACAGACCACTTCTCAGTTCCTATGCTTCCTGGCTGATGTTTTGGTCACTTTTGAATGCTGGCGGTGCTTTCACTCTAGTGGTAGCAGGAGACGGAGTCTACAACCCACACAAGTGGCTCAGGTAGTGCAGCTTATCCAGGATGGCACATCAATGCGAGCTGTGGCAAGAAGGTTTGCTGTGTCTGTCAGCGTAGTGTCCAGAGCATGGAGGCGCTACCAGGAGACAGGCCAGTACATCAGGAGACGTGGAGGAGGCCGTAGGAGGGCAACAACCCAGCAGCAGGACCGCTACCTCCGCCTTTGTTCAAGGAGGAACAGGAGGAGCACTGCCAGAGCCCTGCAAAATGACCTCCAGCAGGCCACAAATGTGCATGTGTCTGCTCAAACGGTCTGAAACAGACTCCATGAGGATGATATGAGGGCCCGACGTCCACAGGTGGGGGTTGTGCTTACAGCCCAACACCGTGCAGGACGTTTTGGCATTTGCCAGAGAACACCAAGATTGGCAAATTCGCCACTAGCGCCCTGTGCTTTTCACAGATGAATTGTATAAAGGAGTTCACACTGAGCACATGTGACAGACGTGACAGAGCCTGGAGACGCCGTGGAGAACGTTCTGCTGCCTGCAACATCCTCCAGCATGACCGGTTTGGCATTGGGTCAGTAATGGTGTGGGGTGGCATTTCTTTGGAGGGCCGCACAGCCCTCCATGTGCTCGCCAGAGGTAGACTGACTGCCATTAGGTACCGAGATGAGATCCTCAGACCCCTTGTGAGACCATATGCTGGTGCGGTTGGCCCTGGGTTCCTCCTAATGCAAGACAATGCTAGACCTCATGTGGCTGGAGTGTGTCAGCAGTTCTTGCAAGACGAAGGCATTGATGCTATGGACTGGCCCGCCCGTTCCCCAGACCTGAATCCAATTGAGCACATCTGGGACATCATGTCTCGCTCTATCCACCAACGTCACGTTGCACCACAGACTGTCCAGGAGTTGGCAGATGCTTTAGTCCAGGTCTGGGAGGAGATCCCTCAGGAGACCGTCCGCCACCTCATCAGGAGCATGCACAGGCGTTGTAGGGAGGTCATACAGGCACGTGGAGGCCACACACACTACTGAGCCTCATTTTGACTTGTTTTAAGGACATTACATCAAAGTTGGATCAGCCTGTAGTGTGTTTTTCCACTTTAATTTTGATTGTGACTCCAAATCCAGACCTCCATGGGTTAAAAAATTTGATTTCCATTTTTAAATTTTTGTGTGATTTTGTGGTCAGCACATTCAACTATGTAAAGAACAAAGTATTTCAGAAGAATATTTAATTAACTCAGATCTAGGATGTGTTATTTTTGTGTTTCCTTTATTTTTTTGAGCAGTGTATAACCAGAATACCCCTTTAAGGCTTGCTGATTATTTTTTTATAACTTTTTATTTTTTCCATCAACATAGTCAGGGCTTGTTTCATGCAAGACAAGTTCTATCTTTAATATAACAATTTGGGGTATATTAGGTGAATAAATGGTATAATTTGTAAAACATTTTTGGGGATGACAGTTGAAAAAACAATGCAATTCATCCACTGTTTTTAGGGTTTTGTTTTTTTAATTATTGATACAATTTTGGTACCCTTTGATTGTGTTTTTAGTAAATTTTCAGGCAAGGCAAAATTACCCCAAAAAAAAAAAAAAAATTAAAATTCTGGCCTTTTTTTTTTAATGGCGTTCACTGTGTGGGTTAAATAATGGAATAATTTAATACACCGGGGGTCCTTGCGAACACAGTGGTACCAATTATGTTTTAATACTTTATTATGCAAATAGGAGAAATGGGAAAACAGTTTTTTATTTTAGTTTTTTAAATATATTAATATTACTTTTTTTTTTTTTCATGTCACTGTCTATGTATTTATCTCAGACTAAACAACACTCCCACAATGCCCCAACCTGTGTTGCTGACCATACTTAAAGGGCTTCTGTCAGCCCACTAAACCGTTTTTTTTTTTTTTGTTTAATAATAACCCTACACTGCGATCTCTCCATACATAAGTAAAATAATAATTTTCGTTCAGTAGAATTTGATAAAACGCTATTTTTATAATATGTAAAATACCTTGCTACCAGCAAGTACAGCCGCATCCTCCGATCGTAATGACGCCCCCTCCGCATTGTGATTGACAGGGCCAGGGAACGGAATCGTTCTCTGCTTGACCTGCCTGTTTTCATTCAATATCTGGCGCCTGCGCCGCGGCCGTACCTATCTTCAATCTGCGCAGGCGCACTGAGAGGCGGCCACTCACTCGGCCGCTCGCTCCTCAATGCGCCTGCGCCGGGTGTAGATGTGACGTCATCGGTGCGCCTGCGCAGATTGAAGATAGGTTCGGCCGCGGCGCAGGCGCCAGATATTGAATGAAAACAGGCAGGGCCAGCAGAGAACGATTTATCAACGTTTTAACGTTTTATCAAATTCTACTGAACGAAAATTATTATTTTACTTATGTATGCTGAGATCGCAGTGTAGGGATTATTATTAAACAAAAAAAAAAAAAACGGTTTAGTGGGCTGACAGAAGCCCTTTAACTGGGCCCTGCCGCTAGTTTCCTTCCCGATCACACTCCAGCCGTCTCCGCATCTCCCCTGCATGAAGACAACATCCGTGGACGGGGGTTAAGTGACCGTTGCAGCCAATAGCTGGCTGCAGCAGTATCCTGCTCTCTTTGAGTTACAAGTGACATCACATGTGCCGCAAGTGCAACAGGGAACCGCTGCAGCCGGCTACTGGCTGCAGTGATCACGTGAGACCCTCCCCTGTCGACAGATGATGTTATCTGCATGCAGGGGAGATGTTCGTGGTGCCATTTGGAAGGAATCTGGTAGCGGGGCATTGTGCAGGAGTTGTTAAGTCTTAGGTAACCACTTTATAAAATGTCTATAATCCTACAATTTTTTGCACTGGCCACTAGGCCTAAAATATGTTAAGGCCTCCTGACTTATATGGGAGAATGTTCTATACATGCTATGTGACCCATGCAGAGGTCAGGAGGGAACTGATAGCACCTATTGTGAATAGCGGATACTGTGTAATCTATACAGAGGTGTTACTTGTCATTGTCATTCTGCCTGTGGTGATAATGACAACAGCTACCCGAAAGTTAGGCTGGGTTCACAGCATGCTTTGAGCCTTTCATCAGAAGTGTATGTCTGGAGGACTTAAAACGCATCCCCCTGAGGGAAGGCTCATACGCATCCCAATGTGTAGACATACAGTGGGACACCTCCCGCACACGGTCCCTCTCTATAGCACCGTAATGCATTCACTACTTTCCCTCCCACGGCATTCTTTTGCAAAACTGAACCCCTTCAATAATAAGCAGCACAGCCTCAGGGGATGAGACAGAGCCTTCATCTGTGCTGCTTATGGTGGAAGGAGTTAAATGGCCTCTGTCAGCAGATTTGTACCTATGACACTGGCTGACCTGTTACATGTGCGCTGGGCAGCTGAAGGCATCTGTGTTGGTCCCATGTTCCTATGTGCCCACATTGCTGAGAAAAATTATGTTTTAATATATGCAAATGAGCCTCTAGGAGCTACAAGGGCAATGCCAATACTCGTAGAGGCTCTGCTCTCTCTGCATCTGCCGCGCCCTCTCCACAGGACCAGTCAGTGAAAATGTCATCCCACCCTGTCAATCAAAGTGCAGGGGGCGTGGCAGTTGCAGAGATAGCAGAACCCCTAGGTGTAACAGTAACGCCCCTGTTGCTCCTAGAGGCTCATTTGCATATAATAAAGCATAATTGTTCTCAGCAATGTGGGCACAAATGAACATGGAACCAATACAGATGCCTTCAGCTGCCAAGTGCACATGTAACAGGTCAGTCAGTGTCATAATGAGAGATCTGCTGACAGATGCCTTTGAAACGGTCACAGGATCTCCCTGAGGCCTCAGTTTAGCGGAGGCTAGTGAGGGATGCCATGCAGAGGCCTCCGTGTTTACAGGACACTGCAGGATGGAACCGCGCAGTCTACTACACTATTCCACACTGCAGCATACTGACATATACCAGCCAGACAGAGGTCAATACTGATACTCTTGTGACCTTTAACTAATGGAGCCCTATGCAAACGTTAACATAAAGGTCTGGAGGTTTCCTGACGTAAACGCTAAACAAAGGGGAAAAATGTGATGTGAACCCAGCCTTACAGAATACGTAAACATGCCCTGTTATTGGACCTAGTGGCCAATGTGAAAATTTAAATATAGAGTGTGGGGATTTACTCCGGTAGACAGGGGTGCGGGTGCAGTATAGAGGCAAATGGAGTCCAGGTAATGAAGCAAAAGAGCGTTTATTTCACACTTGCTCAAACAGAAAAGCAGAACAGTCACTTGGTGTTAGTTCACACACAAAATAACAGAGAGCTTCACCTGGCTCCTTTACTTGAATCCTGTCCTGGCCGATCGCACAGCCACATAAAGTTTTCTCACAGGATGCTGGGCGCTCTGTACGCCTGTGTCGGGGTCCGGGCCTCAGCTCCACACACTGCAAAAACCACCCAGACTCACAGTGATTTTCCTTCCTTCTCCTCCCAGCTGAGGTTGCTGCCTGGGAATTTAAATCCCAGCTCCAAAACCTGGTTCTGGAACGTGGGGAGTAGGCCAGTGCTCCAGACAAAAAAAAATGACCAGGCCTAAACTAAAAAATTTAGGAGCCAAATTAAATTTTTTAGGCTACTTTCACACTAGCGTTCGGGTGTCCGCTTGTGAGCTCCGTTTGAAGGCTCTCACAAGCGTCCCCGAACGCATCCGACCAGCCCTAATGCATTCTGAGTGGACGCGGATCCGCTCAGAATGCATCAGTCTGGCAGCGTTCAGCCTCCGCTCCGCTCAGCAGGCGGATCCCTGAACACTGCTTGCAGCGTTTGGGTGTCCGCCTGGCCGTGCGGAGGCAAACGGATCTGTCCAGACTTACAATGTAAGTCAATGGGGACGGATCCATTTGAAGATGACACAATATGGCTCAATTTTCAAACGGATCCGTCCCCATTGACTTTCAATGTAAAGTCTGGACGGATCCGTTCAGGCTACTTTCACACTTAGAAATTTTTTCAAACTATAATGCAGACGGATCCGTTCTGAACGGATACAAACGTCTGCATTATAGGAGCGGATCCGTCTGAGCAGACATCAGACAGACCCGCTCTGAACGGCAGTGTGAAAGTAGCCTAAGTCACCAAATTTAAAATGCATATAATTTTTTTTAAAAAGGACTTTGAGAAGATGAGACGCAGGTCACAGTAGTGAGCCAGCACTACATATAGGAGAAAACAGCACTACATACCTCTCACATCCAGGGACATATTCTGGGGGACAAGGTGACTAAAAATGGCGAATTGCGTGGTTTAGAGGTTTTTTTTCTGTTACGGCCTTCACCGAGCGGGAATATTTTTTTATATTTTAATAGCTCCCACTTTTTGGGACGTGGCGATATGTAATATGTTTATTCTTTATTGTTTGTAAATTTTATATGTAAAACTGGGAAGGGGGCTATTTAAACTTTTAGTATTTTGGTGTTTTTTTTAGTTTTTTTTAAACTTTTTATTTAATAACCATTTCTTCCCTTAGGGACTAGAACCTGGATCTTTTCATCCCTTGTGCTATTCACCCTGATAGAGATCTATCGGGGTGAATAGGATCTCACACATCTCCCTGCTGCCCTGGGCTTTGTGCACACAGCAGCAGGGAGCTGAACATGGCAGCCAGGGCTTCAGTAGCGTCCTGGCTGCCATGGTAACGATCTGAGCCCCAGCAGTGTAATCTGCCACTGCCACCACTGGAGGGGATGGGACCCTGTGGCCACCATATAACAATGGGGGGGGGGGGAGAGACTTGTGGCCAGTGATAATGGGGGGGGGGGGAGAGGCTTTGGGCGGGCGCACTGCACCACCAATGAATGTAATTAAAGAGGACCTTTCATAGGTCCAAAGAATATGAACTTAGTAGCAGACTGCATAGAGCGGCGCCCAGGGATCTAAGTGCACTTACTATTATTCCTGGGCGCCGCTCCGTTCTCCCGCTGTGGCCCCCGGTATTTTCCACATTCAGAGCAAGGAGGAGGAGACGCCAGTGTCTCTCCTTCTCCATGACAGCAGCGCTGTCCAATCACAGCACAGAGCTCAGAGCCAGGGAGAAAAAAAAACTCCCTCGCTCTGAGCTCTGATTGGACAGCGCTGCTGTCAGGGAGAAGGAGAGACACTGGCGTCTCCTCCTCCTTGCTCTGAATGTTGAAAATACCGGGGGCCACAGCGGGAGAACGGAGCGGCGCCCAGGAATAATAGTAAGTGCACTTAGATCCCTGGGAGCCGCTCTATGCAGCCTGCTACTAAGTTCATATTCTTTGGACCGACGAAAGGTCCTCTTTAACTCCTTTATACAATTGTCTGCAGCGGTATCACAGACCCGGCACCCGGCCTCAATAACAGGGCATGCGATCTGCGGCACCTGAGGGGCGCGGTACCTCGCACAGGGACAGGGGTGATGCCGTTACCGTGAATTGTGGACAGTACAAGGACATCCCTATTGTCCTTATATCTGACCAGCAACAGGTTTCCAGTGGTAAGGGCACGGGTCTCACCCCTGGGGATAGGTACTTGGAGGGGGTAGGTAGGGAGGCCGCGTTGATTTTTCCGCACGGTCCCACAGGCGGACGTGGATCTGGCGGCGAGGGACTGGAACAAGGGGATACTAGTATAAAAGTTATCCACGTACAAGTGGTAACCCTTATCTAGCAGTGGGTGCATAAGGTTCCACACAAGTTTCCCGCTAACACCCAGAGTGGGGGGTCATTCTGGGGGTTGAATACGGGAATCTCGCCCCTCATACACACGAAACTTGTAAGTGTACCCTGAGGTACTCTCACAAAGTTTGTACAGCTTCACGCCTTACCTCGCCCGCTTAGAGGGAACATACTGGCGGAAAATGAGTCTCCCCTTGAAAGCAATGAGAGACTCCTCAACTGCGACCTCCCTTCCAGGTACATAGGCCTGCACAAATTTGGCCCCAAAGTGATCGATGACCGACCTGATTATGTACAGGCGGTCATAGGCAGGATCACCTTGGGGGGGACATGCTGCATTATCTGCATAATGCAGGCATTTCCGGATGGCCTCAAACCGGGTACGTGTCATGGCCGTACTGTAAAGTGGGGTCTGGTAGAGGACGTCCCCACTCCAGTAATGCCTGACACTAGGTTTTTTGACTAGGCCCATGTGCATAATGAGAAAAAAGCAAGATGCACAAGGACGGTATCCGTATTTTGCATATATCAGGCTAAAGTGACACACAGGATTTTTGAGGAGTTTGTGGTTTTTGGTGTTGGTATTTTTTGCTAGCGTTTTTGCCATGCTTTTATGCAAAAAAGGGCAGTTCCAAATTTTGCATAGAATGCACAAGGTTTAAGTGCAGGACAAACAAGCTTTTTTTTGAAGAACAGCATGCTCCGAGTCTGATATTTTTTCCTCATTTCCTAGCATTTTTCTCCCATAGTTTTGCTTTGGGTTCTTTTCTGCTATTTCCCAAAAAATGCATGTGTAACATGTGTTGGCATTTTTATAACAGTGTTTGTCAATTTTTTCCCCCATAAAGCTCTACTGAGGAAGTGGGGGACAGCTATAACACACTTTGTAGATAAAAGCTTCTGTACAATAATCTACGCTGATCAAGTCGGACATTTTTGGAGATTTATTTGAGCCCAACAAATATGCCAGGAACAAATCTGTGGCCTAGATTTACTATTCCTAAAGATGGTATAAGCTTAGAGGGACTGTCCAGACCTGCACCAGATTTATCACAGGGGCTCAGGCGGGATGGTAAATCTGGTGTAGAGCTGGACACTTTTATACCAGCTATTAGTTAGCTTACTTTGCGACAGATTTTTATGCCAGAATTGCATCAAAATGGCGTATCTTTGGCCCTGCCCCTTTCACATGAAGCTTCGCCCACTTTCCGCCGAGTCCTGCACCATTTTCGAGCATGTTGGGAAAAAAATTTAAAAATCTTAGCTGTGCCAAATTGCCCCACTTTTAGATACATTAGTAAATCTGGGTCTGTATGTAAAGAAAATATCTGCAAAGAGCTGGGAATGACCTACCTCAGGATCTGATCTCAGCACAGCAGGTGATGGGCGTCATAAAAGGCGTAGATGATTTCTCGCCCCTTTTCTTCATTCATATCCTCTCTAAACGTGACGAACATACGTGTTGTTTAACCCATTCCCAACATGCGCTGTAAATGTACAGCACACAGATCGGGCAGGCACAGGAGCGGTCCAATCAGCAGCAGGGGCCCGGCTGTTACTGACAGCCATGCCTATGCTGAAACCGTCAGCATTGTTAAAAACGCTGATGCTGGCAGATTAACCCCTAAGATGCCACGGCCGGATGTAAGGGGTTTACAGAGGGAGGGAGGTCCTTTTCTCAACCATTTGGCTCCCCATTATTTTATTGTGTCGATGGCTTCTAATGCACCAGAAGCCTTACAAAAGCCTTGGGTGCCTGCCATGTACAGACGCTTATGAGGCCCAGCGTCTTACGGTTAAAAAAAAAATAATATATATATATATATATATATATATATATATATATAAAATATAAATTAGTATCTCTGTAATCATACTGACCAGCAGAGTAAAAATAACGTCATTTCTACCACTCGGTCTACACCACAAAACCAAAACCCAAAAAGCAGTGACGTAGTTGCCGCCTTCCCAAAAAAGTAAAATAAAAAGTTATCAAAAAGTCATATGTGCCCCAAAGTATAACTAATGATGGTGACAACTCGTCCTGCAAAAAATAAGTTTACCACTAACATGAAGTACAATGTGTCACGAGACTAAACCCCGACCACCAGGCGGCCAGAAAATGTAGCAGCAAAAAGTCCAAATGGATCCAGCGAATAAAATCACAGGGCTATTTCCACTGGTGAACTAATTAGAGCCAAACGTAACTGCAGTACTGAAAATACTTACCAACTTGAAGTAAATACCATATGCAACAGACTGTCGGCCAGGGGGTATCCAAATTTGATGCTAAAATAAGCTACTGCTGGTGTTAATAAAATAACGCGACATGAACGTTTACAGAAGGAACATAAGATAAATACAAATAAATTCATACCCACACTTATTTTACAATATAACCCCCTATTTTACTAAGTCTGTAATTTGCTTCATAAATATATACCTATACTTTTCGAGGATGAAAAATTACAACATATACTAGCTGAGGGTTATAGAGTGTCATATAGGAAGGCCCGACAATGGGCCAAAAAAATTGCACCTAGCGATTTAAACAAAAACAAGTAAATCACTGACATGGCTATACAATTCAGGCTTCTACCCTTGCGGACACCATCCGTGTGAAACCTGCACTTAATTTTCATTCATCCAAAGAATTTTCACATACTCAAAAAGAAATTAAATACAAAATAAAAAAAATACATAAATTGCAACACGGAAGGTGTTATATATATGATCACGTGCACACAATGCAATCTAGTAAAGCCGGACTGTGGGCTATAGCCTTAGGGGGAGGCGACCATGACGGGGGAAGGGGGTGGTTTAAGGAGACCCAGGGTGGGGATTGGTGGATTTGTAGGGGATCGGGGAGGAGTTAGGGGGTTTATAAGAGGAGTGTGGCCGGTAAGAGGGGCCATTTTGTGGGGGAGAAACATCTCTCACACACCCTCCCCTTCTTTTGTGGCAGGTGGCTACAGTGGTCTAAAGATAAAAAAAAAAGGGAATGAAAGGGGGCATTGGGTTTGCTGGGTACAGTTGGAGAAGTGCAACTTTGAGGGTTGCATTGGGGGTAGTTGTCATGGCGGCATGGGCGGTGGGAGGTCCTTGAAGTTGGTGAGTTTATCAGGTGATGAGGATGGGAGGGCCCCACGGTGGGGGCTGGACTCCCATTGTTTGGTGGGCGGCTGTGGCTGAATTGTTGGGGTGAGCCGGCAGGGGTGCCTCCGAGCCAGCGGTCAACGGCTGGAGGTAAGTTGGCTCACCCCGATATGGTTATTCAGTGGTTTTGGGGCTTCAAGGACCTCCCCCTCGGTGACTGAACATTTGGTACAGGTTAATAATGTTGGTATTAAAAAAGGTTATTTTTGTATGTTTGTTAATAAAAGGCTGCTGTGGCCATATTAATCCAAAATGTGGTGTCTGTGTCATTATTGAATTAAGGTGGGAACTTAGGAATGTAAGGGGGTGGATGAGTTAGGGTTAATGAGGGGGAAGGGTCGAGTGAACATAACCAGTACCCCCGTCAAGTTTACATGGGCAGTACCACCAGAAAACGTAAGGTACGGTTTCTTGAACATTTGAATGATATTACTAATAAAAATAAGAACCGTAATATCTCTGATGCATCCAAGCCTTTTGTTGAACAACATAATGGCAGAGTTGGTTCCCTCAAGATAATTGGCATAGAAAAAGTAAAATCGCACAAGAGAGGGGGGATTTTAAAAAACAATTGCTGGAGAGAGAAGCTTTTTGGATTTTTACTCTGAATTCAGTTTATCCTTATGGAATGAATTATCATACAGATATCTTATGGCATTATTGAGTAACATTTTGCTGTGTTTTATTACGTTATGAATTATTTTATCATATTATCAGTATCTACTGCAACATTGTTCAGATCATGTCAGTCTTTCAGCCGCAGGCATAGATATAAATCGCCCCCTTTCCTAATTTTACTTATAAAATATACAGTTGCAAGAAAAAGTATGTGAACCCTTTGGAATGATATGGATTTCTGCACAAATTGGTCATAAAATGTCATCTGATCTTCATCTAAGTCACAACAATAGACAATCACAGTCTGCGTAAACTAATAACACACAAAGAATTAAATGTTACCATGTTTTTATTGAACACACCATGTAAACATTCACGGTGCAGGTGGAAAAAGTATGTGAACCCCTAGACTAATGACATCTCCAAGAGCTAATTGGAGTGAGGTGTCAGCCAACTGGAGTCCAATCAATGAGATGAGATTGGAGGTGTTTGTTACAGCTGCCCTATAACAAACACACACCAGTTCTGGGTTTGCTTTTCACAAGAAACATTGCCTGATGTGAATGATGCCTCGCACAAAAGAGCTCTCAGAAGACCTACGATTAAGAATTGTTGACTTGCATAAAGCTGGAAAGGGTTATAAAAGTATATCCAAAAGCCTTGCTGTTCATCAGTCCACGGTAAGACAAATGGTCTATAAATGGAGAAAGTTCAGCACTGCTGATACTCTCCCTAGGAGTGGCCATCCTGTAAAGATGACTGCAAGAGCACAGCGCAGACTGCTCAATGAGGTGAAGAAGAAGGCTAGAGTGTCAGCTAAAGATTTACAAAAGTCTCTGGCATATGCTAACATCCCTGTTAGCGAATCTACGATACGTAAAACACTAAACAAGAATGGATTTCATGGGAGGATACCACAGAGCAAGCCACTGCTGTCCCAAAAAAAAACATTGCTGCACATTCACAGTTTGCACAAGAGCACCTGGATGTTCCACAGCAGTACTGGCAAAATATTCTGTGGACAGATGAAACCAAAGTTGAGTTGTTTGGAAGAAACACACAACACTATGTGTGGAGAAAAAGAGACACAGCACACCAACATCAAAACCTCATCCCAACTGTGAAGTATGGTGGTGGGGGCATCATGGTTTGGGGCTGCTTTGCTGCTTCAGGGCCTGGACGGATTGCGATCATCGAAGGAAAAATGAATTCCCAAGTTTATCAAGACATTTTGCAGGAGAACTTAAAGAGGACCTTTCACTAGAATAAAAAATCTAAACTAACTATACAGACATGGAGAGCGGCGCCCAGGGATCTCCCTGCACTTACTATTATCCCTGGGCGCCGCTCCGTTCTCCCGGTATAGGCTCCGGTATCTTCATATGTTAGGCTCCACCCAGCGGAACCTGCCGGGGTCTCCTTCTCCCAGGTTGTAGCGCTGGCCAATCGCAGCGCTCAGCTCATAGCCTGAGAGTTTTTTTTTTCTCTCAGGCTATGAGCTGAGCACTGCGATTGGCCAGTGCTACAGCATGGGAGAAGGAGACGCTGGCAGGTTCCACTGGGTGGAGCCTAACATATGAAGATACCGGAGCCTATACTGGGCGAACGGAGCGGCGCCCAGGGATAATAGTAAGTGCAGGGAGATCCCTGGGCGCCACTCTCCATGTCTGTATAGTTAGTTTAGATTTTTTATTCTAGTGAAAGGTCCTCTTTAAGGCCATCTGTCCACCAGCTGAAGCTCAACAGAAGATGGGTGTTGCAACAGGACAGCGACACAAAGTATAGAAGTAAATCAACAACAGAATGGCTTAAACAGAAGAAAACACGCCTTCTGAAGTGGCCCAGTCAGAGTCCTGACCTCAAACCCATTGAGATGCTGTGGCATGACCTCAAGAAAGCGATTCACACCAGACATCCCAAGAATATTGCTGAACTGAAACAGTTATGTAAAGGAGGAATGGTCCAGAATTACTCCTGACCATTGTGCACGTCTGATCTGCAACTATAGGAAACGTTTGGTTGAAGTTATTGCTGCCAAAGGAGGTTCAACCAGTTATTAAATCCAAGGGTTCACATACTTTTTCCACCGGCACTGTGAATGTTTACATGGTGTGTTCAATAAAAACATGGTAACATTTAATTATTTGTGTGTTATTAGTTTAACCCCCTAAGGACTCAGCCCTATTTCATCTTAAGGACTTGGCAATTTTTTGCAAATCTGACCAGTGTTACTTTAAGTGGTGATAACTTTAAAACGCTTTGACTTATTAAGGCCAATCTGAGAATGTTTTTTCATCACATATTGTACTTCATGACACTGGTAAAATGAAATTAAAAAAAATCACTTTTATTTATAAAAAAATACCAAATTTACCCAAAATTTGTAAAAAAAATTGCAAATTTCCAAGTTTCAATTTCTCTACTTCTATAATACATAGTAATACCTACAAAAATAGTTATTACTTTACATTCCCCATATGTCTACTTCATTTTTGGATCATTTTGGGAATGATATTTTATTTTTTGGGGATGTTACAAGGCTTAGAAGTTTAGAAGCAAATCTTGAAATTTTTCTGAAATGTTCAAAAACCCCATTTTTAGGGACCAGTTCAGGTCTGAAGTCACTTTGCAAGGCTTACATAATTGAAACCACCCAAAAATGACCCCATTCTATAAACTACACCCCTCAAGGTATTCAAAACTGATTTTACAAACTTTTTTAACCCTTTAGGTGTTCCACAAGAGTTAATGGCAAATGGTGTTAAAATTTCAGAATTTAGATTTTTGGGCAAATTTTCCATTTGAATCCATTTTTTCCAGTAACAAAGCAAGGGTTAACAGCCAAACAAAATGCTATATTTATTGCCCCGATTCTGTAGTTTGCAGAAACACCCCATATGTGGCCGGAAACTACTGTACGGGCACACAGTAGGGCGTAGAGGTAAAGGTGCGCCGTATGGTTTTTAGAAGGCAGATTTTGCTGGACTGTTTTTTTTGACACCATGTCCCATTTGAAGCCCCCCTGATGCACCCCTAGAGTAAAAACTCCATAAAAGTGACCCATCTAAGAAACTACACCCCTCAAGGTATTCAAAACTGATTTTACAAACTTTGTTAACCCTTTAGGTGTTGCACAAGATTTAATGGTTACAAAGCAAGATTCCAGTTACAAAGCAAGGGTTAACAGCCAAACAAAACTCATTATTTATGGCCCTGATTCTGTAGTTTACAGAAACACCCCATACGTGGTCGTAAACTGCTGTACGGGCACACGGGAGGGCGCAGAAGGAAAGGAATGCCATACAGTTTTTGGAAGGCAGATTTTGCTGGACTGTTTTTTTTTACACCATGTCCCATTTGAAGCCCCCCTGATGCACCCCTAGAGTAGAAACTCCAAAAAAGTGACCCCATTTTAGAAACTACAGGATAGGATGGCAGTTTTGTTGGTGCTAGTTTAGGGTACATATGATTTTTGGTTGCTCTATATTACACTTTTTGTGAGGCAAGATAACAAGAAATAGCTGTTTTGGCAGCGTTTTTTTTTTGTTATTTACAACATTCATCTGACAGGTTAGATCATGTGGTAGTCACGGACGCGGCAATACCTAATATGTATAATTTTTTTTTATTTATGTAAGTTTTACACAATGATTTCATTTTTGAAAAAAAAAAAATCATGTTTTAGTGTTTCCATAGTCTGAGAGCCATAGTTTTTTCAGTTTTTGGGCGATTATCTTAGGTAGGGTCTGATTTTTTGTGGGTTGAGATGACGGTTTGATTGGCACTATTTTGGGGTGCATATGACTTTTTGATCGCTTGCTATTACACTTTTTGTCACGTAAGATGAAAAAAAATGGCTTATTTTACACCGTTTTTATTTTTATTTTTTTACAGTGGTCACCTGAGGGGTTAGGTCATGTGATATTTTTATAGAACGGGTCTATACGGACGCGGCGATACCTAATATGTATACTTTATTTTTATTTATGTAGGTTTTACACAATGATTTCATTTTTGAAACAAAAAAAATCATGTTTTAGTGTTTCCATAGTCTAAGAGCCATAGTTTTTTCAGTTTTTGGGAGATTATCTTGGGTAGGGTATGATTTTTGCGGGATGAGATGACGGTTTGATTGGTACTATTTTGGCGTACATGCGACTTTTTTGATCACTTTTATTACCTTTTTTGGGAAGTAAGGTGGGCAAAATTTCAATTTTCTCATAGTTTTTATTTTTTTATTTTTATGGCGTTCACCGTGCGGGGAAAGTAACATGACCGTTTTATAGATCAGGTCGTTACTGACGCGGCGATACCTACTATGTGTAGTGTATTTTATTTTTTTAATTTTTATTCAGTGATAAATGTGTTTTTTTTTATCTTTACTTTTTTCACTATTTTTAAAAAAATAATTTGACCCAGACCCACTTGGTTCTTGAAGATCCAGTGGGTCTGATGTCTGTATACATATAGTGTATTGTACTGTATTTTACTTACACTTTGTCTGAACAGATCTATGCCTTTAGCACAGATCTGTTCAGCACCATGGACAGCAGGATGCCTGAGAAGGCGTCCTGTTGCCATGGGAACCTTCCCCGTCTGCTCAGTTGTGGCCACAACTTCGCAGACAAGGAAGGGTAAGGAGGGGGGCTCCCTCCCTCTGTGACCCCATCCTGTCTGGGGGCTGCAAAGGCATAGCAGCCCCCCGATGGGAGAGGGAGGGAGCCCCGTGACCCTGACAGTTAACCTTTTCCATACAGCGGACCGTACGGTCTGTGCAGATGTCAGCCGTTTATACCAGAGTGTCAGCAATGTGCTGACACTCTGGTATAACCACTGGCCACCAATGATTATTCAAGAGGAGGCGGGCGGGGGATCGCAATCCCGTCTGCCGCACTGCCCGCAACCCCCCCCCCCTGCACTACCCGCCGGCATAAAATCATGCAGGGGTGCAGGGGGGGGTGCAAAATCGACATTTTGGGCATTTTAAAGTTTCTGATCCCCGCAGTCAGGGAGAAACTGCAGAAAGTGCAGCAAACCGCAGGTCTGAATTGACCTGCGGTTTGCGGCGATCGCCGATACGGG
Source organism: Bufo bufo (assembly GCF_905171765.1). NCBI lineage: Eukaryota > Metazoa > Chordata > Amphibia > Anura > Bufonidae > Bufo > Bufo bufo. The sequence continues at coordinate 99,447,143 of NC_053398.1, forward strand.
GGGGTCACATGACCCCCCCTGGCGTTGTGACAGGATGCCGGCTGAATGATTTCAGCCGGCATCCTGTTCAGATTAACCCCCGCAGCTCCGCAATCTCGATTTAAACTTAGGACGTATCGGTACGCCCTGAGTCCTTAAGGATTCGGGAAATAGGGCGTACCGGTACACCCTAAGTCCTTAAAGGGTTTCTATCACTTCGTTTCACCTATTTAGCTTTCAGACACTAGCGATCCGCTAGCGTCTGCTTTATCTAACCATCCTAATATAAGAGCTTATTGTCCTGCCGTTTAGCTAAAAAAATAACTTATATAGATATGCAAATGAGCCTCTAGGTGCTATGGGGGCGTGATTAGCACCTAGAGGCTCCGTCTACCTTAACAAACTGCCGCCGCCCAGCGCGTCCCTCCAGCCCGCCCATCTCCTCCGGAATGCGATGCTCCTCGTATTCGGCGCATGCGCAGTGAATGTCTGATCGCTTCCCTGCTCAGACATCTCCACTGCGCCTGCGCCGATGACGTCATAGTGCTCCGAGGAACAGGCGCAGTGGAGATGTCTGAGCAGGGAAGCGATCAGACATTCACTGCGCATGCGCAGAACAGAGACGCGCACGGAGAGGATCGCTTCAGCTGGAGATGGGCGGGCTGGAGGGACGCGCTGGGCGGCGGCAGTTTGTTAAGGTAGACGGAGCCTCTAGGTGCTAATGACGCCCCCATAGCACCTAGAGGCTCATTTGCATATCTATATAAGTTATTTTTTTAGCTAAACGGCAGGACAATAAGCTCTTATATTAGGATGGTTAGATAAAGCAGACACTAGCGGATCGCTAGTGTCTGAAAGCTAAATAGGTGAAACGAAGTGATAGAAACCCTTTAAGGGGTTAAGCAGACTGTGATTGTCTATTGTTGTGACTTAGATGAAGATCAGATCACATTTTATGACCAATTTGTGCAGAAATCCATATCATTCCAAAGGGTTCACATACTTTTTCTTGCAACTGTAAAAACAATAAATAAACATATTACATATCGTCACGTCCGAAAAGTCCAAATTATTAAAATATCTCCTATGCTGTGAACGTCGTAAAAGAAAAAATAATAATAACCGTGTCACCTTGTCCCCCCCCCAAAAAAATAGGATAGGACTGTTCTATTATGGGCCAGACGTTACATTAAATGTGGAATGGAATTATTATTATATTTTTTTGCATGGTATCAAGTATCGCAATAATTTTTTATGGTATCGAAACTGAATCAAATTTTTTGTATCGTGACAACCCTAATATTTAGTGCTGGCTCATTACTGTGACCTGTGTCTCATCTTCTCCAAGTCTTTTTTTTTATTTTTATTATTATTATTATTATTATTATTATAATTATATACAGGTGAAACTTGAAAAATTAGAATATCGTGCAAAGTTCATTTATTTCAGTAATGCAACTTAAAAGGTGAAACTAACATATGAGATAGACTCATTACATGCAAAGCGAGATATGTCAAGCCTTTATTTGTGATAATTTGGATGATTATGGCTTACAGCTTATGAAACCCCAAAGTCACAATTTTGAGGTACCCTTTGCTCAGGGGGTATGGAGTAATTAGCCGACTAGAGAGTGACAATTTGAGCCTAGAATATTGAACCTTTTCACAAAATTCTAATTTTAAGCTGCATTAATGCAATTCCTTTTAATTTGCATTACTGAAATAAATGGACTTTTGCACGATATTCAAATTTTTCAAGTTTCACCTGTATATTTTCAATTTGGTGACTAAATTTTTCAGTTTAGGCTCCTGTTTATTTTTTTTAGTCTGGAGCACTGAAGGGTTAATATTATTCACTTTTAATTTAACCCCTGCTTTGTGGGCGTATCTATAATTTTACATTTTTTCCGCCCTTTCCATTTAAAATCTGCAACTTGCCTGTGTCTGAATAATTTATACTCTGAATCCATAAAGAAGACCATGTAAGGTTGAAACGCGTTGATTTACTTGCAGGAGTGTTATTTGTTTATATATTCTTAACTAAAGAAATAAAGAAACTGTGATTTTATTCACTAGATTGATTTGGACTTTTTGCTGCATATTCGTTGGGTGTGAACAAAGCCCAGATCCGAGCTGTACAGGACCAAAACCATCTGAGAGCCAGATTCCATTCTTTCTCTAAGGCCAGAAAATAGCGCAGTGGGCTGGCGCTGTGCTGTTTCAGTAGCAATGGGAGGTACTATAACTGAGGCCAGCATAAATTAGTGACAGCATAAATTAGTGACAGAAATGCTGATTTCAGCGGTGTGTCACTCATGAGCTAAAAGTAAGTGGTTGCAGAGAACCAGCAACAGAGTCCTGGTTATTCCTAATCTCCTGCTCTCCCCGACCACCTGCTGATGATTGGCAGTTCTCTCCTAGAGAGAAAGGGAGAAAACTAGGTAGAAGACGGTCAGTCATCAGCAGGTGGGGGGGAGAGCAGGAAGTCATGAATAACCAGGACTCTTCTCAGGAGGCCGTGACTCTTTTCCAGGTCCAGTCTGCAATGATTGTGATGTTGGTTCTCGGCAACCACTTACTTTTAAATCAACTCACCTGTCTTTACTTTATGCTGCCGTTAGTATGGGCAGCATAAAGTTGATGACAGGTTCCCTTTAAACTTTTTGCAGCTTTTCCACCATGCTCACCACCCTTGTTAAAAGTGGGTGGGGCAGGACCTAAGCGGCCTGACACATTTACCATTGCTTGCGCCATTTTCTGATGCAATTTAGGGGGAGTTCACATCACCGTTATGTTTCCGCTCTTCTGATCCATCAGAAGATCAGAAAAATAAAAATAAAACTGATTCTCTAAATAAAAATAAAAAAAGGCTCCTGTGCATCAGTATCGGTTTATTTTTTACAGGATCTGTTTTCTTCTTCTTTTTCTGCTCTTCTGATGTATTAGAAGAACAGAAACATAATGAGGTGTGAACTTCCCCAAATATCTGAAACCTACAGCAGTTCCTAGTTGATGTAGATTTAAGGTTTTGGCACAGAGACCTCTTGAGATGCTCATGCATTATTAGAAGGTATGCGCCTCTTAAAGGCGTTATCCGGGACTAATAAATGTCCCCTATATGCCCGGGCCCCTCACACTGAATCTACTTACCTGGCTGCCTGCTCCCTGTGCCGCTCCTGGTCCCTGCACCTGCCTCTCCCCGTGCTCGGATGAAAAACATCCATCGTTGGGGGGGGGAGCAGCCAATGGCAGGCGGGGCAGGGACGAGCCTCCCTAGCATAATGGGTGAGGCTAGGGAGGCTTATCCCCTGCCTGCCATTGGCTGCTCCTCCCTCCCGACACCGGATGTTTTCATCCGCATACAGGGAGAAGCTGCAGCAGCGGTGCGAGGACCATGAGCGGCGCAGGGAGAGGGGTAAGTAGATTCCGTGTGAGGGGCCCAGGCATATAGGGGACATTTTTTAGTCTTGGATAACCCCTTTTAAGAGGTGCCTTCACACGCGGCAGATCTTGTTTCAGAAAATTCCACGACAGAAAATCAGTTCCATTCACCTGAATGGGGCTTGCAGAAAACCATGTGGGTCATTTATTAAGACTGGTGTTTTAGACGCCAAGTATGCCAGTGCAGACTCAAGCAAAACTGAATTCCAACTTTCCCCTCATGATAAATTCCCCCCGCTGCTGAAACATGTCAAATGTGTATGTGATGAAGAAAAATGGCAAAAAAGCTCCAGTAAAAAAAAAATACGTGAATTTCATTGTGATTTTTACAATACCAAATTGGCAAAGCCTGGCGCAGTTCTTTGGAGGTACACTATGGGTCTAATGGAGTTTTAGGGTACGGCTACACGATGACACTGGTCGCGGTGATCTGTGACTCGCGTGGCATTCCCATTTATTTCTATAGGATTTCCACTACTCTGTGAACCTGCTGGCCACAACCAATGTGTCACGGTACCTTCTGTGACAGAGGTTAGAAGATCTGAGAGACTGACTGCACGTGAGGTTAACTGACAGTCTCTTGATTCTCAGTGTTGTTGTTTAGTAATGACGACACCTCTTGTCAGGTGCAGCTGGTGGTCATTACCACTTCCCTAATTAGTTTGGTCTCACACTTCATTTCATGCGGTTGATATTCTCTGCTTGGATTTGGAAGAGTTGGTGTGTGGACCTTACCGATGTTCCTGCTCACACAGATAAGTTGTTCTTCTCTTTGTATTTGGTTGTTCCCTTGTGCTTGTTGTTACTAGGCCTCAGGGAGACGCTGGTTCATTAACCTGGGAAGGATCCAGTAGTCTCATTCCCTGTCACTACCTCTAGGGCAGGGATGTGCAAACTGCGGCTCTCCAGCTGTTGTAAAACTACAACTCCCAGTATGCCCAGTCTGCCTACAGCTATCAGCCTACAGCAGGGCATGATGCAATTTGTAGTTTTACAACAGCTGGAAAGCCGCAGTTTGCCCATCCCTGCTCTCGGGCATTTTAGGGCCCCTAGGGTTTAGGTTCCGGCGTATGTATTTTCCCACCTTCAGGGTCTATACATACTGACAGGAGTCAGGGCCAGTTCTAGGGGATTCCGAGGAGGTGACGTTTCCCCTCTCCCTAGCCTTGAGGCCTAGTTCTTTGTCATCTCCCTTCTGTTGTCATTCTGGTGTCCCTCCCCATTATTCGTGACACAGTGTCACCGTGTAGCCATACTCTTATGGGTGCCCTATTATAGCTTTGTGCAACTGGTTCTGCTGAGGCAGTATATGGTGCTGCTGGGGCAGTATATTGTGCTGCAATGTGGTATTTGGTTCTGCTGGGGCAGTATATTGTGCTGCACTGTGGTAGTTGGTGCTGCTGGGGTAGTATATTGTGCTGCACTGTGGTAGCTGGTGCTGCTGGGGCAGTATATTGTGCTGTACTGTGGTATATGGTGCTGCTGGGGCAGTATATTGTGCTGCAATGTGGTATTTGGTTTTGCTGGGGCAGTATATTGTGCTGCACTGTGGTATATGGTCCTGCTGGGGCAGTATATTGTGCTGCACTGTGGTATATGGTCCTGCTGGGGCAGTATATTGTGCTGCACTGTGGTAGTTGGTTCTGCTGGGGCAGTATATTGTGCTGCACTGTGGTAGTTGGTGCTGCTGGGACAGTATATTGTGCTGCACTGTGGTAGCTGGTGCTGCTGGGGCAGTATATTGTGCTGTACTGTGGTATATGGTGCTGCTGGGGCAGTATTGTCACAGACGTTCCAGCGACAGGTGGCAGATCGGTGAGACTGGCAACACGTGGTTTAATCTGACATGTTTTCAGTTTGGATCAAATGACGTCTGTGTTGTTTCTGGTGCTTGCCACACCTTCTTTCCCAAAGTGTGGCTATTATGGTCATTTAACCTTCTCTAGTTATTGTTGTTTCTCCCACTATGCTATGCGGTTTATAGCTTCAGTTTGAGTTCTCGATAGCTGGTGTGTGGATCTCGGCTGAGTTCCTGGTGCGATCATAGCCACTTGAAGTTAAGTGTTTTCTTTCCCTTTTGTATTTTGTTTGTTGCATTTCCCTGTCATTTGTATTAAGGCCTGAGGAAGATTCCTGTTCGTCCTTCCTTTTTAAGGAACAGGTTGTCAATCCTGACATTAGTACCAGGGTCCTATAGGGTGGGTTAGGACATTAGGTATTCCTGTGTATGAACTCGCCTACCTCTGGGGTCTGTTCATACTGGTAGTCAGTCAGGACTTTGATTAGGGTTTTACTATGAGGTGTCCTCTCCTTTGCCCCCCTTTTCCTTCTATGTTCGGTGTGGTGTTTCCCTCCCACACCCGAACGTGACAAGTGTATTGTGCTGCACTGTGGTACCTGGTTCTGCTGAGGCAGTATATTGTGCTGCACTGTGGAATTTGGTTCTGCTGGGGCAGTATATTGTGCTGCACTGTGGTATTTGGCTCTGCTGGGCCAGTATATTGCGCTTTACTGTGGTATTTGGCTCTGCTGGGCCAGTATATTGCGCTTTACTGTGGTATTTGGTTCTGCTGGGGCAGTATATTGCGCTTCACTGTGGTATTTGGCTCTGCTGGGGCAGTATATTGCGCTGCACTGTGGTATTTGGCTCTGCTGGGGCAGTATATTGCGCTGCACTGTGGTATTTGGTCCTGCTGGGGCAGTATATTGCGCTGCACTGTGGTATCTGGTTCTGCTGGGGCAGTATATTGTGCTGCACTGTGGTATTTGGTCCTGCTGGGGCAGTATATTGCGCTGCACTGTGGTATCTGGTTCTGCTGGGGCAGTATATTGTGCTGCACTAGAACATAACAAAGTAGCAGCGCTCACCTAAAATCGACTCCCAGAAGCACGGACGGAACCTGGATCAGCTGCTAACTTGTAATGTGAAAAAAAAAACGGAAAGGTCCAGCTTCTAAAATCCAATTCTTTATTCCAGCGGTTAAAAGTTTTCCATACACAGGACAGTGGTACGCAGTCTATGCGTTTCGGACTCACAGATTACAGTCCTTACTCAGTTCATGAAATGCGTAGACTGCCTACCACTGTCCTGTGTATGGAAAACTTTTAACCGCTGGAATAAAGAATTGGATTTTAGAAGCTGGACCTTTCCGTCTTTTTTTTTCACATTGTGCTCCACTGTGGTATATGGTTCTGCTGGGGCAGAATATTGTGCTGCACTGTGGTATATGGTTCTGCTAGAATATAAATTTAATTCCATCCATGATGTACCCCGTAGTTTTACCACCTTATACAGTCAGGTCCATAAATATTGGGACATCAACACAATTCTAACATTTTTGGCTCTATACACCACCACAATGGATTTGAAATGAAACAAACAAGATGTGCTTTACCTGCAGACTGTCAGCTTTAATTTGAGGGTATTTACATCCAAATCAGGTGAACGGTGTAGGAATTACAACAGTTTGCATATGTGCCTCCCACTTGTCAAGGGACCAAAAGTAATGGGACAATTGGATTCTCAGCTGTTCCATGGCCAGGTGTGTGTTATTCCCTCATTATCCCAATTACAATGAGCAGATAAAAGGTCCAGAGTTTATTTCAAGTGTGCTATTTGTATTTGGAATCTGTTGCTGTCAACTCCAAAGAGCTGTCACTATCAGTGAAGCAAGCCATCATTAGGCTGAAAAAACAAAACAAACCCATCATAGAGATAGCAAAAACATTAGACGTGGCCAAAACAACTGTTTGGAACATTATTAAAAAGAAGGAATGCACCGGTGAGCTCAGCAACACCAAAAGACCTGGAAGACCACGGAAAACAACTGTGGTGGATGACCGAAGAATTCTTTCCCTGGTGAAGAAAACACCCTTCACAACAGTTGGCCAGATCAAAAACACTCTCCGGGAGGTCGGTGTATGTGTGTCAAAGTCAACAATCAAGAGAAGACTGCACCAGAGTGAATACAGGGGGTTCACCACAAGATGTAAACCATTGGTGAGCCTCAAAAACAGGAAGGCCAGAACAACATCTAAAAAAGCCTTCACAGTTCTGGAACAACATCCTATGGACAGATGAGACCAAGATCAACTTGTACCAGAGTGATGGGAAGAGAAGAGTATGGAGAAGGAAAGGAACTGCTCATGATCCTAAGCATACCACCTCATCAGTGAAGCATGATGGTGGTAGTGTCATGGCGTGGGCATTTATGGCTGCCAATGGAACTGGTTCTCTTGTATTTATTGATGATGTGACTGCTGACAAAAGCAGGAGGATGAATTCTGAAGTGTTTCAGGCAATATTATCTGCTCATATTCAGCCAAATGCTTCAGAACTCATTGGACAGCGCTTCACAGTGCAGATGGACAATGACCCAAAGCATACTGCAAAAGCAACCAAAGAGTTTTTTAAGGGAAATAAGTGGAATGTTATGCAATGGCCAAGTCAATCACCTGACCTGAATCCGATTGAGCATGTATTTCACTTGCTGAAGACAAAATTGAAGGGAAAATGCCCCAAGAACAAGCAGGAACTGAAGACAGTTGCAGTAGAGGCCTGGCAGAGCATCACCAGGGATGAAACCCAGCGTCTGGTGATGTCTATGTGTTCCAGACTTCAGGCTGTAATTGACTGCAAAGGATTTGCAACCAAGTATTAAAAAGTGAAAGATTGATTTATGATTATTATTATTATGTCCCATTACTTTTTGTCCCTTAAGGCTACTTTCACACTAGCGTTGTTTTAATCCGGCGTTCAATTCCGACACCGGAACTGCCCGCCGGATCCGGAAAAACGTGTGAAAACGGATTACATTTGAATCCTGATCAGGATTTTGATCACAATGAAAAAATGCATTGGAAAAAACGGATCCGCCATTTATAGACTTTAACTTTTTTTTCACATTTTTCGGGTTTAACATGCAAAAGCCGGATCCGGTTTGACTGAACACACAGCGCCGGATCCGGCGTTAATGCAAGTCAATAGCAAAAAAAACGGATCCGGCGTTCAGTCAAAGTGTTCAGGATTTTTGGCCGGAGGTAAAAATACAAACATGCTACGTTTTTCTGAAAAGCCTGATCAGTCAAAAAGACTGAACTGAAGACATCCTGATGCATCCTGAACGGATTACTCTCCATTCAGAATGCATTAGGATAAAACTGATCAGTTCTTTTCCTGATTTGAGCCCCTAGGACGGAACTCAGCGCCGGAAAAGAAAAACGCTAGTGTGAAAGTACCCTAAGGCCTATTGCACACGACCGTATGGCTTTTTCAGTGTTTTGCGATCCGTTTTTCACGGATCCGTTGTTCCGTTTTTTGTTTCCGTTGTGTTTCCGTTTCTGTTCCGTTTTTCCGTTCCATTTTTCCGTATGGCATATACAGTATACAGTAATTACATAGATAAAATTGGGCTGGGCATAACATTTTCAATAGATGGTTCAGCAAAAAACGGAACGGAAACGGAAGACATACGGATGCATTTCCGTATGTGTTCCGTTTTTTTGCGGACCCATTGACTTGAATGGAGCCACGGACTGTGATTTGCGGGCAATAATAGGACATGTTCTATGTTAAAATGGAACGGAAAAACGGAAATACGGAAACGGAATGCATACGGAGTACATTCCGTTTTTTTTGCGGAACCATTGAAATGAATGGTTCCGTATACGGACCGTATACGGAACGCAAAAAAAAGGCCAGTAAACGGGAAAAAAAAACGTCCGTGTGCAGGAGGCCTAACAAGTTTGAGGCACATATGCAAACTGTTGTAATTCCTAGACCCTTCACCTGATTTGGATGTAAATACCCTCAAATTAAAGCTGACAGTCTGCAGTTAAAGCACATCTTGTTTGTTTCATTTCAAATCCATTGTGGTGGTGTATAGAGCCAAAAATTTTAGAATTGTGTTGATCTCCCAATATTTATGGACCTGACTGTATCTCTGATTTAGTCTGCATAGCTTACATATCCACTTTTCACCAATCATTACATATTCATTTCTCTGAAACACCTGTTAGGTCAAAAGTGCCCTTTTCACCCCTTAAAATGTTCGTACGGAGGTGCTCTTTCCAAAATGGGGTCACTTCTTGGGGTTTTTCATTTCTTGGGACCTCAGGAAATGTATTTAATGTGACATAGCAGCTAAAATCCATGTCTGCAAAAACAATTTTTTGCATTTTGCCTCTAGGGACCTGCTGTGCGCCAATACAGAAGGCTACAAGCACATATAGGGTGTTTGCAAAAAGGGGAGAAAATGGGGAACATATACTGGGGTGCATTTTCTTCTTTAACCCCTTGTGAAAAAAAAATTGGGGTCAGCTAATAATTATTTCTTTTTCACAAATATGTGCTTTGAAATGCTTTCCAAGTAGTTCTGTCTTCTGTGAGACACCTGTTTACTGAAAAATACCCTTTCTACCACTTAAAATGTCCATACGGGGGTGCTCTTTCCGAAACGGGGTCACTTCTTGGGGTTTTTCATTTCTGGGGACCTCAGGAATTTATTTAATGTGACATGGCACCTAAAATCCATGTCTGCCAATTCAGGTCAGCAAAATCAATATTTAGTTGTTTGACTCTAGAGCCCTGCTGAGCGCCCATACATCATTTTTTGAGCACATACAGTATAGGGTGTTGGCGTATTCGGGGGGGGGGGGGGGGAATAGGGACAAAATGTGGGGTGCATTTTGTCCTGTTACCCCTTGTGAAAGTTAAAAAAAATGTAGGTGTGAAGCAACTTTTTCTGGAAAAAAATTATTTTTAATTTTCACAGCCAAACGTTTCCTAATTCTGTGAAACGCCTGATGGGTCAAAGTGCTCACTACACACCTTGAAATAATCCTTGAGGGGTGTAGTTTCCGGAATGGGGTCACTTTTTGGGGGTTTCCACTCTAGGGGTACCTCAGGGTGTCTTCATATGCGACATAGCTCCCAAAAGCCAATCCTGCAAAATCTGTACTCCAATGGCGCTACTTCCCTTTTGAACCCTGGTTTCTAATATATAATACATCATTTTTTGAGCACATATGGGGTGTTGGCGTATTCAGTGGGAAATGGGTAACAAAATACGGGATGCATTTTGTCCTGTTACCCCTTGTGAAAGTGAAAAATGTGGGTGTAAAGCAACTTTTTCTGGAAAAAATTGTCATTTTTAATTTTCACAGCCAAGCGTTTCCTAATTCTGTGAATCACCCGATGGGTCAAAGTGCTCACTACACACCTTTAAATATTCCTTAAGGGGTGTCGTTTCCGGTATGAGGTCACTTTTTGGGGGTTTCCACTGTAGGGTCACCTTAGGGTATCTTCATATGCGACATAGCTCCCAATTACCATTCCAGCTAAATCCGCTCTCCTAAAGCCATATGGTGCTCCTTCCACTCTGAAGCCTGCTGTGCGCCCATACATCATTTTTTGAGCATACATGGGGTGTTTCTGTAAACTCCAGATTCAGGGTAATAGATTTTGCGTTTTGTTTGGCTGTTAACCCTTGATGTGGTGCAGAAAAAAATCTATTAAAATGTAAATTCTGCAAAAAAAAAGTGAAATTTAGAAAATTTTCATTCCCATTTTCATTCACATCTTGTGGGGCACCTAAAGGGTTAACAAAGTTTGTAAAATCAGTTTTGAATACCTTGAGGGGTGTCGCTTCTGAAATAGGGTGATTTTTGGGTGGTTTCTAATATGTAAGCCCCAGAAAGTGACTTCATAACTGAACTGGTCCTGAATAAATTGGGCTTGAGCGAACACAGATCACACATTTATTGCATATAAAATACATAAAACAAAATATAGCAATATAACCAATATAAAAACAAATTGTCGCAATATATTCGCAAAAGGGGGCAATTCCAGTGCGCCACCATAAATGTCCGTATTGTAATATGGATCTATTTACCATACATGCGCATGTAATACTCTTTGTTTCATATGCGAAGCCTGAGGGATTGGTATTGTGTCGCAGAATAATCGCAGATAGTGGAGGTATTAATATTACTTTCGGATAAGTTCTAATATAGTCCGAAGAGTGATAGTATTAAAACTATCATAAATAGTCGTGTGTGACTTTAAGTCAAGTTGTAATAGATGACGATGTCGGCTATTCAGCTGCTTACCTCCTTCCTTCGGGGGTTGTCCGTGGTGTCTCCGCTGACTTGACGAGGGGCGAGCGGTGCGGGAAAATTCCGGCGTCTCACGTCGCACTCCTCGAGTATGTATTGTCGAGATCTGTATTGTCGAAAGCTCGCGGGAACACAATCGCGGTACTTCGCTTTTATCCGGATATAGTGTCTTTTGTATGTAAAATCAAAATCCAGTTTTTCGATTTCTTTATGGAAATGTCCGTATGGCCATGCGACTGGAGATACTTCAGCAGGTGTGCGACGTTACCACTGAGGAAGGGATAGTGACATATCCCGAAACGCTTCTAATAACGTTGCACACCTGCTGAAGTAAAATGTAATTGAAGTAGACATATGGGGAATGTAAAGTAATAACTATTTTTGGAGGTATTACTATGTATTATAGAAGTAGAGAAATTTAAATTTGCAAATTTTTCCAAATTTCTGGTAAATTTAGTATTTTTTTTATAAATAAAAATGACATTTTTTGACTCAATTTTACCAGTGTCATGAAGTACAATATGTGACGAGAAAACAGTCTCAGAATGGCCTGGATAAGTAAAAGCATTTTAAAGTTATTACCACATAAAATGACACATGTCGGATTTGCATCTGGTCCTTAAGGTGAAAAATGGCAGGGTCCTGAAGGGGTTAAGTTCCATCCCTGTTCACATTATCATGTTCTGTACCTCAGAGTTGCACAAAGCTGTAATGCGGCACCCATAAGAGTACGGCTACGCGGCACCCATAAGAGCGCGGCTACACGGCACCCATAGGAGTACGGCTACACGGCACCCATAAGAGCGCGGCTACACGGCACCCATAGGAGCACGGCTACACGGCACCCATAGGAGCACGGCTACACGGCACCCATAGGAGTACGGCTACACGGCACCCATAGGAGCACAGCTACACTGGTCGTGGCCAGCAGGTTCACAGTAGCGGTGATCCCATAAAAATAAATGGGAATGGCAAAAAAACAAAACAGCACTGCTGTGACTGGTGCGGCGACCATCATGACCAGTGTCACAGTGTAGCCGTACCCTAAAAGTCCCTTGGACCCATACAGGTCCTCCAAAGAACGGCGCAGGCACCCCTACCAGCCTGACTCAGCACACACCAAGGAACATTTTCCAGGAATTGTCTAGAATTTATGGCACAATTTCCAAGACTAAAGAGTTTTTTCCAACCACAAAAAAGGAAGCAAACGGGCAAATTCCAAATACTTAATGTGAATGAGGACTGAGGTTTCCTCACATTTCTATAACCTGGAACATGTGAGACTGGTCACACACAGGTTGGTTGCCGCACCGTGTGCACGGGCTCGCACTGGCCGCAGCAGCTGATACAGACAGTGTCAGGCGCAAGGACATAAAGCCCCGGATGTAGAGGACTCACCTGGAGGAGCTGGGGCCGCGGGCACCGGAGGCCTCTGTGCGGTGAGGGCACACGTTGCCCCCCGGGGTGCCCTCTGCAGTTCTCCACCCCTGACACAAATCACGGCCGCTTCTGAGTGCGTGGGCGGGTGAGGCGCGAGGATCCGGGCGGAGTGTGATAATAACCCTGAGCAGACTGCACACCGGCTCTGCGCCCCATTCACACACCGCAGCGGTATTCTGCCAGGTCTTTAGGGAAGCAACCGCATAGGATTACTTATTAAAAATCTCTGGTCTGGGGTCTGATTGTGTTGGTATAAGGGGTGGGAATGGCAGTAGTAGTGAGGCGCCAAAGATGGCAGGGCTCATGCACACGGCAATCCGCAAAACACGGATCAGCAAAAAAACGGATGACGTCCGCGTGCATTCCGTATTTAGCAGAACGGAACAGCTGGCCCCTAATAGAACAGTACTATCCTTGTCCGTAATGTGGACAACAATATGACATGTTTTTTGCAGAACGGACATACGGAAACGTTTTTTTGGCGGACCCATTGAAATGAATGGTTCCGCATACAAAAAACGGAACGGACACGGAAAGAAAATACTTTCGAGTGCATGAACCCTCATGTATGTATTTTGCGGTCTGCAAAACAAGGAACTGCAAAAAAATAGGATGACATCCGTGTGACATCCATGTTACCTCCGCTTTTTTGCAGATCTGTTGTAACAATGCCTGTCCTTGTCCGCAAAACGGACAAGAATAGTCGGCCCATGTAAAGGGCCCATTACTTGGGAGAGGTAGTCATGGCTGTCTGGGCCGGGTGGAAAATAAAAAAAAATAAAACAGGGAGATTTATTATTACTGCCTTTTAGGGCTCATGCACATGAACGTATTTCCTTTCCATGTCCGTTCCGTTTTTTTTGCGGACCGTATGCGGAACCATTCACTTCAATGGATCCGCAAAAAAAACTAAAGTTACTCAGTGTGCATTCCGTTTCTGTGTTTCCGTTCCGCAAAAAAATAGAACATGTCCTATTATTGTCCGCATTACGGACAAGGAAAGTACTGTTCTATATAGGGCCAGCTGTTCCGTTCTGCAAAATACGGAATGCACACGGACGTCATCCGTATTTTTTGCAGACCGCAAAATACATACGGTCGTGTGCATGAGGCCTTAAAAAAGGGTTTTCCAGATTCAGGATAGTGATGACCTCTCCTTCGGTAAGATCTGACTTCCGGCTCCCCTGCCATCAGGTGGTTGTGGGAGTGCTACAGCCTTCTCATTGCTTACATGGGGCTGTCTACCTGCACGCCATTTACTTGGCGGCAGTGGTGCAGAGTATTATAGCTTCATCCTATCCAGCTGGACAGGCTACAGTACCCCGCACTACTGCTAATAACTGACGGACTGAGGGAAACAATGGAGAGGTGGCAATGATTGCAGAAGCGCCAAACTGCTGATTGACAGGGACCCAAGCGTCAGACGTCCACGGATCAGATCTTGATGGTCTGTCCTGAGGATAGCAGATCAGTATCTTGATGGTCTGTCCTGAGGATAGCAGATCAGTATCTTGATGGTCTGTCCTGAGGATAGCAGATCAGATCTTGAAGGTCTGTCCTGAGGATAGCAGATCAGTATCTTGATGGTCTGTCCTGAGGATAGCAGATCAGTATCTTGATGGTCTGTCCTGAGGATAGCAGATCAGTATCTTGATGGTCTGTCCTGAGGATAGCAGATCAGTATCTTGATGGTCTGTCCTGAGGATAGCAGATCAGATCTTGATGGTCTGTCCTGAGGATAGCAGATCAGATCTTGATGGTCTGTCCTGAGGATAGCAGATCAGTATCTTGATGGTCTGTCCTGAGGATAGCAGATCAGATCTTGATGGTCTGTCCTGAGGATAGCAGATCAGTATCTTGATGGTCTGTCCTGAGGATAGCAGATCAGTATCTTGATGGTCTGTCCTGAGGATAGCAGATCAGTATCTTGAACCTCTTTAAAATGAGACAGCTTAAAGACTATATACACCCTCGGGGGAAATGTTTGCGGTCATTGAAGGGCACACAGTGAACACTGCACAATTTGTAACACAAAAGAACAATGGTGGACTCGCTGTTTTCTCTATCCTCCCCCAGAAAAACTTAACGGGGTTGTCTTGCTAGGATTTGCCCCCATTTCCTGATAGGTGCGGGTCCCAGCGGTGGAGAACGCAGCCCTGAAAGTGGTGGAGGGCGCACTGGGCATGCGCAGCCGCCCCCTATTCATTTTCTATGAGGCCGCCGAAAATAGCAGAGCGCTGGCTCTGCTTTTCCCATCAGGCCCATAGAAGTGAATGGGAGTGGTGGCCGGTCGTGTGCAGTGCATTCACTTCTTTTGGGAGACGGCTTGGTGGTGGCCGGACCGGAGTCCTCCCAGCCACCACTTTGCAGGGCTCCTTTCCAATATAGGTGCGGGTCCCAGCGGTCACGCCCGCATCTATAAAACATCGGGGGCATATGCTAGCGATATGCCCCCTTTGTCTGAGATGAGATAACCCCTTTAATGAACAAGCCATATGTAACCCAAAATAGTGCCACTAAAAATAAAACTAATCCCCCCCCCACCCCAAAAAAAATAAGCTCCCATACATCCATATCAATAGGAAAAAAAGGGTTAAAGCTCATGGAATGTGATGATGAAAAACAAAGAAAATGCTCCTAAAGGCCCAAAATAGGCTGGCCCTGAAGGAGTTAATCCTAAACCTAACACGTTTGTCTAGAGATGCCCCCCCCCCTTCCCCACCTAACTGATGCCGACCTCCTAAGGCCCCTTTCACACGGGCGAGAATTCCGTGCGGTTGCAATGTGTGAGGTCAACGCATTGCACCCGCACTGAACCATTCACTTCAATGGGGCTGTTCACATGAGCGGTGATTTTCATGCATCAATTGAGCGTTGCGTGAAAAATCGCAGCACATTCTATATTCTGCATTTTTCACGCAACGCAGACCCCATAGAAATGAATGGGGCTGCGTGAAAATCGCAAGCAAGTGCGGATGCCGTGCGATTTTCATGCATGGTTGCTAGGAGAGTATAGGGATGAAAGCAACTCCGGACCCCAATAAAGTGTATTCACGTAATCGCGCTCACCACGATTTCTATCTTCATTCAGCAGGACCTGCGCTGATGTCACCGCGCTCACCATGATTACGTCATCAAAGGTCCTTTTGCAGGTCCTGCAGGAAGAAGAAAGAAGACGATGCCGGCTGCACGATCAAGTGGATGAGGTGAGTTCAATTTTTTTATTTTTTAACCCCTCAATGGACATTTTAGTAAGCATTCTGTATTAAGAATGCTATTATTTTCCCCTACAACCATGTTATAAGAGAAAATAATAAAATGAATAGAACATCTAACCCAAACTTCAGTGAAGAAGTCCAGGTTCGGGTCTGGGTACCACATTCAGTTTTTTCTCACGCGCGTGCAAAACGCATTGCACTCGCGCGGAAAAAAAACTGAACATCGTAACGCAATCGCAGTCAAAACTGACTGCAATTGCATGCCTACTCGCGCGGTTTTCCCGCAAGAGGCCTAAAGCTAGAAACATGGTTGACAGAAGCTAAAGTGGTCGTTTCATGCCTGTAAACATCGCTACTTTGTTATTATTATTGAGATTTTATTAGTGAGATTGTATATTTTTTGCAACTTTTTGAAAATTTGCCGTTTATAAATCTGGTGTGACGTTATTTGACATGGCTAAACATGCTGATGTTTCCATTCACTTTTCAAAAGTGGCAAGAGCAGCGTAAAAGACGAATTTCAGCTCCAAATTATCTGACTTTTTCTGCCGGCAACAGAAAATGGGAAATTGGTTGCTGCCTGTCAGATCGCGTACTTCCTCACATCCACGGAATTCAGTGATTCTGGAGGAAAACTGTGACAGGTAGGCTAATTCACAACCATAGTGGGGCAGATTTACTATTGAAAATGCACTTATTTCTAGGGGCAATTTGTGCCAAAAAGCGGTATGCACACTTTACACCACATTATGATGTGCTTTAGACACTTTTCTAACCTTTTTATGTCTCCTTCGGCTTCCTGTAAAATGTGGAGTGGTTTATCAGAAAGGTGTGTGGTTTCATGTACAATGGAGCGTGGTTTATCAGAAAGGTGCGTGGTTTCATGTACAACAGAGCGTGGTTTATCAGAAAGGTGTGTGGTTTCATGTACAATGGAGCGTGGTTTATCAGAAAGGTGCGTGGCTTCATGTACAATGGAGCGTGGTTTATCAGAAAGGTGCGTGGCTTCATGTACAATGGAGCGTGGTTTATCAGAAAGGTGTGTGGTTTCATGTACAATGAAGCGTGGTTTATCAGAAAGGTGTGTGGTTTCATGTACAATGGAGCGTGGTTTATCAGAAAGGTGCGTGGCTTCATGTACAATGGAGCGTGGTTTATCAGAAAGGTGTGTGGTTTCATGTACAATGGAGCGTGGTTTATCAGAAAGGTGCGTGGCTTCATGTACAATGGAGCATGGTTTATCAGAAAGGTGCGTGGCTTCATGTACAATGGAGCGTGGTTTATCAGAAAGGTGTGTGGTTTCATGTACAATGAAGCGTGGTTTATCAGAAAGGTGTGTGGTTTCATGTACAATGGAGCGTGGTTTATCAGAAAGGTGCGTGGCTTCATGTACAATGGAGCGTGGTTTATCAGAAAGGTGCGTGGCTTCATGTACAATGGAGCGTGGTTTATCAGAAAGGTGCGTGGCTTCATGTACAATGGAGCGTGGTTTATCAGAAAGGTGTGTGGTTTCATGTACAATGGAGCGTGGTTTATCAGAAAGGTGTGTGGCTTCATGTACAATGAAGCGTGGTTTATCAGAAAGGTGTGTGGTTTCATGTACAATGGAGCGTGGTTTATCAGAAAGGTGCGTGGCTTCATGTACAATGGAGCGTGGTTTATCAGAAAGGTGTGTGGTTTCATGTACAATGAAGCGTGGTTTATCAGAAAGGTGTGTGGTTTCATGTACAATGGAGCGTGGTTTATCAGAAAGGTGCATGGCTTCATGTACAATGGAGCGTGGTTTATCAGAAAGGTGTGAGGATTTATGTAAAATGGAGTGTGGTTTATCAGGTGTGTGGCTTCATGTAAAATGTGGCGTAGTTTATCAGAAAGGTGTGTGGTTTCATGTAAAATGGAACATGGTTTATCAGAAAAGTGCGTGGCTTTATGTAAAATGGAACGTGGTTTATTAGAAAGGTGTGTGGCTTCATGTAAAATGTGGCGTGGTTTATTAGAAAGGTACGTGGCTTCATCTAAAACTTTGTGTTGTTTATGAAAAAGAAAAACGGTCAGTAAGGAAACCTAAAGCCGGTTTTCTCTCACATATTTTCACGTGGCAAATCCGCAGCGTTGTACAGTGCCAGCAAAGTGGGTGAGAATTTCTGAAGACGCTGTGTAAAAGAACGAAGCGGAAAAGCTGCAGCATTGCGGATTTGAAATCCACAGTATGTCAATTTATACGGCGGATTTCTCTTGCGGATTTCACCCTTTGCAATGGTGAAGGTGAAATCTGCAGTTTTTTCTGCGGCAAAACCGCATGTAATACGCTCGGTTTTGTTGTGTTTTTTTTTTTTTGCTGCGGAAACACACCATAAGAGCCCATTCACACGATCGTATGGTCGCTGTGCCGCAAATAGGGGTCCGCAATACACGGCCCCCGGCTGTGTGAATCCTGTATTGCGGTGTGGACTTATTGACTTGAATGGGTCCACGATCTGCAAAATACGGCAAATGATAGGACCTGTATTGCGGACCGCTATTTGCGGCACAGCGACCATACGATCGTGTGAATGGGCCCTAAAGGTCCATTCACACGTCCGCAAGTGTTTTGCGGTCTGCAAATTGCGGATCTGCAAAACACGGACACTGGCCATGTGTGTTTCTTATTTTGCGGACCTCACATGGCCAGCTCTATGATTGAAATGCCTATTCTTGTCCGGGGCTGCAGACAAGAATAGGACATGCTCTATCTTTTTTGCGGGGCTGTGGAAAGGGACTATGGATGCGGACACGGTGTGCTTTCCGCATCTTTTGCGGCCCCTTTGAAATAAATGGGTCTGCACCCAAAATTGCGGAACGGATGCGGACGTGTGAATGGACCCTCAACCGCAGAGGATTTTTTTATGCCTGTTTTATGTCCCGTTTGAACCCAGCCTAGATGAGAACCAATATCTGACACTCCAGTGAATGTCACTCATCCCCTTTGTCACGAGGATCTTTATCAGCGCTCTTACATCCACTTGTGATGATCGGGGATCTTTGGCCTGTAATAATATAATGCAAAAGTATTTACAGCTGGGAGATTTGATGCAGGCAGAGTACAAAGTGCGGAAAAGGATTGCAACTGTTCCATTAGGAATAAGGGTCAGTGACCAAAACTTGTAAGAACTGTGTCTGAATGGAGACTAAACAGACATAACACAAGACGTTGGTCGGCTGATCCAATCAACTTTAAAGAGGAGCTGTCTTCAGAATCATCTATTGTTATGACTCTGTGATGTGCCATTCCCATATTATTCCTGCTAGAAGTTTACAAATAAATTGCCATCAGTCTACAGTAAAGGTACTGCTGGGTGTTACCATTAGCGGGTGTGGCAGACTCTGTCCAATCAGTGCTGCTGGTGTCAGACTGTGCAGGGACACGCCCCTGACTGGTAACACCCAGCTGTACCTTTACTGCAAGCTGCTGGTAATTCATTTATAACTTCTAGTAGAAATAACAGATGGATGGCACAACATAGAGCCATGGGAATAGACGGTCTAGAATTGTTATTACATGGGGGATGCAAGTAGTTACTAAAACAGACATGTCAGGAGAGGTGAGAGGTCCTCTTTAAGGCCAGGTTCAAATGTGACTGATAATACAGCGGAAAAGTCTGGTGCGGTTTTTGCTGTGTTTCCACACGTATTATATTGCATTCTGCTGCCACGGAAAAACAAGTGGACTTCACCCTCCCCACTAGATAGGGTTAAAAACAATAACATGGGGGCTGTCAGTCAGTGAAAACGGACAAAATAGAATGTTTTATTTTTTTGACATCCGTTATTCACTGGCCGTGTGAATAACCCCATAGACTACCATTGTTCTTCAAACGCACATCTGATGGCCGTCACGTCTGTTTTTCGCTATCGTATATCGTATGACTGTAGCCTTATAGTTTTTCAATATGTCTTCTATATCAATCCCTTGTGGTTTTCAAGAACCCTGCTTTCTGTCATTCAACAGGAACTTTCAAAATGTTCCCTGGCCTTGTTAGGCTGAGTTCACATATGTGCTTTGAACTCAGGCAATCAGATTCCAGCTTTCATTTATTACAGCTGCTTTAGAAAATGAAAGGTGGAATCTGATTGGTTGCTATGGGCAACTAAGCCAGTTCTACTTTACACCAGTTTGATAAATGACCCCGCTGACTCCAGATGTTACATGTTGGCCAGTAGTAAAGTATAAAACATCCTACAAGCACTGGGGGGCATTTCCAAAAATGTTCTGCGTTTTTGACATACAGAGTAGAGCTAAACTCCTTTTATCAACCTTTTAAACTCCTGTGAGACAATAGTTTGTCACACGGTTGTTTTATTCAGGGCCGGGACTCTGGCCCTGGCAAATTTACCATCTTTTACGCCTAAAAACAGGCATAAAAGAGGAGTAAAAAGCTACTCCAAATTCCAAGGTGGTATAACAAGCACTGATCTGCATCTTCCCTTCACTGCTTTCTTAACATCACAGATTTAGGGCTCATGCACACGATCGTATGTATTTTTTGTGGTCCACAAAAAAAACGAATGACGTCCGTGTTGCATTAGTTTTTTTGCAGATCCATTGTAACAATACCTGTCCTTGACACAAAACAGACAAGAAAAGGGCATGTTATTTTTTATTTTTTTTCCGGAGCGGACAAACAGACATGGAATGCACACGGAGTCATTTCCGATTTTTCAAGCCCCATTGAAATGAATGGTTCCGTATACGGACCTTAAAAAAAACTGAACGGAAAAGGAAGAAGAATACCTTTGTGTGCATGAGCCCTTATGCACAGTTAGGCCTCTTTCACACGACCGTATGGCTTTGGCCTCTTGCACACGACTATATGGCTTTTTCAGCAAAAAATACGGATAACGTCCGTGTGCATTCCGTTTTTTGTGAAATGGAACAGCTGACCCCTGATAGAACAGTACTATCCTTGTCCGTTATACAGACAATAGTAGGACATGTTCTATCTTTGAATGGAACAGAAAAACGGAAATACGGAAACTGAAGGCATACGGAGTACCTTCCGTTTTTTTTGCGGATCCATTGAAATTAATGGTTCCGTATACGGTCCGTAAACAGAACGCAAAAAAACAAAAAAAAAAAACGTTTGCGCGCAGGAAGCCTTTTTCAGTGTTTTGCGGGCCGTTTTTACCAGATCCGTTTTTCCATTTTTTGTTTCTGTTGTGTTTCCGTTTCGGTTCCGTTTTTCTGTATGGCATATACAGTATACAGAAAATACATAGAAAAAATTGGACTGGGCATAACATTTTCAATAGATGGTTCCGCAAAAACGGAGAATACAGATGTGATCCATTTTTTGGGGACCTATTGTCTTGAATGGAGCCACGGAACATGATTTGCGGGCAATAATAGGACATGTTCTATCTTTTAACGGAACGGAAATACGGAAACGGAATGCATACGGAGTACATTCCGTTTTTTTTGCGGAACAATTGAAATGAATGGTTCTGTATATGGAACGCAAAAAACAGACCATATACGGAGAAAAAAAACGGTCGTGTGAAAGAGGCCTTAACTCCTTAAGGCCTGGGCTCATTTTCACCTTAAAGGATAACTGTCACATTTAGACCCTAATTTCATGATATTCCAGAATCAGTTACTATTAGACTGACTTACCCCATATTTAATAAGATTCAACCTTTAGCAACCAGTCTGCATAAAACTACAATTTCACTATTCAGTTAAGATGGCCGCCACTGCCCTCACCCTGAGGTTAATCACGCCTGCCCTCACTACCCACAATGCATTGAGCTCCTCACATGCACTAGCCAGTAACAATAGCCCCCCAAAAGTGTCAGTAACCAGAGCCCTCCCCCCTAAAGGGTTAATCTCCTGCAGCACAAAGGGGTCCTCTTACCACATGTTGCTTTCATTTATACACTGAGCAGACGGCAGATCTCCCTTCCCTGGTCTGCGCTGCACCAACTCTGCATTTTCCAGCTCTGCTGAGTGAGGGAGCGTCTGCCAAGCGCAGGGACAGGGAGAAGTGCACACAGCCCAGGCACTGTTATCAGCTGCTGGGGAGGACCTGGCTTTAATCATTTACTTACAGTCCCTGGCTGTCAGTAATGTGACCTTGCACGCAGCCTGCTTCTGCGTCCTCCGTCCTTCAACAAATAGACGGACCCTGCCTAGCAACCCTATTTTAAGCACAGGTAAAAATAGGCAGTACAGGGAACAAAAATGTGAAATTAAGGGGTAATTGAATACACAGTGAAAAGTTTAAATAGGGCCACCAAGGAGATATTAATCACCACAATCCAATACTCCAAAAAAAAAATGATCACAGTTAGGCCTCATGCACACGACCGTTTTTTTTTACGGTCCGCAAAAACGGGGTCCGTAGGTCCGTGATCCGTGACCGTTTTTTCGTCCGTGGGTCTTCCTTGATTTTTGAAGGATCCACGGACATGAAAAAAAAAGTCGTTTTGGTGTCCGCCAGGCCGTGCGGAGCTAAACGGATCCGTCCTGAATTACAATGCAAGTCAATGGGGACGGATCCGTTTGACGTTGACACAATATGGTGCAATTGCAAACGGATCCGTCCCCTATTGACTTTCAATGTAAAGTCAGGAGTCCCTTATACCATCGGATCAGAGTTTTCTCCAATCCGATGGTATATTTTAACTTGAAGCGTCCCCATCACCATGGGAACGCCTCTATGTTAGAATATACTGTCGGATATGAGTTAGATCGTGAAACTCAAATCCGACAGTATATTCTAACACAGAGGCGTTCCCATTTTGATGGGGACACTTCAGGTTAGAATATACTAAAAGAACTGTGTACATGACTGCCCCCTGCTGCCTGGTAAGTGACAGATCATTAAGCAATGCGCCGCACAGACCTGCCACTTACCAGTAGGAGGAGCTACCGGCCGGACACAGACATCGCAGCTCGCAGGTAAGTATAATGCTTCTACAAATTGCTAAGTAACCATGGCAACCGGGACTGCAGTAGCGTCCTGGTTGCCATGGTTACCGATCGGAGCCCCAGCGATTAAACTGGGACTCCGATCGGTACTCTCCGCTGCCACCAATGATAGGGGGGGGGATTTTAATTAGGAGGGAGGGGGGAGGGCCCACTGGCCACCAACAAGTTAACTACAGGGGAGAGAGGGGGGGCCCACTGGCCACCAACGAGTTAACTACAGGGGAGAAAGGGAGGGGGGGCCAGCCGCACTGGACAACAAAGAGTTAACTACAGGGGAGGGAGGGGGGCCCACTGGCCACCAATGTGTTAACTACAGGGGGGGGGGGCTGCCCCCTGCTGCCTGGCAGCACCTGCCAGGCAGCAGGGGGCAGTCATGTACACAGTTCTTTTAGTATATTCTAACTAGAAGCGTCCCCATCACCATGGGAACGCCTCTGTGTTAGAATATACTGTCGGATCTGAGTTTTCACAAAGTGAAAACTCAGCTCTGAAAAAGCTTTTATGCAGACGGATCCATCTGTATGAAAGTAACCTACGGCCACGGATCACAGACACGGATGCCAATCTTGTGTGCATCCGTGTTCTTTCACGGACCCATTGAATTTAATGGGTCCGTGAACCGTTGTCCGTCAAAAAAATAGGACAGGTCATATTTTTTTGACGGACAGGATACACGGATCACGGTCTCGGCTGCAAAACAATGCATTTTCCGATTTTTCCACGGACCCATTGAAAGTCAGTGGGTCCACAAAAAAAACGGAAAACGGCACAACGGCCACGGATGCACACAACGGTCGTGTGCATGAGGCCTTATACTTTAAGGACACAGCCATTTTTTGCAAATCTGACCAATGTCACTTTATGTGGTGAGAACTTTAAAATGCTTTTACTTATCCAGGCCATTCTGAGACTGTTTTACACATATTGTACACTGGTAAAATGGAGTTAAAATTTTTATTTATAAAAAAATACAAAATTTGCCCAAAATTTGGAAAAATTTACAAATTTCCAAGTTTCAATTTCTCTACTTCTATAATACATAGTAATACCTACAAAAATAGTTATTACTTTACATTCCCCATATGTCTACTTCATGTTTGGATCATTTTGGGAATGACATTTTATTTTTAGAGGATGTTACAAAGCTTAGAAGTTTAGAAGCAAATCTTGAAATTTTTCAGAAATATTCAAAAACCCACTTTTCAAGGACCAGTTCAGGTCTGAAGTCACTTTGTGAGGCTTACATAATAGAAACCACCCAAAAATGACCCCATTCTAGAAACTACACCCCTCAAGGTATTCAAAACAGATTTTACTAACTTTGTTAACCCTTTAGGTGCTCCACAAGAATTAATGGAACATAGAGATACAATTTCAAAATTTAACTTTTTTGGCAGATTTTCCATTTTAATAATTTTTTTCCAGTTACAAAGCAAGGGTTAACAGCCAAACAAAACTCAAAATTTATGGCTCTGATTCTGTAGTTTACAGAAACACCCCATATGTGGTCGTAAACCGCTGTACGGGCACACGGCAGGGCGCAGAAGGAAAGGAATGCCATACGGTTTTTGGAAGGCAGATTTTGCTGGACTGGTTTTTTGACACCATGTCCCATTTGAAGCCCCCCTGATGCACCCCTAGAGTAGAAACTCCAAAAAAGTTACCCCATTCTAGAAATAGAAACTACACCTCTCAAGGTATTCAAAACTGATTTTACAAACCTTGTCAACCCTTTAGGTGTTCCACAAGAATTAATGGAAAATAGAGATACAATTTCAAAATTTCACTTTTTTGGCAGATTTTCCATTTTAATAATTTTTTTCCAGTTACAAAGCAAGGGTTAACAGCCAAACAAAACTCAAAATTTATGGCTCTGATTTTGTAGTTTACAGAAACACCCCATATGTGGTCGTAAACCGCTGTACGGGCACACGGCGCAGAAGGAAAGGAATGCCATATGGTTTTTGGAAGGCAGATTTTGCTGGACTGTTTTTTTGACACCATGTCACATTTGAAGCCCCCCTGATGCACCCCTAGAGTAGAAACTCCAAAAAAGTGACCCCATTTTAGAAACTACGCGATAGGGTGGCAGTTTTGTTGGTACTAGTTTAGGGTACATATGATTTTTGGTTGCTCTATATTACACTTTTTGTGAGGCAAGGTAACAAGAAATAGCTGTTTTTGCACCGTTTTTATTTTTTTATTTACAACATTCATCTGACAGGTTAGATCATGTGATATTTTTATAGACCAGGATGTCACGGACGCGGTGATACCCAATATGTATACTTTCTTTTTTATTTATGTAAGTTTTACACAATGATTTCATTTTTGAAACAAAAAAAATCATGTTTTAGTGTTTCCATAGTCTGAGAGCCATAGTTTTTTCAGTTTTTGAGCGATTATCTTGGGTAGGGTATGATTTTTGCGGGATGAGATGACGGTCTGATTGGCACTATTTTGGGGTGCGTGTGACTTTTTGTTCGCTTGCTATTACACTTTTTGTGATGTAAGGTGACAAAAAATGTCTTTTTTGACACTTTTTTTTTTTTTACGGTATTCACCTGAGAGGTTAGGTCATGTGATATTTTTATAGAGCAGGCTATTACGGACGCGGCGATACCTAATATGTATACTTTTTGTTATTTATGTAAGTTTTACACAATAATATCATTTTTGAAACAAAAAAAAATCATGTTTTAGTGTCTCTATATTCTGAGAGTCATAGTTTTTGAGCGATTATCTTAGGTAGGGTCTCATTTTTTGCGGGATGAGATGACGGTTTGATTGGCACTT
Source organism: Bufo bufo (assembly GCF_905171765.1). Classification (NCBI taxonomy): domain Eukaryota; kingdom Metazoa; phylum Chordata; class Amphibia; order Anura; family Bufonidae; genus Bufo; species Bufo bufo. Next base: position 99,473,102 of record NC_053398.1, read on the forward strand.
TTTTGGGGTGCATATGACTTTTTAATCGCTTGCCATTACACTTTTTGTGATGTAAGGTGACCAAAAAATGGTTTATTTAGCACAGTTTTTATTTTTTATTTTTTACGGTGTTCATCTGAGGGGTTAGGTCATGTGATATTTTTATAGAGCCGGTCGATAAGGACGCGCGATACCTAATATCTATACTTTTTTTTTATTTATGTAAGTTTTACACAATAATGGCTTTTTTAAAACAAAAAAAATGTTTTAGTGTCTCCATATTCTGAGCCATAGTTTTTTTTATTTTTTGGGCGATTGTCTCAGGTAAGGGCTCATTTTTTCCGGGATGAGGTGACGGTTAGATTGGTACTATTTTGGTGGGCATACGCCTTTTTCATAGCTTGCTGTTGTACTTTTTGCGATGTAAGGCGACAGAAAAATTGTTTATTTAGCACAGTTTTTATTTTTTATTTTTTACGGTGTTCATCTGAGGGGTTAGGTCATGTGATATGTTTATAGAGCCAGTCGATATGGCTCGGTGATACCTAATATGTCTACTTTTTTTTTTCCCCTATTTTTTACCAATTTTTTTTTACTTTATTTGAGGAAAATGACATTTTTGTTTATTTTTACTTGAAATTTTTAATTTTTGGGGGGGAAAACTAATTTTTTTTCAACTTTTTTTTCCACTTTATTTTTTGTCCCACTTTGGGACTTGAACTTTTGGGGGTCTGATCCTTTACAATGTATTCCAATACAACATAGAACAAAACATACAATGCAACAGCATTCTGCAAACCAAATAAAGTACAAAAATGTATTATATTGCTAATGCTATGCTTATAAATTAGAGATGCTTGGCAAATCTTTTTGTACAAAATAATTTGAGCCCGTCTGCCGCACGTCAAGGCGATCTCTGTAAGATGGGAACCTGACACTAAGTTCTACCTGTGAAGTGCCATGACAGCGACCATGAAGTTCAGGGGGTGTAGGTTCCGCATGCATGCTGGACTACAAGTACCAACATGCATGCAGAGTAAACTAATGCTAATTTAAAATCAGCCTATGAGGCAAACAGGCTAATCAGGAGTGCACGACCAAATAGGCGAGTCAGCCACACCAGCACTACAAACTGCAAAGAAAACAGCACGAACAGCCTTTAATATAACTGCCTATTCTTGTCCGCAAAGCGCGGACAAGAATAGGACATGTTATTTATTTTTTTTGCGGGGCCACGGAACGGAGCAACGGATGCGGACAGAACACGGAGTGCTGTCCGCATCTTTTGCGGCCCCATTGAAGTGAATGGGTCCGCATCCGAGCCGACAAAACAATGGCCGTGTGCATGAGGCCTTACAGAGATCGCCTTGACGTGTGGCAGACAGGCTCAAATAATTTTGTACAAAATTATTTGCCAAGCATCTCTAATTTATAAGCATAGCATTATAATAAATTTTTGTACTTTATTTGGTTTGCAGAGTGCTGTTGCATTGTATGTTTTGTCCCATCTTAGATATGGGTGGGGGGGGAATTTCGCTAAATTTGGCGCAAACTAAAAATGGCACAGGCCCATAGCTTAATTTACAGTATCTGGCCCACTGTTTTCAAAAACCACCTGAAAAACTGCAGATGGGCAAAAAAAAGTTAAAATGCCAAATTCATGGGCGTAGGGGCCCTAACATGTATGCTTTTGTTATTGCACTTTAGTACGTCGTCACTTTTTGTTCCTGGGGAGGTTGCTGATAGATTGCACTGCTATGCGCCGCACAGTCTAAAAGGCGTCCTGCACAGAGAGTAACAGGCTACGGAGACAGGCAGGCAAAGATAACAGCCCTATCTGAAATATCTCTCAGCTTTGGCAATTTCTTGTGCAGATAACGTATGCACTCATGAATGTAGCTAATAGATACGTCACACAAACCCATGAGCGCATTATAGTATTTCTTTACAGACTGCTCCTAATTTCCAGTGAAAGCCATGGTGAACATTCTTTACTTGTAGACAGCTTCCATGAATTATGGTTCAGACCACTCTAGAGAGCCAAGTGACTAAGCAGGTCTCTTACCCTCCCTTCCCCATCGGTTTGTACAGGACTGGTTTAAAAATGAGAAAGTTACTTGCAATTAGAACGTGTTGGAAAAAAAAGAAATAAAGCACTTGCCACCAGGTCCACCTGTAGATTATCAGTTATCACAAGGACACAAAGTGATCAGCCTAGGCTGAGTTCACACTTCAGTTGTTTGGTCAGTTATTTCCATCAGTTAAGCCTCATTCACACGTCAGTGTTTCATGGACGTGTGCTGTACGTGTTCTCCATGGACAGCACACGTCCCTATTCATTTTAATGTGTGTATCAGTGTTTTAGCACGGTCCGTGGGTCAGTTTTTTTTTAGCACGGATGCATGCTTTATTTTGTCCATGTTCACGGATCCATCACGCCCATTATAGTCTATGGGTCAGTGAAAACCACGGATGTCATCCGTGTTGCATTCATGTTTCACAGATCATTAAGAAGAGATTCTTTGAAAATTATTCTTCAGTGTCAGTGAAACACGGATGCAACACGGAGAGCAAAATACGGACATGCGTATCATTCACTGACAGCTTAACAGATGCATCACTGACCACCTGCTCATGGATCTGAGCACGGACACGGACGTGTGAATGAGGCTTTATTGTGAGCCAAAACCAGTAGTGAAGCCTCCACAGAGATCAGGAATAACGGAAAGATCTGCATCTGTTCTGGTTTATGATTTAGTATATGATCGGTAGGGGTTCGACACCCAGGACCCTCACTGATCAGCTGTTTGAGAAAGCAGCGGCACCGTGCATTGTATAGCGGTTGTGTTTGGTATTGCAACTCAGCCCAATTCACTTCAATGGGGCTGAGCTGCACCTAGGCCATGTGACCGATGAACGTGACATCACTGGCCTAGGCAAAGCTGGAGAAGCCCGCGAAACTACTGCAAGCGCCGGTGCCTTCTCAAACGGCTGATCGACGGAGATCCTGTTTGTCAGACCCCCACCGATCAGATACTAATTACATATCCAGAGGATAAGTCATCAATAAAAAACTGTCGAAAAACTCCTTTAAGGGGACTCTTTAAACCAAAAGGGATTGCCCAAAGCGCACAATTCCTTTAAAAGGTTTTCTGGCCTTAGAGCTGACAACTCCTGCTGTCCTCTCTTGTCCCCCTGAACATAACAAACCCCACTCACCTATCCACAGTCCCACTGTTGCTCCATTCCAAGCTGTTTCCATTCTTCACAGGACCAGGAAGCAGCTTGGACCCGTGACCGTTGTGACCGATCACAGGCCTTAGCAGTCACAGTGTCTTGAATGGCACATCACTGCTGTGACATAACATTCAAGCTGCTATGGTCTGGGGACCCAGCTGTTTCCTGGTCCTGAGAAGATCGGAAGTGGCTGGTAAGGGAGAAGCGGCGGACAGGTGAACAAGTGAGTTGGGTTTGTTATGATGAGTGGAGGACCTCAAGGGTTGTCAGCTCCAAGGCTGGGCAACGCCTTTAACCACCCAACTGTTCTGCGCAAACTCAGCTCGGGCTGTGGGAAAAGTACTTAGCTTTTCTGTCCAAGCTGAGTTTGGGCGGAAGTGGAAGGTGGGGGCTGCTTTAGCTGCTGATATCTCCTGAATGGTAGCAGCTAGAAGCATGGGACTGGTCTCGTTTGAAAGCTTTAGTCCAAGATACTGTAAACAGGAGATATCACTGTTAGAAATCGAGTCCGGAATAATCATAGGTCAAACATGCTTTTACTTTCACTTTCAGCTGTATTCACTGCATCCAGATTTCCATCAGTGATATATTCCCATGTACTGAAGATAATGCTGGTATTGTCTGAAAGCTTGGAATGCCAGCTTTCAAACACTACAAAGCCTATATCTCTAGCTGCTACCAAACCGGAGATATGAGAAGCTAAAACTGTGGGCCCCCCTCCCCTTTAATCTGGAGGAGGAGGGGGGCAGTTGCAGAGCTGACAAATAATAAAAAACATATAGAAATGTTACATTATCATCAGTGCACTGACCCACTGTTATTTTTATCACACAGTGGACACCGTTAATAAATTCTACAAAATAATGTTAAAATTGCTGTTTCTTATCTTTCTCCGTAAAAATAAAATAATAAAAGCAAATTAATACACTATATATACCCCAAAATGGTTCCTAAAAAAACCTACAATTAATCCCGCACAATAAAAAAAGATTTATAAGAAAAAATTATGACTGCTAGAACACAAAGGGGGAAAATATTATTGGTTCTTGAGGCTAAAATTAATTATGTCACTAAGGGGTTAAAAATGCAATTGTGTCCCCTGAGTTGTGCGGCAACAAGATTTGCTGCAGGCCCATATTAAAAATCTACAATAAAAAAGTGACATTTTTGGGAGGGTTTTTCCAATTTTAATGTGACAGGAGGTTAAAGAGAATATTTAGGGGCACATTTCTGAGAGTTGGCATAAATGGACCATACTCTTCGGATAGATGTTGGCTAAACACCTATTGCTCCCTGACCCCCCATAGTCATGCACGTTCATTTGAGTATGCATGTTTTTCTATGGGGGGAGAGGAGTGAGCTGCTTCCAGAGTCTTCTTGGATATTTCCCTTTAGAACAAAAGATTGGCCATTTTGAAATTCAAGATTTTGGGAGAGAACTGAGACTCTCCAAATAGGCGGGTTCATCGGACATTACTCTTATGTATATGGGTACTGTTACAAAGGTATAAATCTGCTTGTTTGATTTTGGTTGGGGGGAGCACAATGTGGGTTGTACGTGCATGCTACATAAAGATCTGTGCAACATTTTTGAAAACCACTAGAAGAGTTTTTTATTCAAGTCCAGTCTATAAATCTTGCATACGCTCATAGGGTTAGCTTCAAAATCATAGCTCAAGACCAGTGACTGACGGCTAAAAATTTTATCAAATTTTAAATATAATTTCAGGGGTGAGGCAATCACAAAATTTTCCAGGCTGTAAAACCCAAAAATGAAATAAAAGTAAAAAATAAAATCACCTTTACTTGACAGACACCAGAACTCGTAAACAGTCATTATTGGTTTCTTTCGCCTCTCCCGGGAACTGCTTGTGTAATATCTACAGAAAATAGCTGTCTGCAAAATAAGCATGGATATTGAACATTGTAAATATACGTGCAAACACGGAAGTGAACCCTGCTTCTTAATACCTCTCTGCTTCCATAGCAGTGGGAGCTATAAATAACAGACTGGGAATTATTAATCCGGTGTTGGGAGCAATCAGGCATGTTATTATGCCTTCCATTGTAAGATAACATTCAACCGACACATCTCGCTTTGCTTCCTGCCTACTGGTCCAGCTCTCTGCTAACCACAGACGATTAATTTAGCAAAATCATCTAAGATGGAAACAATAAAGAGCATATTACATATGGCAAGGCCAACCTTGTTTAAAGGGGTTCTCCGAGACCATTAAAAATCTCAGACAAGGTCTCCTATAGCCTAAAATAAAAACTGATGTCATACTCTCCCCCTTCTCCAGCACTGTTCTCTGTGGTACAAGTCCTATCTTCCTACCGCAGCTTTTTTTTATAAACTGCAGAAGTGACGTAACGCTGAGAACAGTGATTGGCTGCTGCGGTCAAGTGCCGTATACTGTGGCTGCTGCGGTCGTGTGCTGTACATTTGAATGTCACGTGCACAGAGACAGCAGAGGAGAGGACAGGGCAACATGTAAGGGATATAAGTTGAATTTACTTTCACATTTTGTTACATTGCGGCCTTAAAGAGGACCTTTCACTAGAATAAAACATCTAAACTAACTATACAGACATGGAGAGCGGCGCCCAGGGATCCCCCTGCACTTACTGTTATCCCCGGGCGCCGCTCCGTTCTCCGGTTATAGCCTCCGGTATCTTCATAGTTAGGCTCCACCCAGGGGAACCTGCCGGCGTCTCATTCTCCCATGCTGTAGCGCTGGCCAATCGCAGCGCTCAGCTCATAGCCTGAGAGAAAAAAAAACCTCTCAGGCTATGAGCTGAGCGCTGCGATTGGCCAGCGCTACAGCATGGGAGAAGGAGACGCCGGCAGGTTCCCCTGGGTGGAGCCTAACTATGAAGATACCGGAGGCTATAACCGGAGAACGGAGCGGCGCCCGGGGATAACAGTAAGTGCAGGGGGATCCCTGGGCGCCGCTCTACATGTCTGTATAGTTAGTTTAGATGTTTTATTCTAGTGAAAGGTCCTCTTTAAAGGGATTCTGTCACCAGATTTAACCCTATTAGGCTAGCTGACATTAGCAATGTGCTAATTTCAGCTAAACCTAACTAGTCTATTCCTACTTTTATCTATGTCCCCGTTACGCCAGAAATCTAACTTTCATAATATGCTAATTAGCCTCTAGGAGCAGGGGGTTGTTCCTGCTCCTAGAGGCTCCGTTCTCCCACCTTTGTCGCCTCCCTCCAAGTCCTGATTGACAGGGCCATGCAGTGCTCGCATCTGTCTGCCTGCCCTGTGCTCTGGTGAAATCTTGCACCGTTCAGTATTCGGCGCAGGCGCGGTGAGGAAGCTGGCAGCCTGCGAGCGTCTTTCCCTCACCGCGCCTGCGCCGAATACTGAATAGCGGGAGATTTCACCAGAGCACAGGGCTGGCAGACAGATGCGAGCACTGCATGGCCCTGTCAATCAGGACTTGGAGGGAGGCGACAAAGGTGGGAGAACGGAGCCTCTAGGAGCAGGAACAACCCCCCCCCCGCTCCTAGAGGCTAATTAGCATATTATGATAGTTAGATTTCTGGCGTAACGGGGGCATAGATAAAAGTAGGAATAGACTAGTTAGGTTTAGCTGACATTAGCACATCGCTAATGTCAGCTAGCTTAATAGGGTTAAATCTGGTGACAGAATCCCTTTAAGCAAAAATTTTAATAAGTTTAAAATTTCCTCATCATTCTTTACTCAATGCCCTATAATGAATTCAAGTGAAAACAGAATGTTCGAAATCTTTGCTAATTTATTGAAAAGGAAACAGTAAAAGCTTACATTGTTTCAGACCCTTATTCAGACTCTTTTCTCAGGACTTAGTTGAAGCACCTTTGGCAGTAATTACAGCCTTTAGTCTTCAGCAGAGATGTTACTGTGATTCATAGGGCCCCATAGCAAAATAAAATGGGGCCGCCACCACTTAGTGTAAGAAAATTAAAACAGCCTCCCAACCTCTGGGCCCCATAGCAAGTGCTATGTCTATAGTTACACCTATGGCCACAAGGTCTGCAATCTGCACACCTGGATTTGGGGATTTTCAGCCATTGTTCTCTGCAAATCCTCTCAAACTATATAAGGTTGGATGGGGACCATCAGTGGAAGGCCATTTTCAGGTCTCTCTAGAGCAGTGTTTCCCAACCAGTGTGCCTCCAGCTGTTGCAAAACTACAACTCCCAGCATGCCCGCACAGCCAAAGGCTGTCCGGGCATGCTGGGAGTTGTAGTTTTGCAACAGCTGGAGGCATACTGGTTGGGAAACACTGCTCTAGAGATTGGGTTCAAGTCAGAGCTCTGGCTGGGTCACCCAAGGACATTCACAGAGTTGTCCCTAAGCCACTCTGTTGTCTTGGCTGTGTGCTTAGGGTCACTGTCCTGTTGGAAGGAGAACCAGTTCCAGAGCAGTCTTGGTCAGGTCTTCATTAAGAATATCTCAGTACTTTGCTCCATTCAGCTTTTCCACAACCCTGACCAGTCTCCCTGTCCCAGCCGCTGAAAAACACCCTCACAACATGATGATGCCCCCACCATGCTTCACTGAAGTGACGGTATTGGGCAGTGCCTGTTTCCTCCAAATATGATGCTTAGAATTGAGGGCAAAAAGTTCAGTCTTGGTTTCATCAGACCAGAAATTCTTGTTTCTAACAATTTGAGAGTCATTTAGATGTTTATTTTTTTTTTTTGCAAACTTTCATGTGTGTGATCTTTGGAGCTCAGCCAGAGTAACCATTGGAGTCTTGGTTACCACTCTTACCGAGGCTCTTTTCCTCTGATAACTTGAGGAAAGGACCTGGTTGTTCCAAACATATTCCATTTATGAATTATGGAGGCCACTGTGTTCTTGGGAATTTTCAATGCAGCAGAATTTTTTGTCCCCTTCTCCAGATCTGTGCCTCCACACAATCCTCGGCCTGCAGTTCTTTCTTCCTCATGGCTTAGTTTTTGCTCTGATATGCATTGTCAGCTGCGTCTTTCCAAATCATGTCCAATCAACTGAATTTACCACAGGTGGACTCCAATCTAGGTGTAGAAAAATCTCAAAGGTGATCAGGAATGTCATACCAAACAGTCTGAATATTTATTTCCATGTGAAATTTTTGTTTTTCATTTTTAATAAATTTCCAAACAATATGGGGTATTAAGTGCAGATTCATGGGGAAAATTATTATTTTATTTTTATTTTAGCACAAAGCCACATTACAAAATGTTAAAAAAAAAAGCAAAAGGGACGCTTTGTGTATATTAATGTGATTATTGTTGCTCTGCGCCCTCTAGTGGCAAAACTATGATAGCACGCACATATACTGAGTGAAGAAAGAACTTTGACGTGGTAACCTCCTATGTCAGGGATCAGCATCCAGCTGCTGTGAAACTACAACTCCATAGAAGTGAAGGAGGATTCTGGGAGTTGTATGGAGTGCTGGAGGTTGCTGATCCCTGTCCTATGTAGTTTGCCATCTCCTCTAGGGCAGAGTGAGAGCACAGATTCAGAGTAGAAGAGTCTGAAGCACGGCTATGCAAGTAACATAGTAACATAATTTATAAGGCTGAAAAAAGACATCTGTCCATCCAGTTCGGCCTGTTAGGCTGCGTTCACACGGGCGAGATTTCCGCGCGGGTGCAATGCGGTAGGTGAACGCATTGCACCCGCACTGAATCTGGACCCATTCATTTCAATGGGGCTGTTCAGATGAGCGATGATTTTCACGCATCACTTATGCGTTGCGTAAAAATCGCAGCATGCTCTATATTCTGCGTTTTTCACGCAACGCAGGCCCCATAGAAGTGAATGGGGTTGCGTGAAAATCGCAAGCATCCGCAAGCAAGTGCGGATGCTGTGCGATTTTCACGCATGGTTGCTAGGTGACAGTCTATTCACTGTATTATTTTCCCTTATAACATGGTTATAAGGGAAAATAATAGCATTCTGAAAACAGAATGCATAGTAAGTGATCAGTTGAGGGTTAAAAAAAATAATAATAATTAACTCACCTTCTCCGTTTGTTCGCGTAAGTCCCGGTCTCTTCTTTACTTCTCAAAAGATGAACTATGGGCTAAAGGACCTTTGGTGACGTAAGATCACATGCTCCAATCACATGGTCCATCACCGCGGTCCATAGTTTATCTTTTGAGAAGTAAAGAAGAGACCGGGACTTACGCGAACAAACGGAGAAGGTGAGTTAATTTTTTTAATTTTTTTAAACCCTCAACTGATCACTTACTATGCATTCTGTTTTCAGAATGCTATTATTTTCCCTTATAACCATGTTATAAGGGAAAATAATAACATCTACACAACACCGAACCCAAACCTGAACTTCTGTGAAGAAGTTCGGGTCTGGGTACCACAGTCGGTTTTTTATCACGCGCGTGCAAAACACATTGCACACGCACGATAAAAACTGAACATCGGAACGCAATCGCAGTCAAAACTGACTGCAATTGCATTCCTACTCGCGCGGGTTTGCCGCAACACACCGGGACGCATCCGGAACTAATCCGGACACGCTCGTGTGAACGCAGCCTAATCCTGCAAGTTGATCCAGAGGAAGGCAAAAAAAAAAAAACTGTGAGATAGAAGCCAATTTTCCCCACTTTAGGAGAAAAAAATTCCTTCCCGACTCCAATCAGGCAATCAGAATACAGTGCTGCCCATAATTATTCATACCCCTGGCAAATTTTGACTTAATGTTACTTTTATTCAACCAGCAAGTAATTTTTTGACAGGAAATGACATAGGTGTCTCCCAAAAGATAATAAGACGATGTGCAAGAGGCATTATTGTGGGGAAAAAAACATTTCTCAGCTTTTATTTACATTTGAGCAAAAAATACAAGATGTTCCGCACTGTGGAAAATCTCAGAGGATGTGGTCAGAAGCCAAAAGTGACACCAGTGCTGGCCAGGAGGATAGTTAGAGAGGTGAAAAAGAATCCAAGGATCACCACCAAGGCCATCCTGCTGAATGTGGGCTCTGCTGGTGGCAATGTCTCAAGGCAGACAATCCAACAGACACTGCACACTGCTGGGTTCCCACGGATGCAGACCAGGCCCACAAAAGCTCGCTTGGCCTTTGCAAAAGCTCAGCTGGACAAAGAAGAAGACTTCTGGTCTTCTGTGTTATGGTCAGATGAAACAAAAATTTAATTGTTTGGTCACAATGATGTTTCCTTCATTTGGCGTAAAAAAGGAGAAGCCTTCAACCCAAAGAACACCATCCCAACTGTGGTGGTGGGAACCTAATGCTTTGGGGGTGTTTTTCAGCCAATGGACCAGGGAACCTAATCACAGTAAACGGCACCATGAAAAAAGAGCAATACATAAGGATTCTCAACGACAACATCAGGCAGTCTGCAGAGAAACTTGGCCTTCGGCACCAGTGGACATTTCAGCATGACAATGACCCAAAACACACAGCAAAAGTGGTGAAGAAATGGTTAGCAGACAACAACATTAATGTTTTGGAGTGGCCCAGCCAGAGTCCAGACTTGAATCCAATTGAGAATCTGTGGAGGGAGCCTGAAAGATTTGGAGCTCATTGCTAAAGATGAATGGGCAAAAATACCTGTGGAGACATGCAAAAAGCTGGTCTGCAATTAAAGGAAGCGTTTGATTGCTGTTTTTCTATTTATTATTAAGAAGGGTATGAATAATTTTGGACTGGACACTTTTTGCTCAAATCTAAATAAAAGCTGAGAAATGTTTTTTTTTCCACAATAATGCCTCTTGTACATCGTCTTATTTTCTTTTGGGAGACACCTATGTCATTTCCCGTTAAAAAATTACTTGCTGGTTGAATAAAAGTAACTTTAGGTCAAAATTTGCCAGGGGTATGAATAATTATGGGCAGCACTGTAACTCTCTGGATCAACGACCCCTCTCTAGTAGCTATAGCCTGTAATATTATTACACTCCAGAAATACATCCAGGCAGTGGCGTAACGAGAGTTCTATGGGCCCCATGGCAAACTTTGAATTGGCCCCTCCCGGGTATATATTTCATTTTTTGTCCCCCTCTGTATATATATTCCATTTGTCCCCCTCTGTATATATATTCCATTTGTCCCCCTCTGTATATATATTCCATTTGTCCCCCTCTGTATATATTCCATTTTTCCCCCCATTGTATATATTAGATTTTTTGCCTCTATATATTTCATGATTTTGCCCCCGGGGCTGGGCCCCTCAGTATAAAGATTTGCTGCCAGTGCCGTGCCCCGCCCTCATATGGCCGGAGGGGCACGGCGGTGAGCTGTCGTGACGACCATTAAGTTTATCAAGTGCAGTGTGCCGCCACTGCCAGGTGCCCCCCGTGAGTATGAAGCCGGCGGTGTGCACATTGCACATACAAAAAAAAAATACTTACCTACTCTGCTCCACTCTGGACTTCAGTTGACGCCGTCTTGTTCTCACGCAATCCCGTCATCCGGCGTGCGACGCGTCATCCCGTCAACCCACGTGATCCTGCAAGACCCGATGCTGAGGTCACGTGTCTCGCAGGATCATCAAGCAAGAAGTGTCTGGTGGCGCAGTGCCGGAGAGGGTATGGGTGGGTAAGGTTAGGTCAGTGGTCGGCAAACTGTGGCTCGCGAGCCACAAGCGGCTCTTTAGCCCCTTGAATGCGGCTCTTACAGGGGCCCCCCAGCATCGGCCCGCAATACTAGCGCTGCTAAGTTTTCTAACTCCGCTATGCTAAGCGTAGCTGCGCATGGAGTCCTGAGCCCCCCTCTGCCTGCCTTTTTAAGAGACTCGACGAGCAGTGACTGTGAGTGAGCGTGCTGCCGCACAGGCAGGCACGTCTTTGCGTCTGTCTGATGTTGCCACAGCTCCGCCCCCAGAGCAGCGCCAGGGGCAGCCAGCCACAGCCCAGACTCTGCCAGGGAAGGCCCGCGGCCCGCCGCCCACACAAAGAAGAATCTTCTGAGACTGTGACAGGAGGCAGCCAGGTAGGTAGGTTGATTAATTATAACAACTTAGTTACTGGATCCCATTCCCACCATCTCACCCGTCCCAGTAGTGCCAGCCAGTGTACTAGCCCGCCCTGGTTCTGTTTTTTGGACTGGAGAAATGTGCATTGGATTGGGGGGGGAGGCAGTCATGAGAGAGATGTCTGTGCATGTGCTGGTACTGGCACTGCTGGAGAAATGTGCCATGGGGCCGCCCTGGTTCTGTTTAAACTGGAGAAATGTTCATGGTGGGGGGAGGGGGGAGTCATGAGAGAGATGTGACAGATCCAGGGCGGCCCCATGGCACATTTCTCCAGCAGTGCCAGCACATGCACAGACATCTCTCTCATGACTCTGTGTCATTTGCCCCCCCCCCCCCCCCCTTCATGCACATTTCTCCAGGGCAGCCCCATGGCACATTTCTCCAGCAGTGCCAGCACATGCACAGACATCTCAGATTCATGAGAGAGATGTCTGTGCATGTGTTGGCACTGCTGGAGAAATGTATCATGGGGCCGCCCTGGTTCTGTTTGAACTGGAGAAATGTGCATTGGGGGGGCCCTTATTGTTTTTCGCCCCAGGGCCCCATTTCACCTAGCAAAGCTGCAAAGCTGGAGAGGGCGTGTACATCTCATATCACCCATATTTCCTCCCACTATTAGGAACCTCCTCCTTCCAAATGTCGGAACGTGCTGCGTCACAACAGGAAGTGACGAGGGTAGGGAAAGTTACCGGGTAGGGAAAAAATTTGGCTCTTAAAAGAAATTTCAATCGCGGTTTTGTTGATATTTGGCTCAGTTGACTAAAAAGTTTGCCCACCACTGGGTTAGGTAACTAACTACGCATGCATGTGGAACTAACACTTACTGAACTTTATGGCGGCCATTATGGCGCATAACAGCAGGGATCTCAAGTCTCCCGGAGGTTCAGGGAGTCTCCCGCTATTAGATAGCGGCTCCCTGACGCCCGCATGTGAAACAATATATCCGGAAAGGTTTACTGATAGCAGAGCAGAGAGATAAGAGAAGTGACAGGAGACTGTTTAGATTACAGGTTGAATTAACCCTTTAGGGTCAAATTGGCTTCTCAAGGAGATCTATATGTTAAAGGCATCCCTCCTTCTGTCTCATTCAGTAGCTATATGACTATTGAGAGAGATGTATTTTTTTAATACATTTACACATTTAACCCTCCATTTTAATTATATTATTTACCCCAGTGTTAAATTCACCCCCCTGGATGCTTGATCTTTTCCTACAGTGGGGTAGATAATTACACACAGGGTTTTAAAGAATAAACTTCCTGACTCAGACCAAGAGCCGACTCAGCGAGTCAGCAAGTGAATCGAAGCATCCGCGCATGCGCATTGCGCAACCTAAGCTTTGGTTCACTTGCTTCTTGTCAGCTCTGCGAATGAACCGAAGATTTGATTCATGAATCGGATCATTTGAATGAACTGATTCAAATGAACCGATTCATGTGAAAGATCCAAACTTCCTATCTCTAGTTTACTCGCAGTAAACCTTTCCGGCAACCTGTAGCAGTGTCCCCTTCTCGGCGCGTGCGCACAGTGCAAGAAGAAGCTGATGCAGTCCGCAACGGCGCATCAGGCTGAGCCTGTACGCACGCGCGGGATCTCAGAGCGGGAGGAGGGGGAGGGAGGGAGAGGCGGCACTGAGAAGTAGAAGGCGGCGCTGGGCACAAACTGCGATTCGGCCGGGCACCATGCATCCACAGACCTCCCCTGCTTGGGCACCTTAATTCAATGATTGAGAGGTTAGTAAAACCTGTTTTTCCGCAGAATAAAGCCACAAATGGCTTTTATAAGGCCACCTTAGAAATCAGAATGCTACCTTGGACATGAGCATATGTTCAGCTCACAGGGCTTATAGGTGGTGACAGAATCCCTTTAATTATATACATAAATATGATAATTTGGGGCAGGGTAATGAGCCCAGTCCTCCACACCATAGAGCAAAGTGTGCAGATACTGCATATGTTTGGAAAATGTAATAAAAAGTTTGTGAAAGAAAAAAAAAAAGAAAACCTCCCTGAAATGAGTTTTTGCAGGTTGGGATGTCTGTAACAGGTAGTATTTAGTGTTAGGTTCCCATCTTACAGAGATCGCCTTGACGTTCGGCAGACGGGCTCAAATAATTTTGTACAAAATGCATTTGCCAAGCATCTCACTTTATAAATAAGCATAGCATTAGCACTATAATATTTTGTGACTATGGCATTATTGTACTTTATCTGGTTTGCAGGGTTCTGTTGCATTGTCTTTTTTTCTCTATGTTTTTAGCCATGCCAGCGTGCACCTGTGCATTGGGATGTGCTGACTAACCCCCTTTTTCTCCAGTGAGTCGTGCACTCCTGATTAGCCTGTCTGCCCCATAGGCTGATTTTAATTAGTTTCAGTATAAATCTCTGGTCTGCTCTCACTACATTCATTGGAAGCTGTCTGGCACAAGGAAAGGTATGGAGTGGGCTTAGCATGCATGTTGGTACCTGCATCTTTTAGTGAACTCACCATGACCACCTCCTCAGGCAGAGATTTCCATAGTCTCACTGCTCTTACCGTAAAGAATCCTCTTCTATGTTTGTGTACACACTTTCTTTCCTCCAGACGCAGAGGATGTCCCTTCGTCACAGTAACAGTCCTGGGAATAAATAGATGATGGGAGAGATCTCTGTACTGACCCCTGATATACACTGCGTGCAGAATTATTAGGCAAATGAGTATTTTGACCACATCATCCTCTTTATGCATGTTGTCTTACTCCAAGCTGTATAGGCTCGAAAGCCTGCTACCAATTAAGCATATTAGGTGATGTGCATCTCTGTAATGAGAAGGGGTGTGGTCTAATGACATCAACACCCTATATCAGGTGTGCATAATTATTAGGCAATTTCCTTTCCTTTGACAAAATGGGTCAAAAGAAGGACTTGACAGGCTCAGAAAAGTCAAAAATAGTGAGATATCTTGCAGAGGGATGCAGCACTCTTAAAATTGCAAAGCTTCTGAAGCGTGATCATCGAACAATCAAGCGTTTCATTCAAAATAGTCAACAGGGTCGCAAGAAGCGTGTGGAAAAACCAAGGCACAAAATAACTGCCCATGAACTGAGAAAAGTCAAGCGTGCAGCTTCCAAGATGCCACTTGCCACCAGTTTGGCCATATTTTAGAGCTGCAACATCACTGGAGTGCCCAAAAGCACAAGGTGTGCAATACTCAGAGACATGGCCAAGGTAAGGAAGGCTGAAAGACGACCACCACTGAACAAGAGACACAAGCTGAAACGTCAAGACTGGGCCAAGAAATATCTCAAGACTGTTTTTTCTAAGGTTTTATGGACTGATGAAATGAGAGTGAGTCTTGATGGGCCAGATGGATGGGCCCGTGGCTGGATTGGTAAAGGGCAGAGAGCTCCAGTCCGACTCAGACGCCAGCAAGGTGGAGGTGGAGTACTGGTTTGGGCTGGTATCATCAAAGATGAGCTTGTGGGGCCTTTTCGGGTTGAGGATGGAGTCAAGCTCAACTCCCAGTCCTACTGCCAGTTTCTCCCAGTCCTACTGCCAGTTTCTGGAAGACACCTTCTTCAAGCAGTGGTACAGGAAGAAGTCTGCATCCTTCAAGAAAAACATGATTTTCATGCAGGACAATGCTCCATCACACGCGTCCAAGTACTCCACAGCGTGGCTGGCAAGAAAGGGTATAAAAGAAGAAAATCTAATGACATGGCCTCCTTGTTCACCTGATCTGAACCCCATTGAGAACCTGTGGTCCATCATCAAATGTAAGATTTACAAGGAGGGAAAACAGTACACCTCTCTGAACAGTGTCTGGGAGGCTGTGGTTGCTGCTGCACGCAATGTTGATGGTGAACAGATCAAAACACTGACAGAATCCATGGATGGCAGGCTTTTGAGTGTCCTTGCAAAGAAAGGTGGCTATATTGGTCACTGATTTGTTTTTGTTTTGTTTTTGAATGTCAGAAATGTATATTTGGGAATGTTGAGATGTTATATTGGTTTCACTGGTAAAAATAAATAATTGAAATGGGTATATATTTGTTTTTTGTTAAGTTGCCTAATAATTATGCACAGTAATAGTCACCTGCACACACCGATATCCCCCTAAAATAGCTAAAACTAAAAACTACTTCCAAAAATATTCAGCTTTGATATTAATGAGTTTTTTGGGTTCATTGAGAACATGGTTGTTGTTCAATAATAAAATTAATCCTCAAAAATACAACTTGCCTAATAATTCTGCACTCCCTGTATTTATACATAGTAATTAGATCTTCCCTCAGTCGCCTTTTTATCTAAAGTGAATAACCCTAATTTTGATAATCTTTCAGGGTACTGTAGTCCACCCATTCCAGTTATTACTTTAGTTGCCTTCCTCTGAACCCTCTCCAGCTCTGCTATGTCTGCCATGTTCACAGAAGCCCAGAACTGTACACAGTACTCCATGTGTGGTCTGACTAGTGATTTGTAAAGTTGTAGGACTATGTTTTCAGCACAGGCATCTATGCCCCTTTTGATGCAACCTATTATCTTATTGGCTTTGGCAGCAGCTGCCTGACGCTGGTTTCTACAGCTTAGTTTGCTGTTCACCAAAATTCCTAGGTCCTTTTCTATGTCAGTGTTACCCAGGGTTTTACCATTTAATATGTACTGGTGACTTGCATTATTCCTTCCCATAAGCGTAAACTTACATTTGTCAGTGTTAAACCTCATTTGACACTTCTCTGGCCAAGCCTCCAAGCTATCCAGATCCCTCTGTAGCAGTATACTGTCCTCTTCCGTGTTAATTACTTTACACAGTTTAGTGTCATGTGCAAAAATTGATATTTTACTGTGCAAGCCTTCTACAAGATCATTAATAAATATATTGAAGAGAATAGGGGCCAATAGACCCCTGAGGTACCCCACTAGTGACAGTGACCCAATCTGAGTGTGTACCATTAATAACTACCCTCTGTTTTCTATCATTGAGACAGTTACTTACCCACATACAGACGTTTTCCCCCAGTCCAAGCATTCTCATTTTATATACTAACCTTTTATGCGGTACAGTGTCAAATGCTTTGGAGTCCATATATACGACGTCCATTGATTTGCCGCTGTCAAGTCTAAAACTTACCTCCTCATAGAAACTGATTAGATTAGTTTGATATGACCGATCCCTCATGAAGCCATGCTGATATGGCATTATTTGCTTATTTTCATTGAGGTACTCCAAGATAGCATCTCTTAGAAAACCTTCAAACAGTTTACCCATGACAGATGTTAAACTTACCGGCCTATAGTTTCTGGGCTCTGTTTTTGGACCCTTTTTGAATATTGGCACACATTTGCTATGCGCCAATCCTGTGAAATACTCCCTGTCAATATAGAGTCCTTAAATATCAGAAATAAGGGGCTGGCTATGACATTACTTAATTATCTTAGGATACGGGGGTGTATGCCATCTGGTCCTGGCGATTTGTCTATTTTAATATTTTTAAGACGCAGCTCCACTTCTTCCTGGGTCAGACAGGGCACTTTTAATGGGGAATTTACTTTAATATTCTGCATTTCATCTGGCAGTTTATTTTCCTCAGTGAATACAGTGGAGAAAAAAATATTTAATAGCTTTGCTTTCTCTTCATTAAAAAAATGGCGACATCCTAGTGGCCGACAGCATCGAGACCAGCAATTTGCCTCTATATGTTCATGAGCAGATTAATAACATCTACAGTGTAGTGGTCCATTGAGCCCCCGAAACATCTAAAATTTCTCAACGTGGATCAGCAGAGAAACACCTATGACTGTGGGGTGTTCGCCATAGCATTTGCCTTTGAGTTTCTGGCAGTTGACGGTCAACCCATGGCGATCTTCCAGCACAATGTGATGAGAGACCATCTAATATCCTGCCTGCAGAATGGCAGGATCATAGGCTTTCCCAAAAAGTCTTTTATGACATGTCGAGTCTATGATGGGCCAAAAGATTGCCCTGACCAGAAGCCTTATATTACCAAAACAGACCTGGATCCTCTATGTCACCAAAGCTGCAGTCTCTACCCATCCCCAGATTACAACCGCTGACACATGGTACAGGTCTAGAACCAGTGGCATAGGGATCGCCATAGCAACCATAGCAGTGGCTATGGGGCCCTACGCCACTGGGGGCCCGTCCGGGCCGCCTTCTGTTGATTTTTTATTTATTTTTTTACACACACACACACACACACACTACAAACAGGCAGCCAGGCCCGAGCCGCGGACCGCCCGCCCACTACACTAGTGTAGTGGGCGGGGCGCGGGCGGTCCGCGGCTCAGGCTTGGCTGGGGAGGAGTCAGGACTGGACTGGAGCAGGGCGCACGCAGGGCCGGGCCGACACAGAGGCTGGGGAGGCTCCAGCCAGGCCACTGAGTAAGGAAGATCCGATCATATTCTAACCCCCAGGCGTTCCCATGGTGACGGGGACGCTTGCCTGGGGGTTAGAATATACCATCGGATCTGAGTTTTCATGCTCTCAGTGAGAGCGTGAAAACTCAAATCCGATGGTATATTCTAACCCCCAGGCGTTCCCATGGTGACAGGGACGCTTGCCTGGGGGTTAGAATATACAGGGCCACGCCGCTCACAGGAGCACATTTATAAACTAATTAGTAACTTGAACTTTAATCATTGACATTCCTGAATGCTGATCTCTTTACTTGCATTGGATACCTTACTCTGTCTTAGCTCTGGTAACGGTACAGCAGACAGTGCGGGCGGGCGGCGCTCACTGACGTCACGCGCCTGCTCCTCCCACTAGGCGGCGCAGGCGCGTGACGTCAGTGAGTGAGCGCCGCCCGCCCGCACTGCCTGCTGTACCATTACCAGAGCTAAGACAGAGTAAGGTATCCAATGCAAGTAAAGAGATCAGCATTCAGCAATGTCAATGATTAAAGTTCAAGTTACTAATTAGTTTATAAATGTGCTCCTGTGAGCGTCGGGGAGGGGGATCTGTGGATGGCACTATTTAGGGGAGGGGGATCTGTGGATGGCACTATTTAGGGGAGGGGGATCTGTGGATGGCACTGTTTAGGGGAGAGGGATCTGTGGATGGCACTATTTAGGGGAGGGGGCCGGGGGATCTGTGGATGGCACTGTTTAGGGGAGGGGGATCTGTGGATGGCACTGTTTAGGGGAGGGGGATCTGTGGATGCCACTGTTTAGGGGAGGGGGATCTGTGGATGGCACTATTTAGGGGAGGGAGATCTGTGGATGGCACTATTTAGGGGAGGGAGATCTGTGGATGGCACTATTTAGGGGAGGGGGATCTGTGGATGGCACTGTTTAGGGGAGGGGGATCTGTGGATGGCACTGTTTAGGGGAGAGGGATCTGTGGATGGCACTATTTATTCAAGCAAAACAGTCACCTTGTGATTCTGGTGCAGCAAAGAAGAAGTCCTTGGACAAAGCAGAATCCACTTGCTTTTACACCAACAAGGTAGCAGGCCTTAATCCAGACCCAAACTCCCAGGTCCCAACACAGAGACTGACAGAGCTCCACTGTCAGAGAGGAGTAATCCAACACCTGACAGTGCTGCCTGTGTTTTATAGCCCAAAACCAAGACCCGGCCTGGAACGTGGGGAGTAGTCACCCACCCAGCACTTTGACTACTCCCAGTAACAGCCATACTAAATAGCAACGTGTCAAACAGCAACTGCTGCTAACACATGAAACCGGTTCTTACTTCACCGAGGCCAGGAACCTCGGTGATACATATCTATCATCCACGATCATCCCTTGAACCCTCCTACAGTCCTTAGACGAGATGACCACCAAAGGTTCAGGATAATCATACCCCACAAACATTGGCCTTTTAGCCTATGGGCCCCATAAGTTTGCTGTGTCTATAATTATACCTATTAATGAGGGGGTATCCAAATTTATTATTTTAACTCGCTCCTAGAGACCTGATTATCAGGCAGTTGTGTCCTTGGAACATGTGTCCGACTATCAAATGATAAGGACCACATCCATGAGAAGACCTTGTATCTTCATTGGGTATATTGATGATTTGTGATTTTTCTGCTTCTTGATATTTATGGTGTTTTCTGTATCATTTGGACACAGCGGTATCCACTGGTCACCACTGAAAATGAAAACAGCCTGGGGTTAAAGAGGCAATTGCAGCAGATTGGATCAACAGAGGTCTGAGACAAAATGAGGCGCAGAATAAACCATCTCCTGATCTTCACCAGTGACCCCTGCTAGAAGGTACTGGTCTTAAGAACTAAAAAGAGCTCTAAATAAGGTAAGATCCTTATTATAGGAGTCATAATATATAATATGATTTATGACAGGCACTCGTAATAATAACAGACATGATGCCAAGTTCTGGAGACACCAGAGTGATGACATAGAATAACTTAGGGTTTAAATTCTCCACGAAGATGAGCAGAGGAGTGCCATTAGTGGAAAATCATTCAAATTGCCTGATACATTGCGTATAAGTATGATAAGATTCTAACTGCCTGAAGTCACCACTAGGGGGAGCTCCCATTGACCTTGATATGTAGATCACCTTGAGCACCTTAACTATGGAAATGTGTAAGAAAGCAGGGATTTGTATTAGGAAAACTGAGCTCCAAACCCTATAAAGATATATGAAAATAAATCAGCCCACAATTATAAGATGTATTCTGTTTATGTTGGATACAGCAGTGGGTCCCAGAACAAGAATAACAGCTATAACATTCAATGACAATGATAAGCATCACTGATAGAAACATGGGCCCAAGTTTAATACAGGTAAAGGGATTACAATGACCCACAGTGACCAGGAGTAAATTGTGTGTCACTTACGTATAATTTTCCACTGCTCCATGTGCAGTCATAATTAGTTATATTTTTATATTTTTTGCATCTGCAGATCACTGTACCAGAGTGGGGGTCTCACTGTGTCCCGGCAATGAATATGGGATACAGCTGGAGGTGATGACACAAGCCAACGACATGGAGGCCACAGTGTCAGGATCAGATGACCTACGCTTCAGCAAGAGGCAGATTCCGGGCTCGGTCTCTGCACTCAACCACCGGACTTTCTGCAGTCAGATGTATTCACTAAAGAAGTGAGTTTCCTGCTACATCAAAGGCAGATTCCAGGCTTGGTCTCTGCAATAACCACCGGACTTGACATTCACCGGATTTTCCATAGACAGATGTATTTACCAAAGAACAGAGTTTCCTGCTGCATTAATTAGCAGATTCCGGGCTTTGTCTCTGCATTCACCACTGGACTTGACATTCACCGATTTTCCGTAGACAGATGTATTTACCAAAGAACAGAGTTTCCTGCTGCATCAAAAGGCAGATTCCAGGCTTGGTCTCTGCAGAAGTCAACACACTTGACATTCACCATTGATTCAAGATAAAATATACCATCCTTGTCACTTGCCATCGTTTTCCTCCAACGCCTAGGGGAAGGTCAGTCCTTCAGCCATGGTTCCCTAGAGGTTTCCTCCACTGGGGGTTTTTCCTCTCCTAAGTGCTGAAGACCCGACTCTTCATGAGTCAAAGGCCCATCATCAACAGGGCCACATTTAAGTCCAGTGCCCTGACTTCTAATGAGAACATCTACTGTACATTTGATACCTTGCAGTTAAAGAGGACCTTTCATAGGTCCAGACTTTATAAACTAAGTTTTAGGGTATATACGGCATACAGTGGGGATCTAATAGCGCTTACTATTTTTTCTGAGCGCCGCTCCATTCGCCCGCTGTGGCCCCCATTAAATTCTCTTACCCTGTATGCTAATTTTTGCATCGGAACAGGGAGGAGGAGACTGCCCTGTTTCTCAATGGGCGTCTCCTTCTCCCTGGCTGTGAACAGTCAAACGGATATTGTGAACTATGCCCTTTAACGATCTTTGAGAAAGTGGAGCGGAATCGATAGCAAAAACAGGAAAACCATGCATTATTGCAAATTGATTATCAATGAGATTGACAGCTGCTCCACTATCTACAAAAATCTCACAAACAATGTTCTTGCTGTCTAGCATTACCCTGGCAGGTAGGAGAAAACGGGAACTACAAGCAAACGGCAAACCTTCCATTTCTGCATCAACCTTGCCAATAGTAGCAAATATAAAGTTTTTAGAGAGTTTTTTTTTTTTTTTTTATTACCCTCAGAAAACTCCATGAATCTCCTAGAGGGGCAAACATTAGCCAAATGATTTATACCCCCACAACAGAAACAAACCCTCCTCTGAGAGCTGAATCCTCTACTATCAGAGGCAAGTAAACCCAGCTGCATGGCCTCCTCCTCAGAGGGGATTGAGAGAGACTGAGACCCCTGCACACTGAATGAGACAGCCCCACTGTCCTTGGGCTGAATATGACAGGAAGGAGTAGTCTCCTCTCTCTCTCTAAGATGCCTGTCAATACGAACAGCTAGAGACATGGCAGATTTTAACGAGCTTGGTCTCTCATGAAAAGCAAATACATCTTTCAGTCTTTCCGAAAGGCCATGGCAAAATTGACTTCAGAGTGCAGCATCATTCCAACCAGTATCAGCTGTCCATCTCCGAAATTCCGAACAATATATCTCTGCGGACTGTTTACCTTGGCATAAAAGACGCAGTTTAGATTCAGCCAGAGCAATACGATTCGGGTCATCATATATCTGCCCCAGGGCTACAAAAAAATTCCTCCACCGATCGGAGGGGCCGTGCCCCCACTGGCAGAAAAAAGGCCCAAGACTGAGCGTTATCCCTGAGCAGCGAGATGATGATCCCCACCCTCTGCTCCTCATCACCAGAGGAATGGGGAAGTAGGCGAAAATGGAGTTTGCAAGCCTCTCTAAAGCGAACAAAATTCTCACTACCCCCGGAGAACGTATCCGGAAGCGAGATCTTAGGCTCGGAACAAACTCCATAAGCACCAGCAGAAACGGTCACCTGAAACTGAGACAGAGTTTTACGGAGATCTGCTACTTCCAGCGAAAGACCTTGCATGCGGTCAATCAAGGCTGAAACCGGATCCATGCTTAA
This sequence comes from Bufo bufo, assembly GCF_905171765.1. Lineage (NCBI taxonomy): Eukaryota > Metazoa > Chordata > Amphibia > Anura > Bufonidae > Bufo > Bufo bufo. The sequence goes on from NC_053398.1 coordinate 99,496,317, forward strand.
GACGGTTACGGCGGTTTATAATGTCACGGATGATGATGCAGATAGCTGGAACTTATGAATAAACGTCCGACTGGCTTGATCCTAAACTAAGGAGCATATAGGTGAGCCCTTTAAAACCCTAAGAGCTCTCCCTGACTGCTATGCCCATGCAAGGGTCTCAATGGTAGACGATTGCATGCCCACGTACCTAAGACTGTGTGACACCTGAAAACCCTATAGTGAGGGGACACGACCACCGGATCCCTGCACTTAATACGGACGGAGTCAGGGTCACCTAGAATCAAGCCAGAAAGGAAACACAATACATGAAAAGACTTATCTGAGTAAACAGCAGCAGCAGCCTCCAACAGTGAACACTTCATCCAGGTAGTAGTATAAACCGCAAAGTGAGGCAGTATGGGAGGGAATATAAAGGGAGACGATTAGAAAGGAGATGACAAAGTGAAACCAAAACAAAGAACTTTATGCAAGAGGTAGAGAAGGACGTCTGCCAGACCTTCTAACAGAGCTGGCGGTGACACTCTCCCTATGTTCAGCTCAAAGTGAAATGGCAGAGACCGCACTGGATGATGGTTTTATAGGGCTGTGACATCACAGGGAATAGCTATCTGCTGGTTGGCTGGCTGCACAGTATTATGGGTGATCTTGGCATTCCCGGGCTTCTTACTTTTACTTTGTTACACATGCAGCTGCTATTACCACGAAGTGAGAGGAAATTTGGATTCTTTGTAAATAGATTTTTCCTAAACTTCGGATCAAATTCCACTTCAGATGCTTCGATTTGCTCAATACTAGGTACAGCAATGACCTTGTGGAGGGTGTCACTGACAACTGTCAAGTCAGCAGTCTTCCCCATGATCACCTACTGAACTACAGGGTGGGCCATTTATATGGATACACCTTAATAAAATGGGAATGGTTGGTGATATTAACTTCCTGTTTGTGGCACATTAGTATATGTGAGGGGGGAAACTTTTCAAGATGGGTGGTGACCATTGTGGCCATTTTGAATCCAACTTTTGTTTTTTCAATAGGAAGAGGGTCATGTGCCAAACCTATTGGGAATTTCACACGAAAAACAATGGTGTGCTTGGTTTTAACGTAACTTTATTCTTTCATGAGTTATTTACAAGTTTCTCTTTGTTTACAGCCATTGACATGTCGCTGAGGTTAACACGTGAGGAACGGATCGAAATTGTGTTGATGTCTGGTGAACGCAGTAACCAGGTAATTGCAGCAGATTTCAATGCAAGACACCCTACGAGACCACCCATCTCCCATGCTACAGTTAGCAAACTGCTTGCTAAGTTTCGTGAAACTGGTTTAGTGTTGGATTTGCCAAAATGTGAACGCATGAAATTTGTCTCTTAAGAAGAAATATCAGTGGCTGTCCTAGCTTCATTCAGCAAGAGCCCACAGCGTAGCACTCGCCGCATTTCACTGGAAAGTGGCATTAGTCGAACATCCCTTCGGCGGATATTAGCTACTCACAAATGGCACCCTTACAAACTCCAGCTACTGCAGCATCTCAACGAGGATGACCCAGATCGGCGCACTGAATTTGCAGAATGGGCAAAACAAAAATTGGAACAGGACCCTCAGTTTACGCAGAAGATTTTGTTCAGTGATGAGGCAAACTTTTATGTGAATGGTGAAGTTAACAAACAAAACCACCGCTATTGGTCTGACACTAACCCACATTGGATAGATCCCTCCAAGACTGTTGGAACAAAAAAATTGATGGTATGGTGTGGTATATGGGGTACAAAGATAGTGGGGCCATTCTTCATCAATGGAAACCTCAAGGCCACTGGATATGCGAAATTGCTACATGATGATGTGTTTCCCTCTTTATGCACTGAAGCTGGCACGTTCCCTGAGTCTTTCCAGCAAGATGGTGCACCACCACATTATGGGTGTCAGGTCCGAGCATTCCTAGATGAACAGTTTCCTGGAAAGTGGATTGGTTGTCGTAGGCCAGTTGAATGGCCCCCAAGGTCTCCCGATCTGACCCCCTTAGACTTTTATCTTTGGGGTCATCTGAAGGCAATTGTCTATGCTGTGAAGATACGAGATGTGCAGCACCTGAAACTACGGATACTGGAAGCCTGTGCTAGCATTTCTCCTGCGGTGTTGCTATCAGTGTGTGAAGAGTGGGAGAAGAGGGTTGCATTGACAATCCAACACAATGGGCAGCACATTGAACACATTTTATAAGTGGTCAGAAACTTGTAAATAACTCATGAAAGAATAAAGTTACGTTAAAACCAAGCACACCATTGTTTTTCGTGTGAAATCCCCAATAAGTTGGATGTGTCACATGACCCTCTTCCTATTGAAAAAACAAAAGTTAGATTCAAAATGGCCGACTTCAAAATGGCCGCCATGGTCACCACCCATCTTGAAAAGTTTCCCCCCTCACATATACTAATGTGCCACAAACAGGAAGTTAATATCACCAACCATTCCCATTTTATTAAGGTGTATGCATATAAATGGCCCACCCTGTAGAATGAGGGACTATTTAAAGGCAGGAAATTTTTTCTGGTGTTTAGTGTTGATTAGCCGATTAGAGTGTGACACCATGGGGGTCATTTTACTATCATATTTATGCCAGTTTTATGGCGTATATCTCGTGTAGATTGGTGGCACAAAGTCTATTTGCGCCGCTGGCGAGCATGGTGTGAGGACGCTGCACGTCTGAGCTCCCCTGATATCCTGCTGTTATCCTGCACTGCAGAGAGGAACCAGCCCAACTAAGTACCACACTACAAGGTGGAAGACCCCTATCCTCACCTCGGACCAGTGAGACGATGCCATCGGCTCATCTCCTCCACCTTCAGCTGTGGCGAGCCTTGCTCCCTTCTCCCTATCAACATGCGGCCATCTTCCCTGTCGGGAGCAGTGAGTCAGCAGGACATTCTCTTGGGCGGGCGGTTTATCTATCGCTGCCTCCCCTCCTCCGCTACCCCACCTGAGAGACACTGGCGTTAGATACCACTGCAGGGGGACCCTGGCTGGAGGGTTGGAGGTTTTGGGAGTGGTGGCTTGAGATTGCGGGCGGCCATCTTGCCCGCACGTGGCACGCATCCACGTGGGACCAACAGAGGAGCACCCTGTGCAGTATCGTGAAGGAGACTGGATACTCCCTTTTTTAATCCCTAGAAACCTAGAGTGGAGCCAGGGCTTGGATGGGCAGCCCTGGTCTTTGTCTTCCTGAGCTGCTGTCTGCACCCCCCTCCCAGTAGAGGTTGCCTCTCCACCCTGGGATCCCAGTATAATTGTCATTGCTGGACACTGGAGATTTGTACCCTATAATCCTGGGGACACACTGGGCAACAGGCTGTTAACAGGATAAAAATCCTGAGTGGGGGCACCATAATATCAAACCCTAACTGAGGGCTGCTTAATATATTGCAATTATGGGCTGTCTCTAGGCCTCATATACTTCCCCTCCAGGGGGTACTGCCATTACAAAAAGCATTCCCTTTAAGGAGAACCCGCAACATACAACATAACTAAATAATACTTATGGGCCTCAAAACCATATCTACTACTGCGCCTACGTCACCTAAAGCACTGGTTTGATATGAGTCATATGGATTTTGAACTGAACAATGTGCCTCCACTGATACTGAGCCACAAGCTGATAAGATAATGTCCGCTATAGCAGCATGCCAGGCTGTGTTTACTGCCAAAATCGACCATTTACAAATTGACATCAACTGTCTACGCCATGGCATGACAAAATGAGAGATCGTACAAAGGTGGTTGAGCGTCGGCTGAGTGACTCAGCATCTGCTACTACTGAAATTACAAGAACCTTGCAGCAGCAGGTGAAAACCCTAGAGGCCAGAGTGGAAGACGCGGAAGACCACAATAGAAGAAATAACGTTATAATCCTGGGCACACCTGAAAGGGTGGAGGGCTCCACCCCAGAGATCTATGCGGAACAGCTGATTCGAACCCTCCTTGGGCCTATAGAGCTGTCCCCCAGCTTCATTGTGGAGAAAGTCCATAGGATCCCTACTAGACCTATCTCCCCGGTCTCCGCACCAAGACGTTTCATCATTAAAATTCTGAATTATAGAGACCGGGATGCCATTCTTACGGAAGCCAAGAAGAAGAAAGACATTCAATATGAAAACGTAAAGATCTCCTTCTATCCAGATTTCACAACCGAAGTGCAGAAACAATGCAGGCAATATACAAATGTCCGAACTCGCCTGCGCTGTACCCTTCTAAGTTGCGGATCCAAGATGGTGACATGGTTCATACTCGGGACTAAGGGTCAATTGGGGTAAATAAGTATTATACCTGGTGGATGATGTCAGAGCACACTCTATATCCACCTGGGGGTGGTTATTCACAAGGATGTTACCCAGTTCTTTACATTTAATATGGGCCCGGTTATGATCTAGGTCTCACAAAAGCTCATCGGACGAATTAATGTTTTCAAAATGGTCATTCTCCCTAAGCTCCTCTATCTTTATAGAGCGGCCCCAGTGGTGCTGTCGAAGGCCCACTTTCAAGCACTTGATCGCCTACTGACCCCCTTTCTGTGGTGGCAATCGGTGCCCGCATTGAGGATTAGGAGGCGGCGCAGAAGTCTGGAAAGGCGGCGCTGGGCACGAACGGCGGCGGGTGCGGCGGGCACCTTGCATCCCTTGACATCCCCTGACATACCTTTGGGCACCTTATTTCTTTGAGTGACAGGTTAGTAAAAGCTATTTTTTAGCAAAATAAGGCTACAGATCACATTTAGAAGCCCACATTAGGAATCGTGATGAGGCCCTGAACATCAGCATATGTTTAGCTGACAGGAGTGAAACCTGGTGACAGAATCCCTTGAACACCACGTTTGTATGCCATCAATGGCGGTTTATCAAATTCACATACTGAAGGAAGACCACTGTGTAAAATATGCCAGCCCTTTCTCAGGATCTGTGCAATATCTACACTGTGGTGGCCATAGGTAGATACAAATGGGATTCGTCCCATATTCTTATTCCTAGAGGAAGCCTGAACGGTGGACACCCTGTCAGCCAAGGAGATGCGGGCTCTCGATCTGTGTAACAGCCTGCATGGATATTTTCTCTTGGCAAATTTATTGCACATCTCATCAATACGGTTCGTAAATACATCATCATCTGACACCACTCGTCTCACACGCAGCATCTGGCTCCAAGGTAAGGAGTCAAGCATACGGCGTGGATGATTACTGTCATATCTTAAAAGATTGTTCCTATCTGTAGGTTTCTTATATAAATCGTTTTTTAATTGTCCTCCCTCTAGGTATACCCTGACATCAAGAAACTGTAACTCCTCCATAGAGGAAGTCACAGTAAATTGCTGCCAGGGTATCCCATTGTTGAGATGTTGATGAAATTCATTCAAATCGTCCATTGAACCACTCCAAATCATAAAAATGTCGTCGATGTAGCGCCACCAGCACAGGACCCACCGGTTATATTTAGACGCGTATACCAGTTTGTCCTCGACCTCCGCCATAAACATATTGGCATAAGTAGGTGCCACGTTGGACCCCATGGCCACACCGCATGACTGTTGATAAAAGGTGTTGCCAAAGAGAAAATAATTCCTCTTGAGGACCAACTCTAGGAGATCGAGGAAAAAGCGGCGCGCATCACAGGTGAGTCCCGTGCCGGGCAGGGCCACATCGACGACATTTAATCCATAGTCATGCATAATAGACGTATACAGAGACACCGCGTCAAAGCTTACCAGGTAGAAATGGGTGGGTAAAATAATCCCACTAAGTTTGGTTAAAAAATGTCCCGTATCCCTGACATAGGAGGGAGCTGAGGTCGCATGGACACGGAGTAGTCTATCCAAAAATATGGCACTATTGCTGAAAATAGATCCCCTGCCCGACACTATAGGTCTGCCTGGGGGATCTACCAGCCGTTTATGTATTTTAGGGAGAACATAGATCAGCAGAGTGATGGGAAAAGGTATCTTGAGGAACTGACACAGATCTGAATCAATGATACCCCGTGCAAGTGCCGTGTCAACAATGTTCGTCACCTCTCTGGCGATCTCCCATTTAGGATCAGGTTGTAATTTCACATAAACCTCCCCATCACTCAGCTGTCTTTGTATCTCCCGAACATAACCATCCGTGTCCATGATACCCACAGCTCCCCCCTTGTCGGCTGGTTTGATGGTGATGCCTCTGTTGGAAGTCAATGCCTTAAGGGCCTGTCTCGCTTTATGTGATAAGTTGGGACTGTGATGTCGCTGCTGACTACATTCCTGCAAACTCCTAATATGTTTGGTAACAATTTGGATATAAGATTCCACAATGTGGTTATTATGTGGAGGCATGAAGCTGCTCTTGTTACTCAGCTCAAATTTGGCCAAGAACAATTCAGCAGTTTCCTTGCTAGATATAACCGACCCTATTGTCAAAAAATGCTTTCAATCTAAGACGCCTGAAAAACCGCTGTAAATCAAGTTCCAATTCAAACCAAATCGGTGTCTGCCACATGACAAAATGAGAGTCCATGTGCTAAAACATTGATCTGATCCTCATTCAATTCTATCGATGATATGTTCACCACCAGATTATTTATTTCTTATGCATGCGTCACCCTCTCTCGTGCTCCCTGGTTGTATCCCGGGTATATCGGTGGAGGCTGGTCTTTTCTGGACTCTGTGGTGCTTTCTGCCACCACGTCAGAATTTCCTCCTCCTACATGTCCTGCTCTCCCTAAAAAAGCCGGTTTAGTAGATTCTGACTCGCCTGTTGTGAATCCAAAATGGCCCTGGTCAAACCTCCTCCCTCTGCCCCTTCTCCTAGGGGGTCTAGTACGGGTTTGTTGGTTTTGCCAATTATATATCCGCCCAGACTGATACGTAAACAGGGGAAGATGCTGGTGCATGTATAGGGGCCTATGGCCGCCGAGATGTATAGGTACATGTAGGTACACGTTGGTCATTGCTCTTATATAAGAGCCATTGGAGCCGGCATGTAGTAGCGTGGTGGGCGGGATCTGCCGGTCAATTCGCGCTAAAAATTACGGTGGAACGCACCGCTAGTGTCTCGGTGCGTTCCACCGGACGGAAGTGACGTCAGAAGGGGAGGAGGAGCGCACCGCTGGTATCGCGGTGCGTTCCAACAGCCAGAAAAGACGTTGGTGGGTGGAGCGCATCGCTGGGTGCGTTTCACCCACCAACGTCTTTTCCGGCTGTTGGAACGCACCGCGATACCAGCGGTGCGCTCCTCCTCCCCTTCTGACGTCACTTCCGTCCGGTGGAACGCACCGAGAAACTAGCGGTGCGTTCCACCGTAATTTTTAGCGCGAATTGACCGGCAGATCCCGCCCACCACGCCACTACATGCCGGCTCCAATGGCTCTTATATAAGAGCAATGACCAACGTGTACCTACATGTACCTATACATCTCGGAGGCCATAGGCCCCTATATATGCACCAGCATCTTCCCCTGTTTACCTCCAGCGGCACAGGTAAGTAACTACCAGCTAGATAAATTATCCTGATATGATTATACTGATTCCTGAAAGGATTATGGTGGTAAATGATCGCTATGAAGGTCTCTGTTGTAACATAATTGTTCATACATACCTGTGAAGTACGATAGGATTGAGGTTTTTAGTTCTTGGCGATAAGATTAGTATAGGATCGAATGTCACATGTTTTATTTAAGTGCACTCATACTAGGATATGATAAGAAAGTACATGTTAAGATGTAATATCAGCAACTGTAAATATCCTGACAATTGACCAGGTAGTGATAGAATTTATAAACAGTGGAATATCCTCCATCCTTAACTAAGAACCAGATATTTATACCATTGTGATCAATATGAAATTGACTAAATAACCAAAAGACGGCGCAATTTTCTTTTTTATTTTTTTTTATTTTTTAATAGCGTTTATTTAACATTTTTGCATTTAATACAACACTCCCAAAGGGAGAACAAAGAAGAAACAATTCTTCCTTGACACATGCACTCACATTAGCAAGTCCAACATTAACATATATCTTGACCATAAAAGACATATATGTGACTTTAATACAAGGTATCACTGTCATCACTAAGTTGCTTCTAGAACTCACTCAAATCGCATACGCACTCACATACATACATTGGGTGATACAGTCGCCATCGCCAATGACTTCAAGTCGTACCCTCAGCCTGGACCCAAAGGCCCCAGATATTATCAAATCGATCAGGCAATCCCCTTGCCTCATATGTCAATTTATACATCTGAAGGTCTTTATTTATAAGGAGTACCCATTGGCTCACTGTAGGACACTTGGGCGGTTTCCAGTTCAAAAGTATATTCTTCCTCCCATAGAACATCAACAATCTTAACAGTATTCTATTATATTTGGAAGGAGTAGCTTCAGAGACTAACCCTAGCAAACAAATTACCGGATTGCAAATCCCTGGGAGCCCCAACCTAACATTAATAAAGTTACATAATCCCTTCCAATATGTCTTCATCACCGGGCAGAGCCACACCATATGGAAGAAAGAGCCCCTCGCCTCTCCACATCTATCACATCCTGGATTCGGTATTTGCCTCATCAGATAAAGATGCAGTGGGGTCAAGTACACTCTATGCATCCACTTAGCTTGAATGAGCTGATCTCTAGCACTTATAACCGTTGTCTTCCACCTCAGACACCACTCCTCCAAATGAGAATCTTCCAACTCCGGGATATCCTCAGCCCATTTAACAAAGGAACGCCTAATAGGAGATTCTTGCATATTGACAATTTCAGCATAAAAGGAAGAAATAGGTTTGCATGGGAGTTTCCTTCTGGCTACTGACTCTAGTGGGCCACACTCTAAATTTAGGGACAGGGATGTAAATTGCTTCTCACAGGCATGTCTCAATTGGAGGAAGCGGTAAAAGCTCGTCTGGGGCATTGGCATCCGCCCTAATCCACCAAGATGCATACATTAGGCGCGTTGCTATATAATAAATATACATATCCGGAAGCTGCAAACCACCCTGTGCGTAGGAAGCCTTTAGTGTCTTTCTCGCAAGTCTGGGGGACTGATGGTGCCACAAGAAACGGGACAAGGTTCTATCCAAGATGTCAAAATGGGACTTAGGGATCCTTACCGGAGCAGCTCTATATATATATATATATATATATATATATATATATATATATACAGAAGTTTGGGTAGCAACACCATCTTAACAATGTTGATTCTTCCCACCAGGGTCAAAGGAAGGTTTTCCCAGGCCTCCAGCTTACGCGTGACATATTCCATGGTGGGCCTCAGGTTCAATTGACAGAACTGTCTAGGGTCCCTATGAATATAAATCCCTAGGTAAAGAAAGCTTTCCACTACCCTCAGGGGCAATTTTGTTTTTGTTTTATTTTTCACATGCACATATACCTGTAATCAATGATGTAATTGATTTATAATTGATTTAAAATGAATTGTCACTAAAATTGCCCTATTGTAATTCTCATAGTGCCTGACGAAGGCCAGACACGGCCGAAAACGTTCGCACAAAATTATTTTTGCCGCATATCCATTGAAAATAAAAACCAATGAAAGAAACCCTTTGCTGTGATTTATGATTATATATATGATTATACACCCCTTTGTTCACATACATTTATTTTTTTCAAGTACATCACTTGTATGATCATCTGCTCCCTAATGTACATGGTCACTCATTGTTTTATATATATTTTTTGTGGCATCCGAAGTATGGTAACATTTGTGGATAATGGCAGTGCTATGTTTTCCATATATGGATTTAGTGGCCGAACATATCGGCACTCTGCTTAACAATCTACTTTATGTATAAACCACATAAAGATACATATGGGATATATGATTGCGCTTTTTTTGTGCATTAAACATAATATATAATTGTGGTTTACATAGTAGATCTACCATCATCTTTTTACGGCGCTCCAGGACCTTCTGCGGGTCAGGTGATGGTCACGTGATTGATGACGCGCCTGACATGTGACCGATAATAGCGGTGTCTATTGGATTACATGCGGCGTTTGTGTATAGATGGGTGCGGCTTTCTGGCTGACAGTGGTGACGGCGCCCCCGCCCATGCATCGACGCGATGACATCACGGACATGCGCAATGGGCCCATGGAGACGCCGACATGTATGGCCAATACGGGGAGGCAGTTGGAGTTTGTCTAATGAGTACCAGGTACATTTGACTTTGGAGCAACATTTCTATTGGTAGCAGTGATCATTTTAATTAACACACAAGTGATATTGAAGAGTCTTTTTTGCTTATTGGCTATATCATGTCACATGGGGGGCTTAGTAGGGTATTTATATGTTTGATTAATTTTGTACCAGTATACTTGAGAAAGGCTACTGCGTAGCCGAAACGTCGTATTTGTGTGTGCACTCTTGGTCCCCAATAAAAGTCACACTGGATATGCTGCTGTGAAATCTTCTCTGATCTCCTTATTGGATGGGTGATTTAGCTCTCCCCAACATGTATCTCTACTATAACATAGTAACATAGTACATAAGGCCGAAAAAAGACATCTGTCCATCCAGTTCAGCCTGTCATCCTGCAAGTTGATCCAGAGGAAGGCAAAAAAAAGCTGTGAGGTAGAAGCCAATTTTCCCCACTTTAGGGGAATAAAAAATTCCTTCCTGACTCCAATCAGGCAATCAGAATAACTCCCTGGATCAACGACCCCTCTCTAGCCACACAACTGAATTACGCGTCCTGGTGGATTAGAGTAGATTCAAATAATCCTGCGGTGGTACTGGAGGCGGCTCTGGTAGGATCATACGAGGCAGTGACAAATCTGGTATATAGAGTGGGTAAATACCCAGCGAAACATTTCACTTCCCTTATGGCGGGGGGTGATTAATGCATGGAATTCATTTGTTGTAGTGATCGGGGAGAAGGGACATAACGCGGTTTGGTCACCAGTTATATCTTTATGGAGAAACTCCCGGAATTATATTCTCTGCCACACTTTGAATTTTGGCCGCAGAGGAGCATTAAATACCTCACCCAACTGTATGAAGAGGGCTCAATACCGGAAAAGAACTGATCAGGCATATCCCCATGCATTCTGAATGGAGAGTAATCCGTTCAGGATGCATCAGGACGTCTTCAGTTCAGTCTTTTTGCCATTTGAGGACGGAGAAAATACTGCAACATGCTACGGTTTTCTCTCCGGCCAAAAATACTGAACACTTGCTGGAATTTACATTGAAGTGTATTAGTGCCGGATCTGTCATCAAGTGTTCCAGCAAAGCTGAAAAAAAAAAAAAGCTAAAATTTTTTTTATACCTGATACGCTTTTCCGGATGACACCGGAGAGACGGATCCGGCATTTCAATGCATTTGTCAGGCGGATCCACATCCGGATCAGTCTGACAAATGCCATCAGTTTGCATACGTTTTGCCGGATACGGCAGGCAATTCTGGCGACGGAACTGCCTGCCGGAATCTTCTGCCGCAAATGTGAAAGCACCCTAACGCCTCTTTCACACGGGCGTTGCGGGAAAATGTGCGGGTGCGTTGCAGGAACATGCGCGATTTTTCCACGCGAGTGCAAAACATTGTAATGCGTTTTGCACGCGCGTGAGAAAAATCACGCATGTTTGGTACCCAAACCCGAACTTCTTCACAGAAGTTCGGGCTTGGGATCGGTGTTCTGTAGATTGTATTATTTTCCCTTATAACATGGTTATAAGGGAAAATAATAGCATTCTGAGTACAGAATGCATAGTAAAATAGCGCTGGAGGGGTTAAAAAAATAAATAAATAATTAAACTCACCTTAGTCCACTTGATCGCGCAGCCCGGCTTCTCTTCTGTCTCCTTCTTTGCTGATTGCAGGAACAGGACCTGTGGTGACGTCACTCCGGTCATCACATGGTCCATCACATGATCCATCACCATGGTAAAAGATCATGTGATGACCGGAGTGACATCACCACAGGTCCTGTTCCTGCAATCAGCAAAGAAGGAGACAGAAGAGATGCCGGGCTGCGCGATCAAGTGGACTAAGGTAAGTTTAATTATTTTTTTATTTTTTTTAACCCCTCCAGCGCTATTTTACTATGCATTCTGTATTCAGATTGAAAAAAAGCAGTGCACAAGGTCTAGCTCAATAAAGGCTTAACCAAAATACTCCCAAGAGTCAGAAAGCAAATAAACTGATCCCCTTGAATGGGGACAGAGGGAATAAAACTTAACATTTAATAAGTAATGATTAGAATAAATGGCACAAAAAGAAAATATTCACAAAACACATATAAGACAAGCCCATGTGGGCCTAAACAAAAGCAAGGTAATGCCAGTGTAGAAAAGGAACGCTCTCACCCAAGATGGACGTGATGAATGGATCTCATCAGGAGGGTGCAATGTCAGGATTCCAAGAAAAGCGTCTTCCAATTGTATTCAGAATGCTATTATTTTCCTTTATAACCAAGTTATAACGGAAAATAATAATGATTGGGTCTCCATCCCAATCGTCTCCTAGCAACCGTGCGTGAAAATCGCACCGCATCCGCACTTGCTTGTGGATGCTTGCGATTTTCACGCAACCCTATTCATTTCTATAGGGCCTGCGTTACGTGAAAAACGCACAAAATAGAGCTTGCTGCGATTTTCACGCAACGCACAAGTGATGCGTGGAAATCACTGCTCATGTGAACAGCCCCATAGAAATGAATGGGTCGGGATTCAGTGCGGGTGCAATGCGTTCAACTCACGCATCGCATCCGCGCGGAATACTCGCCCGTGTGAAAGGGGCCATAAGCATAGAAAATGGTTTAAATTTAAACCAGCAAGGAATCTGTCTTATATTTAGACTGGCGCTGGATCCGCCAAAGTTATGTAGAGACCGGCGCCTCTACATAACTTCGGCGGATCCACTGCCAGATAAAGGGACTATTGAGACCGGCATCTACAACAGCAGTCTTAATAAATGACCCCCCCATGTGTCTATAATATTGAACTTTTTCACAATAATCAAATTTTCGGAGATATTGGGGGACATTTTTCAATAATGGCGTAATTTGCGACAAAAAAAAACAACAACTAACATTACAAATCAAAAGTGATCATTTGTTTCACCTCATATATCACAAGGAGCAAGCCACTTATAAAATGGGACTTTTTAAAATATAAACTTGATTATCTGCCTATCTCTCTTGATTTGTGACATTTTAATGCCTATAATGCGACTTTTTTTTAAACAGAAATGCGCCATTTCAGCCAACCCCTTGTCAGACCTCACTTGCGACTTTTGAAATATATTTGCGACTTTTGAAATATATTTGCAACATTTCGGCTGATAAATTGCGACTTTTGTCTCAGCCTCGGGAAGTTTTTGTTATTGTTTTGTTTTTGTTGAAAGATCATTTACTGACAAAACCCTGTGGTTTAGCTCATTTATATTAGATTAAAATAAACGCATCCTGTTTTAATACTTACCTATCACCAGTGATGGTCAGTTCGCAGTGTTCGCCAGCGAACACATGCGGGCTGCCATCTTTAGTAAGGTAGACTCACCCGTCCGGCGATGCACAGGTAAGCCCTTACCTGTGCCGATGCCGGTCTGAAAACAAATGCGGTCACCTGGAGCAGGCAGTTCCGAGAACAGCCGCCGGGGGGCCTTCATCGGGCTGTTCTCGGAACTGCCTGCACCCGGTGACTGCATTTGATTTCAGACCGGCTCCCGGTACAGGCACAGTTAAGGGCTTACCTGTGCATCGCCGGACGGGTGAGTCTACCTTACTAAAGATGGCAGCCCGCATGTGTTCGCTGGCGAACACTGCAAACTGACCATCACTGCCTATCACTTGTTCCCATAATAAGTTGGATTTTCTTTTCATAAATGCGACTTCTTACACAAAACGCCACTACATAAGCTGGCTTAATTGTCCGCAACAATTTGAGCTTTTTCTGCCCATAAGGCCTCATGCACACAAATGTATTTTCTTTCCGTGTCCATTCCGTTTTTTTTGCAGACCGTATACGAAACCATTCATTTCAGATAGTTCGCAAAAAAATATGGAAGTTAGGCTACATGCACACGACCGTATGTGTTTTGCGGTCCGCAAATTGCGGATCCGCAAAAAAAACGGATGACGTTCCGTATGGCATCCGTTTTTTTGGTGGATCCATTGTAAGGCTCCATTCACACATCCGTGGTGTGTTGCGGACCCGCAAATTGCGGATCCGCAACACACCCGCCCGGCACCCCTGTAGAAATGCCTATTCTTGTCCGCAAGCTGCGGACAAGAATAGGACATGTTCTATCTTTTGCGGAGCTGCGAACCCGAAGATCGGGGCCGCGCTCCGCAAGTGCGGATGCGGACAGCACACTGTGTGCTGTCCGCATCCATTCCGTCCCAATAGAAAATGAATGGGTCCGCACCCGCTCCGCAAAATTGCGGAACGGATGCGGACCCATTTGCGGACGTGTGAATGGAGCCTAATAATGCCTATCCTTGTCCGCAAACTAGAAAAAAAGACTTATATTACTCTTACCGGTAATCGTTTTTTCCCTTTAGCCTCCACAACGGCAGTAAACATGGAGATTATCCCGCCTTCTCAGGGACAGGAAACAGCTTTGTGGATCAGCCCATATAAGGCCCCCTCCCTCTTACCTCTCCAGTTAGTAACCTAGTACTCAGAGATAAATGCAAGGAAGGTTTAATAAAGATCAAAAGTAACAAATATCAGAGCCAGTCTGCTCTAACTTAGAAGAACATATATTTCATCAATAGAATATACACATAAGTATTTATATATATTAAATAATGTATATCTATATATAGTAGATTATTATTATTATTTTTTTTTTTTTATTTTTTTTTTTATTTTTTTTTTTTTTTGGGGGGGAATTCCTCCTGCCGTTGTGGAGGCTAAAGGGAAAAAACGATTACCGGTAAGAGTAATGTAAGTCTTTTCCCTACGCCTCCACAACGGCAGTAAACATGGAGGAAGTAACATAGGATAACAGCCTAGGGTGGGACAACTGCAGATAGGACCCTCCGCCCAAAGGCTAAATCCCTATTTGCAGAAACATCTAATCTGTAATGTCTAAAAAATGTACATGGATTGGACCATGTGGCTGCACGGCAAATGTCCTCTAAGGAAGCTGAAGCACCCTCGGCCCAGGATGTGGCTAGGGCCCTGGTAGAGTGAGCTTTGAGAAACGGTGGAGGAGGAACACCTTCTGTCTGGTAGGCTAGATAGATACAGGACTTGATCCATCTTGATATTGAAGTCTTGCTGGCCGCTTTTCCCTTCAACATGCCTAGGTATTGAATTAGAAGTTGATTAGTCTTCCTAATCTCCTTAGTGGCTTCCAGGTATTGGAGGACACATCTCCTGACGTCCAGGTTATGAAGAAGTCTCTCTTTTTCGTTCTTCGCCTGAGAACAAAAGGAGGGAAGGATAATTTCCTGTTGGCAGTGAAATTTTGAGACTACCTTCGGAAGGAATTCTGGAGCATGTTTTAGCGTGATCCTGTCGTCTGAAATGGAAAGGTATGGAGGCAGGATAGAAAAAGCTTGTATTTCGCCTACTCTTCTGGCCGTAGTGATGGCTAGCAGGAATGATGTCTTAAGAGTAAGAATTCTTAAGGGTATATCTGTAATTGGCTCAAATGGAGGGTACATAAGCTTGGACAGTACCAAGCTTAAGTCCCAAGGAGGCACTAGGGATCTTAACCTAGGGCGAATCCTGACGGCCGCCTTAAAAAACCTTTTTATTATTTCCATGTTAGCCAGTTTACAGTCCATAAATACACTCAAGGCTGCTATCTGAACTTTTAGTGTACTTACTGCGAGGCCTTTATCCAACCCTGCTTGGAGAAAGTCCAGTATGAGGGACATCTGAGGTTCTCCTGACGGGTCATATTTATCCTTCACGAAGAGCAGAAAGGATTTCCAGGCCCTTAGATATATTTTCGAGGTGACCGGTTTCCTACTAAGAAGTAAGGTGGAGATCACTTTCCCAGAGAAACCTTTTTTCCTCAGGATGTTTCTTTCAGCCTCCAGGCCGTCAGACGGAGTTGGGTGACTTGAGGATGAGAAACCAGACCCTGAAGTAGAAGGTCTGGGCGAGGAGGGAGGATCCAGAATTCTTCTCCTGCTAGAATCTTCAGGATCGGAAACCATGATCTGCGGGGCCAAAATGGAGTGATCAGAATGATTCGTACTCTTTCTTCCAAAATCTTTGCTATGACCCGCTGTATGAGGGAGAATGGTGGGACTGCATACAACAGGACTGGTGGCCAGGGTACCGAGAGCGCATCCACCTTTAAGGGTTGATCTTCTACTGCCAGAGAGTAGAAATTCGGAACCTGTTTGTTTTTTCTTCTGGCGAACAGGTCGATCTTCGGCGTTCCCCACCTGGAACAGATCTGCTTGAATACCTGAGGGTTTAGCATCCACTCTCCTGCGTTTAGCTGGTCCCGGCTGAGGAAATCCGCCACCTGATTCTCTTTTCCTCTCACATGGGCTGCTGAAAGGGACTGAATATTCTTTTCTGCCCAACTGAAGATTTTTCTCACCACCAGGGCTAGCGATAGGCTTCTTGTGCCGCCCTGTTTGTTCAGGTACTCCACTGTTGTAGAGTTGCCCGACAAGATCTTTACATTCCTCTGCAGGAGGGAGGGTGTAAATGTTTTCAGGGCTTCCCAAACCGCGGACAATTCTCTCTTGTTGGAGGAGGCTTTTTTCAGAACAAGACTCCACTGGCCTTGAGCTAGTTTCCCTTTCATGTGGGCTCCCCATCCTTGTTGGCTTATCTCCCCCGGACGAGGGTTCTCCATATATCTGTCTGGTGGGCAGGTTTTTAACTCTAGACTGTACCCGTCTTTTATGACTGACAGAACCCATGGAGAGGCCTGGATATTTACCCAGGCAGGATAGGATTGGGACAGTCTTCCTCCCACTACGCTTTTGGCGTCATTGAGTAGAGGTGTGGGCCGATTTGTCAGGGTTAAACAGGAACCCTCTGCCTTTACCCCTATTGGACTGCCAGGCTGGTCTAGTGTCCCTTCTTTTTTGGTCCGGCCTACCCCGGTTCTGGGACCGAAAGGACCGCCTTTGTTGAAAAAATTTTGATTCTGTAGGAAAGCCCTTTTTTCTATCTGAAGCTTTCTCTAGAATGTCGTCCAAGGCCGTACCGAACACCCTATCTCCCTCACAGGGCAGAGTGCACAGCTTGTTCTTGGAGGCTGTGTCACCGGACCAGGTGCGTAACCATACTGCTCTTCTAGCAGAGTTAGAGAGGGCAGCAGATCTGGCTGAAAGCTTCACTATGTCTGCTGACGCGTCTGCCATAAAATTAGCGGCCTGTTTTAGCATAGGTATAGAAGCTAGGATTTCATCTCGTGGAGTGCCTGACTCTAGATGTTCCTCCAACTGTCCCAACCAAAGGCCCAGGGTTCTCGCCGTATAAGTTGCAGAGATCCCTGGTCTTAGAGTGGCCGTAGAGGATTCCCACATCTTTTTAAGGAGGTTTTCACATCTTTTGTCCATCGGATCTTTAAGAAGGCCGAGGTCTTCAAATGGAAGGGCAGTTTTTTTGGAGATTCTTGCTACTGGGGCATCTACTTTAGGGGTCTTATCCCAGGCCACAGAATCTTCTTCCGCGAAAGGGTATTTTCTCTTTAACCACTTAGAGGCGGATTGTTTTTTCTCAGGGTCTCTCCATTCTGAGTGTATTAAAGCTCGGATGTTAGGGTGGACGGGAAAGACTCGTTTTTTCTTGTCCCCTAATCCAGCAAACAATTGGTCCTGAACTGAAAGGGGTTCTCTGGGCTCTTCCAGGCTTATTGTAGCCCTAATGGTTTTCAGTAGGGAATTCGTCTCCTCAACTGAACAGAGAGGTTTACCGCCTGCTTGATCTGAAATATCAGAGTCAGACCCAGAGGAAATTTCACCTTCATCCAGGTCAGAGTCCTGCACATTAGGGACTATGGCTCCTGAGGTAGATGGTCTGGGAGACAATGTAGATAACTTAGCTTCTACAGCTGCACCCACTTCTTCTCTGACTATGGTTTTCAGACTCTCAATTAAAGATGGGGTCTCTTCTGACACAACCTTGTCACAACACTTTTGGCACAATGATTTCTTGTATGTACCAGACAGCGATTTCTTGCACATTACGCATTTTTTCTTCAAAGGTAGATCCTTTTTTGAGGATTCTTTACCCTGAGAGACACAAAATTGGAGAGGAAAGTTTTATCCTTAGTCTCTAAAGAGAAGGGTAAAGAACCACCACCAAGGAGACCCCCATACAGGATAAGGCACCCTGTTATTTAGTAATGGGAGGAGGCTTACCGGGCTAGAGGGCCTGGAGGAATCTGTGGGCCGCCTGGGCGAATCGTCAGCTTGCTGGGACATTCTCAGGAGAAGAGCGCAGGAGCTGCATGGAACGCCGGCAGCCGCGCTCTTTTACTTCCTGGTTCCCACCGATGACGACATTATGCTCCGCCCCCCCTCGCGTCACGCGCCGGCCTCCGACATCATATAGAATTCAACTGCCGGCGCGCGCGCATAGGGGAAATGTGTGGGGAGCGCTCCCAGGCCCAGGAACGCTCCCCCGGCTCGCAGAAACAGGGCCGGTCCGCACTGGACGCGGGTCCAAAGCCCGGGGTGGCCAGCAACGCAGGGCTTAAACCACAGGGAAGGAGGAACTTCTTGCAGAGTTCCGCGACCCTATCCCCTGCCTCAGCCCTCCGGCCAGAGCCGGGATAACAAACCGAAAAGGCTGGGCGCGTGACTGATCCATCCGGCAAGTCCTGACCTTCTGAGGGACAGGAAAACAACTGGAGAGGTAAGAGGGAGGGGGCCTTATATGGGCTGATCCACAAAGCTGTTTCCTGTCCCTGAGAAGGCGGGATAATCTCCATGTTTACTGCCGTTGTGGAGGCGTAGGGAAAATAGGACATGAACTATTTTTTTTGCGGAGCAACGGAACGGACATACTGGTGCGGACAGCACACGGTGTGCTGTCCGTGTTTTTTGCGGACCCATTGAAATGAATGGGTCCGCATCCTATCCACCAAAAAAACGGATCGGACACGGAAACAAAATACGGTCGTGTGCATGGGCATTACTCCGTGTACATTCCGTTTCCGTATGTCCATATTTCCGTTCCGCAAAAATATAGAACTGTTCTATTAGGGGCCAGCTGTTCCATTCCGCAACATACGGAATGCACACGAACGTCATCCATATTTTTTGAGGATCCGTTTTTTGCAGACCGCTAAATACATACGGTTGTGTGCATGAGGCCTAAGAGGATGATAAATGAGGCGTAATATGCACCAATTTAATAGCCCCACCCACATTGCCATTTATAACTTAGGCTACTTTCACACTCGCGTTTTGGGGCGAATCCGTCATGCATCTGCAAAAACTGATCCGTTACAATAATACAACCGCATGCATCCGTCATGAACGGATCCGTTTGTATCATCTGTAACATAGCCAAGACGGATCCGTCATGAACTCCATTGAAAGTCAATGGAGGACGGATCCGCTTTCTATTGTGCCAGATTGTGTCACAGAAAACGGATCCGTCCCCATTGACTTACATTGTGTGCCAGGACGGATCCGTTTTGGCTCAGTTTCGTCAAGCAGGCGCTCTGCTTGTTCGCCTCCAGAGCGGAATGGAGACTGATCGGAGGCAAACTGATGCATTCTGAGCGGATCCTTTTCTATTCAGAATGCATTAGGGCAAAACTGATCCGTTTTGGACCGCTTGTGAGAGCCTTATTTCTGGCGTGATACATTCTTTATGGTGAAAATTCTGGAGAAAACAGTTGATATATTTGGCGCAAATCAAAACGCCATTTTACATTAGCTGTAAGCAGGGGTGGGATTCAACAGGTTCCCTATGCAACGGCGGACGCGCGGCGTCACGACACATGTTTACATACACCATATATATGGCACACATACATAAATACACCATATACTGTATATGGTACACATACATAAATACACCATATGCAAACCACACACATACCATCCAACTTTTAAAAAGCCTAAGGCCCCTTTCACACGAGCGAGTATTCCGCGCGGATGCGATGCGGGAGGTGAACGCATTGCACCCGCACTGAATACCGACCCATTCATTTCTATGGGGCTGTGCACACGAGCGGTGATTTTCACGCATGACTTTTGCGTTGCGTGAAAATCGCAGGATGCTCCTCTTTGTGCGTTTTTCACGTAACGCAGGCCCCATAGAAATGAATGGGGTTGCGTGAAAATCGCAAGCATCCGCAAGCAAGTGCGGATGCGGTGCGATTTTCACGCACGGTTGCTAGGAGACGATCGGGATGGAGACCCGAACCTTATTATTTTCCCTTATAACATGGTTATAAGGGAAAATAATAGCATTCTGAATACAGAATGCATAGTAAAACAGCGCTGGAGGGGTTAAAAATAAATAAAAATCATTTAACTCACCTTAATCCACTTGCTCGCGATGCCCGGCATCTCCGTCTGACTCTTTTACTGTATAGGACCTGTGGAGAGCATTAACTATAGTTTAAGGACCTGGGATGACGTCACTCCAGTCATCACATGGTACGTCACATGATCTTTTACCATGGTGATTCACCATGGTAAAAGATCATGTGACGTACCATGTGATGACTGGAGTGACGTCATCGAAGGTCCTTTAGCCAGGTCCTAAAGAAAAGAATACAGAAGCAGATGCCGGCTGCGCTATCAAGTGGATTAAGGTGAGTTAAATTTTTTTTTATTTTTTTTAACCCCTCCAGTGCTATTTTACTTTTCATTCTGTATTCAGAATGCTATTATTTTCCCTTATAACCATGTTATAAGGGAAAATAATACAATCCACAGAACACCGATCCCAAGCCCGAACTTCTGTGAAGAAGTTCGGGTTTGGGTACCAAACACACACGATTTTTCTCACGCGAGTGCAAAACGCATTACAATGTATTGCACTCGCGCGGAAAAATCGCGGGTGTTCCCGCAACGCACCCGCGCATTTTTCAGCAACGCCCGTGTGAAAGAGGCCTAAGGAGCTAAACTATGGAATGGAAGCTCTCATCTCTAACAACTGGATCTGGAGAACCTGAGGGCGCTGGCTGGATCTCATGCCTGGCTGTAAGTCGTAATCATCAACATTAAAGGAAATAAACCCATGAAATCGATCAGTCTGTGCAAGTTTCACTTTTTGAATTGAATTACTGAAACACATTTTCGATGATCCAGGAAAGTGTTAACAGATTGCCCAGCATGGTTACGTCACACTTACTTCCTGAAAAGGAACACAGGCTGAGAAGAGCCAAAGCTTCAGTCGGTGCTCGCTGAGGATCTCGGAGCAGCCATGTCTGAGCTTAAGGTCCAATCTGTCCTGGTAACGGGCTCCAACAGAGGAATAGGCTTCGAATTCGTTCAACAGTTTCTGAGGAGCCAACGTCCTCCTGAGAAGATCTTTGCTACCTGCAGAGATCCCGGATCTCCTCAAAGCCAGGTAACAGCTGAGCTCCTTGGTTCTCACTTGGTCTGCAGAAGATATATTGTTCCCATAATGATGTGAAGGGGATGATAAAATCCTGATGAGAAGCTTATATATCTGGACACATACCGTATATTTTTGAGCGAGCACAGAGGCTCCCTTTTCTCCTGCACTCTGGAGGTTTGCTTAGGGTACTTTCACACTAGCGTTTTTCTTTTCCAGCGATGAGTTCCGTCCTAGGGGCTCAAATCCGGAAAAGAACTGATCAGTTTTATCCCCGTGCATTCTGAATGGAGAGTAATCCGTTCAGGATGTCTTCAGTTCAGTCTTTTTGACTGATCAGGCTTTTCAGAAAACCGTAGCCTGGTGTATTTTTACCTCCGGCCAAAAATCCGGAACACTTTGACTTGAACGCCGGATCCAGCCATTGACTTGCATTAACGCCGGATACGGCGCCGTGTGTTTCGTCAAACCGGATCCGGCTTTTGCATGTTAAACCCGAAAAATGTTAAAATCCATAAATGCGGATCCGTTTTTTCTAATGCATTTTTTAATGCCTCATTCACACGTCAGTGTTTGGTCAGTGATTTCCATCAGTGATTTTTGAGGCAAAACCAGGTGTGGGTCTAAACACAGAACAGGTGCAGATCTTTCTCTTATACCTTATGTCCGTGGAGGCTCCACACCTGGTTTTAGCTCACAATCGCTGACCAAAACACTGACGTGTGAATGAGGCTTGTGATTAAAATTCTGATAAGGATTCAATTGTAACCCGTTTTCACACGTTTTTTCCGGTGACGGACTTGAACGCCGGATTCAAACAACGCTAGTGTGAAAATAGCCTTAAAGGGGTATTCCGTTTATGTCAAATTATTCACAGGATAGGAGATAACTATTAGATTGGAGTGTTTCCCAGCAGTAGGACGCTCGCTGATCTAAGGGCGCCTTCACACACGGCAGATTTTGTGGTAGAAAATTAAGTTCCATTCACCTGAATGGGGCAGCAAGCACATGGATTTCTGCAAGCTCCATTAAGGTGAATGGAACTGATTTTCAGACGCCTAATATTTTGCCACACAATTTGCCGTGTGTGAAGGCGCCTTAAGGCTGGGTTCACACGAGCGGATGCCGTGCGTGGCATCCACTCCGTGAAAGAGTGCCAAGACCCGATGCAGACTGCAGAGGCACGGAGCATTAACATGACTGATAATGCTCTGTGCCTCTCTGTGACCTCTTTACTACGAAATCACAGTTGTCACTGTGATTTCGTAGTAAAAAGATCACAGAGAGGCACAGAGCATTATCAGTCATGTTAATGCTCCGTGCCTCTGCAGTCTGCATCGGGTCTTGGCACTCTTTCACGGAGCGGATGCCACGCACGGCATCCGCTCGTGTGAACCCGGCCTAATAGTTATCCCATATCCACAGGATTACGCCTTTAGTGCTCAATAGAAGACGTGAACGGACACACCTGTGTGTGTGTGTGTGTGTGTGTGTGTGTGTGTGTGTGTGGTATTAGTTCACTCACAGTGGGGGAGATTTATCCAAACTGGTGTAAAGTAGAACTGGCTTAGGTGCCCATAGCAACCAATCAGATTCCACCTTTTTATTTTCCAAAGGAACTGTGAAAAATGAAAGGTGGAATCTGGTTTCTATGGGCAACTAAGCCAGTTCTACTTTGGATTTCATGTGGACTGGGGGATAGGTTTGGTAGTGGGATCTGCCAGTCCACACCCTTCCACTACATGTATTGTCTTTTGCTGCGGTGATCACAGGCGAGGCCTGCTGCGGTGATCACAGGCGAGGCCTGCTGCGGTGATCACGGAGGCATAAAACAACCCTCTGTGAATGAATTAGAAGGAGAAAGGCTGAGGAAGCCTGAGAGGCTCGGTGTGGTCTCAGCCAGGAGGGTTGAGGGGCCACAAGGCTTTGTAAAGCCTGAAGTTTGGGGGGGCCCCAGCGACGCTTACGGAAAGAGGGTCGCACGGTCACAGTCGGGAGGACTTCTGGACCATCTCCCCCCAAGGGTGCTGGTGTGGTCACAGCCTGGTGGCTGCTGCACTGTATATGGCTGAGGAAGTCTATGATTACGAACCCCTGAGAGAGAGAGAGATCCCTTACACTAACCAAACAATAATAAACTATTTAAAAAAGTCAGCAGTAGCATATACAAAGAAAAGAGCCACAATACATGTCATATAGCGGTAAAAAGAAATCCCAATAATGAACCTGATACTACAGTATAGTTCTCTGGGGTCCGTATGAATGTTATTTATTGCACTTGGCCTCTTGCCCCCACTCTGTGTGGTTATATAGATGGGCTTGCACTATGCAGGAATGAATTATTGTTTCCTGATCCTTTTTGGGGCTGGTAATTTGACTATAGTATCTGGTTCATTGTTGGGATTTCTTTTTACCGCTATATGACATGTATTGTGGCTCTTTTCTTTGTATATGCTGCTGCTGCTGACTTTTTTTAAATCGTTTATTATTGTTTGGTTAGAAATTAATGAAGAATAATTTGATTATTTATGTGCTGTGTATTTATAATTTGAGTGTGGCGATTTCACTTGGTCACACACAGTGGTTACCTATAGGAGCCAGTGTCGGTTGGTTTTATTAGATGTGACAGATTTTCACAGTGACCCAGCAGTTTTTCAGTTGCAGTAAGAAAATGTATATTATTCTATATTGTTTTGCATTGCAGATAAATGATGCTATTTCTTTTATAGGAATTGAAAAACTTGTCCACCAAGAACCCAAATATCATAGTGATTCAGCTAGGTGAGTTGTGTCCCTGGGGAGGATGTGTATTTTTGCCTCGATTTTTTTTTTTTGTAGTGTGCACTGCCACGGAATCTGCTCACAGATTAGCCCCATTTGATGAGACTAAGGCCTCATGCACACGGCAGTGTTCCGCGGCCGAGAGCGGTCCGTGGTAACCAGGCCGGGATTCCTGCTGACAGCAGGAGCGCACGGCGTCATTGGTTGCTATGACGCCGTGTGCTTTATGCCGCCGCTGCACTACAGTAATACACTGGTATAGATCATACGAGTGTATCACTGTACAGCAGCGGCTGCATGAAGCGCACGGCGTCATAGCAACCAATGACGCCGTGCGCTCCTGCTGTCAGCAGGAATCCCGGCCAGGTTACCACGGACCGCTCTCGGCCGCGGAAAACTGCCATGTGCATTCGGCCTAAGGCCGAGTTCACACGAACGTGTGTGACCCGTGCCCGTGCTGCGGCCGCTAATTGCGGGCCGCAATGCACGATCGCCGGCCGTAGGTCAGCCGCATCGGATCGCGGACCCATTCACTTTAATGGGTCCGCGATCCGCCCGTTCTGCAAAAAGATAGGACATGTTCTATCTTTTTGCGGAACGGAAGTACGGGACGCAACCCCACGGAATCACTCCGTAATGCTTCCGAGGGGTCCCGTTCCGTGCGGCCGTTCCGCAATACGGCCACGGATCACACACGTTCGTGTGAACTAGGCCTAAACTGCATGTAGCTACATGGCAACCGCAGCAATATTTGACATCTCTGTTGTGTTTTTTTACTATAAGAAGCATAGTGTAAAAGTAAAGTGTGAGGACACACCCTGAACACAGTTCTGTCTGAGACTAGGCAAAAGGTGAGCAATAATCACATTCTGTCTAAAATACCTTGGCAAGAGTCCTACAGTCAAATTCCATGTTTACTCTAGTAGCTTTAACTGGTTTCTGACCAGCAAAGAAAATCCTTACACCCTGCTGATCTTGCGGGTGGTGGGAGTGCACTCCTGAGATCAGCGGCAGTAGTGGGGCTGTATAACTTCTATTACCCGTCTTAGCAGTTCAACCCCCTAAAATGCCATAGAATCTTTTCAGTTCCCCAGAAGTGGGGATAATTTCAAAGAGTAACAAGTACAAAAAACACATGGAAAAAGTTTAATGTTATTAATATAAAAAAGAAAAACACAAAAAAATTAGCTTTTTCCCCATACATATTGCTTTATTATAAAAAAAAAAACTGAAATAAAACCTACACATAATTGGCATCACCATGCCCTGTAAAGTTATCATCATGTTGTTTAATTATCACAGCGAAAGACAAAAAACAACAATGTCAGAATTGCTGTTTTCGACTATTCCTGCTTCCCTGAAGAAACAAAAGTAATAGTCCTATAGACCTCAAAATGGTATCGATAAAACATTAACGCATCCTGCAAAAAGACAAGCCCTCACTCTGTCAATGCAAAGTTAAAAAGTCACGGCTCCAAGAATACAGTGACACAAAAAGTGTAATTTTGACCTACCGTAAATTCTTTCCTTTAGTCCAAAGCGGCACCAGCACCGATGGGGATTTCTGATCCTTCTGAAAGACAGGACAGGAGATGTCAATTAATCTGATTAACCTTTTGGTTTTATAAATACCCCTAGTTCAATATTGCTCATTGTGTATTTATAACGACTAAGGCTACTTACACACTTGCGTTCGGGGTTCTGCTTGTGATTTCCGTTTGAAGGCTCTCACAAGCGGCCCCGAACGGATCCGACCAGCCCCAATGCATTCTGAGTGGATGCGGATCTGCTCAGAATGCCTCAGTTTGGCACCGTTTGGCCTCTGCTCCGCTCAGCAGGCGGACACCCGAAGGCAGCTTGCAGCGTTCGGGTGTCCGCCTGGCCGTGGGGAGCCAAGCGGATCCGTTCAGACTTACAATGCAAGTCAATGGGGACGGATCCGTTTGACGTTGACACAATATGGTGCAATTGCAAACGGATCCGTCCCCCATTGACTTTCAATGTAAAGTCAGGAGTCCCTATTAATATACCATCTGATCAGAGTTTTCTCCAATCGGATGGTATATTTTAACTTGCAGCGTCCCCATCACCATGGGAACGCCTCTGTTAGAATATACCATCGGATTTGAGTTAGATTGTGAAACTCAGATCCGACAGTATATTCTAACACAGAGGCGTTCCCATAGTGATGGGGACGCTTCAAGTTAGAATATACTGAGAACTGTGTAATAACTGCCCCCTGCTGCCTGGCAGCACCTGATCTCTTACAGGGGGCTGTGATCCGCACAATTAACCCCATTGGTGGCAGCGGAGAGTTCCGATCGGAGTCCCAGTTTAATCGCTGGGGCTCCGATCGGTTACCATGGCAGCCAAGACGCTACTGCAGTCCTGGCTGCCATGGTTACTTAGCAATTTTAGAAGCATTATACTTACCTGCGATGTCTGTGACCGGCTGGGCGCTCCTCCTACTGGTAAGTGAAAGGTCTGTGCTATAAGCACTGCAGTAGCGTCTTGGCTGCAATGGTAACCGATATGAGCCCAAGCGATTAAATTGGGACTCCGATCGGAACTCTCCGCTGCCACCAATGATGGGGGGTCGGTCATTTTAATTAGGGGGGGAGGAGGGGAGGCCGCACTGGCCACCAATGAATTTAAAACTGGGGAGGGAGGGGGGGTCTGGCCTCTGCTGCCTGGCAGCACCTGATCTCTTACAGGGGGCTATGATACGCACAATTAACCCCTCAGGTGCAGCCAATACATCCTTGCTTGTTACATGTGCACCTGTATATGTATTAATCCTGTTATTGCTTGTACTCTGTGGCACAGATGTTTAGTGGACATCCCTGCACTTGATGTAGGGCTTACAGTTGATGTGCGTCAGTATGATTATGGTAATACAAAATTTTTTGATAAAAAAAATATGTAACATTTTGGTCACTAAAAATAAGAATCTATTGTAGCATTGATTTTATTTTTGCAGTGTTCACTATTTGAGTAGAAATGTACTAATTTAATATTTTAGGTTGTTTTAGCAGCAATACCTATTATATGCTTCACGGGGAAAAGCAGTTTTGTTAATTTTTTAAATATTTGCAAACATTCTATTCAAGTTTGTTACATTCTTACCCCATCTTCTCAATACTTCACTGCAAGGGGGGTTTGTGCACTAGTATAATACACTGCAATACAGGCCATAGCAACCACTGGCTCCCTGTGATCCCATTGCTAAGTGACAGAGGGTGTCACTTAGGGTCCATTCACACGTCCGTTGTTTCTTTCCTGATCTGTTCCGTTTTTTGCGGAACAGATCTGGACCAGATCTGGACCCATTCATTTTCAATGGGTCCTGAAAAAAAATCAGACATTGAGCTGTCCGTTTTTTTTCAGGACCCATTGAAAATGAATGGGTCCAGATCTGTTCCGCAAAAAACGGAACAGATCAGGAAAGAAACAACGGACGTGTGAATGGACCCTTAAACTGTCAAACCCGTTACATCCTATGGGCGCCAACGGGTTAAACTGCCAGGATCAATCTGTCAGAGCATGAAGTACCTTCAGGCGACATTGTAAATGTAAGGGGCTGAGCAGAAAGGGCTTAAAATCCACCACACGTTCATGATTCCACAGCAGTTACAGGACACATCAAATGGCTGCAGCGGCCTACATCACCCCCGTCCACTCTGGATGTTGACAAATAGAGATCAGAAGACTGAGACCACAACAGTGGACCGAAGGAGCAAGAACCAAGTGGTGGCGAGCAGATATGTATGCTTCCCTTCACAGGCCCGGAGAGGTGGGGAAGGGGGGAGGGGGGTAGCCAAAAAGGCTACCAATGCTAGACAACCCCTTTTAAGCATGGAATCGGCAAACAAATCCTGAAAGCATCTTAAGGCCATGGGCTTATCATACACTGCTCAAAAAAATAAAGGGAACACTTAAACACAATGTAACTCCAAGTCAATCACACTTCTGTGAAATCAAACTGTCCACTTAGGAAGCAACACTGAGTGACAATCAATTTCACATGCTGTTGTGCAAATGGGATAGACAACAGGTGGAAATTATAGGCAATTAGCAAGACACCCCCAATAAAGGAGTGGTTCTGCAGGTGGTGACCTGACCACTTCTCAGCTCCTATGCTTCCTGGCTGATGTTTTGGTCACTTTTGAATGCTGCCGGTGCTTTCACTCTAGTGGTAGCATGAGACGGAGTCTACAACCCACACAAGTGGCTCAGGTAGTGCAGCTTATCCAGGATGGCACATCAATGCGAGCTGTGGCAAGAAGGTTTGCCGTGCCTGTCAGTGTAGTGTCCAGAGCATGGAGGCGCTACCAGGAGACAGGCCAGTACATTAGGAGACGTGGAGGAGGCCGTAGGAGGGCAACAACCCAGCAGCAGGACCGCTACCTCCGCCTTTGTGCAAGGAGGAACAGGAGGAGCACTGCCAGAGCCCTGCAAAATGACCTCCAGCAGGCCACAAATGTGCATGTGTCTGCTCAAACGGTCCGAAGCAGACTCCATGAGGGTGTTATGAGGGACCGACGTCCACAGGTGGGGGTTGTGCTTACAGCCCAACACCGTGCAGGATGTTTGGCATTTGCCAGAAAACACCAAGAGTGGCAAATTCGCCACTGGCGCCCTGTGCTCTTCACAGATGAAAGCAGGTTCACACTGAGCACATGTGACAGACGTGACAGAGTCTGGAGACGCTGTGGGGAACGTTCTGCTGCCTGCAACATCCTCCAGCATGACCGGTTTGGCATTGGGTCAGTAATGGTGTGGGGTGGCATTTCTTTGGAGGGCCGCACAGCCCTCCATGTGCTCGCCAGAGGTGGCCTGACTGCCATTAGGTACCGAGATGAGATCCTCAGACCCCTTGTGAGACCATATGCTGGTGCGGTTGGCCCTGGGTTCCTCCTAATGCAAGTCAGTGCTAGACCTCATGTGGCTGGAGTGTGTCAGCAGTTCCTGCAAGACGAAGGCATTGATGCTATGGACTGTCCAGGAGTTGGCAGATGCTTTAGTCCAGGTCTGGGAGGAGATCCCTCAGGAGACCGTCCGCCACCTCATCAGGAGCATGCACAGGCGTTGTAGGGAGGTCATACCGGCACGTGGAGGCCACACACACTACTGAGCCTCATTTTGACTTGTTTTAAGGACATTACATCAAAGTTGGATCAGCCTGTAGCGTGTTTTTCCACTTTAGTTTTGAGGGTGACTCCAAATCCAGACCTCCATGGGTTAAAAAATTTGATTTCCATATTTTTTTGGTGTGTGATTTTGTTGTCAGCACATTCAACTATGTAAAGAACAAAGTATTTCAGAAGAATATTTAATTAATTCAGATCTAGGATGTGTTCCCTTTATTTTTTTGAGCAGTGTACAATTAAGAAGTGGAGATCCAAAGTTCACACCACCCATCTCTTTACTAAGTGTTAGGAGGGGGATGCATGGCTGTAATATCATAAGATGGAAATATGTGGTTGTGTTAGGCCTCTGTCGCACGGCCTTAGTGCTCCCGTGGCCGTATTGCGGGCCGCATACGCAGCTGTGTGCTTTCTGCATCACGGATGCGGACCCTTTCACTTGAATGGGTCCGCAAATCCGGAGATGCAGTGCGGAACGGAAGCGCGGTAGTGCTACCGTGAGGTTCCGTTCCATGCTTCCGTTCCGCAAAAAAATAGAACATGTACTATGTTTTTGCGGAATGGACGGATCGCGGGCCCCATTCAGCATGGGCCCGGCCAGCACACGGTCTTGTGCAAGAGGCCTTAATCTGAACAGGTATGTTTTCTGCTATCCGGCTTGGTCTAATCTGTGCCAAATGTCCTCCAGTCATTTTGAAAAGGACTAATAAACGTAGGTTCAGCATTGGTGGCATAGGCGCAGCAGTTAGGTTGTTTTACTGAAGATGGTGCCCATTCCATAAGAAGACTTCAGACTGGATTTTACAGAAAGTCCCCTCCTTAAAAAAAAAAAAGCAGTCCAAACAGGCCCGGAGAGGTGAGGGGGGGGGGGGGGTGTATGCAGGACAAAGGGCGGTAATGGTTACATAACTAAATAGTTAGTGCGGCTGAGAAAAGACATGTTCATCAAGTTCAACCAAGGGATGGGAGGGGATGGGAAACCAGAATTCTATCCATTTACATAAGGATTAAAGGGCATCTATGAAACTGTCTGACCTGCTGCATGTACGCTTACATAGTAACATCGTTTATGCTGAAAAAAGACATCTGTCCATCCAGTTCGGCCTGTTATCCTGCAAGTTGATCCAGAGGAAGGCAAAAAAAAACTGTGAGGTGGAAGCCAATTTTCCCCACTTCCTGGATCAACGACCCCTCTCTAGTAGCTATATCCTGTAATATTATTACGCTCCAGAAATACATCCAAGCCCCTCTTGAATTCCTTTATTGTACTCACCATCACCACCTCCTCAGGCAGAGAGTTCCATAGTCTCACTGCTCTTACCGTAAAGAATCCTCTTCTATGTTTGTGTACAAACCTTCTTTCCTCCAAACGCAGAGGATGTCCCCTCGTCACAGTCACAGTCCTGCGGATAAATAGATGGGAGAGATCTCTGTACTGACCCCTGATTACTACTTGGCAGCTGAAAGTATCTGTGCTGGTCAGATGTGCCCGTATTGCTGAGAAAATGATATTTTAATATATGCAAATGAGCCTCTAGGAGCAACGAGAGCGATGCTGTTACACCTAGAGGTTCTACAGGGCCAGGCAGTAAAAACCTCATCACTAGGGATGAGCAAACTTGCTGTTTGCAAGTTCGGGTTCGGCGTACGGGTTCGGATTCTGGGTGAATTACGGTATGGATTCAGTCATCACGGAATATAACGGAATTCTATGACGGAATGCACCTAGGAAGCCTTCAAGAGGCATTCCGTCATAATAGAAGTCTATGGGCAGCATAACTGATCCGGTGGGTTTCCATTATGCAGGAGTCCTTTCCTGCATAATGGAAACCAGCCGGATCCGTTATGCTGCCCATAGACTTCTATTATGACGGAATGCCTCTTGAAGGCTTCCTAGGTGCATTCCGTCATAGAATTCCGTTATATTCCGTGATGACTGAATCCATACCGGATTTCACCCGAAAACCAAACTTGCAAACCGTAAGTTGGCTCATTTCTACTCATCACGCCAGGCCCTATTAATCAAAGTGGACACTGGCATGTTATTCCTGTGGGTACTATCACACTGCTAAAAACTTCTGCACAAAAATATTGGCAGATCAGTAGGCTTGTAAACAATTGGGGTCATTTATCAAACTGGTGTAAAGTAGAACTGGCTTAGTTGCCCATAGCAACCAATCAGATTCCACCTTTCATTTTTGACAGCTCCTTTGGAAAATAAAAGGAGGAATCTAATTGGTTGCTATGGGCAACTAAGCCAGTTCTACTTTCCACCAGTTTGATAAATGACCCCAAATGTGTATTTAGCAATCAAAACGCAAACTATTTCAGCTCTTGCACATTGACTTAAATGGGGGATTCAGCTAAATGCCGTGGATTTGAAATTGGTTTAAATGGGGGATTCGGCTAAATGCAGTGGATTTGAAATTGGTTTAAATGGGGGATTCGGCTAAATGCAGTGGATTTGAAAATGGCAGAAAAAAAAACACATTGTGCACATGGTGTTTTTCCCATTGAAGTCAATAGGAAGCTGTTGGTGGCATTTTGATAGTGGCTTACACTGCATAAAATGTTAGTTCTCAGTGGCAGATTTTATCTGTGTGAACTTAGCGGCATGTTTGATTGTGGGTTTCCATAGAAGTCAATTGGGAAGCAGGAAAACCTAACTCAAGCATTAAGTCAAGCGGTGCCATGCTGTGTTGGTGTAAGGATGTGGGGCAAGGGACCTTAAATGTATTACTCTGATATGTTGCGAATTGTATAATTACTGCAACATCTCACTTTGGTCAGTAGATGGCAGCAAAGGACAAGATGATAAAAGTCTACATTGGAGCTGCCCATCAGAGGAATACTATAACCTATTTAGTTTGCTAAGTTGGTAAATAGCTAATTTATGGGCTGTTTTGGACTTTTACAAGTGTGATAGCAAACTGAATATGCAGGTTTGACACTGCACTTAGTAAATGACTTATTGCATCACACTCTCCCTGTGGAAGCAGAAAGTAGTGATGGATGAAAATCTGCCGGGACGGTTTGCGAACGCGATCAAATGTTCGCGAACCGCAATTTCGCGGCGGGTTCCATTCATTTTAATGGCAAGCGAACCTGAAAAACCTTTAGCTCATATTTGCAGCCAAGAAATACTTACTAGAAGTGGACAAATAGTCCCACAACATGGACAGTGACATACCAGATGTATTATTCGAATTTGCAATCTCCATTCATTATTTTTTTTCAATGCAAAATATCGGTGATATAATTTTCGCGCACGCGCACACCAGTTATAATTTTTTCCAATACCGTTTTTGTCCCTGTGTGTAGCAGAGGGAACGCAGCAAAACCGCAAACAAATGCTGCAGTACCCAAATGCACTATATAGAAAGTATATTATTGGTATATAACACCCCGCTTCTATCAGTTTTTTGGGGGGGCGACTGGTATATCACACCAGTTATAATTATTTTTTCTAATTGCGTTTGTCACTCTGTGTAGCTGCAGAACCGCACACAACTGCTGCACAATACAAATCCACTATAATATGCTTTCTATGTTAGAAAGTATATTATAAGTGTATTACACCCCCTGTACTGCACACCTATCAATAGTACACCTATACCAGTCCTTAAAAGGACTTTTGTGGACCTATCTGATAGCGGTTTTGTCCCTAACCGTCTGTCCCTGTTCCACACAGCAACCTCTCCCTACACTGACAAAAGACTGAATGTAAAATGGCGGCCAGATCAGGTCTATTTATAAGGTAGGGGGTATGTATGTCCATGTGCTGAAACTTTTCAATTGGCTGTCCTGCACCACCTGATGGATGGGTCAAAGTTCTTAACAATGTAAAACAATATGGCGGACGCGAATATCGCCATATGTTCGGCGAATCGCGAACGAGCAAAGTTTGCCGTGAACCGACCGCCGGGCGAACCGCAAGGCCATTACTAGCAGGAAGTGAGCAGACGGAGGCTGTGCTTGGTGCTGGTGGAAACCAGAAGGAAAGATCTCTGATGAATTTGGAAGACAATGGACCTGCTCACGGTGGAGACTGGCGACAGCACAAAGGGGAGGTTTGCAGCGACGATCCCAGGAGTGTCGTGTCTGTAGGATCCAGTTCTGGAGTGGACGAGGAAATAAGAAAAAAGCACCAAGAACTTGCTCAAGGAACTGTAAGTGCGGCTTTGCCGCGTCACATTGCTCCACACTGTTGAAGTAGCATTTGGACATACAATAACGCTCCAAGTACAGTTATATTGCGGTGTACAGGCTGCAAGCTAATGCATAGCCCTAAGGGACTCATATGCTGACACCTTCCTATCCCTCCGGCTGCTCATAGGGTGTTATATGCTGGGAGCTGGAGTACAAGAGACAGACATCATTTCCCTATGGATTACAAATAGTATTGTGCAATACTTGGGGTGCACCCCAACGAGGAACTCGTCCAGGAACATACGAGTGCAGCTAGGCTGCTTAATGGACTTTGGGGAAAACATCACAGTTACTGGTTTATTGTTAGACAGTGTTACATTTACTTTTGGTTCATTCTGTGTGTTCCAATCTGTTTTATATATTCTCAGCTTCTTGTTCACTATATTGTTCAGTAAAATCAACTGCTGGGAAAGATCCGTTGTCTGTGTGGCATTGTGTACCCTCTGTACCTGTGTGCCTAGCCCTCGGCTTTCTTTCATTGGAGATGATCAGCCTGGGAGAGAGTAGCCACACGGGCGAGTAGTTGCTCAAGTACATCAAGCAGAAAACATCTCGATGGCTGTCAACTCGCTGACTCCAACTGGGCAAGGTGGTCAGCGACAATGTGCACAATATCCTGGGCGGCCCTGAACCTCGGACAAATAACACCTGCTCCCTTCGAGACCTTAAAGAAAAACTGCAGTGGCTTGCGCAAGGTGCTGGCAATGTCCAGGAGACTGTCCCTCTTTTCAGCCATTCTCACGGGGTGAGGAACACTCTCCTGGACTTGCAGCGTCAGAATGGTATGCAGCTACACCACTTAATTTGTGACTTTCCACGTGTCTGTACAAGCAGTGGAAAGGGAGGACAAATTACGTTACTACCAGGAAACCCTGTGTATGCAGCTCGCAGCAGCTGACGGCGAGCAGACTGTCTGAAAAGTAGGTCAATCACCTCTTGCCTCCACAAGTAGCTGTTTCAGTCTCAAATTTTTTTCCACGTACAGCGCCAGGCTGAGACCAGTCTGCAAGCCGACTGCTCCCGCCTCACTGCCCAGTTTCAGGCCTACCTAATCTATGGCCAGTCTCTGGCACATGCCCAGTTCCCTGACCCCATAGATTTCTGGGCAGGCAGACTGTAATGGTGGCCTAAACTGAAACAGCACGCTGTTTCTTCTTTCTTGCCCAACCTCCATTGTCATCTCAGAGAGGGTTTTCAGCGCCGCTTTGGGCAGGGTAACGCACAAATGGACCAAGTTGTCCTCCGTCGGTGTCCAAAACATCACTTTTGTCAAAATGAACAATGCCTGGATTCAGGAGGATATTCATCCGCCTCAGCTGGAGGAGTGTGTATAGACTTCGCCCTCCTAGCCTTGCTGGCAGTGCCCCATCTTGCCACTGTTGCTGTCTGTCTGCCTATTATCACGTTCTATATGGCTGCGGCCTGCCGTCATGCTTTTAATGCCTCTCAATCGTCAGTTTACATGTATTCACTTTCCACATGGTTGAAATTGTAAAATTTTTGTGTGTGTGGGGGGGGGGGGATGGAAATTTCTTTAAAGTGCAGCATAGATGTACGTTATCACAGTCGAGGCAAATCTGGAGCCTGCAGTGCATCATGCCACTAATGCCTGAGGGTCAGTTCCGTGTAATCACTTTCCACACAGTTGAAATGTTTAAATTCTTTGGGGTGGGAGGTTAACGCAGTTGAAATGTTAAAAATTATTTGCCCCCTCCATTAAAAAAATTTTTTAAGGCGCACTGGTGCCGCTGAATTTTTGTGGATTACTGCATCAATACTGCCATTTTTCTCACTTTCCACATGGTTGAAATTTTTTTATTTTGTGTGTGTGTGGGGTGGGGGGGGAGGAGTTTAAATTTGTTTAAAGAGCAGCATAAATGTACGTGATTACTGCAACAACACAGACATATTCTCATAGCTGAATGCGATCAATAGATCTCTCCTTGCTGCCGGTGCCCCATCTTGCCACTCTTGCTGTCTGTCTGCCTACCATCATGCCACTTGCTAACCATCAGGTTCGCTCAAGCCACCTTTTTTTTTTTTTAAATCTGGTAACACTGTGTGTGTGTGTGTGTGTGTGTGTGTTTTAAACATCATCGAACCCTGATAAGGCACCATTTTTGGAAGCTTTGAAATATAAAAACCATGAGATATGTGCCGATGTGGTGTGTTTTTAAACACTCTGTATGTTAAAGCCTTAAAATGTGTGTTTACCCATAGCTATGTAAAGTGGATATAAAATATCTACACACCCCGTTAAAATGTCAGGTTTCTGTGATGTAAGAAAAATGAGATGGGACCTATAAACTGTACAACTCAATTGTAAATCAAACTGAAATCTTTTAGGTAGAGGGAACAAAAATAAATAAATAATAATAATATGGTTGCATAAGTGTGCACACCCTTAAACTAATACTTTGTTGAAGCACCTTTTTGATTTTATTACAGCACTCAGTCTTTTTGGGTATGAGTCTATCAGCATGGCACATTTTGACTCGGCAAAAACACTCCAAATCTGTCAGATTGCAGGGGCATCTCCTGTGCACAGCCCTCTTCAGATCACCCCACAGATTTTCAATCAGATTCAGGTCTGGGCTCTGGCTGGGCCATTCCAAAACTTTAATCTTCTTCTGGTGAAGCCATTCATTTGTTGATTTGGATGTATGCTTTGGGTCGTTGTCATGCTGAAAGATGTTCAGCTTTCTAGCAGAAGCCTGAAGGTTTTGTGCCAATATTGACTGGTATTTGGAACTGTTCATAATTCCCTCTAGCTTAACTAAGGCCCCAGTTCCAGCTGAAGAAAAACAGCCCCTTGGCATGATGCTGCCACCACCATGCTTCACTGTAGGTATGGTGCTCTTTTGGTGATGTGCAGTGTTGTTTTTGCGCCAAACATATCTTTTGGAATTATGGCCAAAAAGTTCAACCTTGGTTTCATCAGACCATAACACCTTTTCCCACATGCTTTTGGGAGACTTCAGATGTGTTTTTGCAAAATGTAGCCTGGCTTGGATGTTTTTCTTCGTAAGAAAAGGCTTTCGTCTTGCCCCTCTACCCCATAGCCCAGACATATGAAGAATACGGGAGATTGTTGTCACATGTACCACACAGCCAGTACTTGCCAGATATTCCTGCAGCTCCTTTAATGTTGCTGTAGGCATCTTGGTAGCCTCCCAGACCAGTTTTCTTCTCGTCTTTTCATCAATTTTGGAAGGACGTCCAGTTCTTGGTAATGTCACTGTTGTGCCATATTTTCTCCACTTGATGATGACTGTCTTCACTGTGTTCCATTGTATATCTAATGCCTGGGAAATTCTTTTG
Organism: Bufo bufo; assembly: GCF_905171765.1. Classification (NCBI taxonomy): domain Eukaryota; kingdom Metazoa; phylum Chordata; class Amphibia; order Anura; family Bufonidae; genus Bufo; species Bufo bufo. The sequence continues at coordinate 99,533,267 of NC_053398.1, forward strand.
TACCCTTCTCCTGACTGATACCTTTTAACAATGAGATTCCTCTGATGCTTTGGAAGCTCTCTGTGGACCATGGCTTTTGCTGTGGGATGAGACTACGAAAAGTTCAGGAAAGTCCAACTAGAGCAGCTGAACTTTATTTGGGGTTAATCAGAGGCACTTTAAGGCTAGTTTTACACGGGCGTTGCGGGAAAATGTGCGGGTGCGTTGCGGGAACACCCGCGATTTTTCTGCGCGAGTGCAAAACATTGTAATGCGTTTTGCATGCGCGTGAGAAAAATCGCATGTTTGGTACCCGAACTTCTTCACAGAAGTTCGGGCTTGGGATCGGTGTTCTGTAGATTGTATTATTTTCCCTTATAACATGGTTATAAGGGAAAATAATACATTCTGAATACAGAATGCAAAGTAAAATAGCGCTGGAGGGGTTAAAAAAAAAAAGAAAAATAATTTAACTCACCTTAATCCACTTGCTGGCGCTGCCGGCATCTCGTCTGTCTCCTTCTGTAGGGAACAGGACCTGTGGTGAGCATTCATTCCAGGACCTTTGATGACATCACTCCGGTCATCACATGATCCATCACCATGGTAAAAGATCATGTGACGTACCATGTGATGACCGGAGTGACGTCATCAAAGGTCCTGTAACTGTACTTAATGCTTACCCCAGGTCCTATTCAACAAAGGAGACAGAAGGAGATGCCGGGCTACGCGATCAAGTGGACTAAGGTGAGTTAAAAAAAAAAATTATTTATTTTTTTAACCCCTTCAGCGCTGTTTTACTATGCATTCTGTATTCAGAATGCTATTATTTTCCCTTATAACCATGTTATAAGGGAAAATAATAATGATCGGGTCTCCATCCCGATCGTCTCCTAGCAACCGTGCGTGAAAATCGCACCGCGCCGCCTGCGTCGGCCTCTGATAGGCTGCCGGTACTGGGCCGGCAGCCTATCAGAGGAACAGGGAAGGGACACACCTCTCCCCTGCTCCTCCGCACAGCCTTCTGTATCGCTGTCCTGAAGACGGCGATACAGATGACTATGGAGATGAGCGCATCCACAATGGAATGCTCATCTCCCTGTGCCCCGCCGCCCCCACCTCTGAGCAGCTCGGGGGGGCAATTGCCCCGTTGCCGCCCCCCCCCCCCCCCCTGGATCTGCCACTGCATCATTCGCTATTGCTGTCATTGTGTTCCAGAGCTTGTAAAGGGGGAAAAAATTATACAAAATAAACTGAGATAAGTTTCCCTAAAAAATGATGAGTCCTTGGAGGCTACAGGCGCTTATATACCAAATTCCAGGGCAATTGGAGCAACTTCGGGTCGACCCGAACCAATTTGGGTCTGAACCAAACTTTTTTTTTTTTAATTCAGCGAACCGGACCCAAAACTCATCTCTAAGGCCTCATGCACGAGACCGTTCTGTGTTCTGCGGTCCGCAAATTGTGGATCCGCAGAACACGAATGGATTCTATGTGTGTTCTGCAATTTGTGGAACGGTGTGGACAGCCATTAATATAACTGCTTATTCTTGTCCGCAAAACTGACAAGAATAGGACGGACAGGTTGTATATTATTTATTTTTTTTAGGACCAAGGAACGGAGCAACGGATGCGGACAGCACATGGAGTACTGTCCGTATCTTTTGCGGCCCCATTTAAGTGAATGGGTCCGCAACCAAGCCGCAAATATTGCGGCTCGGATGCGGACCAAAACAACGGTTGTGTGCATGAGGCCTAACACTGAGTAATTAACCAGCCTCAGAGAGATGTGTGTGAGCGAGCGGTAAGCGCTCGCTATTAGCAATGCAGGGAAGCAGGGAGAAGCTGTTCTACTGTATATAGGGACAGTTATAGTATATAACTATACTACATAACTACTGTATAGTCTATAACTCCGTATATATACACTAGAACGGCTTCCCCGTGCATTGCCAATAGCAAGCACTTACTGCTCACACTTCTCTCCCACCAGTTGGTTAGTTTCTCAGCGCACCGGTAATACCGACAGCGCTGGCTACGCTGATCAGTGAGAATATAAATCTATATATTTATGGTACAGATATTAATCTATTGTCCACTATGTGAGGGCAGAGGCGCAGCAGATCCCAGCCTGTGCTGCACTGTACTGTACTAGGACGACTGATGTGACATTTCTGTTTTTCTAGTATAAATGTACAAAATCTCTAAAACTATATTTGAAAAATGTTTCCTATCTCTCTATACATTAAGAAATAAAAATATGACAGTTAAACTTTTTTAATGCGGGAAATGATGAAATAACTTTTGGTTTCGTAACCTCAAAATAGTTATAGGAAACAAAAACACTCGAATGCCAGATTTAGGCCTCCTGCACACGACCGTAGGTGTCCCGTTGCCGTATTGCGGACCAGATTTGCGGATCCGCAATACACGGGCACCGTTCCGTGTGCATTCCACATCACGGATACGGACCTATTCACTTCAATGGGTCTGCAAATCCGGAGATGCGGAACGGAACCCTACCGAAGCACTACGGAGTGCTTCCGTGGGGTTTCGTCCCGTACTTCCGTTCCGCAAACAGATAGAACATGTCCTATCTTTTTGCGGAACGGCCGGATCGCGGACCCATTAAAGTGAATGGGTCAGTGATCCGCTGCGGCTGCCCCACAATAGAGTTTCTATTTTCAGCTATTGAGATCCGTCATAGGGTCTCAATACGGGAAAAAAAACTACTTCCATTTTGTCCCCATTCATTGTCAAAGGGGACAAAACGTAACTGAACAGAACAGATGCTCCAAAATGCATTCCGTTCCGTTTGGTTGCGTTCTCATACCGGAGAGCAAACGGCAGCATGCTGTGGTTTTCTTTCCATCCTGGGATGCGGAGCAAGACCCACAATGTAAGTCAATGGGGACAGATCCGTCATGACCCACAATGCAGGAGTTCAGAATGGATGCAGAAGGTTGTATTATCAGTAATGGAAGCGTTTTTGCTGAACCCTGTGTGAAAGTACCCTAAAAAAAAAAACAGCCCTAAAGCTTCACATTCAGTTTTCTAGGGCCATTTTTCTGCACTTTGTTTTTAGCACCAACTATAAAAACACCGCTCCAGATGTGACACCACTGCATTTTTGGACCATTTTTTATAGGTATTTCTTTAGGACATGAAAAACATCAGAAAAATGCATGTTATAAATGCAACAAATTAAAAAAATTTACTAAATAAACTCACGCGGGCAGTGCTATTCAGTTATTGACAGCTATGGCTGTATGCACACTCAGACATAGAAGACTGTTAATCACGGAGTAGGACTGCATGAATAAGGCCTCATGCACACAACCATATTTTTTGTCTGTGTCTGATCTGGATATTTTTTTGCAGATGTACTCTGTCATCTGTGTGCTGTCCGCATCTACAGGGTAGTAGCTACAAGGGGTACGGAGGTAGCAGTCACTACTGGGCCCAGGAGCCTGAGGGGGCCCAAAGACCCTTGTGCCACATATGAAGACACCAGTATTGTAAAAAGTGCATGCTGGTCAAGTTATAGCTCTGGCTGGAGGGAAGGGCTTGGGTCAAGAATTTGGCATGGAGGGAAGGGTGCCATTTAAATTTTTACCTCTGGCAGCACAAACGCTATGTGCTTCCTGCCCCTGACCACAAAGTACTGAGGAAAGAGGGGCCCAAGATGAACTCTTGCACCAGGGCCTATGAGCCTTTAGCTACGCCCCTGCACATCCGTATATCCATCCTGCAAAATATAGAACATGTCCTATTCTTGTCTGGTTTTGCGGACAAGAATAGCCATTTTTATATAAATGGCTCTGAGAAAAATGTGGATTGGACATGGAAGGTATTGTTTTTTTACGGATCCGCAGTTTGCCTAAAAGCGGGGATACACATTTAATAGATGGATATAGATTTTTCAGCTGACAGTTATCGCTCCCATCTCCACCATCCACATGGACATTCAGCTTGGTCCAATGTATATGCATGTTCTATGGGAAGAGCAGAGAATGCCGCTGCCAGACACTTCTAGCTGTGTCTTATCACCCAGGAGAACAAAAGCATCTGGTGGAAATAGTGATTTCGCCAATCCTTGTTTATATGGGAGCTCCCTATACACATTCGAGTGTTGGTCGGAACTGCTGTTGCCTTAATGTGGTGAACTTCTCCGGTAATTATGACATTTTACCAAGTGCCAGCAGCCTGCCCCACTAAGCTAAGGATTCATACTTACCTGCTCTGGTTCTCCATGCTGTCTCTGGTGTCTCCATATTCTGGACCCTGAAGTGTTTACATCTGGCATAGCATGGGCATGGCTACCTGCTCATCTGCAGCCAATGACTGGCTTCAGCAGTGATGTGATCGCTGTGACCATGTTACCGCTGAAGCCAGTCACTGGCTGCAGCGGAGGATGTGACCATGCCTATACTGCACCGGAGATAAACAATGCGGGGATCAGAATATGGAGACATCAGAAGCAACACGGAGGACCAGAGCAGCGGGGAGCACAGGATATGCTATAAAAGTTCGACAGATGTGGAAAATTAACCAATATACTCTACAGCAGGGGTCGGCAACCTCCGGCCCTCCAGCTGTTGTGAAACTACAACTCCCAGCATGCATACTTGCTCTGCTGTTCTCAGAATTCCCATAGTAATGAAAGGAGCATGCTGGGAATTGTAGTTTCACAACAGCTGGAGTGCCGAAGGTTGCTGACCCCTGCTCTACAGTATACATCAAAGGGGCTGTTTTTCCCCCCCAAAAAAACAGCACTACATGTGTCCACAAGTTGTGTGTGGTGTTGCAACTCATCTCCATTCACTTCAATGGCCCTCAGCTGTAAAATGGGTAATACTACACACAACCAATGGACAGGTGTGGGACCCTTCCAGTAAGAAAGCGGCCATGTTTTTCTTATCCTGGACAACCCCTTTAAGATTGAGCAACCCATTTTGTTTCTGGTCTCAGATGGACTATGGATTAAACATTCAAGGAGTCAGTCTTCAGTGCTAATTAGTAGCCAAGATTACACGTTATGCCACACAACTTAAAGGGGTTGTCCACTTTTTTTTTTTATATTGATGACCTATCCTAAGAATAGGTCGTCAATATCAGATTGACAAGGGTTTCACTCCCGGCATCCCTACTAATCAGCTGTTTGAAGAGAAAGCATTGCTGGTACGAGCACTGCCTTCTCTTCACTGTTTACCTGCTCGCCGTTGCAACCACATCGGTGGGCAGGTGTAATTACAGCTATGGCGTCACTTCAATGGGACAGCTCTTTCCTGTTCATGCGAATACTACAGAGCTGTCTCTTGGAAGAGAATGGGACGGCTGAGATGTCATTACATCTGCTCATCGCTGCGTTTGCAATGGCAAAGAGAGGGTAGCGCTGTTACCAGGGCTGCTTTCTCTTTAAACAGCTGATCAGTAGGGGTGTCGGGAGTGAGACCCCCCACCAATCTGACATTGATGACCTATCCTGAGGATAGGTCATCAATATAAAAAAGTGGAAAACCCCTTTAAGGCTCCCATGCATATTAAACCATTGTCAGTTGAAATCTAGGACCAGTTGACAATCTCAGCTCCCAGCCTTCAGAAAGGAGTTTCAATGCCCGTTCCTTTGGTTTTGCCATGAGATAAGCTGCCAAAAAAACTGTAAAAAAAAAAACAATTCCTGAACTCGGGTACCACTTGGAACTGAAGCTGAGTTCGGGAAATGGTTTTTTACAGTACAAATAATTTTATGAAGTTATTACCCAAAGTCTCTAGACTTTGCGAAGCAATATCTTCGGCTCATCTGAGCCCCTGCTCCGTACAGTATTGAAACAAAGATTTATGTGAATTGACTTCGGATGTTTCATCCAAAGTCTATTCGCTCACACGTACTATGGGGGAGTCGGGGGGGGGGGGGTAGCTTTCAGAAGAATGAGCTTGTTTGGCTGACGTCTACTGAAGGTGTATGTCCACCTTTCGAATGGCTTTCTGGTTCTCATGGTTGATGTATAGAATAAATATAGGAATATACAATAATGATCTGTTTTTGGGCACAGACAAATACTTTGCAGGAACATATGCCATACATTGATTGCAGCACCATATTTTTCACTGCTTTTCTTCCTCCTGTAGACACCACGGACCCTGCAAGTGTCAGCACCTCGGTGAAAGAAGTAGAGAAACATTTGAATGGACGGCAACTCGATCTTCTGATCAACAATGCTGGGGTCCTAACACACAACAACCTGGAGTCGCAAAACGCTGAGGACATGTTACGCGTCTACAACATAAATGTGGTGGGCCCTATGCTGGTTACACAGGTACCGTCTACATCTACCCTGTACAGTACAGACAGATAAATGATGTACAGTATTTTTTGTATTGGGTTGTATGAAATTTAGTCAAAAAATGTCTGCTCCCTCAGAAACAGCTCCATGAGTTGTGTCCAGTATTGCAGCTTGTGTCCATTAAAGGGGTTTTCTAGGAGTTCAATATTCATTAGCGATCCTTAGGATAGGTCACCAATATCAGTGGGAATCTGACTCCCAGCGGTTTGAAAAGGGCCATGGTTCTCTGGTGAGCTCTGTGGCCTCTTCACTGTATACCAAGCACAGCGCCATACATTGTATAGTGGCCGTGCTTGGTATTGCAGCCCAAGCCCATTCACTTGAATGGGGCTGAGCGGCAAATAGGCCAAGTGACGTCATTGGCCTAGGACGAGGTCACAACACTCACCGTGCACCGTAGTCTCTTCATTTTATGCTGGGGAGCCAGGACCCCCACTTATGACATATGAATGACCTATCCTGGAGATAGGTCATCAATATTCTGCTCCCAGAAACCCCTTTTACCCAAATTTAAAAACTGAAGGCATATCCATAGGATGTTGTACCCCTAGATTCAACCTAATGAGAGAACAGAAGTCCCCTGGCACGTCACTGCTTAGCACGGATAAAAATCTGTAGCCACAAGAACGCCGCAGGTTACCACTGGAAGCGAGGGGATGTGCATTTGACACTGATTTTAGATGTATTTCAGCGTCCACATGAAATGAAGGCTGTGTGAACATACCCTAACACTTCTATTATAAAGCCATACCTCCCAAGTGTCCCTCTTTTTGACCAATGTCCCTTGATCCTTAAATGTCCCTCTTTTTGAACTGGGGAATTAATCTTTAATAAATTTACTAAATTGCTCCTTAGTAAACTATCTTTGTGGTTTCTATCTGTTTATTAGACCATAACTTCATTATTTGGTGCAAATTGGACTATAAAATATCTATAATCCGATGATTTATGTGCTAATATTTAAATGGATATTGCAGTGCAAGAAAAATATTGTCCCGGGGGCTCCACATGCTGTAAAAAAATAAAGGAACTTACACTCCCCTAACCAATCCCCAGCTGCTGCAGTTCTGATGGAGTCCGTAATTATGCTTTGGGCGGAGTTAGGGGCATGGCCCACTATGAAAAAAAATTGTCGCTATGCGTGCCAGCATATATTGTCCCTCTTTGTGATTTTCAAAAGTTGGGAGGTATGCACAGGGCCAACCCTAGACAATAGGTGATGATCACAGCTCAGTTCATCCGCACAGAGCATGCTCACAGCACTCTCCCATAGAAGTCCACAAGTCATCCCTAGATGCCAGTTTCCTATGGTCCACGTGGCTGCTGTAGCAGCTTGATTGCGGGAGTAGCAAGATGGTCCCCCCCCAAAATACAGGGAGTGCAGAATTATTAGGCAAATGAGTATTTTGACCACATCATCCTCTTTATGCATGTTGTCTTACTCCAAGCTGTATAGGCTCAAAAGCCTACTACCAATTAAGCATATTAGGTGATGTGCATCTCTGTAATGAGAAGGGGTGTGGTCTAATGACATCAACACCCTATATCAGGTGTGCACAATTATTAGGCAACTTCGTTTCCTTTGGCAAAATGGGTCAAAAGAAGGACTTGACAGGCTCAGAAAAGTCAAAAATAGTGAGATATCTTGCAGAGGGATGCAGCACTCTTAAAATTGCAAAGCTTCTGAAGCGTGATCATCGAACAATCAAGCGTTTCATTCAAAATAGTCAACAGGGTCGCAAGAAGCGTGTGGAAAAACCAAGGCGCAAAATAACTGCCCATGAACTGAGAAAAGTCAAGCGTGCAGCTGCCAAGATGCCACTTGCCACCAGTTTGGCCATATTTCAGAGCTGCAACATCACTGGAGTGCCCAAAAGCACAAGGTGTGCAATACTCAGAGACATGGCCAAGGTAAGAAAGGCTGAAAGACGACCACCACTGAACAAGACACACAAGCTGAAACGTCAAGACTGGGCCAAGAAATATCTCAAGACTGATTTTTCTAAGGTTTTATGGACTGATGAAATGAGAGTGAGTCTTGATGGGCCAGATGGATGGGCCCGTGGCTGGATTGGTAAAGGGCAGAGAGCTCCAGTCCGACTCAGACGCCAGCAAGGTGGAGGTGCAGTACTGGTTTGGGCTGGTATCATCAAAGATGAGCTTGTGGGGCCTTTTCGGGTTGAGGATGGAGTTAAGCTCAACTCCCAGTCCTACTGCCAGTTTCTGGAAGACACCTTCTTCAAGCAGTGGTACAGGAAGAAGTCTGCATCCTTCAAGAAAAACATGATTTTCATGCAGGACAATGCTCCATCACACTCGTCCAAGTACTCCACAGCGTGGCTGGCAAGAAAGGGTATAAAAGAAGAAAATCTAATGACATGGCCTACTTGTTCACCTGATCTGAACCCCATTGAGAACCTGTGGTCCATCATCAAATGTGAGATTTACAAGGAGGGAAAACAGTACACCTCTCTGAACAGTGTCTGAGAGGCTGTGGTTGCTGCTGCACGCAATGTTGATGGTGAACAGATCAAAACACTGACAGAATCCATGGATGGCAGACTTTTGAGTGTCCTTGCAAAGAAAGGTGGCTATATTGGTCACTGATTTGTTTTTGTTTTGTTTTTGAATGTCAGAAATGTATATTTGTGAATGTTGAGATGTTATATTGGTTTCACTGGTAAAAATAAATAATTGAAATGGGTATATATTTGTTTTTTGTTAAGTTGCCTAATAATTATGCACAGTAATAGTCACCTGCACACACAGATATCCCCCTAAAATAGCTAAAACTAAAAACAAACTAAAAACTACTTCAAAAAATATTCAGCTTTGATATTAATGAGTTTTTTGGGTTCATTGAGAACATGGTTGTTGTTCAATAATAAAATTAATCCTCAAAAATACAACTTGCCTAATAATTCTGCACTCCCTGTAATGTACAAAAAAATCCTGTAATCAGAAAATAAAAATAAAATTATAAAAAAATGTTTCAGCATATGTTTTACCTAGTTAAAAAAGGCGATATATTCCCTTTTAAAACAAGTATCCTTTTGCAGAAAACATCTGACAACAAGCTCAGCTTAAGCCCTTCCAAATGTCCAGCGTACATTAATGGAGGATGCTGAGGCTTTAAAGATGAGCCGGTTCCATAGCCAACAGGTGCCTGACTATTTACACTGCAGAATCCATGATCAGGGACCACTCCAAGCACAGACTTTTAACCCCTTAGATGCTGCGGCTCACTTGTGGCCATGTCATTTATGAGGAGCGGTATACTCCTGGTGACCGAATACCCTTTCCCCAGAGCGAGATGGTGGGAGCTGTGGCAGCCAAAAACCTTCTGACGGCTCCTAGACCTGCCAGCCATGCCTCAGGCAGTACGTAATAGGAATGTAGTGATTTTTACTGTAAACTGCAATGGAAAACTACTGCACTATAAGTAATCTAATGATTGCATGTTCAATCATTAAAAAAAGTTTAAATTAAATAAAAAAATTGAAAACATATAAATTTTAAATTCAAAGTGCTCTTTCCTCATTTTACAAATAATATCACTGCATCCAAAAAAGCTAACTTATACATATACATAAATGTATTTATCCCATATGATTATCGTAAAGAAAAAAAATTCTAAATGGCAAAATCAGTTTTTTGGTCTCTTACCATCCAAAAATAAAATAAAAAAGTGGTAAAAAATTCATACATACCCCAATATGGCATCAACAAAAACTAAGAGCCCCTACATAGATGGAAATAAATTTAAAAAAAGATAGGTATCAGAATTTGATGATGCAAAGAAAAAAAATAAACTTTGAAATTTTTTTTATTTGCAAGTATTAAAACAAAATACAGTATATAAATCTGGCACCGTGACCGTCATAAAAATAAAACCCATAAAGCAATAGCAGAAATTGTTTTTTCTCCCCAATTTCACCCCATTTAGAGTTTTTTCCAGTTTACCATTGCACTAAACAAACTTTAAATGGTGCCGTTATAGAAGTTATAACTTGTCCTGAAAAAAACGAGTCTTTAATACGGCTATGTGAACGATAGAATAAAAAAGTGAAGGCTCTTGGAAAGCAGGGAATAAAAATTTAAAAAATATAAAATAAAATTTATAAAATGGCTGAATCAGGAAGGGGTTAAAGGGGTTGTCCAAGATGATCAAAAAGCTCCCCAAGGCCAAGAATTGTGGTCAAATAATAAAAGAACTCTACTCATCCATCCACTACTTCGGTCCTCCCCCCACAGGTCGTTGTGTACTTGGCTGCAGTGGGGACGTGGCCATATATCCCATATGACCACTGCAGCCAATCACTGGACTCAGTAGTGTACTCTTATGCTGTACAGTGATTGGCTACAACGTTGATGTAGGGCATATGGGCTCATCTGCAACGCAGCCAGGTAAAGCGAGCCCGTCATGGAGAAATGAGGCAGGAGCTCTGGATACAGGGGGGGTACGTGGATGAATATAGCTTTACTTTATCCTAACTCAAGGCTTTGGGGAGCTATTTTATCATTTCGAACAACCCTTTCAAGATTGATATGTTTGATAATCTATGTTACAAGATGTCTGTTAGGGTACATTCACACGACTATATATTATATAAAATGAGAAAAGACCGCAGCACTTCCAATTGGTGAAAAAATGTGAAGTCCTTTATTCATCCACGCAACGTTTCAGTCCGCTGGCTGGGACCGTTGTGCGTATTGCGGCATAGTATAGGACGTGTTCTGTTTTTTTGCGGACAGCATCTGTATAAGATAGAACATGTCAATGGATCCGGAAGAAATGCAGATGCAAAATGGAGTGCATCCGTATTTTGCAGATCCATGCTTTGCAGACCGCAAAACGGATACGGTTGTGTGAATGCTCCCTTATTAGGCTTTGACCTTTTTTATTACTCATGTTTTATTATCATCTTCATTTAGGCTTTCTATCCCTTGCTAAAAAGAGCAGAAGGCACAGGGAAGTCGGCCGTTGTCCACATCTCAGCACTGCTTGGATCTCTTGAAGATCTCCCCCACCTCTTCTCTCATTTCCCAGTCATTTCTTATCGCTGCAGTAAGGTACATATATACATTTACACTTAATGCTAACATACACTGGGGGCTATTTACAATGGGCCAGATGCCAAAAATCTGTTGTAAAAAGTTGCGAACCGCAGTTTTATGACTTTTTAAGCACCACTGTGCCGAAATTTAAACACAAGTGACCCCAGGAACATTTATCACTGACCCCAGTTTTCTGGCATACATAATAACTGAAATCTAGGTGCACAGATTGCAGGAGCATGCACTTTACCATGAGTTAAGCACCTTGTCGTGAATTAAGCGCATCCTCCCAAGGCATGACGATGTTTGATAAATTACCCCATTATAACAGTACAATGGCATTGTGTAGTGTGCACACTGTATATATGAACACTACGGGGCACATTTATCAAGACAGGCGTTTTAGATATATCTGGCGGGGAAAACCCCGAAGTTATGAAGAGGCGCCGTCCTCTCCATAACTTTGGCAGATCCACCGCCACTTCAAATGTAAGCCGGCTTCCTAGCTGTGTTACATTTAGACCATTTTCTACGCCTAAAACAGGCGTATAAAATGGTAAATGAGACGGGTCTGCCCGCCTGTCCCTTTCCCCACCGCGCCCACTTTTTTTTTTTTTGACCTGGCGTGAGTGGGGAAAAGTCACAGCCATCTGTGCCTGAAATACGCCTAATATAGGTATATTTCAGTATAATAAATGACCCCCTACGTTTCTATAGTGTTTCTAGAGTCCCTGTGGTGGAGCACTGCATAGTTGGTGATTGCTAGTAAAGTATTCAAGCTCCTTTTCTGTATTGAGAACATTGACCCAACTACATAACATTAAAGGGGTTGTCCGGGTTCAGAGCTGAACCCGGACATATCTGCACTTTCACCCAGGCGACCCCCTGACTTGAGCATCGGGTATGTCCGGGTTCAGTATTATATGCATTCTTTGTTCAAGATTTTACTATTGATGGCCAGAATAGACCACCAATATCTGATTGGTGGGGATCAGACACCCTGCACCCCCGCTAATCAGCTGTTTTAGAGCACTTTCACACCAGCAAGTTTTCCATCCAGATGTGATGTGTGATGCGAATGTATAGCGTCCGTACCGAATCCCGACTCATTTCAGTGGGTCTGTGCACAGGAGTAGCATTTTTCACAAATCATCTCTGCCTTCAGGAAAAACCGCAGCACGTTCTATATTGTGCGTTTTTACGCAGCTCTGGCTCCATAGAAGTGAATGGGGCTTGTGTGAAAAAACGGAATCTGGATGCATTGTGTTTTTCATTGATGGTTGCTGGGAGATGTAGATTGTTAGTCTTCAGCTTTTCTTTACGTGCATGAAAAACACATGAAAACTAATTGCATCCCTGCAGGAAAAAAATAATTACATAGGCCACCAGTAGTAAAATCCTCGACAACTCCTTTCAGATGGTCAGTTGCTACTTTTTGATGTCATCTATTTGTAATATTTCTTACAGGCTGCTCTTAACATGTTGTCAAGATGTCAGGCAGAGGGATACAAGCAGGACAGCATCATATCAATAGCGATTCATCCGGGATGGGTTAAGACCGACATGGGAGGTGACCAGGTAAGAAAATATTGGGGTATATACCCTATTTCATGTAAGATGCAAAATGGGATGCAACTCCCTGAACTGACAGCATCCTAGCGATCCAGGCAGGGCTTCTGTGTGGGAGACGTTTAGGCCCCACTCACATGACCGTATTTTTGGTCTGCATTTTTTGCGGATAGGATGCGGACCCATTCATTTTAATGGGCTCGCAAAAAATGCAGACAGCACACCGTGTGCTGTCCGTATCTGTATGTCCTTTCCTCAGTCCCGCAAAAAAATATAAACTGATGCAACACAGATGCTGTCCGTATACATAGTGCTGAGAATGGGACCAGATGCCATCAGGGCATAGCAAGGATTCATTCAGGAAAGTTTTTTTTCTCTGATCAGGCATGTTGAAACTATGCTGGACCTGTCTGTCTGACTTCTGCTGGGTTTATCTGTCCTCACATTATTCAAGCACTTTCAATTCTTGTTGCCTTTTACCAATGATTTACATCTAGCGAACTTCCATCCCCGGAGACTCTTTATTATATAACTGGGTAATGCAAAACCAGTACCTTTTAGACTAAGTCTACATGGTGATTTTGGCTACGACAGGTGTGGCACGCAGTGTAGCAAAGCTGCCATAGTAATGAATGAGGTCCCAGCGTGGCTCGCACATTTGCTGTGATGTCACATGAATCACAAAAAAAATAACATATTTAAAAAAAAATCGTGTCATTTTCGCAGCAAACATGCAAGTTGCCCAGTGTCATTCATTCCTATAGCTGCCCTGTAGACATACCCTTATTGTAGGCTTGCTTGATAGATTTTGGTCATTATCTACAGATGCTCTAGGTCTCTAACACCTGCACCATAATATGCACTGCCTGTCCAAAAAAAAAAAAAAAAAGATTCTCAATGGGGTTAATGTGGCCAATCCATGTGTGAAAATGATGTCTCATGCTCCCTGAACTACTCTTTCACAATTTGAGCCCGATGAGTCCTGGCATTGTCATCTTGGAATATGCCTGTGCCATCAGGGAAGAAAAAACCCATTGATGGAATAACCTGGTCATGTAGTCCGCTGACCTCATTCTTGGAGCACATACTGTTGCTGAACCTAGACCTGACCAACTGCAGGAACCCCAGATCATAGCGCTGCCCCCACAGGCTTGTACAGTAGGCACTAGGCATGATGGGTCCATCACTTCTTCTGGCTCTCTTCTTACCCTGATGCGCCCATCACTCTGGAACAGGGTAAATCTGGACTCATCAGACCACATGACCTTCTTCCATTGCTCCAGAGTCCAATCTTTATGCTCCCTAGCAAATTGAAGCCTTTTTTTTTTTTCTGGTTTGCCTCACTGATTAGTGGTTTTCTTATGGCTAAACAGCTGTTCAGTCCCAATCCCTTGAGTTCCCTTCGCATTGTGCGTGTGGAAATGCTCTTACTTTCACTATTAAACATAGCCCTGAGTTCTACTGTTGTTTTTCTTCGATTTGATTTCACCAAACATTTAAGTGATTGCCGATCACGATCATTTAGGATTTTTTCCCTGCCACATTTCTTCCTCGAATGCGATGGGTCCCCACTATCCTTCCAGTTTTTAATAATGCGTTGGACAGTTCTTAACTCAATTTTAGTAGTTTCTGTAATCTCCGATGTTTTCTCTGCCTAATGCATGCCAATGATTTGACCCTTCTCAAACAGACTAACATCTTTTCCACGACCACGAGATGTGTCTTTCGACATGGTTGTTTAAGAAATGAGAAGCAAATCATTGTACCAGTTGGGGTTAAATATCTTGTTACCAGCTGAAAGATACTCGCCCATCCAGTAATTATTCAATAGGAGGCTCAGAACTATTTGCTTAGTTAAATCCAGGTGGCGACTTTTTTTATTTTTTTGGACAGGCAGTGTTTTTACAGCACAGGTTTTAGATATCTGCCTAAATGACTGAGCAGCTGAATGTTGGATCCCCTACTGAGAATGTAGGGGACCCTGGATAGAGGACAGAAGCAGTTTTCACTGTGCGACGTATAGGGGTATTTTCTGACTTTTGAGGGACAGACCATATTAATGAAAGTAGAAAAATAAATGAAATCAATAAAACAGACAAAAAATAACCCAGCCCCACAGAAAATTCCCACTGCCAGTAGGTGAAGTACCGCTAGAAGAGACCAAATTGAACACACAATACATCAAAATTTACACTAGCCAATGACTAATGCGATATCTATTTTTAGGTACAGTATATGAACAGAATAAGATTAGCGATAATGTAAAAAGTACACTTTTTTTTTTTTACTGTTTTTTAATTAAAATAACATTTTAGCTAGAGATAAGCGAAGCGACTTTGGATGCTACATCTGAAGTCGCTTGGCTAAAAAATTCATAATACTTTACGGAAATTCGTCTCCGTACAGTATTAGAATGTATGGGTTCCGATGATCCAAAGTTGCGTGAGACTTCGGTAATTTATTATTACAGTGAAACACCTTGGAACCGAATTCAGCTTCGGCTCCAAGGTACCACTCGGAACCAAATCACTTTAGTAATAATCAATTACCAAATTTATTCAACAAAGTCTTGTGCGACTTCGTTAACTTACTTTGGCTCATTGGAGCCCATACATTCTAATACAGTACAGAGACGGATCTCTGTACAGGATTGGCACTAATTGTAGCATCCGAAGTCGCTTCGCTAATCTCAAATTTCTAATTGTGGATTTTGGTGCGGGTTAGATGTGGTTTTGCCAAAGATCTCACCCTTCATTGGAAAAGGGTGACATTTGCTGCTAAAACAGCAAACATAATTGACAATCTACACAAACCTCATGCACACTTTGCAATCTCCCACACATTGCTGGTACTGTACTACGCTGGGGTTTTTCCACACGTTGTATGCAGGTGGCCTTAAGGGGCATATGTCAGCAGATCAGTCCCTATGACACTGGCTGACCTATTACATGTGCGCTTGGCATCTCAAGGCGTTTGTGTTGGTCCCATGTTCATACACTGCTCAAAAAAATAAAGGGAACACAAAAATAACACATCCTAGATCTGAATTAATTAAATATTCTTCTGAAATACTTTGTTCTTTACATAGTTGAATGTGCTGACAACAAAATAAAAAAATGGAAATCAAATTTTTTAACCCATGGAGGTCTGGATTTGGAGTCACACTCAAAATTAAAGTGGAAAAACACACTACAGGCTGATCCAACTTTGATGTAATGTCCTTAAAACAAGTCAAAATGAGGCTCAGTAGTGTGTGTGGCCTCCACGTGCCTGTATGACCTCCCTACAATGCCTGTGTATGCTCCTGATGAGGTGGCGGATGGTCTCCTGAGGGATCTCCTCCCAGACCTGGACTAAAGCATCTGCCAACTCCTGGACAGTCTGTGGTGCAACGTGACGTTGGTGGATAGAGCGAGACATGATGTCCCAGATGTGCTCAATTGGATTCAGGTCTGGGAAACGGGCGGGCCAGTCCATAGCATCAATGCCTTCGTCTTGCAGGAACTGCTGACACACTCCAGCCACATGAGGTCTAGCATTGTCTTGCATTAGGAGGAACCCAGGGCCAACCGCACCAGCATATGGTCTCACAAGGGGTCTGAGGATCTCATCTCGGTACCTAATGGCAGTCAGGCTACCTCTGGCGAGCACAGGCTGTGCGGCCCTCCAAAGAAATGCCACCCCACACCATTACTGACCCAATGTCAAACCGGTCATGCTGGAGGATGTTGCAGGCAGCAGAACGTTCTCCACGGCGTCTCCAGACTCTGTCACATGTGCTCAGTGTGAACCTGCTTTCATCTGTGAAGAGCACAGGGCGCCAGTGGCGAATTTGCCAATCTTGGTGTTCTCTGGCAAATGCCAAACGTCCTGCACGGTGTTGGGCTGTAAGCACAACCCCCACCTGTGGATGTCGGGCGCTCATATCACCCTCATGGAGTCTGTTTCTGACCGTTTGAGCAGACACATGCACATTTGTGGCCTGCTGGAGGTCATTTTGCAGGGCTCTGGCAGTGCTCCTCCTGTTCCTCCTTGCACAAAGGCGGACGTAGCGGTCCTGCTGCTGGGTTGTTGGCCTCCTCCACGTCTCCTGATGTACTGGCCTGTCTCCTGGTAGCGCCTCCATGCTCTGGACACTACACTGACAGACACGGCAAACCTTCTTGCCACAGCTGGCATTGATGTGCCATCCTGGATAAGCTGCACTACCTGAGCCACTTGTGTGGGTTGTAGACTCCGTCTCATGCTACCACTAGAGTGAAAGCACCGCCAGCATTCAAAAGTGACTAAAACATCAGCCAGGAAGCATAGGAACTGAGAAGTGGTCTGTGGTTACCACATGCAGAACCACTCCTTTTTTGGGGGTGTCTTGCTAATTGCCTATAATTTCCCCCTGTTGTCTATCCCATTTGCACAACAGCATGTGAAATTGATTGTCACTCAGTGTTGCTTCCTAAGTGGACAGTTTGATTTCACAGAAGTGTGATTGACTTGGAATTACATTGTGTTGTTTAAGTGTTCCCTTTATTTTTTTTTGAGCAGTGTATGTGCCCACATTGCTGAGAAAAATGTTGTTTTAATATATGCAAATGAGCCTCTAGGAGCAACGGGGGCGTTGTTGTTACACATAGAGGCTCTGCTCTCTCACGCCCCCTGAACATGGATTGACTAGGACCAGACAGTGTAAACGTGATCACACCTGACCCTATTTATCAAACTGCTGGGGGTGCGGCGGTTTCAGAGATAGCAGAACCTCTAGGTGTAACGGTAACTCCCCTGTTGCTCATTTGCATATATTAAAACAACATTTTTCTCAGCAATGTCCGCACATATGAACATGGGACCAACACAGATGTCTTCAGCTTCTACGTGCACACATGTAGCAGGTCAGCCAGTGTCATAGGTACAAATCTGCTGACAGATACCCTTTAAAGTTCCATATACAATTGTTCGCGCAATTTCCTAAATAAAGGGGTTGTCGAAGACCTAGATCTTTAATATGGGGGCTACTGACCCTAGTATAAAACAGTGGCAATGAAAAGCAGGAAGTGCTCAACTCCATATGCAGTGGTGCATCTATACTGGGGGGGGGGGGGGGGGGCAGATCCTGCACTTGTGGTCCGCTGCTAATGGCAATCCCCAGCAACAATGCATACAATGGAGGATGCCCGCAGCGGACCACAAGTACCACAATGGACATCCTACACAGGATAGCAAATGTGTGGATGTGATAAACAATAAAACAAAATAACAATAACTTTTACAAAGCCAGGTGCCCTCTGCGGTCTTACTAAACCCTCATACTGATGTAAAATTGAGAGATTAGCCAACATATCCTACTGTGGAGGACATGTCTGAGCCCGAGCACTGCGCCAAGGTTTCTCAAGTAGCTCGGGACCTAACGCTAAACCTACCTGTGCCTTATAGGCAATACCAGGAGCCAGTGGGCAAATTACAGGAGCGCAAGGTCCGACTCACAGCAAACTCCCAGTTACCTCCAGCATGCAGCCATTCTTACAATGGGAGGAGGGAGAGAGCTCTGAACCCCACCCAAGACCCTAGCTACTTGAGAAACCTTGGCGCGGTGCTCTGGCTCAGACATGTCCTCCACAGTAGGATATGTTGGCTAATCTCTCAATTTTACATCAGTATGAGGGTTTAATAAGACCGCAGAGTGCACCTGTCTTTGTAAAAGTTATTGTTATTTTACTGACCTTAGTACACAGCTGATTTACCAGGGGAAACAACAGTCAGATACTGACTCATAAGGGTGTCACAGTAAAAAAGGGGCCAAGGCTATAGCTTTTCTTTAAACCCATTGATAAAATAATTTTTGTGCTTGTTGTTTTCAGGCACCTCTAACAAAAGAAGACAGCGTCAGCAGCATGATTAAAATTATCTCAACCCTCAACGAAAAACAGAGTGGCACTTTTGTAGATTGGGAAGGAAAAATTCTCCCTTGGTGAACCCTGAAAACAAGACAATGAAGTGGAAAATCATTTACTTACCGTGATCTATTAACAAAAACTGCCTGTAGATGAAGCGTTAAGTTTCTATCCTAATGTGTCATGTTATCATGCAGAATGCCAACATAAGTGCATCTGCCATATACATGTTGGCCACCAGATGGCAGTATAAGATAATTAATAAAAATGCCTTTAGAGGGAACCTGTTACTATGAAATTCACTGTTTATTTGGCACAATGCCTTAAAGGGCCAACCCAGCAAAATGGAATGATAACTTTCTATTGGTTCGATCCAGAGGAAAAATGCAATATGAGCAGTTAAGTGCACAGAGGGTGGACCAGAGTCATTCTGTGTACTCTTGCTCCTCCGCCATCCCCTCACTCTCCTTCTTGATTAACAAGGCCAGACAAGATGAATGTACAGGAGCCTGGCCCTGTCAATCAAGTAAAGGGGGGGATGGGGTGACAGAGGGAGCAAGGGTGCACATGGTTTGGCCGAACATTTAAGGTGTATGGCGTCCTCCCCGAGGGCTAATCTCTCAGCTTCTGGGTCCTCTACTTTGTGTCCCATGTCAGCTGAAGACCGGGTCAATTATTGGAAAGGTGCCTTCTAGGAACACACATGGAACAACTTAAATCATCACTGGCAGCATGGCACCTGTATAAATAGGGATCTGTGGTCAGCCAACAATGAACCTGTATCGGAAAGAGTGACAGCAGACTGCTTCATGCTCCATCTGTTGATTGAATAGCGAAATAACACAAAGCCAGCAACACAATGTTAAAGGGGTTTTCTGGTTTTGGGTATAGATGAACTATCCTCAGGACAGGTCTTCAATATCAGATTGGGGGGGGGGGTTCCTACTCCCAGCTCCCCCACAATCAACTGTTTTCAGCGAGTGCAGCCTTCCCTTTATTATTTACCTGCTCGTTGTAATTACATGCGCTCATCGCTGCGATGTAGACAACGCATTAGTTCCATTCACTTGAACGGGATGGAGTGTAACTACAGCTGCTCCTTCCCACTGAAACAAATGCAATAAGGGCAGAGTGGAAAAGAAGAGCTCATAGGGTGAGTATGTCAATTGTATAGGTCTCCTCCAGGAGAAAAGCTGCTCACCTGTTCTGGTAGGCACAACCCTGGTGACCGCAGAAGATGTGGTTCTGGTGGGTCAGTGCTGCCAGTGTCTTCAAAAATTCCTTCACACGGATGCCAACCGGCGGTGTAAAATATCAGAGAAGAGTGCTGTGTCGTTAGATAAGTAAGGCCTGACCCAGAAGAGACATCTGTCAGCACTTACAAATGTCTTATGACAAATCTATTTAAGAGTTAATTTAGGTCCATGTTTCATCGGTATATTTCACCTTTCCCATTTTTGGAAATATGTATAAAAAAAAAAAAAAAAAAAAGCCAAAAGCTGCAAGTTGATGCTGAGAGTTGTAGTTTTGAAACAGTTGGAGAGCCTCTGTGTGTGGAACCAGTGCTCCAGACTAAAAGAGAAAAAAATAAAAATAAAAATTTAGGAGCCATTGGCTCCTGAACTGAAAAATTTACTCGCCAAATTTAAATACATATAATAATAAAAAATAAGACTTGGAGGAGATGAGACAGTAGTGAGCCAGCTCTACATACAGCAGACTACAGCAACACATGCCTCTTCCATTCAGTGACATATCCTGTCATGTAGATGTTCTTTCCTCTTCTCATTTGTTTGACCCAGACCCCCATGACAGATTCTTTCAGCCACATCTAGGTTTGTTAAAAACATGTTAGATTTCTTAATTTGTCTATAAGCCTCCCCACATTTTTCAACAAAACCTCCCCACCCTGGTTTCCGAACAATGTCATCCTGCTGTCCCTCCCAGCCCTGTTCCCACCGTGATCACCAATGCCCCTGCTGAAAAAAGTGACCCAAGTAGACAGTGTCCCTATGGTGCCCTCCCCCAGTAATAATTGTGTCCGCTAAAATGCCCCCAGTAATAATAATTGTCATATATCTTCTATATAAAAAGAATCTTCATATAAAAGAGAGGATAAAAAAAAAAAAAAACATAAAAATTATATTATCCTTCAGGCGGACATAATCGCCTCCAAGTTCTTTTTATCGAGTATCTTTATTTGATTTGTGCAAGCAGTGAAACAAAGGGACAATTGTATATGCAAAAATATATAATCGTTTATTATAAAAACAAAGGAAATAAAAATCAATACAATTGCTAAATAAATTATGAAGTTACAAAATAATACCCAAAATGTACCACACTGTGGTGCTAACACACTCCTATCTGATCAGCACAGTGTGACTTAGTGATTTATGACAACCAGTGTCATACTTTTAACAAACAGACTCATATACCAAGAGAAACTTAGGATCTTCTGTTTATCAAACAGGCTATAACGATAAAACACGGCTATACAGGAAAAACACGGATATACAGGAAAATAACTTATCCCTTGACTCTGTTTTCCTATGACCCATCAAAAATATATGATATTAATATGATAAAATATTCAGCTCGGCAATCAGACTATGGAAAATAACTTTACAAGGGTTTTAGTCCTCTTTTTCAAATAATGTCAGATCTTCCATTAACAATATGCATCTTTGCTAAGAGAATAATCAGCATTATGGAGGCGCCTAACACTATATATTCCCACAGTATGGGAACTCTTGGCTATATACCGAGAGAAATATCTTATTAATATCACGAGTAGTAAACACAAATATACATTACCGGGTCAAAGGTAGACAGAGTTCAGATGGGACCAGTTCAAGAACTTTCCTAGTAATCCAAAAAAATAATCCAAGTTTCTTCTGTTAGTTTTCTTTTTGAATGAATGGATGGATCAATGGATATATGGATCTCTCCTAATGCTCTGCACATGAGTAATTATTCCACCCCTTATCTAAGAATCATCCCCTTTTAGATTAGGGATTTCCAATCAGGTAAGGTGGGTGTATTCGCATGCTAATAACATCATGATGTCATATTAACTCCTAATATGGCATAAAACAAATGATAAAATATAATATTGTCCATCTGCCTCCAGATGGCACTGTGGTACTGCAGATGAACATCACAACTTTTAAGCATTTAAAACTAAATATCTAATACGTTCACATGACCTTCTTGACCTTTTAATATACATAATTGAGGAAGGTCTTTTCCTGACACTTTTAATTACCTATATCCTGGACTTGGAGTTCTTTTTGAAATATAAGGTCTTTTTGAAATATTAACTTGATAAAAATTTTATATAACGGCTTTGATGCTTGGCATCGGAACTTGTACATTTCACTTATCTACATCCATGAATAATTATTGTTTTGAAATAACGTTTACTCTTCTCAGAATTACAATTAACAAACTTCAATGTTCAATATATATATATATATATATATATATATAACACTCACCGGTAATCCGGTTTCCTGGAAGTCTCCATGCCAGTACAAACTGAGATTGCCTTCCTCTGATAGGACAGGAAAAAGCACACAGAGAGGTTAAAACCCCACCGCCACCCCTCATCGCCAGTGTATTATAACAGGACTAGGACAAGGGGTAGAACGTAAAACTAGCCAAATAGTCTATTGACAAAGAAAAAACAAGGGCGGGACAAAGTTGTGCTGTCATGGAGACTTCCAGGAAACCGGATTACCGGTGAGTGTAATACTCATTTCCCCAGTCGTCTCCATGACAGCACAAACTGAGAACTAACAAAGTAACTTAGGGGGGAGGACTACAGCACCTAGGACTTTACGTCCAAAGGCCAAGTCCTCGTCAGCAAACACATCCGCCCTATAATGCTTGGTGAAGGTGTGGGCCCTCTTCCAGGTAGCTGCCCTGCAGATCTGTTCCAACGAAGCAGAGGCTCTTTCAGCCCAAGAAGTGGAGACCGATCTAACTGAGTGGGCTCTAAGGGATGGAGGAGCCTCTCTAACGGAGGCTTTATAGGCCTCGGAAATGGAGCATCTAATCCAGCGGGATATAGAGCTCTTAGCTGTCTTCCTACCCTTATTTGGACCTGAAAACTGGATAAATAAATTCTTGTCGATACGCCACTCCTCTGTGGCAGTGTAAATAATGAAGAACTGAACGCCTAACATCTAAATTGTGGAATCTAGATTCCTGCTCGTCTTTAGGGTTAGGAAAAAAAGACGGGATAACTATGTCTTGCGACCTATGAAAGGAGGAGACCGCCTTGGGGAGAAAACAGGGGTCTAATTTGAAAATGAGCTTGTCGTCTAGCACCTTGAGGAAGGGTTCCTGTATGGACAGGGCCTGGAGCTCGCAAACCCTCCTTGCGGAGGATATGGCCACTAGGAAGATGGTTTTCAGAGTGAGCCACTTAATAGATAGGGAGGGCAGAGGCTCAAACGGAACATCTGACAGCCCTAAAAGGACGGTGTTGAGGTTCCATGGTGCGACCATATTCCTGACTCAGGGTTTTAGTCGATCTGCCGCTTTCAGGAATCTTGCTACCCAGGGGACCTCATAAAAGGCTGGTATTATAGAGGGCCCCCAAGGCAGACACCTGAACTCACAATGTGTTAGGAGCAAGACCCAAATCCAGCCCATCCTGGAGGAATTCCAGGATAAGCGGGATATTAGGGGTGGACTGGTTGAACCTGACTCCGCCCCAGGAGGTGAACTTCCTCCAAACCTTGAGGTACGCTTTGGAGGTGTTGGACTTCCTACTGAGGGTCTTGACTACTCTTTCAGAGAGCCCTAGCCCTAGCAAGAGGGATTGCTCAGAATCCAAGCGGACAGCTTGAGGAGGTTGGTATTGGGGTGCGGTATGGGACCCTGGGTTAGAAGACCCTCCTCCGGCCGGAAACGAATAGGATCTTCCGGTCTGAGGGACCTGAGGAGCCCGAACCAGCTTCTCCTGGGCCAGAATGGGACCACCAGAATCAGTCTGCACCTTTCGGACTGAAACTTTTGGAGCACTCTTGGGATTACTGGTATCGGGGGAAAGGCGTAGACTAGGCCAGTCGTCCAGCTCTGGGTAAAAGCGTCTATTGCCACACATGGGTCTCTTCGATTGAGGGAGAAGAAATTCTGAACCTTGTGATTCTTTGCTGATGCGAACAGGTCTAGGATGGGATTCCCCCAACGGTCCCGAATCTGTTGGAAAGCGGTCTGGGACAAAGACCACTCGCCTGGATCCAGACTTTGCAGACTGAGGTAATCCGCCTGGAGATTCAGGGATCCTTTTAGATGTACTGCCGCAAGGGATTGTAGATTCTTTTCTGCCCAAAGGAAGATTCGGTCTGAGAGCCTCTGGAGATGACCGTGTCTTGTTCCTCCTTGGTGCTGGATAAATGCCACCGCAGTGGAATTGTCCGAATGGACCAGGACGTGGCGATTTTTGGCCTGTATTTGGATGGACCTGAGACCTTCCCACACCGCACGGAGTTCTCTGTAGTTGGAGGACATCTTTCTCTGGTCCTCGGACCAAATCCCTTGAAAAGTCTCCGAAGCCGTGAGGGCCCCCCAGCCCCGAGAGCTGGCGTCCGTCGTGAGGGAAAACACACTTTCCTGCCTCCATGGAACTCCCGATTCCAGGTTCTTGGTCTTGAGCCACCAGCCCAGTGAAGCCTTTACTCCCGGGACACTGACAACCCCTGGTCCAGGGATGATCGATACCCATTCCATTGTTTTAGAACCAGCTTCTGTAAAGGTCTCGTATGGAATTGGGCCCAGGCTACCGCGGGGATGCAGGAGGTGAGATGGCCCAGCATTTCCATGCCCTGCCTTATTGAGCAACGGGACTGCTTGGTGAAGTGGAGGATCCTTGACCTCAGCTTCTGTACCTTTAGCGGAGGGAGAAAAGATTTTTGAAGAACTGAATCCAAGAGAATACCCAGGAATACCTTCCGATGGTCCGGGAACATGTCTGACTTCTCCCGGTTGATCAACCAGCCCAAGTTCTGGAGGCGCGAGAGAACCACTTGGATGTGTCTGTGAAGGAGATCTGAGGTTTCTGCTACTATTAGCAGGTCGTCTAGGTAAGGGACGATTATTATCCCCTCCTTGCTTAGGGAGGCTACGACCTCCTCCATTACCTTGGTGAATATGCGGGGTGCCGATGATATGCCGAACGGGAGGCACTTTAACTGATAGTGGCAAACTGTCCCGCCTTGCTCCACCGCGAACCTCAGATATCTTCTGGAACGGACCTGTATTGGGATATGGAAGTATGCGTCGGAGAGGTCTATTGTAGCCATCATAGACCCTCTTTTGATGAGCTTCACCGCTGACTTGACTGTCTCCATCCTGAACTTGTGGTAGATGATGTGTTTGTTCAGGGGTTTTAAATTTATGATGGTCCGAAAATTGCCATTCGATTTCCGGACCAGGAATAAAGGGGAATAGTGACCCCTTCCCAAATCTCTGGTAGGTACCTTTTCTACTGCCCCTAGGCGTAATAAGTTTCTTATGCCCTCGGATAAGGGAGACTCGAGGCCCCTGGTGAGCTTGGTCAGGACGAACCTCTGCGGAGGAAGGGAATCCAGTTCTATAGTGTAGCCATGTTCTACGATGCCTAATATATACGGATCAGTGATGGTTTGTTCCCAAACCCCCAGAAAGGAGCTGAGCCTTCCTCCGACCGGGATGATGTCATTGTTTTGATGAAGAGGGATCTCCCCTGTTGGGATTAAGGAAAAAACCTTTTCCTCTCCCGTATCTCGTAAATCCGCGACTCTTCCTATCGGCCCTAGGATCCTGCTGGGGACTCCGAAAAAACTGTCTCCTGGACTTGGATTTGTCCTCTGGAAAGCCCTTCTTACGGTCCGTGGCATTCTCAAGGATTTTGTCCAGGTCGGAGCCGAACACGTACTGACCGTGAAAGGGTAGAGATATCAGCCTGTTTTTCGATACAGTGTCGCCCGACCAGGCTTTAAGCCATAGTACCCGTCTGGTGGTGTTGGACAGAACCGCCGTGCGGGCAGAAAGCCTAACCGATTCTGCATCGGCAAGGAAGAAAGTAGCCTTCTTCAGAAGAGGAATACTATCCAGGATCTCCTCCCGAGGGGCCCTATTCGCTATATGGTGCTCTAGTTGTTCAAGCCACACTGCGAGTGTACGAGCCACACATGTCGCTGCTACCCCTGGTTTTAGGAGAGCTGCTGTAGCTTCCCAGGTTCTCTTGAGCAGACTCTCGGCTTTCCTATCTAGAGGGTCCTTGAGCTACGCTGCGTCCTCAAACGGAAGGACCGTTCGCTTCGCTACTTTAGCGACGGGATCATCCACCCTGGGAATGGCCTCCCAGTCGGCACAGTCCGCTTCATCGAAGG